>NW_023425366.1:83814021-84435807 GCF_014108415.1 Molossus molossus | reverse complement strand
TTAAAGTTCAGAGATTTTCCATTCTTAATACAGGTTCATAAAAGGAAATTTCATCAATTGTAAATAGCATCATTTATCAAGTTCATTGCTCCAGCAAGTCTGATTTCAGAATTTACCTGGCCGAATGGCTTTACAGGGCTTCATTCTTCTGGCAAACATTCATTTTTAAAACTTTGGTGCAAAATGAGGGTATAAGAAATTGTACATGTTAAATATGTACAGTTCTTGGTATATTGATTATATCTCAATAAAGCTGTTTTAAAAGAAAACCAAAAAATGAATAAAAAGCCAAGAAGGATAAGATGACAGAGCAGGCTACCCCCAACCAATCCACATTTACTCTGCATTTTATTTAGGCTGTGAAACAGGATATGACAAGACCTGTCCCTTGTTTTGATTTTTTACCATCACACACACACCCCTTTTAGTTATGAGAAAATACTACAAATTATATATTCCAGCCACTTCACAAATTAACCAAAAAGTAGAAATCAGCTTATATTTCACACTCCCAGTGAACAGCCAATGAATCACACAAAAGACTTTTATGTACTTGCCATATCATTGCAACCAACACATGCTCACTCCTAAGTTTCCTGAGCATACTTTGCAGAAACAAGTTGTGTCTTAGAATTGACCTTAGCTTAATATATTTTTATAATAAAAAAGTTGTCATCAGCCCAGTATGTGTTTTGTGTCTTTAGTTTGCAGTGACAGCACTAATACTTATTTAAATATAGCTAGCCTTTTAACAATAAAGAAAACATATTTATCCCTGATAGAAGCACTTTCAGAAAACTTTGTTTCCCTTTCCTTCACCCTGAAAAATGGAACGCTACCAACACCTAAGCTTGTATCAATGCTTCACTTCTTTCAGTGGCTCCGTGTTGTCAGGGACCATGCTCAAATCAATGGCGTGCCCCCAGGATCTGCAACCACTGAAACCCCCAAGGATGAGCAGGTACTGGCATCTGTTCTTTTCCATTCTGAAACCAGAATTTCTAGTTGTAGCAGAGGGTAGATTCTCATCATTCTAAGATAAATTTGCATGACAGAAGTGGAGTGAAATGTATTCATCAGTTAATTGAACTTCAGAGTTCTCTCTTATGAGAATCTGGGGCAACTTTTCAAAAAGGTTTCACTTAGACTAACAGTAGAAATCTGAGTATCTCCAAATACTAAATTTCAGTTGGGAAAAAAATTTATTTTGGCATCAGTTAACTTTAGAAACATTAGATGATGACATACGTAAATACATGGATTTTTCCCTTTCATTGGTCAGATTTAATATATTTTATGTTTTCAAAAACAACCCACAGCCCTGCCGGTGTGGCTCAGTGGTTGAGCATAGACCCATGCACCAAGAGGTCACCGGTTCAATTCCCGGTCAGGGCACATGCCCAGGTTGTGGGACCAATTCCCCAGTGGGGGGCATGCAGGAGGCGGCCAGTTGATGTTCTCTCTCATCAATGTTTCTATCTCTCTCTCCCTTCCTCTCTCTTTCTCAAAGCAATGAAGAAAAAAAATTTTTTAAATGAAAAAAGCAACCCACAGTTTCAAAAAATGGGTGACAACCTGAAAAATAGTTCAGTCCAGCACTGTCCAGTAAAATTTTCTGTGATGATGGCAATGTCCTATATCTGTGTTGTCCAATATGGTAGCCCCTGATCACATTGGCTGCTGAGCACATTAAATGTGGCCAGTGCAACTGAGGAAATAAATGTTTAATTCTATGTAATTGTAATGAATGTAAAAGAAACTTAAATAGTCATATGTGGCTAGTATATTGGAGAGCATAGATGTTTCAATTTATTTGACATAGGTGTTACAATGATACAAAATGAAATCATATTTAATTAAATACATTTATGAAAAGAATAAAGTTGCATCAACATATAAAATTATTTATATAACTCATCAGTAAGTTGATTGTGATAGGAACTCGGTATTATAGCACTATATATCTTTCCAATTTAAGAACTAGATTCTAATCAAACAAGGAGTAGATGAGAACATTCTTGTAAACTCTTAAACAACAAGAGAAACATCAAGCCCTTACCCCCACTCCATCAGCTGACTCCATTCTCCATGTCCTCTGGGGGTGTGCATATGTACCTCATTCTTTTTCATGGCTGTGTAAGAATCCAAAGAGTGAATGTTGTGTAGCCTATTTGACCATTCTGACCCTTCTTTTCTTGCTATAACCTTAGTTTAGTTACAGTCTTTTTTTCCCCTACTGCAAACAATATCACAGAAAACATGTTCTGATGTGAATCGTTGTGTAAATTTTAACAGATTGCAAAATTTCCCTCTACGATGACTGTATAATTCATATTCACTATTGCTTCTCCTGATATTATCAAAGGTATTTTGTGCCAAATTTGATGAGCCAAAAAAGAATCTTATTTAAATTGTTATGTCTCTTTTTACTAATGAGGTTAAGCAACTTTCCATATGCCTGCTAAATTTTATCTTTTGTGTATTGACTATTTATATCATTAATATCATTGTATGTACTAAAATAGAGCAAGACAAGGGCTAAAGTATTTTCCTGGAATATACAGTGTCTTGTACATAGATCTCCATAAATAATTATCGAATAAATTGATAAACCAGCCAACATCATGTAAATCTCTCTCTTGAAAAAAGGGATAAATTTAGTCCATATTGTTTTTACCCTAAGTTCCATATTTCAGAATGGGGCAGACAGATAAATGACAAGTTTATATCATTAGTTCTAGAACTCCCCATCATTCTACTAGATAAATAAAAATTTAAAGTCCAACTAAATAAATATTGATTCCATAATTCCCTAAAAAAGTATTTTATTTTTTAAATTTTTATTTATTTATTAACTCCTCAACTGAGGACATGCTGAGAGAGAAAGAGAGAGAGAGAGTGGAAGGGAGAGAGAGAGAGAGACAGAGAGAGAGAGAGACTGATAGGTTGCCTTCTGTAAGCTCCCTGACTGGGAATCACACTCAAAAGCCAGGTATGTGCCCTGACCTGGAACTGATCCTGCCACTTCTCAGTGCACAGATGACCCTCAACGATCTGAGCTTCTCTGTACAAACAAGAAGCATTTCTGATAGAACTGTCATTCTAATGCCTAGTAATTTTTCTCTAGACCTCAATCTCACTAATGTCTTCATAGTAAAATAAGAATGATGCTTGAGCCCAGCTGGTGTGGCTCAGTGGTTGAGCATAGACCCATGGACCAAGAGGTTGCCCATTCAATTCCCAGTCAGGGCACTTGCCTGGTTGCAGCTTCTATCTCCAGTGGGGGTGAGCAGGAGGCATCCAATCCATGTGTCTTTCTCATCGATGTTTCTATCTCTCCCTCTCCCTACCTCTCTCTCTAAAAATCAATAAAAAATATATATTTTTAAAAAAGAATGATGCTTTAATTGATATGCTTTAATATTTTGCAGTGTTGATGATATAGCTAATCAGGATAATTCAAGATCATTCATACCACAAATACCTCCAAAGGGTTTCCACTGTGCCTTATCCATATTCTGTTATGCATATACCCTTTTTTGCTTGAAATTATTTGAATTGGATTTTTAGTCATTTGCAATGGAAAGAATTTCTACAATCACACTTGGATAACAGATATTTTTTTGAAGGATCATTCTGAATTATGCAATATCTAGATTACCTTAGCTTTACTCTGCTTCCCTGTTTACTATATACATTGTTTGAATCTGCATTTCTGTGACTGGCAACAGCATCATTTCTTTTTTTACTTTTTTAGATAGAGGGGAAGATAGAGAGAAACATTGATAACAGAGACACATCAATTGGCTGCCTCCTGCATGTCCTGTACTGGGGATTGAGCCTGCAACTTGGACATGTACCCTGACCAGGAATTGAACTATTGACCTCTCTGTACATGGGATAACACTCAAGCCACTGAGCTACACTAGCCGGGCAAGCACTTCTTGTATGTAAAACGTGTTTCCATTGTAAATTCTCTCATGGAAATAATTGCACAGAAGATATATAGATCAAATGCTATTATTCTTGTTTTATTAATGAGAAAAATGGAGACACAGATAAGCTAATGATGTTCAAGGTCTGGGACAATATCCAAGATTTCTAACTTGAAGATCATTGCTCTTTCTTTGAGCCCATGCATTTTCTACATGATGCTAAAGGTAAAGTGATAAGTAGTGAGACCCAACGAACTGAGGGTGGTATTCGATGATGCCAGCCTGAACATTTCCTGACCTCGTGCAGTAGAAATCTGCTTTCAGTTTATACTCTACGTGAAGTCACTTGGCTGTTAAAGGTGTTGAAAACTCCCTCTCCCATAGAAATAGCACAGAGCAGAGCTTATCATCAAACATAGTCAATGCTGATCCCACAAAATGGCTCAGTGAAAAGACAATAGAAACTAACATACAACTTCTACTAACTTAGATACCTCTTGCCTCCCACACTACAGTGACTTTCCCTACTAACGAATATCACCTATTTAAAACCTGTCCTCTCTGAACCTTAATTTCACCATCTATGAAATGGGGGCATGTAAAGAAAAATGTGTGCTTAGGTGGTAAACTATGCACTATCTAGAGGACATCCCTCCAGAAAAGTATTTTACATCTTGGAATGTCATAAATAACTGATAGCAACGCCACGTATTTCTTGTCTGTGGACATGCAAATTCTGTCCGGGAAGTACAAGTTCAATTGACTGCTTTAGCAGCTCTATGGAAAACCCACATTTTGCTTCCATTTGCACGTTCGCTCCAATAGTTCCATCTACAAATGTGTCTGTTCTCTGGATTCTCTTTGGAATCAATCATAACATCTGCCTAGTTCGCTCACTGATTAATTAGTAGAATACAATTTTTAATAACTGTTCTTTTTTATATCTGCATGACAGTCATGATGTTATCTTTGGGAAAGTATTTTTAACAGAAACAAGAACATGGCCTATATCAGACGGCTAAATTGAAGATTTAGTAGAGTTAGAAATATCAAAGTGTTGCAGCCACAATGAAGTCATGTTTATAAAACTTAGCATGTATTACGCACTTAATCAATGCGATTCATTATTTCAAAAGAAAAGGTCATTTTCAACCAATACTTTTTACATTTAAATAACCCCTTAAGGTCTGGCTGGTGTGGCTCAGTGGTTGAGCGTCGACCGACCCATGCACTAAGAGGTCTCTGGTTCAATAACCAACCAGGGCACATGCTCCCCAGTGGGGATATGCAGGAAGTGGCCAATCAATGTTTGCTCTCCTTGATGTTTCTGTCTCTCTCCCTCTCCCTTCCTCTCTCTCCAAACAATAAAGGAAAAAAATTTAAATAAATAAACCTTTATAAATAAACCCCATAATAGAATGACTAACTATAGATACCTGGGAAAAAATGGACCTTCCCTAAAAATTATTAATAACGTTAGCTCCCAGCTTGGCAAACCCAGGTTCAGATCTCCTGTCTATGGAATAATGCCTTACTGAACTTCTTCCCATCGGGGCATATTCCTCATTAACATACAGCAATCATGACATGGAAACAGAAATGTTACAACTGGCAACAAACAATAAGGAATCTGTGTGAAAAGTGGGAGTAATGATTTCTAAGTACAAAGTAAGAGAGTGACTCCAAAAACAATGAGAAAAGGTTAATTATCTGGCTTCTAGTAGATCCATATTATATTGTTCCAAGGTACAACAACCTAAGTGAAGTCCCAACAGTAATGATTTATTAAGGTTTTAATTCATAAGCTTACAGGTAAAAAGACCTCCCTAGACATTTGCTGTTGCTTATTACCAACTGCTGGCCTTTGTGTTACCAAAAACAGAGCCTCCTTCAGATGACCAGAGGGATGGCGACTGATTTGAAAAATTTTATCACATATGTTTTTTTATTAATAATAAAAAAAACATGTATTGTGATGATTATTTGTCCTGCCACTAATGTGATTTAAAAGTTGTATTTAATTCTTATTTTTCTAAGTGGTAATATTTTCAGTATTTGAATTTTGTCTCATTTCTCATTTATCGAAGGGCCTATTGTCAAATATTTAACCGGTACTGTAACCTCAGCCAAAGAAAATTTTACTGAAAAATAAGTCATTGAAAAGCTTTATACATAAGGCCCTAATATTACAAAAATTCCAAGAAGATTTGTGTGTTCCTCGCCTTCTTTTGCTCTCCAACAAACATGTCCTATCTCCAAAAAACACCTTATAACCCTGGCCAGTATGGCTCAGCAGTAAGACCGTTGCCCGTGGACCAAAGACTCCCAGGTTCTATTCTGGCCAAGGGCATGTAACTCGGTTGTGGTTTGTCCCCAGCCCTGATTGGGGTTGTGCAGGTGGCAACCAATCCACGTGTCTCTCTCACATCAATGTTTCTCTCTCTCTCTCCCTTTCTCCCTCCCTCTCTCTCCCTCCAGCTCTATCTGCAGATTAATATAAAAATATCCTTGAGTGAAAAAAAAAAAAACCTTATATATTTACCTCATTGATTTAAAACTTTTCTATTAACATGATTTACTTCTCAAAGATGATGTCTAGTCTTTATTAACCAAATCTGTTTTTGACTTTGTGAGTGTAGGTGCTTGAATAATAGTAGTCAGTAGATGGAATTGTTTAATTCAATTAAATGTCACAAATATCCTGTCACATTATACAGTTACTCTCATCCTACCGGATCAAATGCACTAAGCACATTCCATCGATTGCCTCCATGATTAGTCACTATGGCCTGGAAATGTCATCGAAAAGAAAATAGTCAGTTCGGGCATACCAGGCAGACAATCGACAGAGCAGATATTTGATATTCTGGAGCCAGGTTTAGCCTGGTGAAATTTAATGTAGTTGGAAATATCAAAGAGTGAAATCACTCTGTCAAAGATTTATAAAAACATTCCCAGTTCAATTTTAAAGTAGTGCACACCAGACACCTTTGCCCTTCCTCCTCCCGAGACTGGACTCACAGTCCCGTTCCCCACCGAAACAGCAGCCCCAAGGACGAGCATTTGAATCATACACTGTTTGCAACAGGCAACTAATTCTAACCTGCAAAGTTTTCCGATAAACCTACATTTGATGGAAGTGCATTTCTCCTTTGATTTGTACTCATTTCTTCATCATTCAAATGGAATATATTTGAAATAACAGGGGGGGGTGGAGGTGGAAGAGAGTATGGGGGGGTAAATGGTTATAGAAAAAATAAAGTCAAGAAAAATAACAATTAAAAAAGAGAAGATTAATGTGAAGTGTGTTAATTAGGGAAAGCTTTTTAAATTTACGGGGGTAACATTGGTTAATAAAATTCTATAGGTTTCAAGTGTACAGTTCTATAATACATCATCTGTATATTGCATTGTGTTCACCACCAAAGTCAAATCTTCCATCACCCAATATTTGACCCCCTTTACCCTTTACTATGCCCTGACCCCCTTCCCTCCAGTGAATACCATACTGTTGTCTGTGTCTATGAGTTTTTGTTTTTGTTTGTCTTGTTTGTTAATTTTAACAGACAAAAATTTAGTACTCTTTCCTCTTGTACTACTTAATATTTAAAATATATATATTTTACTTTGGGCATATTCCTCATAACACATGGAAAACAGATCAAAAACATGGAAACACATTTTACAAATGGCAACAATAGAGAATCTATATGAAAAGCAAAATTATTTCTAAGTACAAAATAAGAGTATGACTCCAAAAACAAATAGAAAAAGTAAGTTCTCTAGCTGCAGCAGACCGTGTGTGTGTATATATATATACACACACATACACATATTTATAAGCTTACAGGTAAAAAAACCTCCCCAGACATTTGCTGTAGATTATTACCAACTGCTGGCCTTTGTGTTACCAAGGACAGAGCCTCCTTCAGATGACCAGATTTGAAAAAATTTATATATAAAATGTTTAATTGGCCTTTTGCACTATACCATAAAAGCATCTTATTCCCTTTCCTATTCCTTTGTTATTTTTTAGTTTTATTTTTAGATAGAATGAAAGAGAGAAAGGGAAAGAGAGGGAAGAAGAGGGGGGGGGGAAGCATTGACGTGAGAGACACACAACAGTTGGTTGTCTCCCACATGACCCTTACCGAGGCCAGGGATCAAATTGCAACTCAGGTACATGCCCTTGACTGGGAATCAAACCCATGACCCTCTGGTCTGCAGGCCAATGCACTAACCACTGAGACAAACCATCCAGGGTGCCATTTCATATTCTTAACTCTGAAAACCTGTCACACCCACAGTGGAAACTCTCTGAAGTGAGTGACTCAGTCAGCGCTAACTGCTCCAGGCCGGTGGAGACTCTCCTGGACTCTCATATATTTTTTCCCTGTCTTTGCCAATTGCACATTTTATTATAATTAATTTTTAAACGTGGGACAAAGATAATCACTGTAGTTTTCTTATGAAACGCAAATGCGTACTCTGAAAAAAACTTGGTAAAAGTGAGTCAATAAGATAAAAAAAATGCTATTAAATCAGTTGTGGATCAGACAAATATAAAACGATCAGGGAAAAATACAGATTTCTGCACTCACATTGCCTCGCATGTATATCGGAGTGCTTCCTCCGTTTTAAACAAACCCCGATCATGGAAATCAATGACAATGCATTCTAGTATAATTTCGATGAGAAAAGCTACAGAGAACTCCAGTGAGCAGCCCATGAGCCATATAAAGGATTAGAAAATGAATGTATGTTTATATACATCATTCACATACAATATTTAAGTTTAAAAACTGTGTGACTTCCTGCTTTGACTTTTAATTAACTGAGCACCTGCCAGTCCCTATGGCCTCAGATAAAAGGGCTCTACTGTAGGCAGCATTCAAAAACTGTTTGCTAAATGAGACGCTCTGATTAAATGAGTGTAGACCGTGAAGGACATGTAGACATAAGAAGGAAGAGTGGGGAGATGACGAGTTCTCAGGAGGAGGCTCAGGCCTGTTTCCCAGGGACGGTAGGCCTGGCTCAAGGGTTTTGCTATGCTCAGCTGGCCTTATTTTACAGGACAGGATCAAAGATCATCTTCTTCCACTCTCGCCTTCCTCCCGGGGCATGATTTATCCCGGCCTCACTTTACATTACTTGTTCATTAGCTTGAACCATTTAGAGACGCTTAAAGATTTTTCCTAGTCATTTTATTTTATGTCAAAATGACAATATGAGGCATGGCTGGATGCAGCATTTGGTAATATGCTGTGTAATTTTAACATCATATATAACTTACTAAGAGGTAAAGATGGGGTTTTGCTCATTAGTCATCTTTTAAAAAATGTTCCATATGCCTAAATTGTTGTTTTTATGAGAAATAATTCTTTCAATGTTTCTTAACTGGAAATGTTTTAGGAAATTCCAGACCATAGCATCATATAATAAGTTGTTTATAAAACTGTGCCTTTTCAAGGTTTGCTTTAAAAAAAAAAAAAGAAGAAGAAGAAGAAAAATGCTGTAATAAATGCTTTGATAAAGACTAAATCACTGAATTAATGAAAATCATCTTCAATTATGAAGTTCACCTTTCCAAAATATATTGGGATCTATCATAACCTAAGTGCTCAGAGCAGAAATTTAACCCTCCTACTGGACAGTTCAGAGAAGCCTGCTAAAATCCTTAATCTGTATCTCTTCCATCTACCTTTCATTCATCCACCGCTCAAAAACTCTTTAATAATTAAATATTACAGGCCAGGCAAGTAAATCCTCCCCCAAACATTTGGATGTTAACTCTCAAAACCATGTATGTGAGATATGAGTCTAATCTCTGCTTTATACAAAATATTAAAAAAATATTTTGAAAGAGAGGGCCCGATTCAGCCACTTTCATTAACAACCATGATTCTAATGCACTTTTTATATTTCACATTTTTAAACATTGAAACCCTGTTTAACATAATGCCTTTTTCTCTTTCAGAAATACTGGATTTTTACTTTGGATGTAATATGTATAGTGTTGAGGGGGTTTTTGTTTTTGTTTTGTCTTCCCATAGAAAGTGAATCAGCTGCACCACTTTGGAAAACAGACAAATAGATGATGAATGATAGATCGATGATTAGAAATCAAGATAGAAATACATAATTTGTTGTTTGTGTTTATAAGAAGCAACAACCTAATGCATGAAGTTGAGCGCCAGGTGTACTGCCAACAAAGTAACATAAAGACACTATTAGTCACTAACAAATTACTCTTCTCAAATTATTCAAGTTTCCACATGACCTAACAAACTCAGGGAGGAACTAGCATCTTGTTCCTGTCTGTAGCTGTACTGACCATCCCAGAGAAATTCCAGTTTTCGGCCTTTGTCCCCATTGGGTAAAGAGGACAGCTTGCTCTGCGGCCCACAAGACTTTGGGGCTCACATAAGTCTGCTATTTCCAAGGTACCAGCTTTAATCACTTTGTCTGGTTCAAACTGTCTGCTCTTGTCATACTCTGTTCGCCTCATAGATATTTTGGGGGTTAATTTAACCCTAACATTTTATTATTTGTTGTTAACCACAGGTCACTTACATTTAAATTGTGTCTACAGTGTCTTTCACAAGCCATGTCTACCACATTCTTGATGTCAAATTATAGAAGATGGCATGAACAATAATTCAGTATGTATAATCCTAACATGATCAGAAGTTCATTGGGTTATTTTTGCTTCTGGCCAAATTGGTCTGAATATAATGTAATAATGTATATTCACAAGAATGCAAGTAGAGGTAACTACATCTTCAATGAAGCTTGATCAATGTTTTATAGTTTATATAGTTTATAATAATACATGTTGGGGCTTTTTGTTGCAAGTAAATAGGTAATTAGATTTTATTCTATAGGTTTTTCAGAAAAAGATAGCCCAAAACATAATTATTCTCTCAGAATAAAAAAGTGGACATGCCCTTACATGTGTGCAGTGGTTCACTGACTGTATTTATGTGAATGAAGTGTTAGACCTAGAAAATCTGTACTGTGGTCTCTTCCAGGATCTTATACTTTGATCCGAGGTAGTCCCTGACCCTAAAATAGCCTCTTCACTGAGCAGGGTCCCAGCTATTGTGCCTTCAGCCGATGTGAGAGCTACCGGGGCAGTTATTTAACTTCTAGCTTACATGTAATCAAGAGTATCTTAGACTCAGTTAAATTACAATTTTATCTGGAAGCTCCAGGATTTCCAAATAGGGCAGGATATGGAAGTATAGACGGGTGATGTTTGGAAGACTCAGAAAGGGCTGTGAACAAAAGCAGAGATGGCAAATCCACATTCTATCAACCACCACTATCCCTCTCCTTCCTTCTAACCAGAGCTAGCACTCGAAGTCCTCCTTAAAATAATTGCAGGTCATCTTTCCCGTCTGATCAAATGTGGCATGCAAGAAAATACCTATTTGCTGCTCTGCCAAATTGCATGTAATAACAATCGTCCCACAAAATAGCGGTAGGCCAGAGGTGACAAAGTCTGATGATCAAGAAAAGCAAGCAGCCCTGGCCGGTTTGGCTCAGTGGTTAGAGTGTTGGCTTACGGACCAGAGAGTCCTGGGTTCGGTTCCTGCTAAGGATATGTACTTCAGTTGCAGTTTGTCCCCAGTCCTGGTTGGGATCGTGTGGGTAGCAACCACTTGATGTTCCTCTGTCTCTCTTTCTCCCTCTCTCCCTCCCGCGCTATCTGAAGATAAACGCAAAAATGTCCTCAGGTGAGGATAAAAAAATTTTTTTTAATTAAAAAATAAATAAAATAAAATTGGATTGTGGTAATGATTACAAAACTCTGCAAATAAAATGTTAAAAAAAAGAAAAAAGAAAAGTATGCAGTGTTGCATCTCCATCCTGCTTCTGGGACTGACATTTTGGGGAACTGGCGTTTTAAAAGCCTACAGAAGTCCTACAGTAAGGAAGCCTACTCTTCACTAACCCAGAATTTCCCACACATTTGAAAATACTAGAAGACCCCTTACAATGCACATTGCAAACCCTCACTTAGAATCTCCTTTTGCTACAAGTGTGAGGCCAGTCTGCACACACAGCCTCTTCAGTGGGGTTGGTACAGAAAGCGGGTACCTTAGTGTCTGTTCCCCCACACCACAAGCAGTTCCCTGGGACTCCAGAGTCCTCTAGAGGTTTTTGCGTATAAAAGGGAGTGTACAGCCCTGGCAGGTTTGGTTCGGTGGTTAGAGCGTCGGCCTGCAGACCAAAGAGTCGCAGGTTCAATTCTGGTCAAGGGCACGTGCCTTGGTTGCAGTTCAGTACCCAATCCTGGTAGGGGCCATACGGGAGACAACCAGTCAATCTGTCTCTCTCACATTGATGTTTCTCTCTCTCTCTCTCTCTGTCCCCTCCCACTCTATCTGAAGATAAATGGAAAAATATCCTCAGGTGAGGATTTAAAATAAAAGGGGGGGATGGTATACAAAGCCCCACAGCAGTCAGCAAGCACTCTAGAGGAGTAGCTGCACAGCCTCTGGCCTATTGGCTTCCTGTCCTGGCAAAAGCAGGGGCCTCATTGTGCCGACTCCCTCAATACAGACTCTGTTCCCCATTTACTGAGAATCTCTAAGTGACTACGTTTGGTTTTAAATTGTTGATCAAATACCATAAAATTATATTCCAATATACCAAAGCCTTAATAATCTAAATTAAATTGAATAAATTGCAGGTTGAATTAGTGGAAATTAAAGAATAATTAAATCAGAGTTTTGTGCCTAATAAAGATCTCGGAGGCCTGATCCCTTCATTTCACAGGTGAGAGAATGGAGCCCCAAAGAAATGAAAGAAATGTCTAAACAAATTGATCTGATTATCTTTAAGGACCAAGAATAATACAAACTAGCTGCTGACAAATCATTAGCACATAAAATGAGTTTTTAGTATAGTGAATGTCTGATTAAAGGGGACTTGGTGTGGAGAAAAAAATCTTAAAAACTGCTTATCAAACAATCAAACAACTTTCCTTCAGACATGTTTATTCTAATTACATTGATAACCTTTCTATCTCTTTATATTCTATATATGTTTAGGGGAATGTAATCTTGGTATACATATACCTACAAAGGTAGGCCTTTTGGTGTTTAGCAGCCCAACTTCTTTTCATATAACCTGTCCTCAGCCTCTCCCATAGTGTGCGTGTGTTGACCCAGGTTATGAGTTTGCTTTATGATAGCTGATAGGTAGATTGGTCCATTATACATGGTAATGATCAAAGATAATTGAAATCTTTGTTATATTTTGAATATTACATTGGTTCCTAGCTTTATAATTTGCAAGTGGTAATAAAGCCCCCAGTACTGCTGTGACAATATCAAGGCTAGTATGCTGTGACCTCTCTGCCACAATAACGTGGACGCTAAAGCAGCAGGTGCAAAGCGGAATCTCACTTTTGGTTTTTACACTCTTCAGCCGAGCCGTGGTGGCTCCGCGCTGGGGAGTGAAAAGGCCTCAGAAGGTCGGGTTTTCAAGGATCGAACTTTTCATTGTTCTTTGAATCCGAGATTGTGTGTGAGCACAGAGCTTTGCATAAGAATTAGTCCTCTTCCTTGTATCAAGTCAGCTATTTTCAGCTCAGCCTAGCAATCTTTGATTTCTTGGTTTGTAACTATGGCAATAAGATTAAATGGCATTCAGGAAAATTCATTTTACAAATTAGCTTGGGAGGGTGTCCATGACTGTGATGAAGGAGCGATGCAAAAAATACTAGGAAACCAGAAGAAAATTAAATCAGGTTTTGTAATATACTTCAAAATAATCCTCAAAATCATCTAGTGCCATATGGCAGTTTGTGAGTGATGTCTGGTGGCTAGAAATAAAAATGATCAGATAACTGCTTGATAGATCCCTTGGCTCAGCATGACACCACACCTCCCCACTTGCCTCTCCACCGTCACACAATATCCTTTGTCTGTGGGTGCCGCCATGTCTGTGGGTTTGCCAGAGCCTTTGATCTGAGACTTTTTACACTAAATAACAGTCAAATCAATTTCAAAACACCTTCATTACAGTACACAGCTCATTATATTCTCAAAAAAATGTTTAGCTGCAAGCCCGGGGCCACGTTATAATGAGGACAGGAGTGCGCACTGGCGCGCACGCTCTGCAGAGTCTCCGTGTTTCTAGGTGATGGGACAGTCACCACCAGGCTCAGTGAGAAGCAGGCACCCACTGGTAGCCTTTACAGGAGGTTTCCTAACGTTTTAAACAGTTCACCATAAAACGTGGTTTTAATCTTGCTATGTTCTTAATGTTCTTCCTTTCCCTTGGTAGCCTTTTAAAAAGTGCCTATATAGACATGAAAAGAAAGAGCTGGATAAGTATTTTTTCAAATCCTCAATGAGTGACATATACTATACACACACACATATATGTATACACACACACATATACACACACACGTACATATAATACATATAAATTAATTCTCTTAAATCTATTTTTAAAAGCTGACTATATACATACATAGACAACATTGTATGCATATATCACTTTTTTCAAAAAATACATTTAAGAGAATTACTTTATTTGAAAAAATTTGAGCATAGATTTCCATCTTATCCATTGTTGCTTTATAAAGAAACTCAAGTGCCTCATTAAGCCAACGGTCTTGTTTATATTTACCCTTCTTACTTTGGGAAAGAAGGAAAATGAACACTCTCCATGGCCTCTTCCCTGTGCCCTAATTGTGGTGGCTTTTCAACGCCTAAGTGACCATCCATGAAATTTTTGACATTATGCTTGAAAGAAATGTGACACAATTTTGGCTGCCAGAGTTTTCTCTCTGATTTAATTACCAATTCTTGCTAAAAGCCAGTAATTGGAAAATTACTTCACTGGACACACAAGACATTATCAAAATTACTTGCGTTTCTCTGTTGTTAGAAATATAAGCTAGTGGGGTAAAAATTCTTTTTGCTGTCACAACTGATTATCATAAATTAATTGTTTATAACTCTAGATGGAAACAAATGCATCCTGACTTACAAATAATTATAACTTCTTTTCTTGCCAGCAAGCCATAGTCGGCTTGGTATCTGAGAAGACATGAGTGTAACACAGGAATTGCAATGCTTTTTAAATAAAAGGGTTGTTACAAAGATAAATCAGATTTTTATGCAACATAAGTAAATGATAACAGTTTTCATGTTAACCTTGAAACTCTACTTGAGAACAGGATTCAGCGGTATTTTTAGTTAACCATGAATGTCTTGGAAGCATCAGTTGAGAGAAAATAGTCCTTATATAAAAGAAGCATTTGATCCATCGATTATAATGTAGTATGACAGCCACTATTGGGCACAGGGGGCTGAACTACAAAAAGCTGTACATTATCTGCATATCGTCAGAACTGGAGATGAAACAGACCCAGGAAAACCCGAAATCAAGCCTATCCTTCAACACACAGCATCAGAAAGCTTGGATGCAAGAAGAGAAGAAATCTCACTACTCATTAAGGATGCTGCTCTAAATTCATCTGCGCAGATTAGCTGAACCCGTAATTTATTTGCCAATGTTGAAATTAAAGACAACATGCCAACTAATGTCCACAACAGAAAACAAACAAAAAAAAACACAAAACCAACAATTCATGAAATTCACATTAAATAAACACAGTAAAGAAACAAATCTAGACTAATAGACAAATTTACTTGTATTACACAGTGGTTGATCTTATAAACATTATAAGAGTATGTTTATCAGATAAGGATTTGGTACATAAAATAATATTTGAGTCATTAAATTCATTTCAAGCCCAGCTGATGTGGCTCAGTTGTTGGGCATCGACCCATGCACCAAAAGGTCACCGGTTCAATTCCCAGTCAGGGCACATGCCCAGGTTGTGGGCCCAATCCCCAGTGGGGGGCATGCAAGAGGCAGCTAATCGATGTTTTCTCTCATCGATATTTCTATCTCTCTCTCCTCTCTTCCGCCCTCTCTAAAATCAATAAAGAAAAAAAAATTCATTTCAAAACTAACATTTTTAGGTCAGGAATAAATGAAGTTTACATACACTTTATTCCAAAGACTAAATGTCAGTTTGTTTAAATGAGCTGTTTTATATCTTATCCTACATGTTTCTATGAATGAAGAATCAAATTGATTTGAAATGGTATAAAATGAAAGATATGCCTTGAAATGCAAATATGAACTTCTTTTTTTTTATCGTCACCGGAGGACATTTTTCCATTTTTTTGTTCAGAGAGGGAGGGAGAGAGAAAGAAACATTGACGTGAAAGGAACACATTGAGTGGCTACCACCCTCATGACCCAACCAGGCTAGGGACAAACTGCAACTGAGGTACGTGCCCTTAGTGTGCCCTTAGCAGGACTCTCGGGTCCACAGGTTGACGCTCCAACCACTGAGCCAAACCGGCCAGGGCTCTTCTGTAATCATTGAAGAGTATTAGAAATGAAACAAGAAATTAGAATTCCTGCTTCATTAGCAGGTAGCACCTCCTTATTAGATAACAGAAATGTCTGTAGTTTGGGAAGAAAAAGGAGACTTCATAAACATGTGTCTACGTGAACTGCCTGCTATTCTACATCACTCATGTTTCAGAGCTTTCAAATCCTAGAAGCAGGAGAATATTGCGAAAAGACAGGTCTAGTGGAAATGTAAAATAAACCAGGTATTTTAGGAAACAGTCTCGGAATGTCTCAAAATATTAAACATAAAATTACCACATCGCCTACCAATTCCACTCTTAGGTACGTACCAAAGAGAAATGAAAATTTACACCCACGCAAATTGTAATGCATCTTCACAGTAGCATTATTCCTAATAGAGCCTAAAAGTTGATCAGTTGAGGCTACATTAAATGTGTTATAGCTACACAATGGAATGGTATTGAGCAAAATAGAAAGAAGTTCTGCTACAGCATGGACAAACCCTGAAGACACTGTGCTGAGTAAAACCAGTCACAAAAGACCCCTTCTGGTATGTTTCTGGATGAAAGACTCAGTAGACAGATCTATAGAGGTGAAAAGAAAAGTAATGGTTGCTCAGGGCTGATGGGGGGAGCGGGGAGGGGGAGTTGGCCGCCAATAGCAAAGGGGTGCGGGGTTTCTTGCAGAAATCCATAAACAAATGCAAGACCACTGCCTTATACACTTTAAACAGGTAAATTATGTTTCAGGAAGCTGTTTAAAAAAAAGAAAAGAAAAAAGACCTGCTTCACCCAGCTCAGGAATAGAATGCTTAAGTCAGCACGGAAGCTGCTCCAGGGAAGCAGAAAGTTGGAAATGAAGGCCTGATTGTAACCACTGGTTGTCCGCATCTCGCCTTCCAAGCGTCTCTCCTTAGCAATGCAGCCAGGTAGCCTATATAAGTCATTCTCTCTCTCTCTCTCTCTCTCTCTCTCTCTCTCTCTCTCTCTCTCTCTCTCTCTCTCGTTACTTTTTTTTTTTTTCTAAGACAACAATGCACAGACAGAAACCCAAGGTTTACCGGGAGAGGGTATATCAATAACTTCTGGAAATGTCGGCCGCCCCCTCCCTTCCCTGGGTGAACGCGCGTCTCCCCAGGGCCCGCCGCTAATGGAACGGGTGTCTGCTGGAAACGGGAGCCTGTGGATAAGGTTCACTCTCCCTTCGCTTTGGCACAAGGAGAACAACGAACACACTGAGCCATTACCTCGCTGACAATGGAGCAGATCAGAAAGAGCTGATGCTTATCTGGGACTGAGAAGGTTCCGCCATAGTTCTTTTTACCCAAGTAATTTTAAACCCCTGTTAATTTTTTTTTTTTTTTTTTTTTTAATTAGCAAGAAAGGAAGCTCTGCTGTTTCATTGAGGGACCAACCTGCTTAGTAGGACTGAGGACCAGAGCATCAGAACCTTCACCCAGGCTTGGAAGCAATAGGTGTTATCTGCTCCTGACCGAAGTGATCCAGGCGGAGGAGTTTTTTGTTGTCCTTTGCTGTGGTGTTTTGTTTTTTAAATTTTTCTCCCAGGGGAAAAACCTCATACACTCCATTCATTGAAAAGGTTTCCCAGGGAACTTCCATTCAGAGCTAGAAAATGGAGAGAGAGACGCAAGCAGAGCCGAGGGTGGGTGTGAATGAAGACCGAGGATGTTCCAGCCCCCGCTGTGGGATCCACCTTGTTGGCAAGGACCCGGAGCAGCACCTAACGGGCCCCCTCGCAAAGCCGCGCACTGGACTAGAATAGTTTGAACACTCTGCTCTATCAACTGGGCCATAAAATGTCTCTTCTTACCTACCTCTCAACATGGAGATTCAAGTCCACCTCTTTCCTCTTTCTTTCTTTCATTTTGTCTCAAAGTCATATAAACCTCAATTCTCTCCAACATGGACGTCTTGACCCTTGGGAAGGGCATTATAGTCCCTCTCCTCTGGACCCATCCAACCTAGTCTCTTTTTGAAGTACTTTTTTAAAAATTGCTCTTTATTGATTTTAGAGAAAGAAGAAGGGAGAGGGAGAGAGAGATAGAAACATTAATGAGAGAGAACATTGATTGGATGCCTCCTGCATGCCCCCCACTGGGGACCTGGCCCACAACCTCGGCATGTACCCTGACTGGGAATCGAACTGGTGACCTCTTGGTGCATGGGTCGATGCTCAACCACTAAGCCATACCAGCGGTACTCCTTTTGAAGTATTATGAGGCCTGGTGTAAAAAAATAAGGTCAGATATCAAACAGATCTGTTTCTTCAAAGTTCCTTAAGTGAATTGTTTAAAATTAGGGATTGCATATTACATAATGCCAATATTTTATTTGCTGTGAAAATTTCTGATTATAATTGGTGTTTCAGGGTCTTCTTTTTCCCTGAAGAAAAAGAAACTTCCATGATACCTGAAAAATCTCAAGGGTATTTTTTAATCAGTATTTTCTAAGATAACATAATGAAAGATAACAATAATACTTTGTATTTGGATAGTTAGTCACAAAGCATGCTCACATTTCTTGTCTCACAGGGGACTACCAACAGTCATTTGAAGTTCAGAAGATACTGTTGCTCTCAGATGAGGAAACAAACATAGAGCATGTAGAATGCTCATGCAAAGATAAAAATGTAGCAACAAGAAAAGCCAAGACTGTAACCCATGTCCCTAATCTATCCAAAATCAATCTGTCTCACTCAGTGAATAACCACCGCACCACAGCCTGACCCAAATGGAGCCTTGAGTCCCCTTCTCCTGGTAAGATCATCCTCTCCAATTTAGTCAATAGGATTTCCTACTTATAAAGTTGTCAAGAATAAGTGTTGGAATTAAGAAAGAATAAAAAGATGACGTCTAGGAGGGGCTAGAGAGTTATCTGTAAAGGAAGCCCACCGGGCTGGCTCCTCTGTCCATGGTCAAACCTGAGCCTCCAGGTTTACAGCAACATGCCAGGTTCACCAGAGAGACTCCAGAATTCTTCAGCCAGAATTAATGTCCCCTCCCCTGAACTTCACATGTCCTTTTTCTATTTTACATACTGCGGACCATTCAAAGGAAAGCTGCACACTAGCCTGGGAAGAGCACTGGATTTGGAGCTAGAGGGTTTGCGTGCCAGCTCTGACCTTAGGCATGTTATTTAACACTGCTTGATTTTTGTAGAAAGAGCTAGAATTCATAGGGTTGCGGCCAGAGTTTAATTAGCAAATGTTTCCAAAGCACTTGGCAAACATTACACAATACATGTTAGCTATTGTTTTTATCATTATTAATCTACCCTATCCATTTTATAGAAAACAAACTGAGGCATAGACAAAACAAAAAGTTTGCACTGAGGCAAAAGTGTGTAAATAATAATAACAGTCAGTTCACAGGATTGATGTGAGGAGTAAATATATGTGACATGTAAGTTATTTGTGTACATATGCTAACACACCATTTGGACTTCATACTCTTGAAGGCAAAAGAGCCTAGAAGAATCCCTCCACAGAGTGCTAAATAAGTGCTAAATGAATTAATTCCACATAGAGCCACCTCAAAGGATGTCATTTTATCTAAAGATTATAAATTATCTAATTTATTGGATTTATTGAATCTATGCTTCCACAGATTCAACCAAGACCGACTTTTTCATTATATTATCAACAAAACACCATTGATCACTGACTTGGTAAGTGACTCGCCTGCCCTCCAGAGTAGGCAGCCCTTGGAATGGTCTGGAGCACTCTAATTGCTAAGGAGGTAGTTTTTCTCCTATCAATTGAGTCCAAACGTCTAACTTAGAAGCATTTATCTAGGTGTAGTATGAGCTTCTTTTTCCAGAAGTTCATTTCTGCAAGACTAGGAGGCCAAAGGTAGGGCAAGGTGAAACCTCCTTAGCAATAAATATCACTCTGAATTACAGTCCTCCTGTGCCTTCAACTCATTGATTTCCTCCAAACCCACAGCTCCCTTTCTTTATTTGGTCCCTAGCCAACACATTCTATCTCTACAGGACAGCTCTCAGTGGAAAGATTTGCAGTGGGCCACGCTAGGAAAGGGAGATTCAAGTTTTGATGCATTCATCAGGGGGCCCCCAGTGCGTGATAGCTCAGAGGAGCCTGTGCTGGTGCTGCTGTCTGTCAGGGAGGAGACAAAGATCGAAAGGCTTGGAAAACTTAACAGGTCTTTTGTTCAATATTAGTTCTGATAGTAGAGTCACAAGCCCTTGTCAGAAGGTGTGGTGGAGCCATATTGCCTATTCCCTTAGGCCGATACTGCCTTTTCCCTTCTTTGTATCTGGCCCATGGAAATTCAACTTAAAGCTTCTTTGCAAACTATGGCTTTGCCAGGGGTAGCGCCAAGTCCCAGACACCTGTCCTGGGTACTCTAGACGTTTCATATGCAGTCTTCTTTATGATTGAAGATGAAATTTTAGATTTTTATCCCACTTTTCCCTCTTTATTTTCAGACCTTGAAGCAATGGTCTTCTACGATGTAAATTGTTTCAATACCTTGGAAAGAAAAGTCAATCAGAATTTGGTTATTTATGACCAAACTGGAAATAGGACTTTGAGTCACTGGAAGAAAATAGAAACCTATTAATTCAATTTTCTGACAAGGAAAAACATCACTCCCTAAATTTCATACTTTAGTCCCTCTTGGAAATTATTCTGGGAGCACAATGCCAAATGATGGGCGTCCAAGGACACCCTGGCTAAACAAGAAAGAAAAGTAGGTGAGCAATGAACACTATTAGCATGTGTCCTCACAGGCTGATAACTGTCATTAGGTTGCCAGAGGATGACATCATTTTCTCTAAGAGGCAGTTAGCTCAAAAAAGTCAACTAGATCGGCGAATTAATTCTCACGGCTGCTCTATGCTGCCTTCAGCTCCTTGCTCAAAGAAATGGACATATTTCATTTCTGGGATCTGTCAGACATGTGGCTGTTTTAAATATTACATTTTAAGCCCAATTCAATATGAACATATTGTGTTTTGAGAACCTGGTGAAAAAAAAAACAAAAAACGCATTGACTTCAATAAAGTAAAAGGCCAAGGTGTAAAACTCTGTAATCTCCTTTGAAAAGTAATCCTTCTTTAGTTCAAATTGCTTTCATTTTAAAATGTCATTTTCCCCCCCAAAGACTTCTCTAGAATACAGTTAATAGGAACACATACCACACTGATGTGGTCATAAAACAGTCATACAGGGAGGCAAGGGCCGGTGTGAGGACAGATACTATAACTGCTAACCACAACCCATCCAAATGTTCTTGCTTCTGAATGTAGCCTGTTCTTGCTTCACCAGCCTCACAAGAAAAAAAAAAAAAAGTCATTTATTCATTTATCCAATGGACATTATTGAATGCTTATATAATCTTCAGATCCTGTGCTGGAGAAGTGAAATGATTTAAAGACAATTGCCACCTTTAAGAGAGCTCCAAGTTCACTAGGGGAGAGAGACATGTCAAAAGAAATAATCTGGAAGTTTCATAAGAGAGAGATTCGGCAGGAATTTCTGAGACTGGGATTCAAAAGAAGACTGTGTGTTAATCAGACACAATTCTGTATGTAGAGGTGAGTGAGAGGAAATGGCAAAGAAAGACAGACAGAAATTTGTCTTTAAAAAATCACTACATGGGTATCAGGAATAACCTCCACAGATGAATAGAGCAACTGGCCATGACTTCAGAAGCACTGAAAAGAGCCCTGTAATTCTGCAAAATACCTTCCTTGTCTTCAAATGTCTGAAAGTGAACTGAAAACAAATACTTAAAAAAACTGCAAGATACAACCACTGACTTAAATAAACATTGAAGAGTAATTGATTGCTGCTCTACTGTCATTCTCATAGAGAGTTGACCGAGAGGCGATTGGAAAAGCATACAGCCTAAAGTGACGGGCAATGAGCAAAACTTAGGGCTAGAAAAAACGTTTCCTTTCATGGTTTTATTTTTAATTATTTTAAGTTACATACTGTAAAATGCATAGATCTCAGGTGTTACAGTTTGTTGTTTTCATGAATGCAAACACTTGTACAGCCTACACTCCTATTGAGACCCAGAACATTTCCACGAGTCCTCAGTTTTCTCCAGTCCCTGCCAGTCAGGTTATACTGCCTTCCCAGCCCCAAACAATCACCACTCTGATGTTTTGCACCATAGATTAGTATAGCCCGTGTTCTTAAAATTTTATAATGGAAATATTTCATATGCACTCTTGTTTCTGGCACCTTTCACGCAGCACAGTGTGTCCACATATTACGAGAACAGTAGCTGCTTCCCTTTTATGGCCGAGTAGTATTCTGCGAACATACCACCACCTGTTTATACAGGATTTGCTGATAGACATTTGGGTGGTGTTTGCAGCTTTAAGCTATTATGAACAGAGCTATTGTGCATATTCTTGTACAAGTCCCTTTGTAGATATGTGATTTCGCTTCTATTGGGTAAATAACTAGGAGTGAATTGCTGAGCTATAAGGGAAATGTGGATTTTAACATTTTTAGAAGGACTTCTCATGAAAGTAGGGGCATTTAAACTCAGCCTGGAAGGGTGAGGTAGAGAAGGAAATAAAGACCACCCAGGCTGTGGGAAGAGAATGAGCAAACACAGGGAATGGGGAAGTGGCTGTGGAATTTGGGAAGGTGAAGAATCAGATGTGAATCATAAGGTGCGTGGAGCGTGCTCCTTCTGGCATACAGCGCCTGGGAGGTTTCCAAAGTCTGTGTTATTGTTTGCAGAGTCTACAGAGTCTGAAATCATTACTGGAACTTCTGAAAGTGTTACTAAGCTTTTCAGAAAATGCCATTGTTTCTGGGAAGCCCAAGAACACAAACAAAAATACAGTCCTACCTTCTATTCAAGTGTCTATTTCCAGTAGCCCTGATTTGGTAGAAGAGGTATCCACATGGGTGTTGGGTACTGGTTCTGCCACTGTAATCCAGGCATCATTTCCACTGTATTTTAAGAACAGGATTTGGACTACAACAGGACTTCCCCTGGAGAGACCCAGTCTCAACCACTTTGATAGCACAAGTCAGGGCTCCGCCCTGCACACTCAGGTCTGTACCAAGGAGCCGTGAGGTTTCTAGCGTTGTAGGTAAAGAGGGTCAAGTTGCTAGCTAGAAGTGTATACTGTTCAGTCTATGCTGTCAAACTCCCCTTTCAGTTTATTACTAACTTTTTTTCAATGGAGTAGGATTCTTATATTTACCCTTGATCATTGAAAAAGGAAGTAAATGAGAAACATCTGTAACAAAAACAAATTAATAAATAAAATAAAATAAATAAGTATAAACTCTTTTTTAACAAAAAAAAAGAAGAAGTAAAAGGATGTTGAATGATTTAAATTTTCTTCTTTCATTTTTCTGTCCCAACACATGGTTCATAATTAAGAACTGATAGCTGAGATTTCTAATTCTTCATTATTTTCCTTGATTCTACCAACTCTTCTCTAAGAAAATAGATTTCCAAACCATACATTTCCCTAAAAGGGCCCTAAATCTCAAGAAAGATGTATAATATTCATAAAATTAAATACAACACAATAAAAACAATAACACAACATACACACACAGTTATCCAAGGAGTCTCTGAAGCAATGGACAGTCAACAACTGTCATGTAAATAAGACTTAAGTGCTACTTTCACGGCTACCTCCCAGCAAGGTCTGCCGTGTCCACAGAAGTCTGTTACTGATAAAGCTAGCCCCACACTGGACCAGACAGGCTGGGCTAGGTTAACTGCACTAACAGGGGGAATAATCTCTGCAACATATAGAATCAGGCTCATTTCTCACTCACTCTACACAGGTGCACTGGAGTGTTGGTGAAGGAATCAGGAGCCTGAGGCCCGTCTTTCTATCACTCACCACATGTCCTGGGGTCAATAGTTTTAATCTCTCGGAACTAAATTATTGTATCTATAAAATAAAAATACCATGCCAGGTAATCTCTAAGACTCTTTTCAACATGAGAATTCTGACACAAATCAAGAAAAATCACCAGATTACAAGAACACTCATCCAACAGGCACATGTTTACTGGACTGAGCGACAATGGGGCTGCTCCAATTATTTTGGTCATCTCCATGATCAATAATGTTCCCAGGGGCCAAATCAATTATGCCACAAGCTGTGTGGATCATTAAGGTGACTAAGGCACCTCGACAGACAGTTCATGATCCATTCCAGCCTCTGTGCTCAGCTCTAGCTCAAGGGGAAAGTGTCCAAATGTCCCTTCACCTCAGTCTTTTTTTTCTCCTGTTGTGGTCTCAGTCCCCTGTCACTTTACAAATGGAAATGAATGACAAAGTCATATGAATGAAAGAAAACTGAGAATATGAAATCAATATTCAATGTCATCTTGAAAAACCCTTCCCTGGCAGTGTACTAGGTAGAGTGTAAGACACTCTTCTGCCCTTTAGACACTCTGTCCACAATGTAGTCACCAAAAAAAGAAACAATTGTGCTGCCCTCAGATGCTGGTGCTCTTGGTTCTCAGCCTTCAGACTTGGACTGAGTTACGCACAGGATTTCCTGGTTCTCTGGCTTACAGGTGGCAGGGAGTGTGACTTTGCAGCCTCCATACCTGTCTGAGCCATTCCTATCGTTTGTATATGTATATCTCCCCTTGGTTCTGTGTCTCTAGAGAACCCTGACTAAGATACCCTGTTAGCTTCTGCTAGACATGCCTCAAATAAGGGTCCTGTGGTTCTACAACTTGGGGGAAAGTTGGGTACCATTCCTTCCCCCATCACAATGGACATCAACATAAAGGTTCTGAGGCAGCCTGCCGCTAAGAGACCTATTCCACCGTATTTAACCTGACTTTTCTCAAACTTACTATACACCAGAAACCTTTGAAATCCCCACAGGACTCATGTTTTATGGAATGTATTTTTGGAATACACTTTGCTAGACGTAACATAACTTTACTATCTTTATTGCTTGTTTATTTTCTTGAAGTAATACATTGGTAACTGGTATTTTCATTTGATATAACTTCTGGAACTAGTCTTTCACTTTCTCAGGAATTGAAACACAGGTAAATGGATCAATGACTATTAAAGAACACAGAATTCTGAGATAAAATATTTACAAAAGACATATATGTAAAGGACTGTTATCCAAAATATACAAAGAACTCTCAAAACTGACCCAGTGATCCCACTTCTAGGAATATACCCTAAGAAGCCTGAAACACCAATCAGAAAGAATATATGTACCCCCATGTTTGTAGAAGCATTATTTAGAATAGCTAGGATCTGGAAACAGCCCAAGTGTCCATCAATAGATGAGTGGATAAGAAAGCTGTGGTATATATATACAATGGAATACTATGCTGCTCTAAGAAAGAAAGATCCGTTATCTTTTGAGACGACATGGAGGGACCTGGAGAGTATTATGCTAAGCAAAATAAGCCAATCAGAGAAAGACAAATACCATGTGATCTCACTTATTTGTGGAATATAATGAACAAAATAAGCTGATGAACAAAATAGACCCAGAGCCATAGAAAGGAGTACAGTTCAGACTGACAAACCTCAGAGTAGAGGTGTAGGGAGGATGGAAGAGATGAACCAAAGAACTTATATGCATGTATGCGTAACCAATGGACATAGACAACAATGCTGGGGGGTGGGAGGGGTGGGATGTGGAGAAGGGTGTCTGGGGGGGAAAGGAGAAACATCTGTAACAAAAATAAATTAACAAAAAGTTGCAAAAAAAAAAAAAAAAACCTCAACAATAGAAAATGAACAATGCAATCAATAAATGGACAAAAGATCTGAACAGACATCTCACCATAAGTGATTATAGATGACAAGCATATGAAGAGATGCTTAACCTTGTATGTCATTAGGGAAATAAAGCAACAACTGGTTACCACCACACAGTTATTAGAATAGCTCAAATCCAAAACACTAACCACAGCCAGTGCTGGTGAGGATGTGGAGTTCTCATTCACTGTAGGGGGGACCATAAAGGATGCAGACACTTTAGAAGGCATTTTGGTGGTTTCTCGTAAAGCTGAACATACTTTTACCATGTGACCCAACAGTCATGCTCCTTGGGATTTACCCAAATGAGTTAAAGTGTATGTCCACACGAAAACTTGCCCATAGATGTTTACAGCAACTTTACTCATAATTGCCAAAGTTTGGAAGCAACCAAGATGTCCTTCAGTATGTAAATGGATCAATAAAGTGTGGGACATCCAGACAATGTAATATTATTCAGTGCTAAAATTAAATGAGTTTTCAAGCTTTATACTGTATATAATTCCAGCTATATGACATTCTAGAAAGGTCACAACTACAGTAAAAAGACAGTCATTGCCAGGGCCCTGGAAGGAAGTGAGAAGAGGAAGAGGTAGGGTACGGGGGATTTTTAGGGAAGAGAAAATATTCTGTATGATACTGCTGTGGTGGACACATGACATTATACACTTGTCAAAACCCATAGGATTCATAACACAGAATGAATCCAGATGCAAACTATGGACTTTAGTTTATAATAATGTATCAATATTGATTTATCTATGGAAAGGGTGTACAAGATGTTAGTAATAGGTGTGTGGGAGGGGACAGGTAGATGGGTACTCTGAACTTTCTGCTCAATTTTTCTGTAGACCTAAAACTGCTCTAAAAAAAATCAAAATCGACTATAAAACACAGAATAATTTTTTTTTTTAAAAGAAAACCTCCAAATGCTGAAGATTGGGTTATCTACTGGAGGAAAGGAGGGGTCGGGGTGAGGGGAGTAGTGGAAAAGAACAGTGGACTTGGATTTTGAAGACTAAGTTTCCAGACTTGCCATGTTAATCGGGTGGACCAAGATTTCCACCTCTGAATTCTGCACACCCAGCTTCACTCTGACTTTGCCACTTCCCTGCTGTGGGACCATGGCCTGGTTTCAGAACCCCTCTCCCAGGTTATTCAGAAAATGCATGGAAAACAAGTAGTAAAGTGTCTGGCACATCATAGGATGTTGCTAAATATATAACTATTCTCATTAGTCATCTTGGTCAAATCACTCTCTGTTGAATCAAGAAAAAGAAGGGCAGGAGGTACTACGTAAATGGTTTTGTTTTGATGCCAGGCCACCATATCGGTGATGCCTCTGATTATTGTCCTGATAGTTTGCTTTTAGAATGAGACAGGTCCTTTCCTGACCTTGGGCCTCCCATCAGTAGCTTTTGCAATTTTCACTTTTGTTGTGAGAACTGTTCTTTTCCATAATCAGCCAAATCCTGCTGGTTTTTGAATGACTCTCTGGGAACAAGTTAGGCCCTTTGGCAAACTGCATCAATGAACTCTTTCAGGCCACAAGGGTATTCACTAATAAAATATTCCCACAGTGCATTAAAGAGTATCTTTGTAGCTTAGGTCAGTTGCTATCACATTTCAAACTTATTCCCACAGAGTAAATGCTTTGTGTATTTGGAGAATATAACATTATTTTATGTCACTGATAATCAGTAGTGAGTTAGAAAGGTCCCATTTTCTACAAGTGCATGCCCAATTTTCATCAAATACTGTATGTTACTTACTTTATTAAAGTAATATAAATTTAAAGTAACCATCTTTGTCTATAATTAAAATTTCCAGTATCATTTTTTTATCTACTCAGCATGCTTGCCTCCTAACTTTACCAAAACCATAACATTTCTCAGCCCTTTTATAAATATTTTTCATTTACAAAATCATACGCATTTTCTGTGTGGGGATCAGCTCAGTCATCGTATTGAAAACAACTAATTAACTTCCTTTGCTCCTCATTATAAATAGCATCTACTACTAATCATTATCATCCACTCTCAAATTTGCAATCTTGTTTCCTCTTCAATGACATGAAAGATTTTATTGGAAGTGCATGTGCCTCATTGTAGACTCAGAGTCATTGATCACCAAGAAGTATGGCTTCTTTAATCAACCAGCCTTAACAAGTACTGAATTTGTCACAGGAAATAGGCATGGACTTTGATCCCCTGACTCACCACTACCTAATTAGGCAGGGAAAAGTAAATACATTCTTTGAAAAAATAAAAAAATTACATGGAAATATCTTAAACAACATTTCTCTATCTCATAGATCATATTATCTCTTTGAAGATTCTGATTGGTATATAAATATTAAGAAAAAGATTTTTAAAATAAGAATAATAAGTCATCTAAATCTATTTAAAATGATCTAATTTATTGCAAGAACATGCCTGATGATTATATATCTATTGCCTTAAGAATAAAAAATACAGTCTTCAAGAACTAAAACTGAGGACCTATCTAAGCCTTTAAAGCTACTTTTGGCACAGATGGGCAAGTGCACTTGCCATTGTCCTGTCATTTATTTTTAAATGTTAGAGCACACCATCCAGGACCACTGAAGTGCTATTGCTGCCCTTTCCTGAACAAATGCTAGATGGCCTTTTTTGGCCACTTGGATACATAATGATGGGCAGACCAGGAATCTGTCTCAACAGAGGAATCCAGCCAGTGCCCTGTTAGGCAGCCTACATAAGAAAGGAATTGGAGCCAGTAGATTGGCTTTAAAATGAAGTAAATGAATGCAAGAAGTTAGAGTCCAAAGTTCTGAAGAGCTGCAGAGGTTCAAGGAAGTAGAAAGGTCCCATGAGCCCAAGTGGATAAAGTCCAAAGTCATAGTAAACCACCAAAGACACAGGAATGAAAAATAAAATAATATCAGGCAATGACGTGCTGAGCTAGCAAGCAAAGTTATTTTATCTAAGCCCAAATTTTTGCATCATAGTAATTTCTTACCATATTCTCAAGAAAGTTGGGCAATTGGGTGTCAAACATAGAAGTGTGGGGCACAGCAGTGAGTGAGACAAAGTCCTTGCCCTTCTGGAATTTGTATTTTAGTTATAAAAATAGATATATATGCCAGGAAACAAACAATAGAATTTTAGAAAATAATACATGTTATGAAGAAAATAAAACAAAGTAAGGAACAGAATGATGGCAGGTGACTAGAATTAGGGAGTGGAAATGTCAAGCAGTATTTGAATGGAGACCTCAGTGAACTTTTCAAGGCTTATTCCCAGAGGAACATCAGACGGGTTAGGCCAGAGTTTCCCAGTGGTGGTACTGGGACAATTTTAGGTGATTTATGAATTAACTTTTTTTTTTTTTTAATCCATCACCATTTATCCCCTCTATGCCCTCTTTTAAAAACTTAAATAGTTGTGTTTATATTTTGTGTTATCTTTTATGGCATGGTATAATGCTTTTCTTTTGAAGATAGTGATGACAAAATTTTAATAAAATTATTTAAACAAATGGTTTTGTTTAAACCTAGCAAGTAAATAATGGTGCAGATAATACATAGACAAGGGAAAATAATAAAAATGGTACAGGAATAGCTAAATAAGTCAACTGAGTTCAATACACTAGTTGAATTAATATCATCAAATCAGAATCTACTGACACTCATTTGGAATACCCTTCTGTTTCCTCAGATCAAGAGAAAGAGAAAGAAAATCTTGGCACCCAGCTAGTTTAAAGTATGGGAGAGCAAACATCAATTTTAGAAAAAAATATTCAGAACTCATTGTACCCTATTAAAAATTGCATGATGCAACTCAGACCTCACTTCCCTCCGAGGCTGGCCAGCCATGCCCTCACTTCTGCAGCTTCACCTCCGCTAACTACGGTGTCTCATTCAACTGTGCTGTAAGTTTTCCAAGGGCAGTGGCCACGTCTTACATTATTTCATATTTATTTTTATGTCCTGGCCAAGTGTTAATCCTGGATTTTAGGTTAAATAAATAGGGACTAAATTAACAAATTGATTAATTAACACAATCTTATGTTTGTGAACTCCAGCTCAGGATAAATAGAAGTGACTTTGCAGAGCTGGAGTATATCTCTAGTCACAAATCAGTGTTGCTTCTGGAAAAGCGCTAACATAACTTATATGAGTTTGTCAGATGCTGTCAGAAAAGGGAAAAAAAAAAAAAAAAGGCCATGAACATCTTGAACAAAATCTTTAGATGGGAGAAAGCTTTTAACAGTGGGATAGAAGGCAAGCAGCAGAATTAAACTCAGATGTCAGTCTCTTAGAACACTCACTGTTCCCAAGATCAACATGTTGTAACAGGGTATCCTGCCAAAGCAAGTCTAATAGCAGGTAGCAACCCGGCTAGTGTGGCTCAGTGGATTGAACATTGTCCCATGGACCAAGAGGTCACTGGTTTGATTCCTGGTCAGGACACATGCCCGATCCCCAGTAGGGGGCCTAAGGGAAGGATCCAATTGATGTTTCTCTCTCACCTCAATGTTTCTCTCTCTCTCTCTCTCTCTCTCTCTCTCTCTCTCTCTCTCAAATATCAATTAAAAAATATATTAATAGCAGGTAGCAGATCCCCAACCACCAAGATGAAAATCAAGTAGCAGATACCCCACCTTGAGAAGGGGTTGATAGAAGAAAGGAGCAATTCGACATGGATAATAGTACTACTACATTTTCCACGGGCAGTAATAACTACAAGCCTTTAGTGAGTGCCATTCTAGTTGTCAAGCATCCTCTAAGGTCTTTACCTGCACAAAAACATTAAATAATGTGCCTAAGGTAAAACAGCTAATAAGTAGAAGAAACAGGATTTAAACCTGGGCTCTCTGGTCCAGACCCGCTATATTAACCAGTATTTGTCATAGGCAAATTATAGAGAGAAACTCAGGCACAGAGATTCACTTACTGGAACTTGATAAAAGGAGAAGACGAAGTCTTGGGAATAAGGCAGAAATCCATATGTCAGAGCCAGAGCTTACGGCCAGTGGTGGACTATCATTAAAGACAAATTACTGTTGTATCCCAGCATGCTAGGCTAGGCTTCCAAAAGTTTCACCTGATCCAGGTTAAAAACTGGTCCTAAAGACTTAGACAAGGCTAATTAGGCATTGATGAAGGAAAGGTTGCAGTAACTGAGAACCATAAAGGTCTTAAATCATTAAGGTAATACAGTGTTTGGCCTCAAAGGTCTCTTCAAGGACCACCAATTAGTGCTGCAACTTTCAGAGATAGAGACAGAACATAAACTTAAAACATTTAGCCAGCATCATGATTAAAAGCAAAGCAGAAGTTTTCTCATCAAAGTCAAAAAGAAGACAACAATAATTATAATCATCATCCTTAATTAACATTGTTTTGGAAGTCTTAGTCAAAGCAATTAGGCAAGAAAACAAAATAAGAAAAAAAAAATATGTATGCACATAAGAAAGGGGGAAGGAAACTTATCCTGTTAACAAACTATATTATATACTGGATTTGGGTGAAGGCACAAGTCACCTGAGGCTCAATATCTCACCAGTGCCCCTGACCCCACATTTGCAGAATCTGAGATGGTTTCTAGTTGAAGTAGTCACATATGTCCTGTGATAACTGGGAGTGACCCCTGGTCTCCATCCAACCTAAATTAAAAATATATATATATGCTATATGTTCAGTCTCTAGTCTAAATGAAATGTGACCAAATCTGATAAGGCAATGTCATTTGAGTAGCTCATTCCCTCAAACAATGCTTGCTCAAAGCAGTTCATTCTTTACCATATCACCCAAAAGGGGTTTCCCTGCTTCACTATTCCCCTTTAATCACAGTCTTTAATATCTAAATGTGGAAACATTGGAAGGTTTATTAGTCACATTTCTAGTTAAATATTATCATATTCCCGAGTTTTATTCTAGTAATAGTTCTAAAATTAGATTGCTTAATAACAATAATGAATGTGTTTTTCTTCTAAATCGAGTTTCGTAATCTTAGACTGATAGCAAGCTAAATTAAGAGCTGCGGTGAATTGCAGATTTGAAAGCTGTCCCCAAGAAATCATACAGAACAAACCTAATCTTTCTTCCTCAGGATGGGATATTCCTTCCTCTTGACCCAGACCTTCCTTTTCCAGGATGCTGATTTGCACGAATAGCAGCCAATTTCACTGGCCTGGACGGGACTGCAGAGGACTGTGGGTGGAAAAGAACTGCCCTCGTTCTGCAGAGCATCCTGTACGTCAAACTATTGTACTCCACAGTGTTTGTGTATGTGTGTGTGTATCTGTGCTTGGGGTGGGACTTGGAGCATTGCCTGAGTTGAGAAAAAGCTTCTTTCATCCAACTACCTGCAGGTTACCAGCCGGAAGAGCAGACAGAAACCAAACATTGAACTGATGTCAGATCAGGAGAAGGAAAGAAAATGTTGGCACCCAGCTAGTTAAAAGAGAGGAGAAAACAAACACCTTTTCATGAACTCTGGAAAGAAAAATACATTAAAAGCTTACAGATGATTGAAATGGAAGGGCAACAGTGAAATATTTTGAAAGAAACCACATTTCTGTTTCTTATGATAGATGTATCAAGGTATATATGTTTGCAAATAGAAATATATTCCGATCCTCCCAGGTGTGAAAGGAATGCATAAGGCAGGCTTGGTGCGTCTTCACAAGATAAAATTGCTGTCAACATGAGAATCCTAATCCAAGGCTCCCTGCTGAACTTGGCACAGAACCGCTGCTCCATGAGATCTGGCAACCAGCCTGATGCTGAGAGAGGAAAGGGCTGAGCCTAGGAGAGGTCAGGTTCTGCATTATTTCCAGCATATTATTAAACTTGGAAGGTGAGCCTCCACCTCTGTGGGAAACTTCAGAGAGGTATTGGAGAACATAAGTTTTTATACTTAACACGGCGGCAAGAGGCTAAGGATACAACACCACTCTTGGAGCCTGGGAATTCGAATTTGAGGTGAAGTGCTGCCGTTTAGTGACCCTCCTGTGCTTTGGACAACTTCTGTGACCTTCCCTCCTACATGGCATGAGACAAGCAGGCTCAGTCTACTTCAACGGCCTTCGGAGGATTGCATGATAAGAAGTACACAAAAGTAATTCGCAAACAAGAACACATCGTATAAATCCAAAATGCCATCATTATCACTATTTATGGTTAGTACTGTTATTATTATATTCCCTAACTTTTAAATTTCTTTTCCTACATTTCCCATACTAAACATATGGGAGTTTATAGTGGACATTCAATTACTCAGTATTTATTAATGGGCTAACATAAAAGTATTTGGGTGGTATGTACAATCTAGTCCTGGAGCTTCCAAGAGCTAAATGTGTGAACATAACCACATGATGGAAATCTACGAAAAAAGAAGGCTGAATCAGAGGCTCTCAGAGGTCTCTTCCAGTTTAAATATTCTGTGGTTCCTAGCTCCTCTTCATCCACATCAACCCTGGGAAACCTGTCTTAGCTGCCACCATCTCTTTGCTTCTGTCCTCCTGTTACTCCATATTTTGTCCCAAAGCTATACTTAGCTCTCCACTTTTCCCCCCAATGTCTAACCCAAGGCTTAGATAGTAATCAGAGGATATGCTCACCTCAAGATATATGGGTCAACACAGTGTTATAACTATTACATTCTCTTCAGCAATGAAAATCCTTCCCTTGGTGTGTTTAGGGTTGTCCTAGTACACAGAGGTAGTGCAGAGATTTGGGAAGTGGTCAGGAATGTTGGAGGATACCAACATTTATATGAATGCATTTAATGTTTCATGCCTTCTTGATATTGTCATGTAAGACTCCTGGGTTTCATTCTGGCTCAGCCATTTTAGCTGCGTCAATCAAAACCAGTCACACAGCTCATTCATCCAACACATATTTATTAACTGTGTCATGCAGGGCTCTAGGCAAAAAATATATACAATGATAGACACAAGCAGATATCATTGTTACCCTTAGGAAGCTTACAGTCTAAAGGCATTACAGTCTTTCATCAAAGAATCACACAAATAGGTACATTATAACTATGATAGTGCTACAAAAAAAGAGAAGCAGGGTGCTGAGGCAGCCAATAATACAGGACACTGGCTTTGTCGTGGGAGATCAAGGAAGCCACGTCTAAATATGCAGTGATCAGGGTACAGAATGTTGGGAGCATGACGGGAACTGAGGCTGGGGAGACAGACCATGCTGGCTTGGCGGGCCACGCTAAGGATTCTGGTCTGTACCTCTGGGTGGTAGCACAATCATGTTTGCATTTTGAAAAGAGCTTTTGGCCGCTGTTGAGAATGAACTCAAGAAGGTCAAAAGCGTATTGCTGGAGACCAGCTGAGATGGTAGCTCAGACCCCATCTGTGGTGACGGAGGTGCGGGCTCTGTGCCTTGGAACACAGAGCACCTCCGCCTGATTTGGGGTTGAATCCTAGGCACTTCTGAAAGCTGAACTGAGATGTGAAGTAGACAACTGGGTATAAAAGTCTAAAGCTGAGAGAGATTGGGCTATTAATAAAATATAGAGCTAGAGCTTACAGATGAACTGGGCGGCCTGGCCAGGAACGAGGTTGTCTAGTAAGACAATGGAGAAGAAGAATGAAGAATCTCAGAGCCCTTGTCTCTTCAGGTGTGAAGTAGAAACAGCAGCTGCTGTTTTTTAGAATTTTTACAGCTGAGATGTAGTAGGCAGTCAATAAAAATTCAAATGATATTATTATTGTATTAAGAAAAAAAAATAGCCAGTTACAAAGCAATTTAGAGTATGATCCAATATTTTTATTTGTAAAAGTATTTTAAGTCATAAAACATAGACGGGGGCTTTCCTTTCCAGTTACTAATGATTATTGTCAGATGGTCAGATTAAATTCAGCAATGTAAAGTTCTTCTTTGTATACTTCAATAATGTCTAACTTGTCTGCAATGAACCGGCATTCTGTGGCGAGAAAATACAGTGTTTTGCTGTTTCAGTTATCTGAAAGTACTTTTCCAAGGGAAGAGCCAAAGATGACGAAATGAGCTGAACCAGGCTGTGGAAGTGGCCCTGGGCGAGCACTGGAGGCGGAATGGCTTTGTTCCCGTCCAGCTTGTGTGTCCAGGTCTCTAACATAGAGACAGAGGGGTGAACTGGTGGAAACTGGACCAAATGACTGCTTTGGTCTAAGCTGACCTGGCTGGGTTTCCATGGCACATGTAGCCTGAGAACCACTGGCCTTGCCAAACCCTTTGTCTGTAATTCTCCACAAAGAATCGCCACAGCACAGAGGTCCTCAGAGTCCTGAAAAATCCATTTAATTGCCACACACGCATAGATTCTACAGCAATAACTAAAATCTGCTTGATTCCTTCTTTTCTTACCAAAAATCTGGAAGCTCGTGATAGCCACGGGTGAGCATGCTGTCAAGGACTGCGGCTCTGAGATGTCAGTGATATTTGTCTTCCTGCTTGGGTGTCCCTGGCCTTTGGAGTAAGTCAGGAAGGACTGGCCGTGCTGCTGCGACAAGGGTGCATGACTCAGATCAACACTGTTCGGTGTGATGAAAGGAACATAACTGTGGGAGTCAGGAAACCTAGATCCTGGCTCTCACTTTGCACAGATCATCTATGTGACCCTGATCAAGTCTTAACTTTCCTGTGTCTTATTATTATTATTTTTTTTAATCTGTAAGATGAAAACCATTCCCTATGAAATATCTCATGCAATGCATAGGCTGAACCATATGTTGGCCAGCAAAGACCTTATAAAACATATGCATTTGAATCTTTTTAGGCAGACTGACAGAGACCATCCTACTAAAACTACTACCTTCCACACCACTTAAACCACCACCTCCATTTCCTCCCCAACCGCCACTCCCTAACATGGTCCTTTGCTCTATTTTCTCCATAACACTTATAACTGTAGAAAAGTATATTCGTTTTCACACCTATTTTCTAATACCCCCTCCTAAAAGGAGGGACTGACCTTTTCTGTACTGTTCACTGCTGTGTCTTCATGTCTAGTATAGAGTTTGGTATACAGTGGTGTTTAAAAATGTTGAATGAATGAATTTGAATGCCATGGTGACCTTTTTTGGTGATACAGGAGGTGCAAATTTCCCAGAATAAAGAGCATAGAGGATTTTGACTAGAGTGTCAGCAGAGGGGTACAGGACAAATACTACCCCACCCTACTCCTTTGGACATCAAGCCTGGATGTATTGAGAAAAGAGATGCACATACTATGTACAAAGATGTGAAATGAGAAGATCTTATCTTGGCTCACCTACTTACCAAACTTACCAAAATCTCTGTCAGCCTCAGCATCTACATCTCTAAAACAGAGATAGCAATGGTACTTACAGGGCTAGAGTGAAGCTTAAATAATGTTGGGGGTGGAGGAGACATCTACATAGGAAAGCATTGTCCAAGTGTGAGTTATTGCTCTTTACAGAACCCAGGACATTTTCCATTGTCAAAATGAGATGATGACACCAATACAAAAATACCTGTTAATTTTGACTGGCAGACCCATGAAAGGGCACAACACTAAATGGGCTGCGCTGTATTCTAGTCCTGAAGAAACTAAGACTTTGCAAGTTTTGTTGGTGTTTCCAAGGAGCTCCCACCCTCCTTTTTTAAGTTTTAAGCACTTACTGGAGTCTGTTTTCAAAATATTCTTTAGAAATAGGCTAGGATACCTTGTTTTGTTCCATAAATTTGCAAACATTTTCCACAGGTGTCTGAACTTGGCAAATGATCAATTTAACGTCAAATTATTGGGAATTTATTTCCATAATATAAATATTCTAATGCAAGTTGGTAGTAGATGATGTGTTTCCTGAGCACAGACCATGAACTCATGAATAGTACCTCATGGAATTATAACTGGACCACAGCTGGCTATCCATAGGGTTTAGAAAAAGTCTTATCCAATAGAACTAGCCACTGGCCTTTTTTTCTTTTTTTTTTTTTGTACGTGCCCTTAGCTGGAACCGAACCCGGGACTCTCTGGTCCGCAGGCCGACACTTCAACCGCTGAGCCAAACCGGCCAGGGCACCACTGGCCTTTATGTGATAAATCTCTTATAGAAAAAGTGTTTCAAAGAAAAAAGGGTTGAACTATTCTGTACATATCAAAAATATAAAACTTCCATCTTCAGAAAACATTAAGAAAGCAGGTATTTGTAACTAGACCAACTGTTAAATAAGATTTTTGAAAAACGTGATCAATATGGGGTGTCTTAGTTTCTGTTTTTGTTTTTCCAGATCAAAGAACTCACTAAAAGTAACCTTTCGAGAAACAAAAAAAAAAAAAAAAAATCTTTGTAAATTTGGCCTAAAACATATGTAGTTGAAAGCCCTTGACTTTTGGCCTTTGTTTTTTCTCTCTTTTTCAAGGGATCTTCAAAGTCGGAAGCTGGTGGCTTTGGCAGAGCCCTGCTTTGAAGAGTGGGGAGGAGGGAAGTCAATTAAAAACAGGTCACAGGATGTAGCATTTCAACTTATATGCCTGCTGATTCCTATGTATTGGAAGCTTTGAGCGATCAGCCCTAACTTCTTAATTGCAGTAACATAATTAGCAGAAGATCATAATATCTTATCTTTCAGCAAAAGATTTGACTTACAGTGATTTCCATTCTCCCCCCTCCCACTTTCTGACAAGCATGATTATTAGTGTAAGAGATCAAAGTAACGACTTCCAGGATACAGTCAGATTAGACTGGAGCCCCCCAGCCTCCTGCGCACCGCCCTGCTGTACTGCGAATGACCCTCCCAGCCTGCACGAAACGCATGCATGTTAGGGAAGCCGGATCCGAGGGCACCCACACGCCAAATGTTTCTTCAGAGACAGTAATTTAACATAGTTATAGGAAAAAATAGAATTGGTTTTATAAGCTGTAAACTATCAAACCAAGAGAAATTAAGAAAGCCCTTCTCCTTCTTACCCAGCTGACTGGATTCTGTGAACTCTTAATTAGAACAGCTGTTCCGTTACCATTTGCTCTATTTAGATGTGATTCGAGGCCATTGAACCTGAAAGACTTGTCAATGTTTTTAACAATCCCTGCTGCCCTTCTCTATCTGACAATGGTCTGTTCATTAGTCACGGGGCCTCCCAGTTTCATTAGGTGTGGTTAGTCTCACAGGGGTTTTTCCTTTGCTCTGTGCCCGGAATTGCAGGGACTGCTTCTCGCCAGGTGGTGGTGAGGACGCCCATTGGCAGTCTACAGTCTCAACCCGCCCAGGGTTCACACGGGCTACTGTGTGCTCAGTGTCTCCTTTCTTAGCAGCGGGTGGGCTCCAAGCAGGGACAGACAGCCCTGCTGCGTGTGGCTAACGGGTGCCCTCGGACAGACTGCGCTGCTGTGCCCATGGGGCACTGTGGAGGGTTCTCACTCTGGCAGGCAGTGCCTCTGTGATCAGGCAAACTGGTGGGAGCGTCCCTGGAGGGGGGAGGGCCTGGGCTGGTGTGGGAGTCCTGCCCTCACAATGCAGCTTCCACCCAGATGTGCCTCTCCCCAGGAGCCCAGCACCTCACACTGTTAATGCCAGCCCACGGCTGCAGTCAGTGCTCTGCCTGGGGGAAGGGGATCCCCCTGTGTCTGTCCCAGGGCGGCTCCTCTTCCTCCAGACCCACTCAAAACGGAATGAGAACCAATGTCACTGAACTTCCCTACATTTAGGAACCAAGTTGTTAATTTGCCCAAACTCTGGGTGCATTTTCTGACTTCTGTATACTTCTCAGAACCCTTTAAATTAAAAATAAGTAGTCTCAGTTTCTGTGATTGGAGTTCTCAGAATGACTGTGAGAAGAGGGTGGGAGGTTGAGAAATCCAACGTGAGGCCCCTGGTCATGTGCCTGGCAAGACAGGTGCCGGGATGGCTTCCTGTCAGTGAGGGACAAGTCGCCTGCTGACAAGAGAAGGCGCCAAGCAGCTGCCCACTTCAAGCACACACAGTGCACAGAGACAAGCGAAATCCGTGGATGTGCCTCAGAGGAAACGCAGATAAAGTCTGGGACTTCCTCACAACCGCGGCAAATCCCTGTAACTAAAATGCAATCTGTAATCAAACCTTCACATAATCCAATCACCTTGCAACATCCATGTGTCCTGCAGGCTAGCTCCTGGGGGGCCTAAGAACAACCATGTTGACTTCTCTTTAAATCATAGTGTGACTAATTATGAAGGCCACAAAGTAGCATGGAAAATGTTCGCAATGTCATATTACGTGGGGGGGAAATATAAAAGGTCTGGCCATGAGATGATCGTAAGTATGTAAAAATCATGTCAGTGATTTGTTTCTATTATTGTTTTTGCTCTAAAACAATATTATCATCGTTTCCCTTCACGATGTTACCATTTTGCGTGTTGGTCCTGTCCACGGTATTTTAAGTGTTAGTGTGCTTATTTCTCAGTGTTGAAAACACATTGGTCTGTTGGCCTCAGACCAGCTCCCTTCCACCGATGGGGCAAAACGACATAAAAGAGCAGGCCCGGCCCCAATCCTCACGATGTGATTCAAGGTCATGGTCACATATGCTCTGTCTCTAATGAAGTCTCACAGCAGATGTGGGGACTCGTCCTTGAGCACTCGGGGCAGTGGCCATGGCAACAGCACACGGCATCCTCCGGGCCGACTGCTCAGGGTTTCACGTCTCCACCACGGGAGAAACCAGCGTCAGGAAGGGGAACAATGTCTTTCCCAGCTTCCAGCAGCCGCACACACAAGCTCACGTGGCTGCCAGAACAATATCAAGACTGGAAGAAAGGACATAATCTCTCCACACGTTGGGAGTTTGATAATAGCAGGCCAGCGGATTGTTCCGTTGCTAAAGACAAGGATGGGGACTGGCCACTCCCTTGATGGGGCAGGTAGGACAGTCTGGTGGGGGCCCCTTGGTGCTCGGTACCAAATGTTTCTTTTATTATATTTTAAATGGATAAGATACATACATACTCTTCATGTATAACAGGGCAGGCCTCAGCTGTGCAGACCTGCTCTGGGTTGGAGAATTGACTCAATGTATATCCTCCAAAAAATGAGAAATGGAGTAAATAAACATGCATGCCTTTTAGATTTAAAACATATCATCCAAAAGAAAAAAAAAAAACTGCCAACAAAACTCAACCCAAGGAAATGTAACTCTTTACTTAGCAGCCTTTTACAACGGTGATGGAGCTCTGCATCTCTGGATTCTCTGGCAGAAACAGCGTTCAATCCCGGACTGAGAAGCGGGGTTGTAGCAGATTGGGTCTGTTTTAGGAAACTCTTTCCGAAGGTCAGGCTTCTCTTTCTGACATTTCTTGTCTCATCTTTGAACTTCCTGACAACCCACCATCGGCACCATCAGCAAACGGATATGTAAATTTCAAGTTTAGCGAGACCGTGGAGATCATTGGGCTTCCTGGCTAACCCTGGAGGTAGCTGGAGTTCAGGAAGCTGCCCAGCCTGTCACAAACCAGCACCTGTCGCCAGATCGGGTCCTGCCACCAGTCCAGTGACCTCTCACCACTTCCAGGTCAGTCACATCCATGGACCAAGGATGACACTCAGTAAACACTCTCTGAAAAATAGTACTAAAAATCTAATAGATAGTAATCATTATTTTCTTAAAAAATAGCATCCATGTGAAGAAGAAAAAAAAAAGTCAATAAAAAGAAAACTCAGGTCCTTCTTTCTGTTTTATTTGCATTAACATTAACCAAACCCCATCTATGATCCAGGCACTTGACATATGTTACTTTTAAGTCCCACACCAGTCTCAAATGTCTTCATTCTTTTAATCCAGAAAACCATGGAAAAAGAGAAAGATCCATTATCTTACTATGTCAATACACTCTGATGAGGTTTAAAAATAAGAGTTGTCCATGGACCTGGCTAGAACACATAAATAACAAAGAAAAAATATAAATAACAGGTGTAAACCTTCTCCCGGACGCCTAGCTTTCCATTCCCCTCCCCAAAGCAAACCTTTAACTGCTTCTTATGCTTCCTGTCCACGCTCCTTGTGATACTCAAACTAGGGTGCATGCCTTCCTGTGCGAATTTTTTTACTTCTTTACACAACAGAACTGTAATACACAAATTGACCTGCATCTTGCTTTTATCCACTCAATAATTTTAGGCCTCTTTCTGCATCACACATGTCTCTATTTTTAACGTTCACATGGCACGCCACACTGCAGACGCAGCGCGTTTATTTAACTGCTCCCCTGTTTGTGGACTCAGGTTCTTTCCAGTTTTCTGTGAGTCACTACATTCTACAGGTAGAAGTATTAGGGCTCACAAAGGAGAAGTTAATCTCCTTATATTGCTCTGCTAGATGGCACCAGAGCCAGCGCCCACGTCCGCGTTCGCACCACGGCCAGCCCCTTGCTTCTTCCTTTATCCTGGGTATTTACTCCGACCCAAGGCACAAGGTCTGGGAATTCTTTGTATTCCCCTCTTTCTATTGAGTTCATAGGCAATGACTCAGAGCTTAAGGGACTCGTGCAAAGTTATTCTGTCTGAATAGCCTGTGTGGTTATGAACAAGTGACTACGAGAAGACTCCCCTCATTTCTTTCTTCTAAAGAAAAACGGACCCCCCCTCCAAATGCAAGTTACTCTCTGGAAGAAGAGAAGCAGGACTTCCCCCATCCAGGGCAGGAAGAGCAGAGGGGGGAGGGGCAGACACCTCCTCCCCCACCTCCAGGGGGTGTAGAGCCAGGGCTCTCACAGAGCTAACGGGCAACTGAGCCGGGAGGGGAACAAGAGGCCCACCCCGTGTTCAATAAAATGCAAGGACTTCAACTATTTTGGTGCTACGGGGCCCCAAACTCACTAATTATATGAAAAGAAGGAGATTGGTTCTCTACCGGCCAGGGGGGAAACTCGCCTCAATTGGGCCACACAAGTGAACCCAGCCCCCAATACAGGATAATTTCACACTTTCCCTCAGGGGGTTAATGACTTTGTGTGTGGCTGTTCCAGAAACCGTTCCCCTCTCCCCAAAGCCTTTAACTCCAGTCAGCAAGCCTTCCGTTGCTATGCAAAGCTATTGAGCCTCTTGAATAATTCAAAGCAAGGTAAAGTGCCCTGCCTCCCCACTCTTTTGTTAGGTATTATGCTGCCGCTTGTCCTCCTTCTGGCAGAATATTCCACCTTCTTGTAAACAGCTACCACTTTAAGAGGCGTGTTGGGCAATCACTCACAGCAAGGCCCCAGGATGGCCCGCAGGACTGGGCGTAGCCTAACATCCCCTGGTCTTTCTGTTCCCGATCCCCTGCTGGGCTCCCAGCACTTCCTTGCAAACGAAACACACTGGTCACAGCAGGGGGCTTTGCACACCAAAGAAGTCAAAGAAATTGGGGAGCCCAAGGTGAGATCCTATTCAAAGCAGTATCACCTTCCAAGACAGGATGGGGAACTTCACTCCTGAGATCATTGCATGGGATAATATCTTAACATGTGTTGACAAAAATTAAATGAGTTTCGGCAATATGTGACTAGACCATTAAATGCAGAATAAACACTTGCTCAGTACTATGGAAACACATCGTCTAAGGACCCCGAGGTTTCTAATTTGCCATCCCCCTGTGGTGGCTTCTCAGGTCACTTTATACAGCTCCTTTCTTCCCTCTACAGTAATAATCTTGCATAGTGAGGTACAGGCTTACAATACTTTCACATGCCATACTGAAAAAAATAAAATAAATGGTTTGTAACATTCTGGGCTTGTATTTATTTGAGACTATTTTACATTGGAAAACACAGCTTAGAATTTGCTTAAGTAGATGACCCATCCTTGGCTTTCTCATGTTTGCTCACCTACTGCCCAACCCTCTGGGAAAATGACTCCTGTGCTCACCTCCTCTCCTTGCCTGAGATTCACTCCCCACATGTGAGTACTGGAAGGAAGCGAGAAGATATTTTGCTTCAAAAAGAGCTCCATCCCTAAAGAGCTACAAATTCTTGTTTTATGCAATCTGAGGCCCATCGGGGGTCTGAATAACACTCAAAAGCTGTTCTTGTTGACAGCATCTCCATTTGCCAAAAGCCCAAATGTGTAGACAGCAGACAAACTGAGCGGTGCCAAGGAGGAGTCCGGAGGAATGAGTGAGCCACGAAGCTGGGGCAAATAACACAGCACCTGAGTAGAAAAGCCGAGAGTTTTAAAGACATGTGGTCCTTGTGTCCGATCTTTCTGACTTACCCACTGGAGTTTTGTCTGTTTATATGTTCAGTTTACTCACTGTCTTTCCATTTATATTTGGTTTATGTAGAAGGAGCCTATGTATTTATATGGTTGGCAAATCTCCCTTTGGTGTGTCTGTTTTTATTCTTCAACTTGAAATACTTCTAAAGACCTTCCCATTTTAAGTTTCACACTAAAATCGGTGGCTAAATAAAAGCATCTTTTTAGCAATTGCTTGTCTCTGATTTGTGCTGGGGTTAACGCATTCCATGTCCTAACATTGGATTGCAAAATAGGGTCCATAAAGCAGGAAAGGAGGAGAAATATTTAGATATATAGCCAGCTACTTATTTCCAAAACCATAAAGCAGGCTTTGCAAATGTCCCCAGATGGCCTCAGTAATCTAAATTGCAGATAACAAAATCACTCTGTGGATTATTGGAAGTTTTACCTTCAAGGTAAAGGGAAGATGATCTCTCAGCCTTGAAAATGCAGCTCTCCAGAGGGGTCTCAGGAGCTGCCACTTCCCACTCAGTGCGGATCTAGCTGGAGGGATGATCTGGAGAAAGGAAAACATAAACATTGACATGAATGAGTGGGTAACCTGAGCTCAGACTGCCCAGTACCTGAAATATTCTAAAAGTGGAAAAAGAAAGAACAGGAGGGTGAGTCAGTGACCTTGTCTTTTACCCCAGGGCCCAGTTGGCCGTCTTTATTCTATTACTAGTTCCTTCAAACATTTGAAGTGATTTTGATGTAGGAGTTGCTCAATCTACTCTGTGTCTCGTAACAGAACTACATTGTGCATTTGTGGTGAAAACTCCAGGGTTTCACAGCCACTGAGTCACAACTGTACCCAGTTTATTTCAGTTTTGTTTTTACATTTCCAACATGTTTTCCAAGGATGGAGTGTTGATTATTCAGTCACACACACACACACACTAGCCCTGCGCATATAGAATTTACTACTCGTGCTAACATTATCTAACTAGACATTGCCCTTGAATGAATACTGTACATTCACTGACTTAGACTTCACCTAGAGATGTCTGCACAAAACAGTGAAGGTATCCCCGTAGTCTGGCCTTTTACTGCCTTGGTTGTTACCGGCACAATAACCTGGTTATTATTTAACAGGAAAGGAAGGAGTAAAGGAAAGATTAGCTAATTTAACATCCCAGGTCTATTCCCCCACGTGGCAAAGGGTCTGGACAAAGGCAGTCTAGACACATGTCCAGTGAGGTCTGAGTGACATGCTAGGTTCCTACCTGTCATGGGGGTGCCTACCCGTCCAACACACCAGGGAGCCAGTCAGTGGCCAAAATAGGTGTAGCACTGCCAGCTCTGGAAACCGGAATATTTAATCTCCTAGACAAAGGAAAACTGCCCTTCTGCTCGCTCTCTCGCTGCCTTGCCTGCCCAACAGCTTGCAGGGCTCCCGTCCCATAACATTTCCCCAAATGCCTGCAGCCGCGTGGGACCCATGCAATAGATTAATAGACTTAATCTGGGCTAACCCTAATCTGGACACAGTTGTACCATGGGACATTAGACTTTGGCTTTATTTCTGGCCTTGCTAAAACCACGGCTGCCCCTCTTCCAGGACTGGACGGAAGGATGTGGGAATTTACAAGCCCAGAAGTGTAATTCCACACCAATAAAAACCATCCATCCTCCTGTGCAAGTCTTAGAAAGTACATTTTCCAAAGATGTGTTAGGAGCCTCCTGCCCATGAGTGTCAGAGGCATTGGGCCCCTCTTCCCTCCAGCAACACCATCCCTTGGAGTGCTCAGGAAATGACGGTGTTGAGAATGCACTCCTGGCCACAGCACTCACACTGCTGCTTGGCTTCCAGGACTGGTTTTGGGTGCTGCTGGGCATCTGCTCCCTGTGTCTGCAGCTGCTTCCTCCTCCCCACAATCACTTCCGCATGCCCAGTTTCAGAGCGAAGGGGAAAAGTCCTTGAGCATGGTTTGGCCACACACATTGACGAGGACCCTCTCTCATGCTCAAGTGGCATTTAAAAATGTTTTATGGTATTTACTTAAAAGCTAGCTTTCTACAAAGGTCTTTAGTGTAGGCAAACCCTGGTGTTATTCTTGCTGGAATGAGGGCGTGCTGTAGCAAATGAACTTTACAGCTGGTACCAGAGAACTCAGTAAGAGAATCCACCCCTAAGAGATACAACCACAGGTCCAAGGTGTGTTTTCAGCAAAGCCATTATTATTGACAGTCCCTTTGGACCTGCAGAGGGGAGCTGGCTTTAAGCTAGAGCAGAGATGTACCTTAGGAGCTACTGGTCGCTGGCTTTCTCAGGGATAACTGATAATGTCACCAGGCAGGTGAAAATGCGGGTGTGGAGCAGGTTTAAAAAACAAAACAAAACAAAACAAAAAAACATTCACAGCAACTGAGTACCTGAGACTTCAGCTGTTTGTCAGGAATAGCTCAAGAGCTTCTTCCTAGGCAAGTGTAAGAAGCTCATTTCCCCCTTCAGGGTGCAGACCACCTGATCTACTGTGAAACAAAGGAAATGCAGACTAGAAAGGCTTAGCCAGAAGATGGTCTCTTTCCTGGCATGCAAAGAGGTGAACTTCTGAGCCAGACCTATCTTGGTTGGTTTCCGCTCTATCTTTAGCCGACATCTCCAGGTGAATTCTAAGTATGATGTTGGTTCACATGGGTATACCCTTGTTTAAGCAAATATAAGTTTATGAAAATACATGTGGACATGAACAGTGCTGTGAATTCATTTGCAAATAGACCTTGATGCTGTACACCAGCCTCTATAGGACAAGTCTTGAAGATGCAAGTTTTCTCATTAGATTTACATTTTGATCAGATTAACCCAAATTGGCAAAATGTTTCCAAATCTATCTAGTGCCCTAAGCTAGATCTACCTATTTAAGAATTTTTTTTCTTTATCGAGTTTTAGAGAGAGAGGAAGGGAGAGGGAGTCAGCAACAGAAACATTGATGAGAGAGAACATCTATTTGATGCATCTTGCATGCTCCCCACTAGGGATCGGGCCCACAACCTGGGCATGTGTCCTGACTGGGGAATCGAATCAGCAACCTATTGGTTCATGGGTCAATGCTCAAACACTGAGCCACACAGGCCATGTTAAATCTACCTATTAAGAGAAATAGGTTTACTCTTGATAATGCTAAGAACTAAAGCTAAGCAAATGCCCGAACCACAGAAATATACTTATTTTTTTAAGAATTAATAAGAGTTCTATGTTGTTGGACCCCTTCCATAAGCAAGGCCTCATGTCGGACACTATGTGGGAGACGGAGAAAGGGCACTTCACAGTTGCTGTGTAGGAGGAGCCCACAGTTATCTGAGCAGACACAATGACACACAGAAGACAATACTGAAAAAATAAAGTTGAAATGATTCTCCCAAAGATCATGAAGCAAGTCATTTACAGTCTGGCTTTAAACCAAAGTCACTGTGCCACAGCACCTCTCCAACACTTCTTGAATGTTAGCCTCATTTTTCTTTGCCTTGGGCTTTGTCAGCCTTGAGCAATAGCAAAACTTGAGCCCTGCATCCTAAACATAAGATAAAGTACAATATAACAGATAAGCGGCAAAAAGAAGGTGTGGGTGAACAGGATGGACCAGCACAAATTCAATGGAGATATGAAACAATTGGTGAGTCCTCTTTTGAATAAATGGGCAATTTTTAAATAATGATATACCTTTAATGGAACCAGGTCACTTCCTCCTCATCGGCGTGCTTATACTAGCCAATCTGTTTGTGCGTGTGTTTGTTTTAGCCTGTCAACTGAGACTGGACTGATTTTTTTTTTTACCTCTTGGTGCAGGGGCCGACCCTCCAACCTACTGAGCCACACCTGTCAGGGTGGGGCCCCACTATTATTTATTTATTTTTTATTCAATTAATTTATTTATTTTTGTTACAGATTTTTCTCCTTTTCCCCCCACTGATCCCCGCCCCCCTCCCGACCCTGTCTCCAGCTTTGTTGTCCATGTCCATTGTTCATGCATACATGCATATAACTTCTGTGGTTTATCTCTCCCCACACCCTCTCTTCTGGGGATTGTCAGTCTGTACCCCACTTCCACATCTCTGGGACTACCCCATTCCTCAGACTGTTATCTTCATTATATTCCACAAATAAGTGAGATCATATGATACTTGTCTTTCTCTGTTTGGCTTGTTTCGCTTAGGATGATACTTTCCAGGTCCCTCCATGTTGTCTCAATGGATAAGAGATCTTTCTTTCTTACAGCTGCATAGTACTCCATTGTGTTTATGTGCCACTGCTTTTTTATCCATTTGTCTGCTGATGGACATTTTGGGCTGTTTCCAGATCTTAGCTATTGTAAATAGTGCTGCTATGAACATGGGGGTACATATATTCTTTCTGATTGGTGTTTCAGGCTTCTTAGGGTATATTCCTAGAAGTGGGATCACTGGGTCACCATATTGTTTTCCATATGGAAGTAACACCATATTGTTTTCCATAATGGCTGCACCAGTCTGCATTCCCACCAGCAGTGTACTAGAGTCCCCTTTCCTTCACACCCTTGCCAACACTCGTTGTTTGATGATTTGTGATGGCGGCCATTCCGACAGGTGTGAGGTGATACCTCATTGTTGTTTTAATTTGCATCTCTCTGATGATTAGTGATGTTGAGCATTTCTTCATATGTCTCTTAGCCATTTCTATGTCCTGTTTGGAGCGGTGTCTATTTAGTTCCTCTGCCCATTTTTTAATTGGGTCCTTTGTCTTCCTTTTGTTGAGCTGTATGAGCACTCTATATATTTTGGAAATCAACCCCTTTTCTGATGTATCATTGGCAATTATGCTCTCCCATAGAGTGGGTTGCCTTTCCATTTTGGTGGTTGTTTCTTTTGCTGTGCAGAAGCTTTTGAGTTTTTTGTAGTCCCATGTGTTCATTTTCTCCTTTGTTTCTCTTGCCTTAGGTGATGTATCAGTGAAAATTCTGCTGCGTAGGATGTCTGATATTTTGTTGCCTACGGTTTCTTCTAGGATTTTTATGGATTCATGAGTCACATTTAAGTCTTTTATCCATTTTGAGTTTATTCTTGTGTAGGGTGTAAGTTGATGGTCTAGTTTCATTTTTTTGCATGTAGCTATCCAATTTTCCCAACACTATTTATTAAAGAGGCTGTCTTTACTCTATTGTATTCTCTTGCTTTCTTTGTCAAATATTAATTGAGCATATTGTCTTGGGTCCATTTCTGGGTTCTCTATTCTCTTCCATTGATCTATCTGCCTGCTCTTGTGCCGGTACCAGGCTGTTTTGATTACAGTGGCTTTGTAGTATAACTTGAAATCTGGTAATGTGATCCCTCCAAACTTGTTCTTCTTTTTCAAAATTGGTGTGGCTATTTGGGGTCTTTTTTGGTTCCATATGAACTTTTGAAGTATTTGTTCTAGTTCTGAGAATTATATCGGTGGTATTTTGATGAGGATTGCATTGAATCTATAGATTGCTTTGGGTAGTATGGACATTTTAATGATGTTAATTCTTCCAATCCATGAACAAGATATGTGCTTCCACTTTTTTATATCTTCCTCTATTTCTTCTTTCAATGACCTGTAGTTTTCTGTGAATAGGTCCTTTATTTCTTTGGTTAAGTTTATTGCTAGGTATCTTAATTATTTTTGCTGCGATGGTAAATAGGATTGTTTTTTTAGTTTCTCTTTCTGTGACTTTATCATTGGTGTATTAGAATACCGTTGATTTCTTGTGTTAATTTGTACCCTACTACTTTGCCAAATTCATTTATTAAGTCTAGTAAATTTTTGATGGAGTCTTTGGGATTTTCTACGTATAGTATCATGTCATCTAAGAATAATGACAGTTTCACTTCCTCCTTTCCAATTTGGATCCCTTTTATTTTTTCTTCCTGTGTGATTGCTGTGGCTAAGACTTCCAGTACTATGTTAAATAAGAGTGGAGAAAGCATCCTTGCCTTGCTCCTGTTCTGAAGGGAAATGGTTTTCATTTTTGCCCATTGAGTATGATGTTGGCTGTAGTTCTTTCATATATGGTCTTTATTATGTCGAGATATGATCTCTCTATTCTCTGATTGCTGAACATTTTTATCAGAAATGGGTGCTGGATTTTGTCAAATGTTTCTTCAGCATCTATTGATATGATCATATGATTTTTATCTTTCCTTTTATTCATGTAGTATACCACATTTATTGATTTGTGAATATTGTACCAGCCTTGCATCCCTGGGATGAATCCCACTTGGTGAATAATGTTTTTGATGTATTACTGGATTCGATTTGCTAATATTTTGTTCAGGATTTTGGCATCTATGTTAATCAGGGATATTGGCCTGCAGGTTTCTTTCTTTATAGTGTCTTTTTCTGGTTTTGGAATTAGAATTATGCTGTCATCATAAAACGAGTTTGAAAGCCTTCCTTCTTATTAAATTTTTTAAAATAGTTTGAGGAGAATGGGTATTAGTTCTTATTTGAATGTTTAGTAAAATTCCCCTTTGAAGCCGTCTGGGCCTGGGCTTTTGTTTGCTGTGAGAGTCTTGATTACATCTTCAATTTCTTTTGATGTTATTGGTCTGTTCAAGTTTTCTATCTCTTCCTGGTCCAGTTTTGAGAGACTATGTGTTTCTAGTAATTTGTCCATTTTGCCTAGATTGTCTAATTTGTTGCCGTATAATTGTTCATAATATTTGTTAACGATCCTTTGTATTTCTGTGATGTCAGTTATTATTTCTCCTCTTTCATTTCTGATTTTGTGTATTTGGGTTCTCTGGAGGATTTGTCTTTATTTTAGTTGTAATTCCCATTTGGTTCTGGGAGATCCTCTGTGTAGCTTCTATTCACTCTGCCTCCATTTTCACATCCTCTATGCTTATCTTGTGCGCAGCTGGGTCACACTGACCTCTCTGGTGCCCCCACACCCTGCGGGTCCCGGGGGCAGGCAGCTGGATCACACCAGTCTCTCTCAGGCTCTGGCTTCTCACTACTCTTGTGGGCCGCTGGGTCGCAAAGGCCTCTGTGGAGCCCCAGGTCCCGCCGCTGGTGGCTGGGGTGTGCTGCTGCCCCATGGGGCTCAACTCCTGCTCAGCTTTTGCTGTAGTTTTTGGGGATGGGTCTCAGCTGCTGGTCTGTCGAGACAAGACTGATTTTTAAGTCAAAGCTTTTTGCGCCATATAGCTTTGCTTATTTTCCTAGGGTGTTATTTTTCTAAGACCCCCCCTCCCAGACATCTAAAGAGAGAAAAACATAATTTCTAACTGACTCTTTTTTATTTTTCACTAGTAAGTCATGGCCTTAAACAAGAGAAACCAGTAAACTGTGTGTACTGGGTCAGCTACTAAGATACCAATAAGCCTTAAGGTTTCTATCTTTCACTTTCCTTATCGACCTACATTTCTCTTAGAAGGGAAAAAAGAAAATAAAACAAAGACAGTTCCAGGTTTATCACTGTCCTAAGTAATGTTCCATTTAGAACGAACCTCTCACGCCACAATGTCAAATGCCACTCGGTCTGACATACATAATTCTATGAAGCTACTATAATGATATCTAATGAGATATTAAATTTTCTCCCAAAGAATCAGTAACCAGTGGTTCCCAAGTGTGTCAAAGCCCTAACCACTCTGAATAAAAATCCTGAGGCTTGAGGATGACGCAGTAATGAGCACTGGGATTCGTGCTGATGCGGACGGTTTCACGAGTCTTCTCTTCTGGAATAAGAAATATGTGCGATGCTGTAAGCAAGACAAGCAGAGCAGGGCCAGACCACTCTCTGCCAGGAGGGACTTTCCAACCTAACACTGAAGCGGAGTCTCTCAGCCTCCTCAGTTATGTTCTTTAGACTATAAAAGGCATCTGCCAACATTGCTGTCTGGTTAATGTTGGCTGACTTGTTTGAAGATAGCAATTTACAAAAAGGATATTTTTGGAGGGTCAAATATACATAGATGGATGCATGTGTTTAACTGGAAAATACCTGCTCTGAATCTACCCTTTTTTATACGATTCCAGAGTTTTACATGAAAATCCCCGTGAAACAAGATAACATTACAGCCTGAAGCATTCATCAGTCACTGTTACCCTGGAACAGAATTAGACCCAATTTTTTCCGAAGTGCTCTGCAAAGTAATGAGTCGGACCTTGAGAGAACAATGATTATGCGAGTAGAAGTTCAGGAGCCATTAGGCAGTCATAGCCAACACGCACAGCCCTGGACCCGAGAGAGGGTTTCTACTTTGAGAGGAGCATTGCCAGACACCAGGATGCTCCCCAGCTGTGCAGAACTCCCACCTGGACTCCAAAGGCTATTGACAGAAGTGCCTGCCAGGCTCTGATTCTCATCTGTCCCTTGGAACACAGAAGGAAGTATTAGTGCTGGTGCCTGGCTATCAGACTTGGTTAAATGATGTAGCAGATCTAGAGAATCCTCCTAAATCTCCCAAAGTTTTTATTTCACCCAATTGTTTGGAGAGTCTTGTCTCACAAGTGAATAAGACGCTCAGGCCACAGGAGTCCTGGAGCACCCAATGATGTCAACACTGGACGTGAAATCAATGCCCAGAGCTCACAGCTCTTTGCATCAGAGATGAGTAATACCGGCTGAGTCACTCTTTCTGGAGTGAGCTTTTCAGAGCTCTCTCCAGAAAGCATCTTATAATGGACCATCTCAGACCTCACTGCTTACTGTAATACTTTTTATTTAATAATGCTGGTGGTGAGCAATGTCTTGATAGTATTCCATGAAAACAACACATAGTGTTCTACCTTAATCTTCATTAATATCATCACTTGTATACCATAAAGATGCACATTATTTTTTTACATTTGGAGTGGCAGATATTGTTCTACCATACCTGTTTGTTGGTTTGTGGGTTTTTTTTGTTTGTTTTTTTTTTAAATCAAGCCATAAGAAGGTGAAGCAATTTCTCAAAATTCATATAACATTTACCTCAACTTAAAATTTGCTGAGCTGTATTAAATTTAAGTCAAGGAAAAGAACGACTTCCACGAAGGCAGTGTGTAGTGGTGGTTTTGTGCATACAGGTTTTGGATTCTAAGCAGTTCAGTCAACAGCTCATTCTTGACCACATGCTATGTTTCAAGCAGACAGCAAACAAGAGAAAAAAGATCCTTGCTGTCATGTGGTTCTTATACTTGGGACTTGGAGGTAAGGAGACACCGACACACTGACACACAATATGAATATATACACAGGAAAGAGAGAATAACAAAAATGCCAGTTAATCATAAATGCAATGCTGGGCACTGCCACTGTGTGATATGATCAAGAATGACCTGATGGTTGCCTCTGAGCAGGTTCGTCATAAACTGAGTCCTATTACAGAGAAGGAGCCAGCCAGAGGGAGAATCTGGGGGAAGGGCATTCCAGGCAGACGGAGCAGCAAGGGCAGCAGAAGGAAAAGATAGAACTTCAACCTCGGCTCCAAGGCTCCAACCTCAGTTGTGTGACCTCAAGTATGTTACTTTAATTCGTCTATGCCCTTTGTTAAGGGGGCCCTTTAAAAGGCTCACAGTAGCTATCTCACAAGGACTTAGAGGAATGGCATAGAGTAATCACTCATTAAAAGGTAGTTGATTTTCCATCTTCTTTTGACAAACCCTATGAGATTCAAAGGTCAAGAAACTCTGATTTTTAAGGTTACTTATATCTTAATTTTTTGGTTGTTATTTTTGTTGTTATTGTTTGTTTATTTGAGTGCCCCCCCCCAAATAAAACAACAACAACAACAACAACAACAACAGCAGGGAACTTTAAAACAGAGAAGGGCCAGATTATGAGTTCCTGGAAAGCTTGTACTGTATATTGAGGTTCTATTTATTTGTAGAAGAAATCATAGTACCACTCACTTGGGGGGCTGACTTCTGCATTAGGCACAGTAGCATAGCACCTAGGGTCCACAATACTTTGGGGAAGGAGGATCAACAACTATGTTCTAGTTTCTTTTAAAAATCAGAAGAAGAACTTTAAGGTCAAAGAAACTCTTTTAATATGTAATATTATTTATTTTCCTTTATACCAACACTATCATAAAATTTAATTTTTAACATTATCTTATAAGGAGGGTATCATGAGGGCAAAGACTCCAGGACCCACAAAAGTCAGGGAGGGGGCCTGTTTGGGGCGACTCCACGTGTCTGCAGGAAGAACTGGAGGTCGAGACCTGGTTGGAAGTGCAGCGAGGGCACTGGTCTCACAACTCAGGGGTCACTGACAGTGCCCACTGGTCACTGAAAACATCTGTTTATAAAAGCAGCTCTGGGGCATGGTGGTCAGTGTAGTGAGGCAGAAAGCTGAACCTAAACTGGAAATAACCTGAGGGAAGCAACAAGGCCCCATCTCCGCAGCCCAAGCCCAGTGCACACTGGGGAGGAGGGTATTACTCTGCTCCCTTCCCCATGTCTCACTCCAGACCCCTGGAGCTCCCAGCCCTCCCGCACTGCAGCTCACCCTTCTTCCTTGCACCCTCTCAGCTTATTTTCCTGCCTTAGCCCAGCCCTGTTTTTCCTTAGACCCACCCCCCCCAGCCCAGATTTTTACCCAGTTTCCCAATTCCTTCATTTCCTCAAGCTCAGCAATTCAGTAGAAAATTCTCTGGAGACAGTATGACCACAGTGGATCGGTCCAGATGCCCTTAAGTGCACAGAGCAGCATGCATGGGGTCACTAACGTATGGCCATGTCGCTTCCTCGGGAGGTCCCGGAGGGCCTGGTCCCGGGCTGAATGGGTGCTGCAGGCATACGCACTTTGATTCTCTGGATTGTATTTCAACTAAGATGATTTGTGTTCTTCTTGGTCATCAGAATTCACATGTTGCTGTGGCGTTGTTTGTTTTGCTTTGATTGCTCAAGAAGTGTCTGGACTCAAAAAAATTTACTGAAGCGGTGACTGCTTGAATAGGGTATTGATTCCAGCAAAAATAAAAATTTCAACTGGGAAAACTTTCCTTAGAGACTGAACTCTAAGCCAGGGCCCCTCCACCCCCAGATGAAATTGTAAAGCTGGCTGAGAGTATCACCCCAGGCACAACGGAGGCTTCTTTCTCTCTGAGCCTGCCACACGGCCACCTCCCAAACCCACCTGACCCGCAGGAAACTCTCCCTCACACTCCTCTGGGAGGTGAGCTCTCCTGTGACCTCATTCAGAGGAATTCACATTTTAATTCTGACTCTGCTTCTGAACAAAAAGCAGTAAGGGATTGGATACACCTGGAAATAAGTAGCAGTCTTCTATTTGGCTGCTACCACTACCTTTCCTAAATTTTACATTTCTTAAATTGATTTTACACTGTATAACAAATCTATGAATACATTTTTTGTTTCATATTGAAATAAGATGGAGAAGGCTCAGATCCACGTTCTCACTGCTCCTTTCCGGTACCCCCTGCTCTCTCCTTCCTGGGGGCGCTAGTGTGGCGTAACTGCGTCTCTCAGACCGCGTTGCATTCATTTGCATCCACGTGTGTACACTCAGGGAAAAGAGAGGGTATTGCTTGGTGGTTGCTTTTTACATAAATGAAATTTTACACTATTGTTTGCTCTTCCATGTTAGAATTCACTTTGTATCTCATGTTAACTACACTGTCACATTGATGGTAGATGCTAAAGTTTGTTTTATCATTCCCCTATTGATGGGCCTGAAATCTGACCTATCGGGTGAGTGTCTTGCTCAGTATTATTCTCAATCTAGGCACCTGGTTGCTAGAAACATAAGATTAGAGTCTCAGAATTCCAAAGTCGTATTTTGAAAAGGCAACAAAGAAAGTTCCAAGAAAGGATTCTCTCCCCATTTGTTGCTAAAAGCCAACGTGGAGACGCCATGTGCATTTACAAAGGAAGACAGTAAAAAGAAAATATTTAAAGGGAAAATGAATTGCTGAGGGTTGGGGAACGGAAAGAAGCGAGGCTGGGATACCAGCCATTCTAAGTCAGTGAGACTACTAATGGAAAGAGTTACCCTTTGGGATTTTATGGGACATGAGCTTTGTTTTAGCACCCACCCTCACTCCTCATTTGTGAGAACAGAGTCCCTAAGTACTTTTCCACCATTCACATCGACGGACAGAATAGACCCTTCATTAACTGACTCTGGGCTTTGGCTTATCTGGTTTGTGTTCAACTTAATTAACTCAGTTCAACTGGTGCTGGTCTTCATTGAAACAAAAATCAGTAGAAAGCACAGTGGGTGCACAGTCAAGTTTGTAGTCCTGGTGTGTGGTCACTCAGGTGTCATTGCTACAGAGGGCATGTTCAAATTCAAGGTGCCTGACATTCTAAGTCTTCCCACGTAAGAAACCTAAAATCATACATAGGAGTAGAGTTGGAGCTCAGAGGAAGGGTGTGGTGTAGACTAATGGAAATACATGGAGGGATCTACACTCCAATCAGAGTGCCTTAAGGCAGTAAGTGATTGACACCTTTTGCCCAGATCGTGGGCGTGAGTCCCAGCCTGGGCACTCACCTTCTGCGTCATCACAGACACATTGCTTATCCTCTTCGTGCTTTTGCCTATTCATCTGTAAAATAGAGATAATATTTTTTTCAGAGGATTGTAAATATTCAATTCAACCTCCCTGGCCAGTTTGGCTCAGCGGTTGGAGCGTTGGCCTGCGGACCACAGAGTCTCAGGTTCGGTTCCCGCTAGGGGCACGTACCAAAAACAAAAAAGATTCAATTCAACCATCTTTGTACAGTGCTAATTCACTGCAGTGCCTGCCACATAGTAAACATCCTGTGTTCACTCCTATTAACCTCAGAAAAGCACTTGGCATTCAGACACAAACGTTCTGGTATTTGCATCTAAATGATTTTATAGTGAATAAGTGTTACTTCTATCTTTTTTTTTTTATTTACATGAAAGAAGATCTAGATAACATTTACTGAATAAAGCTAGATACTAACTTCCTGCATCGTGACTCAGCCACGCAGTTTATCACAGATCTGCAATTCCAAACCTCTAGAACCGGAGACTTTCTGAAAAGTGATATTTGACATTGCAAGAATCTCACTCTGGGTTCAGCCCCCATTGCTCCCATTTTCTTCACCATTCACGTCCATTTAGCTCTGAGCACAAGCTTGAGATGATTCTTTCTTCAAGGAGCCCGGAGCTGAGAGACAGCAGGACAAATGGGACTCGTTCAGTGAGGCTCCAGCCAGCTTCTGCGCTAAACCATGACCAATTTGCTTTCTCTGGAGGGGGAAGCTAATCCCCAAAAGATGGACAGGTATAGAGTTCAAAAAGAAAGTGAAACCCCATTCTTATGCTTTCGCCATTGACATCCTTGGCTTTCCCGGCCCGCGGTCAACCTTCCGCACAGCCCGGTATTACTGAGCGCACATTTGAGTGCCTCATCCTTTGTCTTTGAACAAACAAAGTTGCAACTACAGTTCTTCCCTCGAGAGCAAAATTTGAAGTTTGTCAAGAAACGCTGAGTATTGTTTACCAATGGGTAGAACTCAAATGTCAGGATCTGCTTTTGTGCTCTTGTCTCCAGCCTCACCAGCTGACCCATGTTTATGCGGGTTCTCTCCTCTTGAAGCTGGGGAAGCAGAATGTGCGCCTACCGCTGGGTTTAGCAAGAGCTCTGAAATCCCTGAAATGGAGTTGTTCGAAGAACAGCGTTCTCTCCAGGTCACAAAGGGCCACCTTGGAGAGGGAGGGGCCGCCGCTAATTCCCAGCTCTGACATCGCACCGTGAAGTTGGAGTGAAAACTACACACACACACACAGATGTCTCCCCAGAAGATTCCGCCAACGGAGTCACGGAAGATGTGAAAATCAGGACTCCCCCTCCCCTGGCTTTCTTCCGAGGAACAGAGCTGGATTATACCACCAGCTGTTTTCTTCTTCCTTTTTGTTTACGGTTCCTTCAGCTAAATGACACCCAGACAATGGGAAGCATAAGGCTCTGACATGGCATTTTTGCTGCATCACTTGATTCCATTAATCCTGAAACAGCAGGCCAGGTGCTTTCTAGGGGATCCCCTCCAGCCTGGCTGCTCATTAGACTACGGGAGTGAGGATGCAAGGGAAGCACAGTCACCCAGTGGCCGAGCCTCTCACCTTGGCTTTCTTTGCACCAAGGGAAAATTTTACAGGCCTGACTAAGCCTCGAGAGGGACGATCGCTGGAGGTTCCCAAATGCAAATCTTGGGGGGCTGGCTCCCAGGCACTGGATCAGCAGGGCAGAAGCTGGTTCTGTGCCCCAAGGCCCCACGCACTAAAGGCACCAAGTCAGCTCTTCTGTAAGTACTCGTCTAGGGCAGTAATGATGGCTCTGTTACTGCATCCCTGAGTGCCACAGCCTTCAGCCAGGCCAAGACGTTGAGAATGTTTTCAGCAAATTAAAAAAAAAAAAAATGCAGGAAACAGAGTGAGGCAGCACATTTACTGGCCAAGTCATTGTTTACGTCCTGCAGTGCCAGCTTTCCCAGTAGTGAAACTGACGAAATGTCATGACAAAGGGCTGGAGCTGGCCTTCCATTAGATGAGTGGCAGCTGCACCTGCAGTCTGACCCACGACTCCCACGAGGGCCCTGGGTCTAGGAAAGAGGCTCTAGAAACTGTCCGATGCCTGAAATGCTACTGTGAGCACATCAGCATCCTCCTCCCTGCCAAGGTCTCACACTGGTGGCCCAAAAGATGTTTGAATCTCAAAATGTTATTGTTTTTTAGTTTTTAGTTTTATTTTTTGGAATGTCTCAGTTTCTGTTCAAAATCAGAAGCCCTGCCAACACCGAGCCCTCTTTCCTGCAGGCCCGACTGGCAGTCAGCCTGGGGATGATGCCAGCCATCTCGGTCCCCACCAAGCCCGCCCGCCCATTTGGGTCCCCACACTCTCTCCACTGCTTACTCCTCTCGTGCAGTCTCCACTTCACAGGTGTACATTGCCTATGTGTGGCACTGACTACGTTCTGCTTTCACTGCAAGTCGAATCTTTCTTGATCTGTGTGCTCTGTTTACAAGTGGACTTTGCTGTTTGGGAGGAGAGGGGGCTCAGGATTACTCCATTTCTTCTGAACTGACAATCCTGCATTCCAAGGGATTGATTTATCTCACTATCTGACTGCTTCTAAATAAACGCAGTATGGACAGTCATCTCTCTTTAATGTGAATGAAGAGAATGAGAACAGACTGGACTGGGAGGGGAAGAGAGAGCCGAGAAGATGAAGATAGGCACCCAGGGTCTCTGCCAGCAGACTTGACACAGCTCCGGTCCGGCCCACCGACATGTTTTGTTCATTATTTAAAATAAAATTTTTTTTGAGGCAAGATTTAGAAAGCAATTGATCAGTGACTGATACTAGGCTTAGGGCCTTATATACAAGATAAACCTGGACTATCTTGTAGTACTAGAAAAATTAAAAGAGCTCGGCCAGTGTGGCTCAGTGATTGAGCATCGACTCATGCACCAAGAGGTTGTCATTTCAATTCCCAGTCAGGGCACATGCCCAAGTTGTGGGCCCGATCCCCAGTGGGGGGCATGCAGGAGGCGGCCAATCAATGTTCTCTCTCACTGATGTTAAATGAATGAATGAATAAATAAATAAATAACAAAAAATAAGCAACCTGAATAACGGAAGTATAACAAAGGAACACAGGAGACAATGGAAAGAATTCCCAGTGGCCAAAGTTAGAATAATTTGAGTAATAAAATAAATAACATATTAAATTATAACTCAAAATATAAAATAATAAATATCTATGCACCCACACTGATATAAACAAATAGATGGGAGACAAAAGAAAAATCTCCCAAGCAGAAGAATTCCATGCAAGTTACAGAGATTCCCCACCTTCAAGAAGATGAAGAAGCAGCCTTCCCTCTCCTTCATGTGGGCTGTGCATAGTGACTTCCTCCCAAAGAACACAGTACGAAAATGGGAAGAATGCAGAAGCCTGACAAACATCACCTCAGCCAGGTGATCAAGGTTAACGTCATCAGTGATAAGTCACCTTGATATGATGTGATGAGCATAGCACTTTACTGATGTAGTCTTCCTTCCAAAACATCCATAGTCCCAGTCTAATTATGAGAAAAACATCAGATAAACCCCAATTGACAAGCCTTCTGCACAATACCCAATCAGTATCCTCAAAACTATCAAGGTCATCAAAAACCAAGAAATTCTGCCCAGCTGGTGTGGCTCAGTGGTTGAGCATCGACCCATGCACCAAGAGGTCGCCAGTTCAACTTTCTGGTCAGGGCACATGCCCAGGTTGTGGGTCCGATCCCCAGTGGGGGGCATGCAGGAGGCGGCTAATGGATGTTCCCTCTCATCGATGTTTCAATCTCTCTTTCACTCTCCCTTCCTCTGTCTGAAGTCAATAAAGAAAAAATAAATCTTAAAAAAAAAACACACAAAACAAAGAAAGTCTGAGCCTCTGTCACCACCAGGAGTAGACATGACGGCTAAATGTAATGTGGGTCCTGGCAGAATCCTGAATCAGAATGAGGATGTGAGGTGAAAATCAAGGAAATCTGAATAGAGTAGGGATGTTTGTTAATAATGACATACAAATATTAGTTCAATCATTTTAACAAATGTAACATACCAGTGTAGGATATTACTAATAGAGGAGATTGGGTGTGGGACACATGGGGACTTTCTGTACTCTTATTGGAATTTTCTGTAAATCTAGAAGTATTCTAAAATCAGAGGTATATTTTTTAAAAATCTATTTATTTTGCATTAAAATCTTGATTCCCAGCTCTTCAACAATGCAATGCTGTACCAACAATCCAAAGATCAGAAGGTGAGTGTCCCTGCTACAGCCGCCTCTCTATAACCTGCAGCCTTATTCGCCAAGTAAACTAGGAAGAAAAAAATGTTGCTAATCCTGGCTTCCGAATCCCATCCAAGTGCATCTAACTGGTATAGTTTAATTCACCTAGAGGGCCCAGCCACAATCCAGAAGTGTGCATAAAATAATATGGAAAAGCGTGCTAAGTCCGAATGACCACGTGAGGCACAGACAGACCTGTCATGCTTGCTCTCCCCAGTGCCAAGGCTACATGTGACCACTCACTGATCAGTATACCTACACTGTTCCTACACGTGCCTCTGCTCTCCCCACCCACAGTCATTCCTACTCCAACTGAAGGACTGTGGCACAATGTAGAAGGTGCTCTGAACATGCCCGTGGGGAAATTTGGGAGCAATCGAAGTTTTCGTGGTCATTTTACATATTCAATTCAGCGAAATGGACCAGGCTTACAATAGTCAGCCAAAGTAGTGGGAAACAAAAAATGAAGACCTCTTCTGTATGAAAAACTGCCAATGGATATTTCTCTCAAACATCGATGTTTCTCTCTCTCTCTCCCTTTCTCTCTCTCCCTTCCTCTCTCTCTAAAAAAAAATAAATATAAACATATATTTTTACAATGCCAATTAGAACTGTTCAAAAAGCCCTCTTTCCCCTGGGAATTCAAACATTATTCATAAAGGTCCACCTGCAAGAATCTTGAAAAAGCTTACAGAAAAATTAACAGGCAGAAAACAATATCCAGCTACTTGAAGGCAGAGAAAATACTGACTGAAGAAAATACCTGGCTACACAGCCATCTGCGTTTCCTAGCTTATATTTATCATTAAGATAATACCTGTTTGGTGGGGAACACTCACACACAGTACCCATTTTCTTTTCCACTGGATAGGTTATTATTTCCCTAAAAGAAAATAGCCCCACAAGAAAATGTTCTCGCTGGGATTTGAAACCTAAAGATAGATATGAGGGCCTATTAAGTGAGGGTGGGAATGAGGAAGCCACAGAGGCGTCCACTTCAGTCCCTCAGCCTTCCACAGACTTTCTGACAGATTGCAACCTCACGGATTGCTCCTGCAGAGGAGAACCTTGCTTCCTCCTGAGGTTCTCCATTCAAATACGCAACTACCTCCACTGGAAAGGGCTTTGGCTGAGGGAACTGGCCTCCCTTCTGCTTACTGCTTTCTGGAACTGGACCGAACACGAATGTTCTTTCCTTGTCCCCTGGAGGCAGCTGAATAACTTAAACGAATGAACTGCCTAGGTGGGGGAGTGCACAAGGCACTGAGATGAACTGGCAAGCCTGTGCCGTTTCATCGAAGGATGGTCTCTGCAGCTACAGAAGCGAAATGCGCAAGTCTACTGTTGCTTGCAACTGCGTAAGAAAAGCAAGAAATGAGGATCACTATATAAAATCGTCCTTGAAATGAAAACAAACACTAGCAAGCACAATGAGGATCAAGCAAAACATGTCTTTGTAAGACATGTATCTAGATGTCAGAGACAATGATTGGGTTTCACACCCCAAAGTCTCATTTTCTTTGGGCTCGTTCTGAATTTCCTTTACTGCTCTTGCAGGCCACAGTCTCCTGGGCCCTGGCTAGAGGCGGTGGGTTTTGGACAAGCCTGGTATGAAATCCCAGCTCTCCATTTATCGGTGGAGTGACCCAGGGTGGGGTTCTGGAGTACCGTAAGCCTCATTTCTCATCTGTGAAGGACAGTGATACGTCTTAGAGCCCTCGTGAGGAATGAGTTGGACGCTGCGTGGAAAGAGCTCAGCTGCCTGCCTGGGCCAGAGTAAGTGCAAAGAGCAGCGGGGAAATTCCCTGTCATGCTTCTCTTGACACACTCTTGCTTGTATGGCTTATTTTGTGAAGGTATTGTCCAAAGGAAAAATTATCCCTGATGGACTTTGAGCAACAGAGTATGACAGGTCTGTCACTTAAGAACACTACACCCTGGACTTGTATTAAGGCAGCATGAGACTGCTGTTTTATTTATTTTTATTTTTTTATCCTCACCTGAGGACATTTCCTCCAATTTTTTGTTCAGATAGAGTGGGAGGGAGAGAGAGAGAGAAACACAGATGTGAAAGGGAGAAATCGAATGGTTGCCACCCACACAACCCAACCAGGGCAGGGTATAAACTGCAACTGAGGTACATGCCCTTAGCGGCAACCGAACTCCGGTCTCTCTGGACCGCAGGCTGACGCTCTAACCGCTGAGCCAAAGAGGCGAGGGCAAGATTGCTGTTTTAATAGCTACATCACTGTGCGGACTCCAGTTAAACTCGTGAGCCCCTCCAGCGGTTCTCAACCTATGGGTCCCACCCTTTTGGGGGTCCAACGACCCTTTCACAGGGGTGGCCTAAGACCATCGGAAAACACGTATTTCCAATAGCAATTCATAACAGTAGCAAAATTACTGTTATGAAGTAGCAACAAAAATAATTTGATGGTCGGGGGTCACCACAACATGAGGAACTGTATCAAAGGGTCGCAGCATTAGGAAGGTTGAGGACCACTGCCTAGACATCCGCAGCAGCTCTTTATGGGGGCTGTTTCCAGTCTGGGCATACCTCCTCACAGACGAATCAGTTGATCTGGGGGAACCCAGATATGATACTTTTCATTCATCACCATTTGATGTCAGATGGTTGGTCTGAGCCCTGCCAAAGCTGTGGCAACAAGAGTGTATCAAGAGTGTAGGTTGCGGAGTCAGATACCTGCGTTTGAACCCTGGCTCAGTTTCCTTATCTGTAAAAGAAGGATAATAATAGCACATACGTCACAGGGTCGTCATGCAGATAAAATGAGATAATGGATCTAGAGCTTTTAGAGAGTGCCTGGAACATAAGCACTCAGCGTACATTAGTGATGACAGTGGCGATGATGATGATGATATTATGTTAGCAAAATATCAAAAGAGCAGATGACTCTCTCCCCCTCAAACAGAGCTGGGAAATGTTTGTTCAACAAGACACAAATCATCTAACTGAAGTATTCTTCAGTCTCTATTTGGCATGTGTATTGGGTCAGTCTGTCACATCATGAACAAGGAATTTAAGAGACCGTCCTGAGAAGCTAGGTCTCAATTAAGGTACAAATGGCTTAATAGACTCCCCCATCCAAGGAGTCATTGGTAGCTTCAGATCCCATGCCTACATGAAACCAATTTAATACTGCATGCCAAGTACAATTGAAAAATAAAATTTTAATTTTTGCCAATCTTATCAGTGCCTTATATATAAAAATAATATCCTCTAGTGCTCTCTCGCCTGTCACACCATGCAGTGTGTGTGTGTGTGTGTGTGTGTGTGTGTGTGTGTGTGTTGGGATGGAGGGGCCAGAAACTGGAGCTGACATTTGCTCCCCAGATCAGAACACAATACTTGATCCAGAAAATAGGTTGTTTTCTGCATACAGGGACACACACTGTGGAGCAGTTGCTGTTCCTCAGAAACGTCTTAGCTTCTCCCTCTTCACTGTTACTTCCTCTGCTTTTAGAGGTATCTGTGAAGCTCCCACTCTTCTAAGAACTATCATTAGTTCCTTCTTTATACTTATAATAAAAGCAACAGGTACTTCCAAAACATGGAAGACACACCACAGAGGCACAAAGACAATAAAAAAGATATAACACCCCCCTCCCCCCTTCTCCCTTGAGTCCACGGCAGAGCCCTGCTCGGAGCCACGCCCCCTGGGTCTCGCTCTCACAGAAACTTCCCATCAAACCTGCACAGAGAGGGCAGATTCTCTTGTTCGCTTTTGGTTGATGTTGCTGATGCCTCCACTTAGAAGTTACATATTATCCTACAAGTTTCTTTTCCCTTTTAACAATACCTCCTGGACATTCCCACCCCCTAAATCAAATGGAATTTTAAACAGGTGCATAACATTCCATATCAAACATGTACCTTAATTTATTTGCCTCATGATGGACACTTACGTTGTTTTCTCAATTTTACTACTAAAACCAGTGCCACTGTGTGTGTGTGTGTGTGTGTGTGTGTGTGTGTGTGTGTAGGGGTTCATCCTTATTTCATTCTTTTATTTCTTTTATTTTTTTACTTCTGAGGCTAGATTTCTGCAGGGACTACTGGATCAGAAAGATTTTATTACGTTCTACCAGGTTATATAATTGGATTCTGTACCTGGCTTTAGGTTGTTTTTCCCCAGAGCCTGCCTCACTGAATGTCCCCCCAGCTCCACGCACAGCAGCCTCCAGCGGGTCCCCCGGTTCCTGGGCCACAGCTGGGAACCCCGGGCAGCAGGCCCTGCGCCGTGGATCCCTACCACCTGGGCCAGGGCAAGGCGGACCTATTGTCACTCTTACAGAAGACCAGGTAGTCAGTCCCCGGCCCCACTGTGGGAAGGACAAGGATTTGTCTGGCATTCTGCATGAAACTCACTAATTTTCCACTGAAACAATGTTTTGACAGTAGGTATATGGCGCCGAACCAGTACCACAATAGAACTGGTACAAAAGGAGGAGTATATTAGGGCTGAAAGGTGAAGGATTGGTGGGCCAGCGTGGGAATCTGACCAATGTTTACACCATGATTTTGACGGGAAAGTGCACTTCACACGCCAAACAGCAAGTGCGCTTTCAAGACCCTACTTGCTTCTGAACTGGGAACATTTCTGGGCATTTTGAAGAGGAAGCTTAGAAACAGTAGAGCGCACCTTGTGGCGAGAAGCTCACGGGAGACGGAGGCACAGTTACAGGCACGAGAGCTGGTCATTGCCACAGAGACTTTCTGCAGTGACACGCTCCCTCGGGGTCAGAGGACAATGAGACCAAGGGACTGTGGGAGGGAGGGGAGGCGCTCAGTGTCCAGGCCCAGGCAGGAACATGGACGCTGACTCCTCACCCTAGCACCAGGGTCCAGCAGGACTGTTTCAGTTTCCTTAGTCAGAAAAGGTAGATAGTACACATAGCCATCTCCCAGGTATAGTTTGAGAATTAAAGGAGACAATGCATGTAAAATGTTTAATATCAGATATGTACTTGGCAAGACCTCAATAAATGTTAGACCTGACTGACTACTGTGACCACACCTAGTGGCGTGATTCTTCCCCCTCCTCCCAGAGCTCTGGGGCACAAGCTTACTCCAAAATAAATATCACAATACAGTTCAGCAGGCACTTCACGTAATGGTCTCTAAACGTCTGAGATCTGCTAGGTGCTGGGGTTGGCAGTCACTAGGAAGATAACAGTGATGATGACAAATAGCAGACAAGTATTTCTTCAGGACTGAAATCCATGGATAATTATGCCTTCAGAAAAGTACTGAGAGAGAAAAAAAAAAAAAGGCATGACAAAATTATGGCTGGGGTAAGGGGAATGAGGCAAAGGGGAGCAGAGTCCCAGTCCGATTAGTTCTTAAGAGTGGTGTTGTTCAAAAAGGACTGGACGTGGATTCTGGACACTGGCCTGGGGTCCTCTCTGACAACTCACTCCACCCTTCTGCAATGCTTCCAATTCATACAAAAGGAAGAATTGAACCTGTGACCTTAAAATCTCCTCTTTAATTCTTCTCCAACAAGGCCATTTGGAGTCTGACTTTGCACAGTTTGTTGGTCTCCGTGGCTAAGTCCTGATGAAATGAGGCAAAGCAAGCTCACCACCATTTCCCAGCAGGTACTACAAGTTGGCAGAGAGAGAGGGACAGGGGAGTCATCTTGCCCTGATTGTAGGCTCATTTCCCCCTTCTGATGACAATACACTCAGTTCAACCATTTCTGAAAAGAGAATGATTCCCATGGTCATCATGTGAAAAACCACTTGGATAGAAATGGGACAACATTTTCTTTGGTGTTCCTGCCAAGTTTCCAACTTCAGAGATGTGGCTTTTAGGATTTCCCATAAAAGCCCAAAGTGGCAACATAAATAAACTTTCCGCAATAATCATTTACCCTCCCACCCTACTTTGGCTTCCCAATGGAAACTCTTATCTTTCTTCTCCGTAGTTATCCTTCATGAGGTCTCTCAGATTTATTACCTATGTGGGGCAATTCATCATCTAGGATAAATACCACTTTCTTCCATTGGGCAGACCCAAGCTTCAGGTGGCTGTTATTTATATATGGTCCGCATAATTAAATGTGGGCTGGGGGAAGAAGACTGTTAAGAAAATGGGTTGCTCTTTTTCATAGTTACATGTTCACAAAACAAGCAATTTGCAGTGAACTTTATTTCTTTTCCACATTCCTATGCTCTTGGGTACCCTGAAGGATGCAACCACAGTGTTTTATATCAACGTGATACAGTGAAAAGTGCATGGGTTTTGGAGGGACAGATAGTTCAACTGTTGGAAGTTGTGTGAACTTGAACAAGTAAATCAAATACCTCCGAGCCTTGACTGTCTTATTTGTAACACGAAGTTAGAAATTTCTAGTTGAAGGATTGCTATGAGAATTAGAAATTCTATTTACGAAGTATCTCGTTTCATTCCTGGTACCAGTGGGTATTTAGTCAAGGGTCATTATTGTGGCTAATTTCATAAGGTAAAAAAAACTAGAAGGGGAAGAGCATTTACAATGTATTAGTTTCGTTTTTAAATAGTATTATTTTCTATAAATGTAGCAAAGAATAATATACATATTTCCAAAATATGTAACAACTAAGCCTAAGGTGGTAGAATCACTTAAAAATAAGTCAGGATGGTGACTCTCGGTCTCGGTTCTGTCCTTAGCAAGGGGCTTTCAGAGAGGTTTCCACATAAATCATTCAAGACAAGGGAGCCTAAACGGAACCAAAACAGTGGCAACTTAGAACAACTTTGGAAAGAAATATTGATTTAAGAGTATTAAGCATGATTGGTTGTTCTTCTCTGCCATTAATTCATTCATTCATTCAAGAAATGTTATTGCACATCTTTCCTGTGCCAGGTTTTGTTGTAGGTCTTAGAATAAAACAGAAGTCACCCTGACTGGTATGGTTCACTTGGTTGAGCATCCTCCCAGAGTACCAGTTCAATTCCCGGTCAGGACACATGCCCAGGTTTCGGGCTTGATCACCGGAAGGGAGTGTGTAGGAGGCAGTTGATGTATGTTTTGCTCTCACGTTGATGTTTCTCTCTCTCTGCGTCTCCCTCCCTCTCTCTCTAAAACTCAATTTAAAAATCTTAAAAAGAAAAACAAAACAAAGTCTGCTTTCATGGGTCCTCCTGACCTCCCATAGTAAATATTCCCATCACCAGATTGGGGCAGAGCCCCTGAAAGCAAATGTTTCAGAATAGTGCTGTTCAATAGAGTTGGTAGCCACTCACTGCATGTGGCCATTCACATTCAGATTTTTATTTTAATTAATCAAATTAAACAAAATGTAAAATTCAGCTCCTTAGAGGCAATAACCACATTTCAAGTGTTCAGTGGCCACATGTGGCTACTCTAATGGACATGAGAGAGCCAGAGCATTCCATCGTCACAGGACGTTCTACTGGATAGCACTGTCTCTGGAGACGTTGCAAGTTGAAGCTGGGTATGAGGCCCCTGGCCTACAGGATCTGAGGTGCAATCACAATGTACCCACAGCCACCCAGCCTGCCAGAACTGTCCCAAATGTGCTCTCCACTGAAGTCTGTGAGGCTGGACTAGCTCTTCTCCTTGAATAATCTGCAGGGAGTAGAAGAGACCCCCAGCTCATCTATACCTGTATTCAAGTCTTCTTGCCTGGACAAGTATACCTGGTTAGATCTTATCTATGAAGGACTATTTAGTGGCCTCTCCTCAGACTACCCTTCAACCCCCCGTTTGGTCCCACATTTTGGTTTCTGCATGGAGCTCCAGTCTTGTGGCTCTTACATTCACTCTCAGATAACCACTCTGGGCCTCTCCTGCCTCGCCACTATGTTTTGACACAGGCCACTAGCTCCGCCCCTTGGCATGCCCTCTCAGAAACCACTTTATGTCTACCCCTGGCCCTCACATGCCCCTTGCTGCCAAGTGTCTTATATCAGCCGGGAATGGTCAAAGTGGATCAACCACTTTAGCATACCAGGATATTCTTTAGTAAATTACTATGTCACAAAACTATATGGGATCTGGATTCACACTTGAAGTGTTCTTGGACGAAGGAGCTAACCATGCAAAACTGAACTTCTGACACATGTGGACTCGCTACCATTTACACTGTACTACTGAACCTGTTTTTAATTTGTAGCTTGAAAACAATGCAGAGGACTCCATACAATCTCTCATAGTGCAAGAGTGCAATGACTTAGATAATTTGAAAAAAACTTACGGTTTGATTTTAGAATGAGTAGTAGAATTGATTCACTGTTGTAACAGATTTATCTTCCTAATTACTTTATGCCTGGGCTAAAATGAAAAACAGTGTCCCTTCCTAAGCACCTATCACCGTACAGAAGGAGACGGGGAAAGAATGCGAAACAATGTCAGTAGGAACAGCTAGTATGGGGTTTTAAAGTTTCGTGGAAAAAGAAATGCACAAAGTTCATAATTTGGGCATGGGAAGCAAAGAGCTAATGGTATAGAAATAAATTTATTTGTGTATTATAGTTTTTACATTGTTTTTTTCTTCATTATTTCACTATCTCTTTCCCTCTTCCAGATGCCACTTCCACACTCCTGTGAATGGCTTGACCTGCTCATTTTGCCTTCCTGCTCATTTCCTCCCTTTGGTCAGACCCTTTCACTCTGAAATACAGGTTCTTAGCTCCCTCTTCTTCAGTGATTATTGGCCCTGGCTGCCTCCCCCACTTCATTTCTTACCCTCTTTCGCTCCTTCTCTCTCCAGTCACAACTGGCTTCCCACTCTCTCCCTCTCCCCTGAATGCACCAAGCATGTTCCTGCCTCAGGCCATTTGCACTTATTGTCCTCTCATTGAAATACCTGTTCTCCAGGTGGGCACAGGGTTAGTTCCTCACCTCATTCAAGTATTTTTCTGAGAAAACTCTTCCCTAACTGCTCTTTCCTGTTTCTTTTTTTAAAAAATTTTATAGCAGTTTTCAGAAGTTGATATTTCATACATATATTTTATAGATTATCTGTACTCACCAGAAGGTAACTACCATGAGGGTGGACACTATTGCTGAGTAATAAACCTCTCCAAAACTTAGTGACTGAGAATAGCAGTCATTTATTTAGCTCTTAATTCTACAATATGGCTCTTTGGGCTGGGCTTAACTGGGCGGTCCTCTGGTCTAGGGCAGGCTTGGTTGATCTTGGCTGAAGCTACTCAAACATCTGCATTTATTAACTGGTGAACAGAAGGTTGGCTGGCTCTTGGCTGAAGTGTCTTACTTCTTTTCCTTGTGACCTCTTACCCTCTAGCTGTCAAGTTTGGACTTGTTCACATGGTGGTCAGGGTTCCAATGCACAAGTGCTATTCTTGCCTCTGAGTGAGTTGTATTTGTGACAGTTCTAGTGCCAACCCAGATTGAAGGGGTGGAAAAACAGTTTCTGTGAAAAGGACATGTAATTAACATCACTTTCCAAGGTCCTTGATCCAAAGAGAAAGGAATTCAAGGTTATTTTTACAAATTATCCCAGGGAATATATCTGTTTTGCTCCCTTCTGTATCTCTAGCATCTAATACAGTGGCTGGCTCAAAGCAGGCTCTCAAAAAATACTATTTCAGTGAATAAATAGAATTTGTTTCAGAGGGCCAAGAAACAGGAAACACAAAATCTGCCAGAACACCATCACAACTGGATGCTACTGCTGTGACTGTCACCACTGTATTCCCACCATCCCCCCCTGTCCCCAGCACCCCCACAGGGGATGTGCACCGAAGGTTTCTCTTTGCATGGCTGGCCCAAGGCATGAAATCAGCTGCAGCTTCTGATTGGCCCAGACTCACTCATGTGACTGCTCTGGCTCTTAGGAGTTGGGAGAGAGGGAAGACTATGCTAGAAACACACACACACACACACACACACACACACACACAGATGAGGGAACCTTTAAATTCAGCCAAATAACTATTCTTTCCAGAAATAGCTGTTTAGTGAATGAATTAGTTACTTTGTCCCTTTAAAAAATCATTTGGATTGGATATAAAGGCTGCAAAGTTCTCTGTGTATAGAATGCTTGCTGCCCATTTATGTCACAAAGGAATCATTAGGATGACTGGGGAGAAAGTGCTGTAACTGTCATTTAAAGTCGTCATACAGAATAACACACCAAGACCAGGTACCACTGTCACTTGAATAAATATGTGCATTCAAAAGTGGAAGACGTAGAATTGGTTACTGTCATGCAAAGCAGTAGACAATTTCAAATATATCATATAAAGACTCAGAAGCAATAATAGGATCTGCGGCCTTTAAATCAAAGCTTAAGAAAAAGAGGGGGAGCTATAGAAAATACTTAACCCACACAAACTAGTATAATTTTGTATTACTTCCTCCAGTGTTTAGAAGAGAGTTATATAACCACCACCACCCTGACACACACACACACACACACACACACACACACACACACCAGTGCCTAACTTGGACCTAATATCACCTTTTGTTCCTTTAACTCTCTGTGCCTAGAAAGGGAAGGGGAAACTTGCTGGCGAGCCTGAGCCTAAGCAGGATGTCATTCAGGATGAAACTTAACTCAGAGCCTATGGTTTCAGGGAGTCCAAGGAGCCTGGTAGCAAGTCAGGCAGCACCAGGTGCCTGCCCACATCCCCTGCCCTTTCCATGCCCCAGTCCTCGGCCTCATTTCCAAGCGCCAGAATCTGCATGTCTCTGCCTGAGGGTTTCTCTAACCATGAATTCTGCTTTCCTGCCTATTGGGCAGGCCTGAAAACACAGAATTAACGCCCCAACTGAGACGTCTCAGCCAATGACCAAGGGACCAGTCACTGAACACGTTTTCCTTGCCCCTCTAGTAGGGTCATTCTGAGGCGAGAACACACGTCTCCCGGGTGTCCCCAGTGAGGATGGAGCTGGAGTAGCCCACGGAAGTAACTACTGGATAAGGCCGGCTTCCGTGGCTGCCTCCCCTGTCTTGCTTTATTCCCCCGGCCAGGGTCAGAGCCCCCTCTCCTCCTTCCTGGCTGACTCAGGGTTCCTTTACGGAGAAACCCAGACCAGTACAAAGCTCCAGTCTTCCAACCACCCTGCCCCCAACACAAAGCCTTCCCCTAATACCTTGGGTTGGTCCTTGGAGCTCCTTGGGTTTAGTGTGCGGTCCAGGTGAACACTCAGAAGCCCTGAGGCAAGCCTCCTGTGGAGCACTGTGGGCTGTCTGTATCTTAGTGAGCAGGAAGGACTTGACCACAGGGTGGGTGGACAGGAGTGAAGGGGGTGGCAGGGGTCTGGGTGGTGGAGGCAGGCACACCCTGCAAGGAGGCAGGGAGGGTCGTCTCTCCACTCACCTTGGTTGGGAAAAGCTGCGCTAGGGGACGTGGCGCCAATGCAGTCAGACGCAGCAGATGAAGCCAATCTCCTTGACTTACTAGAAACTTCTGTGCTCTCACTTAACTTCGATGTCCTGGTCTTTAAAATGGGAACAATAATAGCAATACCTACCTCCGGAAGTTGTCAGAATTACCTGAAATAGTCCACCTAAAGCGCCAGGTCCAGTGCCTGGCACACAATAAATTGAATGACTATTTTATTAATTCTTTCTCCGGATTACTTTCATGTTAACGAATTTCATTAAACCTCGGATTCTTATTCGTCCTCCCGACTTGCCAAGGATCCAAGACTAAAGCAAATGGTCCCTTCAGAAAGTCAGAGCTGCTGCCCTGTTCCCTCTTCTCCCTCCTGCTCTCGCCAGCGACACACCAGCTGGCTCCCGACTGCTGTTCCTGTCCCTTTCCTTCCTGAGCGGCGGGGACCTGGCACCCCCGACAGGGTGTGGCGGGCGGGACTCTCAGTGCTTCAGACCTTGCAGAGCAACTGCAACAAGAACAGAAAGGAGAAAGGACCGGAGATGCGCGCGGACGGACGCAAGGTTGAAGCTCGTGTGAGAGCCGGTTACCGGCAGGAGCCCCGCAGCGCAGGCAGCCTTCCAAGCCATTTCCAGGCGCCTCGCGGCAGATGTGACAATTATAAAATGCACCATCAGAGGACTGTGGTATTTATCTGCGTGCCTTCATTTCAGTTTTTACTATCTTTCCTTTAAAGACAGCAACACTCAAATTGAGCCATAAACTGTCAGAGTCCCTGTGTTACAAAGCTACCAGTTTCCTGAAATGTGGGATGATTTAAATTCCCAATCAAAGGACAGATAGGCAAATACACAGCGACTGCAGGAGTTGTAAAGCTCTCAAGGCCTGTGTTCCCCCCTTTTCATCTCCATCAGCTCAGCGTATGGATATGGTCAAAGAGAAAAATAATTGCACGTTCAAAATCAGACGCAGCCCTGGCCGGTTTGGCTCAGCAGTTGGAGCGTCGGCCTGCGGTCGGGAGAAACCCGGGTTCGGTTCCCGCTAGGGGCATGTACCTCGGTTGCAGTTTGTCCCAAGCCCTGGTTGGTGGTGCGGGTGGCAGCCACTCGATGTGTCCCTTTCACATCGATGTTTCTCTCTCTCTCTCTTCCTCTCTCTCCCTCCCACTCTATCTGAACAAAAAAATGGAAAAATGTCCTCGGGTGAGGAGAAAAAAAAATCAGATGCAGTTCATCAGAAGCAGGCCCTGGATGGCCTGAAGTGATCCTGGACTCCTCCCCAAAGCCCCTTCCCCCCAGTCCCAGCGGGCGCAGACTGACAAGAGGCTGGCTGTGCTGTGAAGAAGCAGGAAGATCAGCAAACTGCAAGTTAAGAGTCAGCCGTAGGCAGGATGGCTGGAACCCTGTCTGCGAAGTCGTTTTGGAAGCCAGCCATGTCAGAACGAATACGTTTGCAAAGAACAATCCACACTGTTCGGACAAGTCCTCTCTGGTGACGTAACAGGTGTCGCTAGTTTTTTTATTGTTGTCCTTGCTCTTGTTTGCCTGATTTGGGTTGGTGATTTGTTTTTCCTTGGATGGACAAGGAGGAGGACAAGGCAGGACACACTCTTTGAACATGATTTCCCAGATGAAACTCTTTGCCTGGCAACTTTAACACGTCGAAGCTCGCCTGGTTCTGGCAGATAAGGATTTGAACGCTAGTAGTTGGGTTGGGAAGTGATCCCAGGAAACAGCAGTAGGGTGCAGGGGAGCAAAGTGTGGAAAGGAAGGAAAGAAGCCAGAATATAGTGTGTTAATGAGCAGGTTTTCATTGTGAATACCTGGGACTCAATTTTATTGGGGCCCCTGGGTGACCGCATCCGGCAACATCCGGAGTTGCCCCACTCCAGGGACAAAGAACCTGGGGTGTTTACCCACAGTTCCTGAATGAGGGCTGCTTCCAGGGTGGTAACTGAGGACAGAGCCAAGCCACGGGAACCCAGGAGACAGTGTCTGCAGAGAGATACGGGCAGGGCACCAGCAGCATCTGCTACAAGCCCTGTTCCAGGCACAGGAGCAGCTGGTGGCCAGGAGCCAAAGCAAGCACCAGGAAAACCCAATTCCAGTAACAGCCAGCAGCCCTGAAAAAGGAAATGGTACGAGGAACATGTGGTGATGTTTTGCTGGGCGTGCTATTGAGGGCTCTGAAAGGGGTCCTCTGAGAGGATTTGCAATGCCTATCAAACCATCCAGAAAGGAGCTTCCAGCGCGGCGGTGCGGTGGCGTTCAGTGGGTAACAGGCATGGAAAAGCGGAGGCCTCCTGGGACTTCGGGCTAATTAAATGCAATCCTGTTTCTCCTTCCTTCACTGCTGAAACACATAAGCCAAAATCTCCTAAAAGCCCTAACTTTCCAGCCATATTCAGCTCTGTAATTACTGTGTCTGGTTCACTTTATTTGCGGGCATGGGGCTTTCCACAGCACTTCCAGTCTCTGTGCAAGGTGTCAAAGAGTCATAAAGACCCAGGGGGGCAGGGGGAAATACCTGGGCCAATGACTGTGCTACTGGCCCTTCTTGATATCACTAGAAAGGTATTGAAACAGCTCAAAACTGCAGGGAGAACAAGCTGGCAAAGAACTAAGGCCCGAGGGCCCGAGGACTAGATTTGAGCCGAAAGAGGGGCAGCCAAAGCAACTTGTGGGGGGAAGGCTGGGTGTGTCACGGGGTCCTGTCTTCAGACCAAGGGCCTCTTAGCCAGCTGCTGGGAGTGTTGCTGGCAGCCAGCCACCTGATTCCTCTTAGGAAATTCTCCTTAGCTGAATGGAGCTGCCCTGTCCAAGGGTCCCTTCCCTCCCTGGGAGTAGACCCCCTTCAGTAGGTCTGCGTGGAGTCCAAGCCCCTTCCTCCTCGCCTCATGTGGGACATGTTTGAGAAACCATCCCAGCTCCAGAGCTTCCTGCGTCTGGGGCCTCCCTCTGAGACTGCAGCCCAGCTCAGCTCCTCTGCCTGCTGCCCTCTCTCCAGCGCTGAGAGGATCCCAGTGAGCTTCCTCCACCTAAAGTGCCATCTCGGAGACCGCTTCTCGGGGAACCCAGTCTAAGAGCTGAACACCACGGATGGTGTATGAACGGCAGATGTGCTGAAGGCCTGGCAAGGTGTCTGCGGGTAGGACCGTCTTGAGGAAAACATTCGCATTTCGGAGCGACGCGCCCAGGGTGGCTGCATCAGCACTGGAAGCCTGGCATCTCCCTGTGTGCTATCCCACGGTGTTCTCAAGGAATTCTGAGAGGTGAGCACATTCAGTATGACAGAAAATGTTGGTGCACAAAATTTTTAATTTCTACAGTGCAAAATAAATAACTAGTGCCATCAAAAAAGTAACAAGACAAGTGAGAAATGGGGGAAAGTTTGGGCAACATATATGATAAACAAAGGACACTTTCCTTTTTCTTTAAAGTTTTTTTCTTTATTGATTCTAGGGAGGAAGGAAGGGAGAGGGAGAGAGAGAGAGAAACATCAATGAAAGACAACATCGACTGGCCGCCTCCTGCATGCCCCCACTGGGGACTGGACCCACAACTTGGGCATATGCCCTGACCAGGAATCCAACTGATGACCTCAAACTCTTGAAAGTTAATTTTTAAAAGAACAACAACCAAAAATTAAAAATAAAAAGAGCAAAGAGGGTAAATTGAGTTTTCAGAAAAAAACAAATTATAGAATGGCCTTTTCACCTAAAAAAAAAATTTCACCTTACTCACAAGAAAATAAATGCAAGTGATTACTAACCTGAGATGCCATCCACACCTAAGAGGTAAATCCAGATCAGCACCCTATGCTGATGAGTTGAATAGCACCCTATGTGGGCAGGTGTGTGAAGTAACAGGTATTCTCATAAAACCCAGGCAGGTGTATAAATTGGTGCAACACTTTTGAAGGCAAATTGGCAGTTTTAAATGCACATACCTCTCGACTCCTCAAGAATCTGTCTCTTCAAGAATTTATAAATCCAAAAAGTATGCAGCCATGGCTGGTTTGGCTCAGCGGTTAGAGTGACGGCCTATGGACCATAGAGTCCTGGGTTTGGTTCCCGCTAAGGGCATGTATCTCAGTTGCAGTTTGTCCCCGGCCTCAGTTGGGGTCTTGTGGGTGGCAACCACTCAAAGTGTCTCTCTCATGTCGATGTTTCTCTCTCTCTCTTCCCCCCTCTCTCCTTCCCGCTCTATCTGAGAATAAATGCATAAAAACAGAAAAATGTCCTCGGGTGAGGATAAAAACAAAAAGCATGCAAAGGTGTCTATACATTGCTATTCATTTTAACATTGCTTATAGTAGGAAAAGACCAGAAATCATCAAAACGTTCATCATTACATGCTAGAGTCAATACATGTATAGTAAACCCATCAATAAAGTACTCTTCAGCCCCGCTCTGCCCTGCTCACCCTGCAAAAGATCAGTTCAGGGGCCAACCAACCTTGAGGTCAAAAGAGCTGGCAGCCCAGGCCATACATAGGGCACAGCTGCCCCAGCACCGCACCCCCACCCCCCGCACCCTCCCACCCCCCCGGCCACCCAATATCCTTCCTGGGTTTGGTCAACTTAATCGTCACTCTAGGCAGTAATGCTGGATTAAGTAACCTTTGTAGTTCACTGTGTTCCTTATGATAAACAGTCGGGCCCTGGCCAGTTTGGCTCAGCGGTTAGAGCGTTGGCCTGCGGTCTGGAGAGACCCCAGTTCGGTTCCCGCTAAGGGCACATGCCTCAGTTGCGGTTTGTCCCCAGCCCTGGTTGGGTCGTGTGGCTGGCAACCACTCGATGTGTCCCTTTCACATCGATGTTTCTCTCTCTCTCTCTCCCTCCCACTCTATCTGAACAAAATATCAAAAAATGTCCTCGAGTGAGGATAAAAAAAGCAGTCGGGGTAAAAACACATTTTATCAACATTTATATTTTACCAGATATGGTGTTGGTTGTTCTTGCTTTCATTAGTCTTTCACTTTAAGAAAAAATTATTTCTAGTGTAAGTTTAAATTATGCTATTAATTTTGGGATGTTCAAACCAATCCAAAGGAAAAAAAATTTTTTTTTCAGTACTCTCCATCAGAGAGATTATTAAATACCTTTCAGTCACAGAATGATTTAAAAGCAAATCTTCCCTAGGTTCATCCTATTTGTTATGGTCTTGAGCATCTTTATTCAGAAGAGTTCTGAGGGGTTTATATAATCTATGTCAGCCATAAATTTCTGTGCGAAGGGAGTAAGAGTCTTTGGAGTGAAATTCTCTTAAAATATTTTTCAAGATACAAGTTCCTGAAAAAATTAACAGAGAAACAAACCAAAAAGCCTCAGAAATGTTCTCCTGCTTCTCAGCTAGAGTAAAAATTCTTACAAAGCCCCTGGATATTTTTCAGAGACAAAATTACGAGGGAGGAAGAAGAGGGGAGCACTGTTCCAGGTACCTCTGTCCCCTGCCCGTCCACGAATGCCCACTGTCCTCTCTGCAAGGAGGCCTAGAGATCTATTCATAGCCAGTTTCATTGACATGGGCACATTCTCCTGATTCTGCGCCTCACAGACTGCATAGTACTCTGTAAAAAAATGTCCAAGGCTCATAAACTCGAAGCTATATACCCAGATTTCAGATCCCCGACAACCTGAATTAGCACACACGGCTGCCAGCCTCAGCTGCAGAGCTGAGTCCCGTGGAGGGAGCAACAGGGGACTGAAGAAGAGATGAACTGTGCTGGGCCTTGTCAGTTCGCTTCGGGTGTCCACATGACATAAGAAGGTGCAGGGTATTACTGTATTTGTGCAGCTCTTGAGATAAGATGGGGGAGGGGACACCATATTTTGGAGAACTAAAAAACCATCCTTCCTGTTACACAAATGAACTAATGCATCATCATCGGTCACTGGTACTTGAAAGGATTTTGGATCATGTGATGCATTATTTTCCACTGAAACCCGCATGTTGTTTTTAATCGCCCTACCTAACAGCATGACAGAACACTTGCTTGGAGTTCAGGTGGCAACTCCTCCATCAGGTCTTCTGGCAGCTTAGGAGTGAGAGCGTGTTCTTGGCAAGGAGACTTTCTTAGCTGTGTGTTGATTAATAACTTGCCCTGCCCGGTCTCATTCTCTCATCCTCTCTTCCCAACAGCCATTTCCCCTTCTCCCAGCACATTTTCCCACAAAGCCCTTGCTCCCCTCAATCCCAGGTAAGGAATTTGATGCAAGGCCTGGGAGCTCTAGAGGGAGTCTGTGCTGGTGCTTAAACCACAGCAAATGAAGTGAGTGCTAAGGGACTGGCAGCGAGCCTGCTTCTGCTCCTCGGGCTGATGTATTGTGGAAAGTGGTGCCAGGGACTGGTGGGGACAGCCCGTTTTATGAGGAGTCAAGGCTGCAGCATGGAGCCTTTCCAAGGCGTCTTTCACATGTCCTTGCTACTCCTCAAATAAACTGAGATTAACCCCAAGTAAAGCACACTGCGCTGGAGAGGGCCCGTAAATTTTAGCTCGCACCATAGCCTTCGCTTTTGGCAGACACTAAACTAAGCAGATGAGCAGCCGCTTGCTTGCCCCCTGCCCACTCTGTGCAGGGCACACCTCTCACAAAGCAGGTTTATAAAACGGCTGTTCCAGCGTGGGTTACCAGAGTGGGCATCCTTCAACGTGGTTCTTGTGCTCTCAAACCACACAGTTTTGTCTAGGGCAGAGTCCCTCCTGCTCCGCACACCCCCTCCTTGCCAGGGCCAGCTTCAGGGTGTGCAACCTGAGCCGTTGCTCAGGGTCCCAGGCTCAGCAGGACTCCCCACTTGGTTTCATGCTTTGCCATCTTGAAATTCTTGATACTTTTTGAACAAGAAACCCTACATTTTCATTTTGCACCAGCACCTGCAAGTTATGTAGCCAGTCCTGCTCCTGGCTTTATGAATCCTGACCCAGAGGAAGACCTGCTGGGGAGGACGACCTCTGCTGAAACACCTCCTGGGTTTGCTTTTTGACATGAGGCCGTGGCGTTTCCAGTCTGAGGGCTGGCCCGGCTCTCACACCTTCACAGTGATATACATTTCTTTATTGCCAAGCCCCCATGGCAATATTTTTGAAACACTGTAGAAATTAATACTTACCAAATGATTAGTAAATTCCAGGCCCCGCTCTCAGCACTTCGGTATATTGCATCATGTAATCCTTACAATAGCATTACAAGGCACGCACCATCACTACCCCATTTTAAAGATGAGGAAATGGACTCTCAGAGAGTTCAAGGAATTTGCCTCAAATCAAAGTCAGATGCAGTTAACTCCAAACCATGCCATTTTAACCACTAGACCATGCAGCTTGGTTATAAAAGGGAAATATGTTCTCCATTTCATTGGCAGTAAGATTTGTGACTGATGTGTTGATCGATTGTGAGTTTGGAGATGAACACTGGTGGAAAGAAAAACAGTGATAGGAAAACATTTCGTCCACTGAGTACACAGGAGACTATGAACTGGTAAGGCCAGAGTGCCATGAAAAAACCAGACTCTCCTGTAGCTTTTCCCTGCTCACTTTGGCTTGGGCATCGCATTGAAGACTGCTGGCGTGGGCGGCTGTGAGCACTTGGGCTCTAGGACGATGGGGTTCATTCCCCCAGGATGGATTGCAGCCTTACAGCTCTGTGTTTTCTCAGATGCTTTCAGCAGAAGGACATGCTCAGAACCGAGCATTAGGGAATCGCCTGTGATAAACCATCGTCATCTAATAATCAGAGCCAAGGTTTCTTCATTGTTATGAGCCCGCCAGTTTACGTCTGTAAACTTACTTCCTCCTCACGACAACCATGTGAGGTAAGCATCTTCACTGTACTTTTACAGACGAGGAAACTGAGGCCCAGACAGATGCAGCGATTTGGTCAGATCGCAGCTGGGAACCCTCAGAGCCAGGTTTTGAATTCAGGCGGTCTAGGGCAGAAACCACGCTCTCAGCTCCTACACTGTGTGACAGCGGAGCGTCCTCTGTGAAAGGCACTCTGCTGAGGGTATACATCTAGAGAGATTAATAACAGAGAGTGGAAGGACCAGCGGGTGTCCTGATCCTGGAACCACACACCCCTCTCTCTGACCTTTCCTTTTTCACCCGACACTGACTGAATGTTTGTTCACCAGGAATGAGACATCTTGGGACATGGCACAGCCAACACCAGGAGCTAAATGGTTGTTTCTTGATCCTGATGAGTTTTTAGAGATATCCACAACTCAAGAACCCAATCTTCCTCAGTTCCTGACTATACCTACGAGGGAGTGATAACTGCGTAATCTGAGGGAACCTAGTTCTGGACTGTTACTTCCTGTAAAACCACTCACCAAAGAATAGAATTCCTAAGTGAATGGAGAAGACATTTCATGAACCCTGATATATCTTGTTTAATTTCTCACTGCACCCCTGAGAGGAAGGTATCGTGATCTCCATTCTACAGATGGAAAAGAGAGGTTTCATCCAAGTTTATTAACTTGCCCCAAGTCCCACTGCAAGTAAATGAGCTAAGGATTAAACTTCCACCGCGCTAAAACAAAACCCAGGGTCAGCCACGAGCCAGGGAACCTCTCCAAATACTGTGAAATGAAGCCCAGCGCCAGCCCACCCTCTTCCCGGGAACTATTTAGCGTCTTATCTCTCAGCATGAACTGTGCTCCCAAGGTCAGGTGTAGCCTCCAGCCCTCCAGGCCATGGTTTCCTCATCAATACGAGCTACTCGCTGAGGTTTTCTCACCACTGAAGAGGTTCTTAGCAAACCTTTTTCATTAGGACTGTATCATACTAATTCAGAATTATTTGATAGGACAAGTTCGTGCTTATAGAATATAGTGATACCAACTTACCGTCTACCAAAACAATCTTTTTTTTCTCCCTTTTCTTCCCTTTAATTCTATCAGGGCAAGAAAGGAGTTACACTTTAGAAAACGCATCACACCAGATGACATGACTTTGCAGCTACAGAGGTTACCCTGAACTGAAGGAAGTCATGAAAAGAGAGCTTTTCTCCCTCTGTCCACTAAACTGTGCACACACACACACACGTGCACGCAGTCACACAAGCAACCCCACAAAGTACACCTACCTGCATGCACACACACATGTGTATGCTCACACTTGCCTGCACAAGCCCTCAGATACAAACACACATACGCACACGGGCACACACAAACACAGATTTGCTCTTTCCCGGGAACGCACCGACTAGGTCCAGAGGCTCTTAGAAAGCAGGTCATTTGGGTAACGGTGTTCTGTTCCGGGAAAACACCCTTCCCTCTCCTCTGAGGCACACTCCCTCTTTGCCAGAAGCCAGCTTTAAGGACTCACCTGGTATATTTTATCAACAAAGGCTGCTGTCACTTCCGGACAAGAACAGCAACATGACTCCTCACTGTAAGCAGAATTTTTATTTGTTGGACAATACTTTTCTATCTACTGATCACTTTTCCTAGCTTTAAAGTAGATATATAATTATGAAAATAAAGAATGATTACTTGTCCCCGGTCCGAGATGGTGGCACACAGGAGGCCGCTGAGCTCACCCTTCCTGGGAGCGACATCAAATGCACAGTATACAGGTGGCAACAGGCACGGGCCCTGAGTGCTGAGTGAGCAGCTTCCGACAACAAGCGAGAGAGAGAGAGACAGAGAGAGAGAGAGACAGAGAGACAGAGAGACTGAATAGGAAAGGCTGGGAAGCCCAGGGAGCCCGGGAGCTCCGGGAACTCTTCTGTTAGGTGCAGGAGCACCTTTGTTTACCTGGGAGCCAGGTCCCAGGACTTTAGCCTACCTACATCACTGGGGGAGTTCCCAGCTACACCGCCTGGAGCATTTTGCCTTGGGTGGGGTGGGTGGGGCAGAGGGCCACCGGGAACCTAGCACCTCACACGCCCACTGGGCCTGGGAGAGCGGCTGGGGGGCGGGAGGCAGGCTGGTGCACAGGTGCCTTGAACGGGTGCAGCTCCATGCGGCTCCAAGCGCCTTCCCCACCTACCCAGCACACACAGCCTACCTGGAGGGCTCTTCTACAGGGAACTACTTTCGGTACAACGAGCAAGGGAGAGGCTGTGCAGAGCAGATTGCAGGGCAGCAGGAGCTCTCGGGGGACTGCTGGACTTCTCGGTGGGCAGCGGGGCTGCAGGTGCCATTGTTTATGGCGTCCTCCATGGGCAGGGGGTCAGTCCAGGTGCTCTGGCCGACCTGCAAGATAACTGCAGCCAGTTCCCAGACACCCCCCTGAAGCCCATTTGGGGCTGAACAACGGGGACAGGCAGGATCGACGGGGCATACTACACACACCTGGCCTCCCACCTCCAACGTGCTCCCGTGGGGAGGCCAGGGCCCCGAGCTAGCACCTGCTCAGCTCCTACCTGCCTGCCAGAGCCGCCCTGCACTCAGCTACACAGAGCCTGCGTCTACTAATGCCACTCGTCCAAGACTGGAAGAGACAGCTATTTTGTCTAATTCATATAAACAAATATAGAAAGTAAAACAAAATAAAAAGACAGAAGACTATCTCTCAAATGAAAAGAAAAATCCTCAGGAAAAAAATTCTAAGTAAACAGAAATAAATAATTTGCTTGATAAAGAATTCAAAGAGATAGTCATGAGGATTCTTACCAAACTTGAGAGTGGACTAGATGAATGGATGAAGAAGCCATGGTATACATATGAAATGGAATATCATTCATTAATAAAATATAATGAAATCTTGATATTTGCGACAACATGGATGGACCTAGAGGGTATTATGCTAAGTGCAGTAAGTTAGAGAAAGACAAATACTGTATGATCTCACTTAGAATGGAACCTAAAATAAACCAAAGTGAATGAATAAACAAAACAAAAGAAACACAGACTCATATAGAGAGATAGAGAACAAGCTGTTGATTGCAAAGGGATGAGAATGGGGAGATGGAAATAAAAATATTTAAAAAAATAAATAAATCAGTCATGTGCCTTACTAAGCACTCTAAAGAAAAATGTACTAAGCTTGCTTTGACCTTTTGGGAGCAATAGAATTCTTTGTTGAAAAAAAGGAATAGCCCGACTCCTGTGGCTCAGTGGTTGAAGGTCGACCCCCACATCAAGAGGTCTCTGTTTCAATTTCCAATCAGGGCACATGCCCAGGTTGTGAGCCAAATCCCCAGTGGGGGTCATGCAGGAGGTGGCCAATCGATGTCCTCTCTCATTGATGTTTCTCTCTCTCTCCCTCACCCTTCCTCTCTCTCTAAAATCATAAAGAAAAATAAAATAAAATAATAGGAATAATTATTACTTGGAAGTACTGATTTCCTTTATAAAGAATTTGCTATGCTTTAAAAGAAATCTCTTAAGCATACAAAACAGAACTCCATGCACACAACGTCCTGGTATGCGTGGCTTTTCAGGATCACCGTTGACACAGGTTTCTGGAGGACAATCCCTGCTAGACTAACCAATAACTAAAAGCTAGGGTTCTCCTGAATAAACAAAACAATGAGAAGGAAAACTTGATTTGAAAGCAAAAGTTACAATGTGTTGAGTGGAATTAACTGCTTAAAAAAGAAAAAAGAAAAGTGACTTTAGAAGATATTCAGACATTCTCAAGGAGACCTCCATCATAGGGCAGCCCCTGGAGTCCTGGCCCAGGAGGTGCAGTCTCGAGGCTGCCTCTGCACCCAGTACCCAAATCCCTTTTCCTGCTCTGCTGCCAGCTGGACCCAGAGCCATCAGGCAGTGCTAAATATAGGCCAGCCTTTGCACTTTTTCTCTTTGCTGCGGAAATGATCATATTTTCGTCCAGATGAAGGCAAGGCAAGTGACTACGTTTCCTGGAAAGCATATGTTTATAATTCCTAATTTTGCAGGAACCGGGCAGTGTAAATTCAGTTTATTAAAACATGAATTTAGCGCATTTGCTGAACTGGTAATATTTATCCCTACTGAACTTGCAATTATCTTGGATGGTCAAAGAGATCTTTAATTATGTATAAGCAAAGAATAACAGAACACCATGCACTGAGTTTTTAAAATATTTCCCAAGAGCAAGGAAACAATAGGTTAAACGTTTAATGTTCTTGCAGCCTTCGTTTTCTTTCCATCAAGTTCTGCAGTAAGTAAAAATTTTATTTTGGCATTAAAAAAAAACCTCCCCTGTATGAGATATACAGGTTTACAATTGGCCAGATGTTTTTCCATTGCGTTCAAATTGGATAATAGGAATTCACAAGAATTCTCCAATTTTCCATGAATTAACATCTGGAAATAGCCAAAGAAGAATAACTGTAGGTAGGCAAAGAGCTATTGAGTTTGCCTGAAACATTTACACATAGCATCTCATTTGGGGCCTCCTGCCATCCTGTGATATGAGTTCAATTACTCTTCTGACCCAACCATAATGATAGAGTTAGAAAAATCATTTAAAAGAAGGAAAATACAGTCTAAATAAGGTAGGCGAGTTGGCGAAGGTTTCATAACTAATCAGTGGAGGACCTGGAACTAGAATTTAGACTTTCCTAGATCAGTCCTTTCTGACCACACTGTCTATGTGAATCCGATTTTCCAGTGGGGTCTGTCTGGTGGCCATTGGCAAATGGCTTCGTGTAAGTAAAGAGATTTCTTACCAAAGGACACCGATGATGGTGCTGAGAGTTTCCAGGGCCTCCTGAAGAATTCTGAGTGTCCCTCCAAGCTCATCCGTCACCCGGTCTGAGCTGAGTCCGCAGGACCTGCCTCTCGTGCGCATCTCCCATGCCCGTGCCCTCTCCCTCGCCAGTGTGCCTGCCAGGAGGGCCATTCCGAGAAGGTATCTCTGGTTGACTATGCCAGGATCAGTCAGCCAAAAAAGTCATGAACATTGGCCAGTGGACAAGGGCAGGAAATGGAAGTATGACTTGACGGTCGATTGTGTGGCTTTGCTGTACATGGCATACTTCCGACCCGGGGGTGAGCATTTTCTTACAAGCCTGCCTCCCTGTCCTGAGTACGGTGCCACACCTAAATGTGACTTCAGACTCCCTCCAGAGGACAAATCCTTTTATCTTATTTTGGGGGAGGTGGGTGGGAGGGGAGAGGTAGCACACTATGTAAATCATACCATCTAATACCGTAACTGTCCTGTCTTCTTCGGGTTCTTTATCCGACCTGCAAAGGTTTCAGACTGGAAGCTGCTGCAGCTGATGGAAGCCTCCCCGCGAGTCTTCACTGAGCAAGTTCTGAGGTTAGCAGCGCCTTCAACCTGCCGGCTCCAGACGGAGCATGTGTTCCTCTGTGCACCACGGGCCCCTGCTCCCTAGAACAGCACCCACTGCTTATGGCTTAGCTTGGCAGGTGTCTGAGGCTGTCCCCGGGCTTTCTGTCTCAGGTGCAGGACATGATGTGGGTATTTTCTAATGAGAGTTGGGGCACAGCGAGGCAAGAGAGAACAGGGCATCTGCAGTTGGGTTAACCAAGCAATAGGGCAAGACTGAAAGGGGAGGCTGTCAATGAGAGCAATCACTGAGATATAATAAAAACACACCCCACAGCTTTGCTTAGAACTGACCTACCACAGCGCGCTTTTTGAGTTCCCACCACTGCCAATTTGCAGATAAACTGACCCTTCAGCATCAAACAGCATCAGAAAAAAAAGAGGCCTCCTCCCCGCCCCCACGCCTTGCACAAAGGTGGGCAGGACTGCAGCAGCACAGGCCAGGAGGGCAGATTCCTCCCCTCACCCTAAAGGGGGGAGTGTGTGACCTGGCGAATAGCTTCCCTCTTGGTGGAAATGCTCTCTCATTTGTCCATTGTCTCTTCTCACTGCCTCATGACACACTGTCTCTGTATGAGTCCCTGTCCCCATGCCACCCTGTACTGAGTGGACAGTCTTATTGCCTTTGATGTCTTTTTGCTGAGCTAACCCCTTAGCATGCTTAGGTTTGTTGTTTGTACATACTCTTTTTAAACTGATAAGAAGGCAAAGGAAAAGCAATGCATTTTTATCTCCCGTAGATTGGAAATGAATCCTAAGTGTGTTTTCAGAAGTGACTTGCTTCCTCCAAATTTCATTTTCATGAGGCAAAGAACTTGAAGGAGTGCGGTGGCAGGAACTACAGACGTGATCATGTGCGAGACAGGAGCAGTTCCCTGACGGCTGAGGGCGTGTGTCGGACAGACAGAGTGCCTCTCCCGTGTACTTCCTCTCTCCACTTTCAACTCTGAAATTACCAGGGACAAGGCTACTAGTATTTTATTATTAACCGGTGTGTACCTACTTATATCTGCATTGTTCTAGAAAAGATGTAAGGCAGCACAATGTATGAATTTCTGACTTACGTTCAAGAGCAGTTCTATCTGATTTTTTAAAAATCAAATCCACTGGTTAATGATTGACATGTTCATTAATTAATTAACCCAGTGGGTTTGATTCATTTACATCATCATTTACATTTCATCAAGATGGGTTTTCAAGGAAACATTTGAGGTCCTACTGACAATGCTCCATTTCCCAGCGTGGGGATCTTTTCCATCAGCAGAAGAAGGCCGCGCCGGCGCCCTGGCTAGCATCTGAGTGCGGACAGAGGAAGTGATCTCCCCAAGGTTTCGCAAACCCTGGAGAAGCCCATTTTGTGCATGTCTGTGTTTTTTCTAAAAGGTCCATTTCTCTATCAGGTACATAAGTCTATATAATTTCTAAAATGAATCTAGGAGCGAACAATAGCCACCTCCCCCTGGCAGGCTGAGAAAATGCCCAGAAAGCCTCAGGCTGCGGGCACGGGCCGGCGCTGCGCCCGTGTGGAAAGTTGTGTCCCACGGAACCTCGCCGTCAGGATGTGGCTGGCACCCTTTGTAGGTACAAGCGGAGTCATGTCCGTGTGGAATAGAGTGGGCAGGACCAACCCGTGGTGTTTGAGATGGCTCTAGTAGGACACGGACAGAACGTCAAAAAACTGTGAAGGCATCATGAGAAACGTTGTTCTCTGCTGCCATGTGCAGTTTCAGTTTTCTTTCCGTACTTCCCAAGGATATTAAGGAGAAGGTCTCGGCTGGGTGTTTAGTAGATGTTTGACACCTCTCTCAATCCTGCTAAGTTCAGTTGTCAACAAAGAGCTGGCATCAGGACGAAACCCTGGGTGAGCCCAGCCAGTGTGGCTCGGTTGGTTGGAGCGCTGGCCCGTGCACCAAAAGGTGTCAGTTCAATTCCAGGTCAGGGCACAGGCCCAGGTCTCAGGTTCAGTCCTGGTCGGGGTGTGAGGGAGGCGCCGATTGATGTTTCTCTCTCACATCGATGTTTTTTGTTTCTCTCTCTCCCTTTCTCTCTAAAGTCAATTTAAAAAAAATAAACAAACAAACAAAAAAACACCCTTGAGTGAGAAACAGTAACTAGCTACTGCCCAGTGTTTTATTTCTGTTGTATTTGGACGCGTGTTCACTTCCTACCAAGTGATGCCAGTCATTCATTTGAGGTAGTATATAAAGTCATCTTTTGAAATAAATATATCCAAGTTTTATAAAAAACAATTTAAAGAAACTAAATGAATGATCCAGTGAGATGTAAATGAAGACATTTGGGGTAATGGGAGGACTAAGATAAAGGACCTTCAGGGAAAGGCAGGCGGCCACGTCCTGAGAAAAGGGTCCCGGGAGAGCTCCGTGGGACCAGGGCTCCTACCGAGAAGCCGCAGGAGGGATGAACATCGGGCTATTGGTTTCCCCACCGATGAGCTGGATATAATACATAGATTAACTTCCACAGATCTGTGGTTTAGGATCAAATGAGATATTGTAAGAGAAAGCCTTTTTATACATTGTGAAGTATTATGCCCCTGTAGGAGACTAAAGCAATAAATGAGTGGTGGGGGAGGGGTAAGAAAGATAAAAGGGCCAGCCGGTGTGGCTCAGTGGATTGAGCATCAGTCCCAGGGACTGAGAGGTCCTGGTTTGATTCCTAGTCAAGGCACATGCCTGGGATTCGGCAAATCCTCAGTGGGAGGCATGCAGGAGGCAGCTAATTGATGTCTCTCTCACATCAGTGTTTCTATCCCTCTCTCCCTTACTCTGTCTCTAACAAAAAAAAAAAAATCAATAAAAACATCAAAAAATTTTTAAGAAAGATAAAAGGAAGCTAAATTGAAGGAAACTAGTTAATTCACTAGAAAGAAAATTCTGCTGTCACTGTGGATAAATGGGCCTGGTTCTTGGAAAAGCAGGAAGTGGCTCCAAAGATGATTTGTTTTGCAGAAGAGTAGTTATCAGAGAAATAAAAATAACAGAATTGCCCAGCCAGGGTGGCTCAGTGGTTGAGCATTGACCCATGCACCAAAATCACCAGTTCGATTCCCGGTCAGGGCACATGGCCAGGTTGTGGGCCCAATCCCCAGTGGGGGATGTGCAGGAGGCAGCCAATCAAAGTTCTCTCTCATCGATGTTTCTATCTCTCTCCCTCTCCCTTCTTTTCTCTCTAAAATTAATAAAGAAAAAAATTTTTAAAATATATAAAAATCAAAGAAAATCTTCCATTGGAGGGCCCACCAGGAGTAACGAGAAAAGTCAGTAGCCCCCGAGTCTGGGTGCATGTCTCCTGAGGGTAAAGTCACCAGAGTGGGCTCTGAGCCTCACCTCCCACCTGCTCCTGTCCATCCACATGTGGCAGCACCCCGACAGGTCCCCACACTTGCAGCTAAGCAGTGTGGATCCACTACACACCCTGCTGCTGATTGGGCCGCTTCAAGTGTCCTTGGTGGAAAAGGACAGAAAGAGGCACAGTAAACCCTATGAGGCAACAGTGTTGTCAGCTTCCCTTGGCGCCAACACGCGCGGCCAGGAGCGGTGCCCGACAGAGTGGCTGCCCAGGACGCATTTGTTAAGAGAGACAAAGAAGAAGAAAAGAAGAGGGGAAAAGAGAGAGGAGGGGGAAGGAAGGGGGAGAAAAGCCCCATTTTCCAGCCCAAGCTGCGGAGGCGGAGGCCGGGCATTTTATCCCAGGTCCCCTGCTCCTCTCCCCACAAGTGACAGCAAATGCAGCGGTGCCCTGAGCATGGGTCCCAGAGTCCAGGGGAGCTGAACTTCAATCTGACCTGACCACTTGCTAGTGTGTGGCACTGGACGCGGTACTCACTTCTCTAACTCTCGGTTTTCTCTCTGAGCAGGGGGTGACCGTCCCAGCTTCAGAGAGTTACTGCTCGTGTTCAATGAGCTGAAATGTGTGTACATGTAGATGGGCCAGAACTGTATCTGTAAGCACTATGTTGCTATTGTACATTCTCTACAAAGGTGCAGAGAAATCATTTTGATTCTGTTAGAAGTGTGACACGATATGGATTTTCATTCCACAAACAGATTCTTATACCTTTGCTTCCTAATTAGACTGTTATCTGTCATGTCTGTAATTTCTGTGTAATTAAATTGAAATTAAATGTCAATTTACTTCGAATTACAGAGTAATTCTATGCACGCATGCCACACACTCTGCATTTCTTTGGAAGATGACAACCCGAAGAACCCTGACAGTCCCCCTGGAATTACACAGGGATCTGATTAAGATCAGCCTGAGGAACTACCTGCGTCTGAGGAAGAAACGGTGAGCTGGCGGAGAGGCGGGCAGAGGTCGGCACAGGCGGGAGGGAGCGCGTGACTTCACCCGGACCTCGCCCTCCCCAGGGACCCACAATATCCTGAACCAGTGGCACTCACTTTTGCAGGAAGTGGGGTGATCCTCTAAAAGGAAAAAAACAAAAACCTTAGTTGCAGAGCATGCTAAGTGGTGCTGCCTTCTCTTCACTCTCTCCCCAGCTCCTGTAATTAGGCTGGCGACCGAGGTCGTGAATCCCTCTGCCTCAGAGACAGTGATGAATGTGCAGAAGGTACTTCAGTCCTCGCCCAGGAATGTTATCTTTCTGTAATGCACAACATGGCTTCCAGCCTATCATTAAAAAAGAAGAAGAAAGGAAGACTCCATATTCTATCCTTTTATATGCAACGAGCAAGTTCATTGAATATCTCATTCTGAGGCACAGGTGGCGGTGGGAAGAGATAAGGTAAGTGGGACGTGGGCCCTGAGAGTCCAGAGGAACCGAATGTCCATTCCGCGCAAGCACTTACTGGTGTGTGATGTTGGGCACGTCACTAAACCTCCAGCTCTCTGCTTTCTCTCCGTACCACGGGCATGACCTTGCCGGCTGCAGAGAGCCGTTGCCGGACTCAGTGAGAGCAGAGAGGTTTGGGCCGGGGCGCGGAAGAGCGGGGGTGCCCTGTAGCACCCGCAGGGCACTGGGTCCGGGCTGTAAGGGGCTCACAGCACTGTGGCCGCACAGAAGTGGAACCGCTTGCCCTGAGTCTCCTCCCCCAAGTCCCACTGTGGCACAGGAGGGCACTGCCCTCAGCGTCCTTTTCCCTAGCTAAGCCCCTGGGTGCCCTCCTACCCCAGGTGCAGCGCCTTATTTCTCGCTGTTAACCAAGCTGTCACCCCTTCCTCTCCTTGGGGATGAGGACTGGTTATTTTCCAATAAATCAGCAAAATGCTCCTTTTTCTGCTCACCAGGACCCAGACACTCTCCCTCCTGAGCCTTCAGAGGTGGAGTGAGAGGTCCACGGAGCTTCCAGGCCAGCAGTGGACCGGAGAGAACAGGCCGGTCAAACGCCCAGAGTCATGCGCTCCCTGCCGCCGGAGGCCCTGCCCAGAGCATCAGATCCAGAGTCCTGGGTTCCAGGACAGCCTCTATTCCTTCCTGCCTACGACTCCACACAAGTCGTTGAACCTCCACGAGTCTGAACTCTCCCGAATATAAATGGAAAGCAATTTAAATGGTCCTGACAATTGCGCAGTATTGCTGGAAGAACAAACCAGCCGATGTAGATGACAAGGTTCGGGTAGTGTAAAGGCCCGTGCAGCTGTGTCGCTGTATCATCTCAGGGGAGGTATTTTAGTCAGAGTTCTCTCTTGTGCAGATGACTGAAAACCCAGCCCAACCTGGGGAGATGGGAGGAAAAAGGGGAACTGGGTTTTGGGGACTCTTGTAATAAAATGTCCAGGGCAGGTGCAGCTGCAGGCCTGGTCAGGTTCAGGGGTCACACTGTGTCCACAGACTCAGTGTGCCCTTCACGTTCAGGCCCCACGCAGTGGGCCTCACAGCTCCAGCTCACATCTCCGCAGTTCAAATTCACATGGAAAGCGCGTGTTCCAGAAGCTCTCACTCCGATCCCAGGACTCATTCTGCTTTGACCAATTGGGTAACGTGGGCACCATCATAGTCAAGGGAGTTTGGGGTGCTCACTGGTCCCAACCCCAGCTTCCGGTCCTGGATCCAGGGGTGCACCATCCTCACCATCTGAACTGCACAGGCTGAGCAAGGAGGGGATGGCTCCCCGGGGTCTGAGAAGGAAGAATAGAAGCCGGTCAGTCTGGCCACACGTGTCCACTAAGAAGTCAGAGTCTGTGGTTAGACCCAGGCTTACAACACAGTGAAGGTCAGACAGACACGACTAGACAGACACCTAAGCGAAGAGTAGCATGAGGACGTGGTGAAGAGCAAATGTGTCCTCGTTTAACGCAGTTTTGGAAGTCCAGGCAGCAAGAGCAACCACAGACTGACAGAAGCTCAACCCAAATGGTAGAATGACCTTCAGTGTCTAGTGAAGGGCTACGTGAACTTTGCTTTCACGCTCAGAGGCATGACCCCACCTCTGCGCATGTTTTTCCCACCATGAGCGTTCCTGCTGTAAACACCATGGGGCGCTGGCCAGGCCCTCCTCCCTGTGCCGCCTGACCCTGAATACCATGCCTCACTTCCACCATCACACTCCCTCGCTGCTCTCTACATCGAAAGCCGATGCACACCCGAGACCAGCTGCTATAGAGGTGGCGTTTAGCCAGCCATGGGCTTGCCTGCTGGCCAAGGACATCAGCATGTGAAACGGATTCCGATACATCTGCCTGCAAATTGTTAAGGTCGCTGTGCTTGTCGCATGTGTCTCTTGTGTTCCGAATGTTTCAGAGTTTTGCATAATGGGCAACGGGAAAAAGTCAACATCTTCCCCTTTTTGTCTGCCAAATCCCGGGGATGATTTTTAAATTGCCACATTTTCTATGAAAAGGAAATTGTTCGAGCTGAGTATCTTTTAAAACTAAGCCTACTATTGCCCAAAATGTAAAGTCATCCGTCTTCAGAGATTGCCTTTTCTGTTAGGTTATTTGGGAATTCAAGAGAACCCAAATGGATTCGGCCCCGCACGTGATGTGCTTGGCTCTCCCTGTAGCATTGACCTTAACCCAGCATGGTTCTCTTCATCCAGAAGTTCAACTCAGCTGTTCACAAACCAATAACCTACATGTTTGTCCTTGTCTTTATGTTTTCCTTTTTGTTTGACTAATTATTATCTGGACATTGGAATTTTAAAGTAACTGGATATATAAAGAGATCTTGCCCTGGCCGGTTTGGCTTAGTAGTTAGATCATCGGTCCGCAAACCAAAGAGTCTTGGGTTCGATTCTAGTCAAGGGCACATACCTTGGTTGTGGTTCAGTCCCTGGCCCTGGTAGGGGTCGTGCGGGAGGCAACCAATCCATGTATTTCTAATCAATGTTTTGCTCTCTCTCTTTCTCTTTACCTCTCTCCCTCCCACTCTATCTGAAGATAAATGGAAAAATATCCTTGGGTGAGGATTTAAAAAAAAAAGATCCATTGCAAAGCAAGTGTCCCCAGGCCTCCTGCCCAGAGTCTCGCTGTTAAATACCTGTGTGTCTTCACACACGCAGATGTCTCATGCCAATACAACGAGGTTACAAATTTTTTTTTTTTCCCATAAAGGACAACAGAACATATTTTTCTGCAACTTGCTTTTGCTTTTCTAAAAAATTGAACACTGTGTCTTGGAGAGCATTCCATACCACCACTCATGGGATTCTTTTTTATAGCTGCTACTGATGGACTGCATTTTGCTATTATAAACTATGCTGTTAGATCAATTTCTAGTGGTAGAATTGCTTCATAAATTAATGTGTGCATTTTATTGTATTTTTTAAAGTGTATTAATTCTGAAGATTGAGTATATTCACATTATACAACAATAAACAATATTAAAGTATACTTAGAAAAATGTAAGCTTCCTGAATACCACTGTTTAAAAGCCATTCAGCCCTGGCTGGTGTTGTTCAGTGGTTAGAGTGTCACCCCATGCACCAAAGGGTCATGGGTTTGATTCCCGGTCAAGGGCTTGTATCTGGGTTGCAGGTTCAATCCCCGCCCTGCTCAGTTGGGAGCATGGGGGAGGCAACCAATCCATGTGTCTCTCTCACATCCATGCTTCTCTCTCTCTCCCTCCCTACCCCCCTTCCACTCTCTTTAAAAATCAAAGAAAAAATACCCTGTGGTGAGGATTAACAACAACAATAAAAGCCATTCAATTCCCATTGCAAGGACAACTTCTGTTACCAGCTTCTTTTATATATGCTGAGAAATGCAATGTTCTACACACCTCCTTCTCACTTAACCATGTATCTTGGCTGAATGGCTCTATAGCCGCATGTAAAGAGGCTCTCATTCTTTCCTGCAGTTCGGTAGCATGATATGGAGGTATGTGCCATAATTTAATTTAGCCAGTCCCCTTTTGATGGATTTGTAGGTTATTTTCATGGTTTTTTGCTTGTTTAAAAACTGTTGTAATAAATAATCTTCTATGCACCTCATTTGGCAAAAAGGCAAATATTTCCAAAGGATGATACATTCCTAAAAATAAAACTATTGGGTCAAAGGGTAGCTATATTTTCAAATATGACTGTTGCCAAATAACCTTCTACAGAGGTGTAGCCATTTACATTCCCAACAGACATCTACTGGAGTGACTGTTTCCCCATACTCTCACCTTAACTAACACATAACGTGTTAAGACACTTTTTGATCTTTGACAATCTGAGAAAATAGGTCACGTTTTATTATGGTGTTAATCTGAGTGCCTCTTCTTATGAATATGCATCTTTTAATATGTTTAAAAACCATTTATACTTCCTTTTCTGCGATCTAGTATTCATGTTCTTTGTCTATTTTTTCCTATTAGTTGAGTGTTCTCATTCTTATTGATTTGTAGAAGATTTTTATATACTAAGGAAAGCAGCTCTTCTTGTGAATTATAAATTACATCTTGCTCTTTGTCTATTTTTGTCATGTAGAAAAATTAATTTTTGTGTAATCTAATTTTCAGTTTCTGATATTAAGGGATTTACATCATGCTTAGAAATACCTTCTGTACTCAGAGATTATTGTTTTAATTTTTTCATATCTTTTTTGGGTACTCCCAAATTTTTATAGATTTAGTACCTGAATTTTTAATAGAAGAGATAAACCAAAGAACTTGTATGTATATATGCATAACCAATGGACACAAACAATAGTGTGGGGAAGGCATGAGGGGGTAAGAGCAGAGAGGAGGGGGTCAATGGGGGAAAAGGTGGGACATTTGTAGTACTTTCAACAATAAAGATAAAAACAATTTAATAGATATTCATAAATTGTCCTATAAAGAGATTATACCAACCTACACTCCAGGGACACTGTATGTTTACTCTTTAGAATGTCTGTGGCTTATCTCTTATGAACTGTCCATCCCTCTGTAAATATTAACATCCTTGCAAGCAAAGGCTGTGTCTTCTGTGTATTTTAAGTGATGGTACCAACCGCAAGTACTATGCACATGAAGGACAATCAATAAGGTTTTCTTTACTGAGAATTATTTCTGACCAAAAAGGGATGGCCATGTCACATGTCTGCTTGCCACCTCAACCACAGCAAGTGGTGCTGGGAAGGTAGGTTCTTTGGTATCTGAGACCACGTTCTTTTGACGTATGAGTTGGGAATCATGGTCCAATTATTTCTGGATTTGTTAATTTATTTACACATAAATATTTTTAAAACATAACAGTAAAACAACCTTTTAATTGCATATGATAAATCTCTTTTATTGAGGTGATATAAAATTGGGGTGACTCCAGGAAGTCCAGAATGCTATAAATAGAAAACACAGGGAGCTGCATTGATTCCTGAAGGTGAGATTCCTGGGGAGAGTAGAGAAAGCAAAGAGAGAGACCACTACCTGCTGAAAGCATACTTAGCACCTAAATAGGATGTCCACTTTTGCATAATAGGAGACTTGGCATATAAGGTATTCAATATAATTAAATATTATTCAATATAAACCTACTGGCACAGAGAGGCTCTCAGAAAACAAATCTCTCTCCTATGATTTCCTCTCCGGGGTCTTATATGTAAGTTTAATATATACCCCTCAAATGAAAATAATTAAAATAAAATTAAATATGGTAGTTCAGCATAACACAAAAGCCTTCTGATGAACTCAACTCTCTTTCCCATCACACTGACAAGCAAATATACAGGAGTTGTATAAACTGGTAGAGAAAGAGGCTGGGGGAAATCATATTTAATACTTTCTGAAATTACTAGATTTCTCCCAAAGAACAGGTCCCAGCTTAGTCTTCCCTTCCTAAGGCTCAGTAGAAAAAAGCTCCAAGGTGGGAGGTTTCTAGGTAAGGGATTCAGGACCCTACAAGAGGTAGTGGACATTTGTTAACTTTTGACTGCTCTTGTGGTTTCCTCTTCCTCCGCAGCATTCCTTGAGGGAATCACCTGTCCCCCGATTCTGTGAGTTTGGGGGATATGCTGCACCCCATGCTTAGGGGGACTGGCACATTGGTTAAGCCTCGTAAAAGCACTGATTCCCATTCCTTTGCTGTGGTGGTTAGGTCAGGAATAGATAAGTGGTCCAAACCACATTCCATGAGATGTAGCCCCGGGAGTTTCACTGGAATTGTCGGGAAAGAGAAGTGCTCTCTCTGCTGGGATGGCTGAGCTGAGAAATGCGGCCACGCACCTGCTTGAGAAGGAAGCCAACTGAGGAGAGGCAGGCTAAGTGATACGTGGGAGTTATTGAGTCCTGAGGACATGATATGAACCCCTAAATCTCACTATGCCAGAGGTAGGTCAACAGAGTCATCCCTGGACTGCTGTAAGAACCACAAAAAATCTCACCCCCTTTTTAAATGTTAATTTAAATTGGGTTTCTGTCAGTTACAACCAACAGAGTCCTAAATGACACAGTGGAGGAGTTGGGAAACTCTGTTCATGAGTGAATCTATGAATGACTTCATAAATATGTTCCCACACCAATCAGTTAAGACAATATAGTAAGCTCAAGAATATCTGGGGTGTTTCATAGAATCTAATTTCACAATAATGAATAAATTGCCATTAATTTCTATTTGCAATCTCCCATTAGAAACTTTCTCAGGATTTTCCTCCCCGAAAATTTCAATAAGATACTTGTAAATTCATTTTACTTTGATGCGGATAAATATTTATGAGAGGGCATTTTCTGTGATTCAGATTGAAATCCACACAGTCAAGAAAGCAGGACACAAACCTAAACAAATATTCACATATAATAGAATTTTATGTCAAATAGCCTCATCTTCACACAGACTATAATAAAAGGTTTTAAGTTCACCTGTTGCATAGATGATTTAAAAAGACAATTTAAGAAAAAAATTTAGTAACAGTGAGAAGTATTTAGAATTAATGACTAGGAAATGTTCCAAACAAAGTTTCTGAAACATTGTAAAAGTAGACTGGGAATCCTTACATGTTAAAATCAGTTGTGTGTGTGTGTGTGTGTGTGTGTGTGTGTGTGTGTGCGTGTTTGTTTGTTTGTTTTAATCCTCACCTGAGAGTATGTTTTTCATTGATTTTAGAGAAAGGAGAGGGAGAGAGAGAGAGACAGAAAAAGACATTGATGTGAGAGAAAACATTAAACGATTGCCTCATGTATGATCCCTGACTGGGAGTCAAATCTGCAACCCTTAGGTACATGCCACAACGCTACAGCCAACTGAGCCACACCAGCCAGGGAAAAACTGGCTCTGTTTTAAGGTAAGAAAATGTTCTAGACAAATGGTTCTCAAACACATTTGCATGTAAGAATCACCTGGAGAGATGATACACCTATACACTGTTTTCTGCTAAGATAGCCAAGTTGAGAGTAATGGAGTCAGGTCCTATCCTCTACCTTCTGACTTACAACCTGCCTTCTACCCCAGAATGTAAAACTAATGCTAAAGGTCAGGTGTATGGAGATATATGGATATAGGGATAGAGATATAGATATAAATATAGTATATATGTACTCTTGATTTGTACCATTATCTCATTAAATCTTCCTAATAACCCTATGAAGTAGGTACTGCTAAGCAATGAAGTAGCTACAATTGCTACATCTCTTATTACAGATTAGGAACATAAAGGTTAAAGAGTTTGAATACTTTTCACAAGGTCATACAACAGGGCAAATCCAGAACTCCAAACACAAGACTCTGAACCTTTCCAAATACAAATTGGGTAGCTAGCATCATGATTGATGCATGAAATCAATAACTGAACATCACTAATGACATCAGCAGAGAATTGGACAGCACAACACTGCTCACAAAGGGAAAAGAGGCAAAGAAAACAGCATCCCTAAAAATAAAATGGGTGCCATACAGAGCTGGAAACAGTTTTTAACCCCTCAAGAGCCAACTTTAGAAGAGAAAGAACTGTTGTCCATTTATTTTAAAAGTTTACATACAAGAGACTCTATAGTTTTCATTATTAAAAAGACCTGTATCTCATCTCTTCTTTTAATAGCTAATTTGAATCTCAACAGATGTCCTAAATGCTGACATGTGGGCAGAGAGGGGCATCCTATGGCTATGTAATCTATGTCACTGATAGCCACAGCAGTGGGGGTGGGGAGAGAATAGACTTTATAGTGTATAAATTGCATATGCCCTCTGTTTTTCCTCTTGCTCCCACGAACTCTGACTAAACAACATCAAGGAGATGTCCTTTTTGGAAGCAGGTAGGATACAAAAAGCTTTAAAAACCATCTAGATATAGTCGCAACCAGTATATTACAAAGAAGAGATTATGGTGAGGAACTAAAACTGCAAGTATTTATAAAGGGTGGTTTAAGGACATCTCCTTACATTGGCAACAAAAAAGGTTTATACAGTCTCAGGTTCCTTCCCAGTTCAGATTCACGCTATCTTCCCTATGGACATGCTTACTAGGAAGTTATATTTTTTTATATGTTAATAAAATCAGAAAGCCTCACGCTATGGTACAGGTTATTCCTGTCCCAATTCTATGCCAGTGTCACTGTTCTTGGTATAGCAGCGCTTTCATCTCTGGCCATCAGAGTCTCTAATGGCCCTGGTAGGCCACCTGAGTGTCTCTGTTGGCATGCATCTGATCCATTACCGGTTGCCAACATCCATATGCTTTTGCAAAATGTCCTGCTGATGGGTACTGAAAAGCTAATGGAAAAATCAGTCTTTGATAATAAAACATCAATGCTTGACTTTCTGGCTTGGCCATTTTTTTCACATTAGGGATGGCAAATGGGGACCTACCATGATGTCTCTCAAAGAGATATACATACTTGTGACTGTCCTTCAACCGTGTTTTGATAATAGTAACTTAAATTAGGGTGCCATTATAGACACTTAGCTGGTGGAGGCTTTGGGCAGGTTTGTTAATGTTCTTACATTCACATGCCTCCTCATTTACAGCAAAGAAAGCCTCCTGGTTCTCTAAACAGAGGAGAGCAGCAGCAGCAGCGCCTCTGCATGGAGGGTTCTCTGGCCAGTGTCTCTCCCTCCAGTCTACAGCACCGGGAGTATCTTTGCCGAACTCTTCAAGGGCTTTTTGGGCAGAAACGAAATGCGCATTCTCACGGAGGGCCTGGCCGCTGCAGGGGAGACCACCCTGTACGCGCTGAAGCTGGGCGAGATCGTGACCACCATCCCCCCACAGGTTTCAACATGGAGACGTGGAGGAGGAGAACGTCAGCGTCGCCAGGTGGGACTTGGGCGGCCAGGACAAGATGCGGCCTGTGTGGTGCCACTTTGTCCAGCACACAGTCTTCTCTCTGTGGTTGACAGACATGACTGAGAGCGCGAGAACAAGGCCAGAGCAGCTCCTGTGGATGCTGGCGGAGGACGAGCTCGGGGATGCTGTCCTGCTCATGCACGCGAACCAGCAGGACCTCCCCAGGCCATGAACACGGCGTGTTCGCAGACAAGCTGGGCCTGCACTCTCTGTGCCACAGGAACGGTCCCTTCGGGCCACCTGTGCCACCAGTGGGGACTGGACTGGATGCCCAATCAGCTCCGGAACCAGAAGTGAGCTGCACGCGCCTCCCCACCCTCACCCTCGCCTTCCCCTCTTGGGGCGGATGCACCCCTGTAGTGTGAGTGCCAGAGGGGCCCCCAGGCTCGGCCAGGGGTGCGTCACCACGTTGCACATGCGCACACCCAGCCTGCAACAGGTTTCTATTTAATGTAAACAGTCCCTGTTTCCAATGAGGCAGTTTCTGGTACTCCTATGCACTTTATTCATCTGTTTTATTGTCAAAAGGGTGAGGATAAAAAAAAATCTGTGGTTCATTTACACAATGGAATACTACTCAGTCATAAAAAAGAAGGAAATCTTAACCCTTTGTGACCGCATGGACCTGGAGAGCATTATGCTAAATGAAATAAGACAGTCAGAGGAAGACAATTACCATATGATTTTCCTTATTTGTAGAATCTAATAAACTAACAAGCAAAACAGAAGCATGGAGAGCAGGCTGACAGCTATCATGAGAGGGTCGGGCAGGGGAGGGGTGGGGGAAGGGATTGAGCAAAAACAGAAAAAAACTCATGTACAGGCACAACAGTGTGATCATGGGGGGAGTTTGGAGAAGGATATAGGAGGGATAAATGTTGATGGATGGAGACTTGACTTTGGGCAGTGAACACACAATACAGTGTGCAGATGATATGTTGCAAAACTGTGTACCTGAAACCTGTATAATTTTGTTAACCAGTGTCACCTTAATAAAGTCAATAAACAGGAGAAAAAAAGTATATTTATTTATTTAGTTTTTTTTTTTTTTACAGTGAATATTATTCTGTATCAGATTCAGGTGTACTAGCAGTTAGACAATCATACGCATTACAGTGTTCCCCTGATAGGTGCAGTACCCACCTGGTACCATGCACAGTTATCACAATATTATTACCTACATTCCCTAGGCCATACTTTACAACCCATATAAAAGCATTCTTATCACTTACATCATGTCTATTATCTTCAATATATTCCACAGATTCTCATAACCAAAATTCTGTAAGATTTTTATCTACATTGTCATTGTTTTTAAAATCTGAGCCAGTGGCTGATTTGATGGGCCTTATTTGGCACGCTGAAGAATTTGAATGTTACCTTGTAGGAAAAAGGCAGCTCTTTATTAAAGGGTTTAAAGTCAGTCAGTGATGAACTCAAACAGATGTCAGTGTTATCTCATTTCATGGAGGTAGAAACAACAAAAATTGTTGGTTACTCTGTGGCATAAGAAACATCACTGAGGTACAAAGGAGTATTTACTGGCAGTAACATTAGCTAAGTATTGGGATGAGTTCTTGAGAGAGGTTGGAGAACCACCTCAGGAGGTATTTAAGAACAGAAAAAGTTTTAATCTGTTTTAGGTGCTTCAGATGTGATTACCCGTAAGGCAAGGGAGTTGACTCCGAGTCACTTCCAGATTGTACAGTCCCCTTGCTCATAAAATATTGGAGTGACTAGAGCTCTGTGTTGATTAGCAATTTGGACTTGATCCTGTGGTTGCAGATTAATTACAAGATTACAAGCAAAGAATGTTCACTTGAGAAATATGCATAGACTGAACACTATATGCATGGGAAGCAACGGGTCTATTGAAGACAGAGCATCCTGGTGTATGAGAGGTGAATTTTCCGCTTTCTTTCTCATAGGCTCATGATCTATCCTTGCTGCACTCAATTTCTCTTAAGGCTGTCTCAACATTAGAGCAGGTACCGTGGGGGAGGGGGTGGGGGAGAAGACACAGTAATGAGCTGTAACAGAAATGAAAGAATTCATCCCAGAGTAACTCAATATGTGGGGGTGCCTTGTGTCATTGCTCGAGAAATTAGTTAAAACTCGCTCTGTTGAAGGTGCCCTCTGAAGCTATTAATAATCCCCGGAAATGTCATAGTTTTAGAGCTTAGAAAGTGCGTCCATAGGCATTACCTTCCAGTTCTTCGCAAAAAAGACTGAAGTGAACGAGCTTTTAGAAATGAGGGCGCTGAGGCTGAGAAAACTGCAGTAACCTGCCCAATCCAGCCAGTGGCATAGCCTGGATTTAACCACCCTAAGAAACACGCCCTCAGGAGTACGTTATCTAAATCTCAGTTGCTGTAAATCTTTCCAAAGTCAGGAAACAGCAGTTGTAAAGAGAGGAGAGAGACAGAAAATGAAGCCACAATCTAAATAAAATAAAGTTAAATAAAATGATACCTAAAAACCAGAACTTAGTTTCATTTCAGGGTCATGAGCAGTATCAAGCAGATTATCAATTTGTAAATACTTACTCTTGGTAAACAACAGCCTTCAAATTAAGAAAAATATCCTGAAACATTGATGAGATAACAGATTAAGGAGAGGATAATAGTAATAATAATAATAGTAATAATAATTTAACCATAGTAGCGAGATCTCGTGTAGTTCTATGTGTCTTATCTCATTACCAAAATAAAATAACACCGGATTGATAGTTTCATTAAAACTATGTATTACAACTGAATATTTTTTAAAACTAAAATACCACTGATTATAAGATGTGCTATTACCTTATGTCTCACTAAGAAAGAACAGACACTGCCAATTAAACTGCAATATGCCATTGATTTTTAAGATATGTCAAGATTCCAGAGTTGCTAAATGGAGAAAATAATTCTGCATTTAAAAATATATGAAATATGTGGTTAAATATATTACACCAGGGGTTTAATAATAACTGGAGGTGACGAGGGAGCACATCACCCCCAAGTATCACAGTGGTCATCTGTTCCAAGCTGGATTCTAGATGAATAGGGGACCACCTGCACAGTAATGAAGACATAATAGTCCAAGGACTTGATTTTGGGTTAGAGAATCATCTTTGGAGGTAGAAGGCAAAAGGTTTTGTTCTGAGAAATTATGTACAATGGGATCAATGCAGAGAAGAGCAGGTGAATCCCAGTGGTCTTGATATTAGTTGAGCCTGTTAGCAGAGAAGGTTCGCAATGATCCTAGAAGTAGTATTTTTCTATCAAAAAGTAAAGATATTTTAAAATGTGATGAGTACTTTCAAATGCCTTCCAAAATGTAATAGTTTAGAGCAGAAATGTACATGAAAATTCTTATTTTCCCATGACTCCACCAACTCTGGGTACTATCAGTGATTAAATTATTCTAAATGATAGATGAAACATGGAAAAAAATCTCATTTCAATTCAAATTTTAACACTTTTAGCAAGACTTAGAACAGTCTCATTTGTTTTTTGTTCACCTACATTTACTCTTTCAAATCATTGATTTTGTGTAGTTTCCTGTTGGTTATTGTCTTCATTGATTTGTAAAAACACTTTATAAATAGTTGATATGTATTATGTATATATATATATATGTATACATACACACACATATACATAATTTATATTTTTATTATTATATATGGAGATAGATATATAGATATCTTACAGTTTTTTCTTTGACCTGTCATTTATTCTTTAATGTTATTTGCTGTTTTTTAAAAATATTTTTACCATAGCAAGATTTAAATATTTTATATAGTAATATACATTCATCTTTTTTTCCCCAATTTTTATTAATTTATTTTGGTTACAGATATTTCTCCTTTTCCCCCCTAGACACCCTCCTCCCCATCCTGCCCCCTCACCCCCCACCCCAGCATCGTTGTCTATGTCCATTGGTTATGCATACATGCATATAAGATCTTTGGTTCATCTCATCCATCCCCCCCGTCCCCCTCTGAGGTTTGTCAGTCTGAATCATACTCCTTTCTATGTCTCTGGGTCTATTTTATCCATCAGCCCACCTTGTTCATTATATTCTATAAATAAGTGAGATCATTTGGTATTTGTCTTTCTCTGATTGGCTTATTTTGCTCAGCATAATACTCTCGAGGTCTCTCCATGTTGTCTCAAAGGATAAGAGATCTTTCTTTCTTACATCTGTGTAGTATTCCATTTTATATATGTACCACAACTTTCTTATCCACTCATCTATTGATGGATACTTGGACTGTTTCCAGATGTTAGCGATTGTAAATAGTGCTGCTGTGAACATAGGGGAATATATATTTTTTCTGATTGGGGTTTTAGGCTTCTTAGGATATATTCCTAGAAATGCGATCATTGGATCAAATGGCAATTCAATTTTTGATTTTTTGAGGAAACATTCATAATGTTTTCCTCAGTGGCTGCACCGGTCTGCATTCCCACCAGCAGTGTACTAGAATCTTCTTTTCTCCACACCCCCGCCAACACCTGTTGTTTGATGATTTGCTGATGGCAGCCATTCTGACAGGTGTGAGGTGTTACCTCATTGTTGTTCTAATTTGCATCTCTCTGATTATTAGTGACATTGAGCATTTCTTCATATGTCTCTTGGCCATTTGTACAGTTGTCCCTCACCACTTCGTGCTCCAACTTTCGTGGCTTCACTCTATTGCAGTTTTTTCAAATATATTCATTAAAAAGTTGATCAAGACAGTGAAAATGATACAGCGCAGGCTCAGTTGTCTGAGTCAACTATATACCCCTGTATTACAATGAAAATTAAAATTGCTATACATATGGACTGTAGGCCTATGTATTCGAGCACCCCTGCAAATCCTTCTATGCCAGGTGCAAGCGCTTGACCACTCCTTGAGTATGGGTGATAACTTTTTTCCAAAATATTGGGTGTGATGAAACCAAGCCATCAGAGCATGCTGTTCACTGATTGGCTATCCTATCCTCTTCCTATCCTGGCCACTGATTGGCTTAGCCTCATGCAAGTTCATTTCTCTCATACATGCTTCTACATTGCTACGTATCAGAAGCATCTTTGTTCTCAGTGCTTGCAATCTCTGAGAACTTTTATCTAAGCCCCATGATGGCTCCCAAACATGCTGCTTCTTCTAAGCCTTCTGACGAAGAAACTAAGTGCCAGAGGAAGATGTTTACCATCCAGGAGAAGGTGAAACTCTTGTATATGATCAAAGATGGCAAGAAAATTGTGGAGGTTGCCCACCATTATGATTTGAATGAGTCTACTGTTCGCTCCATCAGTAAAGATAAAAAGAACATCCATGCAACGGCTACTGTCTCTTCAACAAGGAAGCAAAGCACATTGTAACGAGTCGTAATAAGTTCATAGTGAAAACAGAGTCTGCCCTAGCTGTTTGGATCAACGACAGCTGCAAGAAAAACATTCTGTTGGATTCATTGGTCATCCGGGAGAAGGCGAGGCAGCTCTATCAGCGCTTTATGGTGGACGAACCTCAACCAGGACCCTTTTCTGCAACGATGATGGATTGCACAATGAGCAAGGGTTAGTTCGAGAAGTTCCAGAAGAGCTATTATCTGAAAAGTGTCATTCTCCACAGAGAAGCTGCCTCTGCTGACCAGCCTGCAGCAGAGGACTATGTGAACAACACATTCCAGAAGATTCTTGAGGAGGGTAATTGTCATCCAGAACACGTGGATGAGCTGCTGGAGATACATTCGGATCCCTTAACTGACGGGGATCTGCTGGAGATGACTAAGTCTGTGAGTGAGGAGGAGAAAGAGCAGCCAGAGGTTCCTGGGAGTCAAAAGGAGGAAGTTGGCCTTACACTTGAGCATCTCTTGCAGGTCATGAGAACTATTAAGGTAGTGCAGAACATTATTGGCAAATGGGACCCACAAATGATGCATGCATCGCGGTTCCAGAATGCACTTAATGGGGCGATAGAACCCTACAAAAGCCTCCTCATGCATATGAAAAGACAGCGCCAGCAACTGCCTATCACGATGTTCTTCAGCCACGCAACCAGACACCCACTACTCCTAGTACTCCTTCAGCGGAAGAAGACAAAAACGCACCTGCTGAAGATACTGCACCACCTGAAGACTCTACTACTAAGGTCGTGCTTTCAGAGGAGGAGTAACATTGCTCTTCTTTGCCGTGCAGTACACCTCTTCATCTTCATCGCTTCATCATCAAACAAGTTGCATTATTTTCATAGGTTAGTTGTTGTGTGTAAGAACTCTGTGTGTGTGTGTGTGTAATTAAATGTACAATAATAATATGATATTTGTAATGTCTAATATGTCTTATTTTCTTTTATTTTGTCTAATATATTGGGTAATACAAGTGTAATGGTGACTAAAGGGTGTTATTTTATGTCTAGAGGGCTCTAATAATGATAAAAATATGTATTTCGAAGGTCATAAACAGGTTTTCTATGCCCTAACAGTGAAAATATTTGATTTATAAATAAAGAATCCTACTTCATGGAAATTCATTTATCACAGTAGAGTCTGGAACTGATTAAATGCAATAAATGAGGTCCTACTGTATGTGCTTTTCAGAGCGGTGTCTCTGTAGGTCCTCTGCCCATTTTTTAATTGGGTCCTTTGTCTTCCTTTTGTTGAGTTGTATGAGCACTCTATATATTTTGGAAATTATCCCCTTATCTGATGTATCATTGGCAAAATTATGCTTTCCCATACAGTGGGTACCCTTCCCATTTTGATGGTTGTTTCTTTTGCTGTGCAGAAGCTTGTTAGTTTGATGCAGTCCCATGTGTTCAGTTTTTCCTTTGTTTATGTTGCCTTAAGTGATGTATCAGTGAAAATTCTGCTGCGTTTGATGTCTGAAATTTTGTGGCCTACATTTTTTTCTAGGATTTTTATGGATTCACAAGTCACATTTAAGTCTTTTATCCATTTTGAGTTTATTCTTGTGTATGGTGTAAGTTGATGGTCTAGTTTCATATTTTTGCATGTAGTTGTCCAATTTTCCCAACACTATTTATTTATTTATTTAATTTTTTTTATCCTCACCCGAGGACATTTTTCCATTTGTTCTTCAGATAGAATGGGAGGGGGAGAGAGAGAGAGAGAAACATCGACGTGAAAGGGACACATCAAGTGGCCGCCACCCACATGACCAACTAGGGCCGGGGACAAACTGCAACTGAGGTACACACCCTTAGCAGGAACTGAACCCGGATCTCTCTGGACCACAGGCTGATGCTCTAACCACTGAGAAAAACTGGCCAGGGCCCAACACCATTTATTAAAGAGGCTGTCTTTACTCCATTGTATGCTCTTGCCTCCTTTGTCAAATATTAATTGAGCATAATGTCTTGGGTCAATTTCTGTGTTCTCTGTTCTATTCCATTGATCTATATACCTGTTCTTGTGCCAGTACCAGGCTATTTTGATTACAGTAGCTTCGTAGTATAACCTGATATCCGGTATTGTGATCCCACCTACTTTGTTCTTCTTTTTCAAGATTGCTGTGGCTATTTAGGGTCTTTTTTGGTTTCATATGAACTTTTTAAGTATTTGTTCTAGTTTTGTGAAATAGGTTGTTGGTATTTTTATGGGAATTGCATTGAATCTATAGATTGCTTTGGGTAGTATGGACATTTTAATGATGTTAATTCTTCCAATCCATGAACAAGATATGTGCTTCCACTTTTTTATATCTTTCTCTATTTCTTTTTTCAACGTCCTGTAGTTTTCTGCAAATAGGTTCTTTACTTCTTTGGTTAAGTTTATTCCTAGGTATCTTAATTTTTTTGCCATAGTGGTAAATGAAATTTTTGTTTGTTTGTTTCTCTTTCTCTGAGTTCATTATTGGTGTATAAGAGTGCCATCGATTTCTTGATTAATCTTCTTCTTGATGATTTCAGAGTTCTGTGTCATACTTTCAGGCCTAAAGATAACAAAGTACTACCTTTAGTATTTTAATTGTTGTATTTTTTATATTTAGATCTTTCATTCAATCAAATTTGTATTTGATACAAAGTAGACATTTAACTCTTTATTTCAAAGAGAAATCCAATTGTCCTAACAGCATATATTATAAAATACATTGCTGCTCCATGGATTTCAAATGCAATCTTTTTTAGACGTTCTTTACTGTTTTATTTATGTATTTGTCCAATGTTTTAATAGAATTTCTTAATTCCTATTAAGTCTCTCCACAATAAAATTACTTTAAAAAATTGTTTAGTAATCTTGCACGTATAAACTTTCAGATAATCTAAAAAAAAAAAACCTTGGCAAGTCCCCTTCTACTGACTTCCCACCAAAACCACATTAGGTTAATGGTGGGAATTTCAGACGACTGATAAACAAATTAGAGAAAGATATCTTTACTACTGCATTTATTCAGCCCTTTATCTCTTTGGGAAAAATGCCATTGCTGTCTTCATGAAGACTTCATTTCTTGTTAAATTAGTCTGTGACTTTTTACAGTTGTTCTTGCTACCATTAATGAGATTTTAAATATTGTTCACTATTTACTGCTGATTAACTAAACTATCTGTATATATTCACCTTGCTTCCAAACACCTTTGCGAACTCTCTTATTAGTTTAATGCTCTTTCATTTAGACTTTTTAAATTTTCTAGGCATATGGTCATGTTTCTGCAAGTAATAACAACCATGTCTTTTCCATCACAGATGCCATTTATTTATTATCTTATTTCATTGACTGAAATCTATGAAAAATGTAAATAATAATAATAGCATCTATATTTGCCCCCCTAAATTTAATGAGAATACATTTAGCATTTAATGTGATGGTTGTTGTTTATGTCTAACACTTTTTTTCATATTTAGAAATTTTCCATCTCTTCTTATATTTTTTTTGAACTTCCACCAAGAATTGATGCTAAGTGGATAGATTTCCTAATGTTGTACTGTCCTTGAATAAATCCCGTTTGATTACACTCTATTTGGTAAAATAATTTAAAGCATCCTTGTACTTCTAGAATAAATCTCACTTGAGCATGAAGTATCCCCTTATGTAAGTATTAAGGCACCATTTAAGATTTCTGCTCTTCTTGTCATAAGTAATACAAATTCTAGTTGGGCTGCCACCCATGTTGTTGACCTCTAAGGTCTCCCATCATATCTGAGCATCTAACTCCCTATTCTTTGCCCATCTTTTAATTTCCTTACAAAATGATCTAATGCATCTAGATTCTGAAACTTAAATAATTATTATCTCCCATTTATAGCATACTTCACATATGCTCAGCAAAGCCTTAAGGGAGCCCCACATTGGTTTTGGAACTTTTGTTTCTCTGTAGATCCTTCATTTCTGGAGCTCTGTGCTGCAACTTCTGATTGCTTCCACCTCCCTGAACTCCAGTCTCCATCTCCACAACTCAGCAGGCTTTGTGTGGGTTTCTTCTGCCTGTGCCTATGTCTGAAAATTGCCTCCAAGAGTTAAGCCAAGAAGATCTTAGGACTTATCTCATCTGTTCCCTTCTCTCAGGGATCACGGTGTGCACTGCCTGTTGTCCAATATCTAAAAATAGTTGTTCCTTATATTTTGTCCAGTTTTACTGTGGTTACTTAAATCTGGTCATTGTTTTACTCCAAGGATAAAAGCAGAATTCTAGTGCCTTTTTGATAGATATTTAAAACTCTTTTCATTTCTTCAGTACTTAATTCCTTGTTCAGTTTTTGTTTTTGTCCTCTTCTCTACAAGCAATTTGCATAATTTTAATTTCCTTACAAAATGACCTAATTCATCTAGATTCTGAAACTTAAATAATTATTGTCTTCCATTTATAGCACTGCCAGATTTAGCAAACAACAATAGAGGACACACAGTTCAACTTGAATTTCAGATAAATAAGGAATAATAATTTTTGTATAAGTAATTGGACATACTTCTAGTATAAATACGTCCCATATACTACAAGAATGTTGTTTATCTGAAATCAAATTTAACTGAGTATAGGGTATTTTATCTGGCAAGCCCTACTTATTAAGCATCCTTGTTTTAAAAAAAAAAAGTTTCGATTTTATTGATTAAAGCCAATGCTTTCATATGTTTTGGGGGTGGGTTTTATAAAATATAGCAATTTCTGTGTAATATTTATTAATTTCTTGCTCTCTTGCTTTCACTTGTGATTTATTGTATTATTTTTCTAGTTTCCTAAGTTAAGTGTTTGATTTATTTGTATAAAAAAAATAATAAAGCGCAGCCAGTGTGGCTCAGTGGTTTAGCGTCAATCCATACACCAAGAGGTCGCCAGTTCAATTCGGGGTCAGGGCACATGACCAGGCTGTGGGCCCGTCCCCAGTGGGGGGCATGCAGGAGGCGGCCAATTGATGTTTTCTCTCATCAATGTTTCTTTCTCTCCCTCTCCCTTCCTCTCTCTCTAAATCAATAAAGAAAAAAATATTTTAAAAAATGAAATAGAATAAAAATTAAAAAGTTTGAAGTCATGGATTTGGCTCTCAGTGCAGCTCTAGTCACATGATGGAGACTTCTCAATGAAGAGGCTCATTTGCATTAATTGCTAAAGCATTTGTAATTTCTGTTATTTCCTCTTGATTCAAGAGTCATTTAGAAAAGAGTTTTTTTCCCCAAAATTCTAAGTGGGTTTTTATTATTCTGTTTTACCATTGAAATATAATATTTTGGTTTTGTAGTTATAATGTGTCCCAGAAGTGTTCTAGTTTGGGGGAAAAAATGTTAAAGCTTGTTGCAGGCCAAGTGTATAATTAAGTTTTGTGCATACTTTATAGGCATTTTGGAAAAATATGTATTTCCTCTTTACTAATTTTGAATAGTGAAATAAAACAAAGTTGGATAATTGTTTTATTTAAATCCTTCAAATTTATTCTTGTTTGTGGCCCAGTTCACCTTGATTGTAACAAATAGAAACCATACTGAATTTTTGCTCAAGACCTGCAAATATAAGTTTTTTTCTCCATGATTTATGAAGCACTTTTAAACATGGCTGGCTTTCTATTTAAAAAAAGTGTCTTTTTCCGAGGATTTATTAGAAAATGTATCATTGAAAGCCAATTAACCCCTGTTCAGAAGATAGTAAAAGCCAAAACCATGAATGAGGTTACACAAAGTACTTTATACAATTCACCAAAGCCAAACTTACTCATTCCTCTACATAAAAAGCATGCTAGTCACTGTTTTCATCAATGAATTGCTTGAAGGGATATAGGGAAGGCTTAGAGAGATTTTTGTAAGATTTTAATTTAGTCTCCAAAGTAAAAGCCTGGAAAGGTAAAATCAGAATTTTACCCTCTCCCAACAAGACGGGGAAAGAGGCAATAAAAAACACTAGAGTTCAGATTTGACTAACGCTAACCAGTAGATCACAAAATGAAAGGAAGAGTTATAACCACATCAATATGTAATTATGAAAACTCCCAAATGGAGTTATTTTCCATTTTCGGATGTATCAATCATAGATTTTTGTGAAACAGACAGGAAATTCAAAATGTGGAATCGTATTCATTTTTCTGAGCTTTTCAATGGATCGCACCTATCTGTTGGAATACTTCCTGAAATGCCTGAGCTATGGAATGATAATCCAATTGTAAAAACACAAGAACACCAGCCTTTTACTATGAGAGTATAGCATAGTGGTTAGAACAAAAGCTAAAAAATGAGACCTCCTAGGTCCAAATTCTAGCTCTGACACCTCATAGATAAATTACGTTAATCTCTCTCTCTAAGGCTCAGTTCCTCAACTTTAAAATAGAGATAATGATGATGATAATGCCTCTCTTCACAAACCTGATATACAAGTAATATTACATATTGTCAGATAGTATTTTATAGGCATCTTATCTTGACTTAGCAAAATCTGTAAGTAGAAATGTTTTCCACATGGTTTCTTTAAAGCACTGCAACATACTGCTTCTCAAGCTTCCCAGCAGCCGTGCCATCCGTGGCTTTTACCAGCGAACAATCCAAATCAATTAAGAAGAAGATCAATGGTGTCATGTTCCAATTACTGCAATTGTTACCATTCTAGAAAATTGATGAAAGGGCTTCACCTTTGAAGTACTGACAAAGTCAACACAACGACCTCAAGTACAAATGACTTTCCCCAATAAGGCGGCTCACCAAAAATCTCCCTTCAACCCACCCAACTAGGATGACACTTTGTAACCACCCTACACTGAAAAAGCTCTGCAATTGGATTGCAGATACCATGAGAGCCAAGATCCTGTCTTTTTTCCATGTTGTAACCAGAAGCTCAAACAATGGCTGGCTTATATTAAATAAACAATACATTATTACAGAGATATGATTGACAAATCATATTGTATCAGTTTCAGGTGTACAACATAATAATTCAATATTTGTATATATTGAAAAATAAGCACCACAACAAGTCTAGTTAACATCCTTTGCCACCCTGGCTGGTTTGGAGCATCCACCTGCAGACCAGAGAGTCCCAGGTTCAGTTCCCGCTAGGAGAGTGTACCAAAAAAAAAATCCTTTGCCAATACATATTTCTAAACATATTATTGTAAAAGATATTGATAATGAAACAGAATACATTTTTAATTCTTCAAAGTTTATAAAGGAATAAAATTTTAATATCATCTTGGCCAAAGTCAGTTTAGCAGTCACAAAGAGGAACCTTAAGTATGAATTTCAGAAACTGTGATAAGCTTAAAAAGGGAGCAAACCTGACTAGCATGATGGAAAGGCCACAAGGTTGGGAGCTAGGACACTTGGGTTCCAGACCCAGTTTAGCTTCTGGGCAAGTTACGGACTCTCCCTAAGCCTCAGTTTCCTAGTTTGTAAAGCAGCAGTGTCTGTGCTTATGTCACAGACAAGTTCAAATGAGACCAAGGATTAAAAGGCTCCTAAACCCAGAAAGCACCCACACATACAAACGAGCATTTAGAAGTGTAAAGTATAAGAACTATACTCATTACACCAAGCACATAAGGAATTAGATGAATCATAAATGAAAAACTACAAGCAATATAAACATTCAGCAAAACTGTTTTCTTAAAAGAAAAAATCCCCAAAGTGGGTCCACATAGCTGATGTTCATTGTTTGATACTTGAAAAGAACATCTAATCACACACGCTGTACTCGCTGCTATGAAAAGCCATTTTGTTTTGTATACTTTCTCCTCTTCATTTGTGTGCAAAATTAAACTTATTAATTGTCTTTATTTATAGAATAAGAAATAGCTCTGCTGCTTACATTGTTTCTTTCCTGTCTTGTCAATAGAGCCCAGAAAATGTTTGAAATATGTGGAGGAAGAATTTAAGAATCTCAGAAAACACATCTCTTACGATTCTATGCACAAACACAAAGGATGGCAGAAGGAAAGAGAAAGGAAAAGAAGAGGATGTACACACAATGCACAAATTCCTTCTAGCATGTCTCTGACAAAGCAGCTGGGAAAGAATATCAGTGAACTTTCACAGTTCTTCCAAGAGCCGAGGTAGGTAGCCGGAGACACTTTGTAGAGATTGAGGTGCTAGTTGAAACCACTGTCATTCACTGGTGTGTTTGATGGAATAGTCCTTATAGTGATCGTGCAGCTTAGAAAATCTTTGGTTTTATGGATAACTATTGAGAAAACAAGCCATGAACAATGTGAGCAAACATTTAAACTGAGGTATAGAATCTCTTGATCACAAATGTCTAAATGTTCTGTACTTCCATATGCAAGTGCAAACATGGCCATGAAGAAGACACAGATCCATGATTTATGCTTTGGGAAATAATGTTTCTGAGGGAGGAAATGTATTTTCATTTCCAATAGTGTAAGTTTTACGTATCATTTCTTTTGGCTCGTGTCCACTGTAGCAAACTTTCTTAATTCTGTTTCTCTTAAAAATCTAAACTTTGTTTTCTTTTATTATTCTTCCTAGAATTATCATCTTCTCCTTCTCTACTGTAACATTTCCATCAGCACAGAAAGATTTTGTTATTTCATCCATTTAAAAAAAGTGCAAAGGTGCCATGAAGACTTCCAGCTATTCCCGCATTTTCCTGCCTCTCTTACTATCAGCCCATTCCGATGTGAATTTGATCCTCACCACTCTTGTGGATGCTACCAAGGATCTCCATCACTCCAAACACCATGATCCATTTCAGTCTCATTTTACGCAACTTTTCATCATCATTTTACATGGCTGCTTGCTCCCTTCTTTTACAAATATTTTCTTCACTTCACTTCCAACCTGATGTGTCCCCCTTCTTCCAACATCTAAATATTGAAATGCCCCAGGGTTCAATCCTTAGTCTCCTCTCCTCTCCTCTTTTCTATGTTTATTCATCCATAAGTCTTTTTGTCAAATTCCATGACTTCAATTAAGTTTTCAATGATTCCCACATTCACATCTTAGCCCTGACATTTTGTCTACCTTCTAGACTCATATATATAACCACCTACTCAACATCTCTACTTTGACGTCTAACTGGCATCTAAAACATAACATTTTCAAAAGAATGCTCTAATCTACCCTCCTATCCCTGAACATCTTTTCCCTTTGTTTTTCCCATTTAGTAAACCAGAGCCCCAGTCACTTGCTTGCCCAGGCTGAAAGCATAAAGGTCATCCTTGGCTGCCCCTTCCCCTCAAACCCCACACCCAAGCCTTCAGCATGCACTTGGAGTCTGTCGTCAGGATCTAGAACCCAGCCCTCTCACCACCTGCACAACCACCACCCACGTGGTGTCACCGCCACCACCCACCTGTCACCATCACTCACCTGCCATTTGTTCCTAAGTAGTATCCTTGCTCTTGCTCTTTCACCTCCTAAGGTCTGTTCCTCACCCAGCAACCAGAGTCATCTTTTAAAAACATAAATCCCATCACATGCTCAGAATATAATTCAAATGAATCCATTTTCACTTGGTTAATTCCCTCACTGCACTCAAATCTGTTGTTCAGATCAGACCTCCTCAGAGGTCTTTCCTAGAGAATTCATCAAAAATAGCCCCCTCCCCCCTCCTATCTTCTTAAACAGCAATAGCACTTATCACAAGAGGAGGGACTACCTAGGCACATAGCAATTTGAAAATGTGGTTTGTGGTGTAGCTGAAACATAATCAATTAAATTACTTGATTTAATTAAACTTTCTTCAATACCTATGCCATCCCTGACCTTGATGATTTTAAGGATTCCAGAGCTATTCCTTTTTTCAGAACAAGCCCAGGATGATTTGCAGGACCAGGGGCTGATCCAGCTCAAACTTCCAAAGCCAAAGAGACCCAGGAGACCCTCTCCTGATCTCCTCATGAACTGTTCTCATTATAACTCTAAAATCTCTGCCCAGTGGAGATTTCCCATGGCTTTGAGCCTGTGGTGTACATGTCGGCATGTTTTCTAACTGTGCATGTGCAGATGAAACATCACCTTGATGTTTATTCAAGGTTGCACTGAATAAAGACGAATCAGACCCTTTGTTGGGTGTGTCACTTTGGGGAAGTTACCTCTCCACACCAACACCACCCAACTGGGTCCTTGCTTGCTGGCTCCCAGTAAAGTTCTGTCCTTCACATAAAATCATCCCGAAATTGTCTTTTGGCTGACAACCACTGAGTAGTTGGGTCTGGCTCAGTCTGGTAACATAGCCACTTCCTGAAATTAGCAACACTGTCTTCTGCTGTCTTTTAATCACACATCTGTAAGACAACTATAGAAGAGTAAGAATTAGCAAATTTCCCACATGTCCATGTGTGCATAGATAAGAGTATAGTGGAGAGTTGAGCAGTGTATGCAATAAAATTGATTCCAATAACCAAAAGATAAATAAGTAAAAATATATCAGTCTCAATATACACGACCCATCAATATATGAAAAGATGCAACCTCATTAGTAATTGAGAAATGTAAATATAACAAGAAACACCACTCAGCCAAAATGAATAGAATTTAAAAGTCTCACAATAGTACCAAGTGTCTGTCAGCATGGAGAACCATGGGAACTCTCAAACACTACTGGTGAAGTGTGGATTGGTAAAATTAATATTGGAAACTACTCAGTAGTATCTATTACAGTTAAAATTGGTTAAAAAAATAATAATAAACTCTAAGTCCAACAATTCTAAATTACATAACCAAGAGAAATTCAGCTATGTGTATATCAAAAGATAGGTACAAGAAATGTGTGTAGTAACAATATTTGTAATAGCAAAAACTAGAAATAAACTAAATATCTATCAACAATAGAAGAGGTAAATAAACTGTGGCATATTATGTAATGCTATTCAACAGTGTAACCAAATTAACTACAACTCTATCCCAAACTTGGAACCTGATTCAGAATAATATATAGTACATGACTCTACTTTTATAAAATGTTAAAAATAGGCAAAATCAATTCATGTTGTTAGCAATCAGGAAAGGAACAGGAAAGGGGGTGATTTGGGGGAGAGAGGTATGAAAGAGGCTTCTGGGGTGCTAGTAATAGTCTACTTTTTTAAAAAATGTTTTAACTGATTAGAGAAAAAGAGAGATTTGTTGTTCTACTTATTTATGCATCCATCAGTTGTTTCTTGTATGTGCCCTGTCCAGGGATGGAACCCACAACCTTGGCCTATCGAGACAACGTTCTAACCAACTGAGCTACCAGGGCCTAATATTCTACTTCTTGACTTCATGTATAGTTACATAGATGTGTTCATAGTGATAAGCTATTGATTTATACACTTGTGATTTATACATTTTTAATATGAGTATTTACATTAGAAATTTTGTTCAAAAAGTCTATATACGTAGTTCATCCTTTCATTTTATTGGCCTGTGTAAAGCTCAGCATACCCATTTTCCTGACTGAGCGAGCATGGGCTGAATTCACGTGAACTTTCACATTACAGCTGTAGAAGCAACATTGACAAATGGCAGCAGTTAGCAGAGTGGAAAATAAAAGAAAGCTTCTTTAAACTACATCACAGAAAGTCTCATTAAATATAAAAAAATTTGTTCCCAAACTAAAAATATACCTTGACTACTCAAGATACACTTAGGTTTTTTGTTGTTGTTGCTGTTGTTGTTGTTTTGCTGTTATTTCTCAGTCAAATGATATACCACTGTGTTAGTATTTTCAGTGTTTTTTGAAGCATGTCAATGATAAATTAATATCTTGTTTACTGCCTTGTTCCCAAGGCAAATACTTGCTTGGGACACTATTCTGCTATTTGTGTATTCTTGCTATTTTTAACATTTAATAGACATCTCACATACTTTGCATATATAGGAAAGGTGAATAGGAAAAAGGAGGCACAACTTACATGAAGTAGTCACACATAAGAAATATGCACGATTGGAATTTTACCTGTTGGCAGCCTAACTTCCATCTTTTCTTCCATACCATAAAATCAAACATGGAAAGAAAAATCCTTCTTGATAGAATCCGCCACCCAGTCTGATTATGAAGTGCCTAAGTTTTCAGAGATTTTGCAATATATAATATTCAGTTTAAAAACTGGAATAGAGTTAACTTCACCATCTTTTGGTTAACGTGAAAATTATTTTAAGTTTTTAAAAGTTAAATGCCATTAGCTTACATACACCCTTAGGTGAATGGAGAGGTTGAGAGAGAAAGAGAGAAAGAAATACTCATGCAATATAATACTATTAACAAGTGTCAATGAATGAACTATCGCTTTATCCAAAATCCGAGTGGATCTCAAATATAATATTAAGCAAAAAAATTGGACAAGAATAGTGAAAATTTAAAAACAAGCAAAATTAATTTATGATTTTGGAAATCAGGAAAGGAAGAGGAAAATAGTGACGTTACATTCATGTTTCTGTAGCGAAGAAACTAATTCCACTGATTTTTCTCCATCTTGATTTTAATATTTCTCAATAATGAAAACCATCTCCCAGCTAGATTGCAAAAGTGTCTCCCTGAGTGTGGAACAAAAGAGAGGAGTAAACCATGAACTGTGGCCCAGGGAGAATGGCTCATTCCCGGAGCATTTCTATTTGCATTCAACCTGAAGGCCAGGTGGTTAGCATTTCCTACAGAACACAATTCCACGGTTCTCCCAGTTCTGCCTCATCCTCAAGCCTTCCTAGTATCCCTCCCTACCCCTGTTCCACACTGCAGAGGGCTTCGAAGTTGAGATGGGGCAAGTGATTTTAGAATTACATTTAGTTTGTAAAAAGCTCTGCTGTACTTGGGAATAAAAAGCACTTTGGAAATATACGTGATTATTGTTGCATTAGAAGCAAACCTTGGATGAGAGAAAATCCATTAGCAAATGTTTCTGCTAACTAAATGCTTTCTCAGGTGGCCATTCAGAGATACATTTGAAGACACAAATGTACGAGACCCAACGATCTCTTCCCAATAAAAAATGTTTTAAGTGTCCAACAAGTGCTAATCACAAAAAGCCAACAGAGAATGGTAATTTCTTTAAAAAGCTAAAAGCAAGTCCCTCCCTCAAGGACAACACCTAAAGACTTACTTAAATAGCACCATTTTAGAAATTTCCAAGATAGCTTACCTATTTTCACCCAAGCAAAGGTCACAATAACAACTTGATCTTACAGGTTGTCACAAGCCTAGGAGATTTGAAAACATTGGAGTTATCTATTACTATCTTAAATCTGTAACATGACGTCAAAGCCTATTATTTCAAATTAGAGTTGAACTGATAGCAGAAATTAAGGCATACTTAAAAAAAATTTTTTTTTCTTTATTGATTTTAGAGAGAGAGGAAGGGAGAGAGAGATAGAAACATTGATGAGAAAGAACATTGATTGGTCTCCTCCTGCATGCCCCCCACTGGGTATTGGGCCCACAACCTAGCTTGTGCCCTGACTGGAAATCGAACCAGTGACCTCTTGGTATATGGGTCAACGCTCAACCACTGAGCCACACCGGCCGGGCTAAGGCATACATTTTAACATGAACAAGATTTCACATTTTATTTAAAACCCTTTAGTTGCCCTGGCCAGTTTGGCTCAGCGGTTAGAGCGTCGGCCTGCAGTCCAGAGAGACCCAGGTCCGGTTCCTGCTAAGGGCACGTACCTCGGTTGCAGTTTGTCCCCGGCCCTGGTTGGGTCGTGCAGGTGGCGACCACTCGATGTGTCCCTTTCACGTCAATGTTTCTCTCTTTCTCTCTCCCTCTCACTGTATCTGAGCAAAAAATGAAAAATGTCCTCGGGTGAGGATAAAAAAAATAAAAATAAATTTAAAAAAAAAAAAAAAACACCCTTTGGTTTTTATAAGTAATACACAGGCTCAGCCTTTGCATGAGTAAAACACTACTTTTCAGTCAAAATTATGGTACACAGTTTAGGCAGAAAAGAGCAGAGCAAGGACGATGGGCCAGGTACAGAAGGTCCCAAGGTAGGAAGCCCTGAGTGCCTAGCAGAGGGCAAAGCTGGGGAAGCAAGGACCTCGCCCACAGGGTAACCTTTTCTACCCCAGAATATTGCTGGTGAGAAGGTTGAAAGCCCTAAACTTTCATATCATTGGTCATGGAGCTCGGACCCTCGCCTGACCTTTCTTCCACATGTTGCTAGTCATGGGGAAGACCTCCTTGGAGGAGGAACAAGGGGCCAAAGAGTGGCCTCGGCCACCCCCATCCGGGCCCTTGCACAACCATTCCCTTAAGCAATAACGAGGGATAATATCTAGGCCTCAGGTATGTTTCAGCTCTGGGTCCAGAAAATCAGCAAAACAAGCAACACTGTAGGACAAGCTGCGTTGACTAATGACTACCTGCCTTGTCGCCAACCAATCAGTGAGACCACAACCATAAAAGAACACACTTGGAAAGTTGATGAATATTCTATTGTGATCCTCCCCTGGGACCTCCCTTAAAATCTCCACCCTTAAAAGTCCTTCGTTTGGAAGACCCAGGTTGCTCTCCCTCCTGAGAGCATGCCCCCACATTTCCCATCCCCCTCCCTTCCTACCTGATGCATTACCTTTACCTTACTCTCTGGGAAGCTCCAAGGGCCCATCGTTTGCCTCTGTAACTTGTTTCCTGAGCCCATTTCTTTTACTGCTCACTTCTTCTATTTCTGTGACTTTCTAAATAAACTTTCCCTTATAGTTTGAGTCTTGTTCTGAATTCTTATCCAGAACTCAAAGTATCAAGGTTACTGAACGAAGGAGTCTTGACTCCAGCGGTCTAACACCTGGTGCTGTTCTCAATGCTGCCAACCAAGTGAGCCGCTATCTGTAAACCACTTGGTACACTGAGCACATAATAGGCACCCAGTGAATGCAGCTGTCGTCCCTTTTCTCTGAGGACTTAACTTGTTCTATCAAATTTATTTAATGTAGTCTGAAGGAGAAAAATAGTAACAACAATAAGTATTTTTCAGTTAATGTCTGGTAAATGTGGTCATTGTGGAAATCTTTATACATTAAATACTCTCTAATTTGTACAACTCTACAAGGCAGATTGTATTGTTATCCTCAGTGTATGTTTAGATAGCAAGTTTTTATTTTTATTCTTTATTTTTTTCTTTATTGATTTTAGAGAGAGAAGAAGGAAGAGGGAGAGAGAACATCGACTGGCAGCCTCCTGCATGCCCCCCCACTGGGGATCGGGCCCACAACCTGGGCATGTGCCCTGACTGGGAATCAAACCGGCGACTTCTTGGTGCATGGGTCAATGCTCATCTACTGAGCCACACTGATTGGGCTAGATAGCAAATTTTTAAAAGGAGGATCACTTCTACTCCCAAACAAAAGTCCTGAAAAAAATCAAGATTGTTAAAGGAGACTTGTTAGCTGTTGTTTTCTGATTATAGAATTCATCTTTCAGGATTTTGTAGTATATAAATAGACACACAGAGGTAGAGTTTGGAAACTTCTTTTGGTTTCCATAGCAAGTTTCATATTTTTCTTTCTGATATATAGATAACCTCTCCCGAGGATATGTGATTATTTTTTATTTTAGAGAGAAGAAGGGAGAGAGAGAGAAATATTGATTAGTTGCCTCCCATAGGTGCCCCAATCAGGCATTGAACCTGTAACCTAGGTATGTGCCCTGACTGGGAATCAAACCTGCAAACTTTCGGTGTGTGGGATGATGCTCCAAACAACTGAGCCACCTGTCCAGGACATATTTTACTTTCTTAAGGATAAATATATAGGCTTAATTTGTGTAAGCCTTTATATGGAGCCCTATAAATATACATCATATGCCCTGGGGTAGCAGAACACTCAGGATGTTGTCAAGGCCAAGTGGCATCATATCAAGGAGTCCTTCATAGTTCATTTCTTCTCATGCTAGAAAATGAGATTAAATTACCTTATTAGTGAATATTGCTATATGATTCCTGGCTGCTCTACCACGTAGCAATTACATGGTGTTTCATTAATTAGTTCCAGCAATCTATTAAATTTTCTGATAGAGCAAGATCATTTTATTTGTGGGATCATTTTTCATAATGAAAGAACATGCCAGTATCCCAAATAGGTTCCATTCATTCTTAACCTTATACCTTTACTTATATTGCAGCCCTTGTTGGAAAAACCACACCCTAACCTACTTAAATTGTAATCATTCTTCAAGGTCTAATCAGAGTTTACATCTGCAGCCATCGCTGACCTCTGTATTACCTCTCCTCGTGGTTCCCCCCAAAGCCTCTCTTAGTGTCCTGCATATGTCATCAAAACATACTGTTGGTGATATGACAGTTGTGGTCTGTAGTGCAAAGTTTAGTACTGACTCATTTGTTGTTTCACCTTTAAGTCATAAGTGTATGTCTAGCATATTTAACTGAATTACATGATCCTTAAGGGCAGAAACCAACTGGTACACTTCTTTATTATCAAACACTGCAACTAACACATAACTAAGAACATAGTAAGTACTGGGTGAATAGAATCCTAGAATTGCTCAATGTGCCACCCACCCACACATATACAAAAATATGATAAAGCTTAAATGAGATGATTTATGCAAAGTTTGTTAAATAGCAAGCTCTTGGCAAAAGAGCACATACCAAGTAAACACATTTGCTCAACTTCTATTTAACCAAAGACTGTCATCTTCATTTGAAATACACAGGGTGACAAAAATGCATTTTGCAAAACGACAAAAATGCATATGTACTAGATCAGGAGAGCACAGAGAAACAGCACTTGGATACACTACAAAGAATTTTTTAAACATCAGCCCAGCCGGTGTGGCTCAGTAGTTGAGTGTCGACCCATGCACCAAGAGGTCGCTAGTTCGATTCCAGGGCAGGGCACATGCCCAAGTTGTGGGCCCAGTCCCCAGTGGGGGGCATGCAGGAGGCGGCCAATTGATGTTCTCTCCCATTGGTGTTTGTTTCTATCTCTCTCTCCCTTCCACTCTCTGTAAATTCAATAAAGAAAAAAAAATTTTTTAATCAATGTAACTTTTTTGGAGGGAAATTTGGCAGTCCAAAGCGATTCTACAAATAATCATCATTTTCTTAGATCTTTTAAGTTTTTAAACTCAAACTTTTCCCCATAATGAACAAACCTGTATTAAATATTTTTGCTGTTTTACATTTATTAAACATGATAAAGTTAATGACAAGTGATAAAATATCTAAAAAATAAGCCCAAACATGTCTTACACTAATAAGTAACCATTGCCAGTTGCTGCATTTTTGTTGTAGGGTGTTTTTTATTAACGTGTATTAAAGCTCTCCTACTAAAAATACTGAGACACTTCTGGGGTGGTGAAGAGCACAGATGCTGGAGCCACACTACTTATATTCAAGTCCCACTTCTGCCACTACCAGACTTGGACAAGTGACTTAACCATGTCTGTGCTTCAGTTTCTTATCTGTAAAATGAGGATAACAGTAATACCAAGGACTGTAGTAATGATTGAATGTATTTCTAGATAATCACACTTAGAATAGTGTTATGAAATGCCTTGCAAGGGTTTGTTTTATTATTTACTGAGCACTCATTATTGAAAGGGTTAGTAACATTTTAAAGGGTAAAGGTAAAAGCTTGCAAAAGGCGGAAACTGTGAAAAATGTGTTGCTTGCATGACCTTTGCTCAACCTTCTGCTGAGTACAGATAAGAATTATCTGGATTACCCACAAGGCAATGGATCACCCAGCAGATGACGGAGGAGATACCAGACCAGTCCAACTGCAAAGTGGACAGTGGGCCAGGCAGAGTACATCAGCAGGAACTACAGGAAGCTAAAAGTAAAGTATATAACCTACACCCCAACTGTTATTCGAGACTGAACCCTTTTCGGCTCAGCCCGCCTGCACCCTGGTACATGTAATAAAACCATTTTGCTATACATTGGCCTTGTGTTGTGGATGTGATCTCCCGCCCGCTCAGACCTTTTAATTATGTGCTAGGGATTGAGGATATGGTGGTGAAAGTTTGCATTCTAATGGAAGAAATTATATAGGTTGGTGACTAAATCAACAAATATACATATTCTTAAAATGATGATAAATATCCTAATAGAAAAACTATGGTTGAACTAACAAAGGCAGTCCTGTGGGCCCCTAGGTGTGCCTCTGTGCTACGCAGATTGTTTTGAACTAAGGGCCACTTTAGCTGCAGGCTAGGAGAAACTTCTGCCCCTCCCCTCTTAACTACCTAGAAGATTTTTAATTAGAGGCCTTGCCCACAGATATAATGTAATGTCTGCTCTTCTTATCATCCTGCAATGGCCTTTTGAAGCCCCCAAGGCACCTTCCCTGATCCCTAGCTCAGGGTGTCTTCTATGTCCACATTCCCTTTCTATCTCTGAACCTCTCTGATGTGGGGTTTTTGACTCTCTCATATATGTGGGGTTTCCATACATATGTATGTACTAAATTTGGTTATTTTTTTCTTGCAAATCTATCTCATGTCTACTTGATTATTAGATCAGCCAGAAGAACCTTGAGGGTAGAGAAAAGTGTGATCCTCTCCCACAGTACCAAGGCACATTGGCAGTCCTGAGGATTGTGCAAGGATCATTGGGAAGAAGAATCTTCCAGGCAAAGTGAAGAAGATATGCAAAGGTACATTCAATAAACTGAAGAAGGCCAGGGTGGCCCAAGACCAGTGAGTGACAGGGAGAGTGTCGCATGAGGCTGGAGAGGTTGGTAGGGTGACGAGAGCATAGCCATATGGACCATGTTAGAGATATGTATGGGATATTGTCTTAAGTTCATCTGAAAGCCAATGAAGAATTTTAGGCAGGGAAGTGATATAATTAAATTTACATCTTAATAAAAATCATTCTAGCTAAAACTTTTGCAAAATATCTTGAGTTGTTGTACATGTATACAGATACATGTACAATAAAATCTCCACACTTGGAGGAATTTAACCACACATTCTCTTTTTTTATATAGTTAAAACTCTGTAAATTATATATTGCATTAAAGTGCAGTGTACATTTATTAATGTACATTCGTTAGTGTATTTATTATACACTTATGCCCATGGATGACTTTACAGGCACTGCACATAGTGAAAAACTGTTCTATACACCATTCCACTGTTGGGGACGGGGTACTCTTACACCTTCAACACGAGATTCTTGCACACCAGCAGGGTGTCAAAGAATTCAACTCAGTTCTGACATTAACTGGAGATAGCATCAGCTTCCACAGGTTAAGGGTTCCTTCCTCCAAGACTGCCCCCCCCCCCCAACTTCAGATGCCAGTCCCAAGTCCAGTTTGTCACATGTGCTTCTGACTGACCAGTTACAGATTGGAGGTTTCCATGACCCCCTCCTCAAGTTCAATTAATTTGCTAGAGTGGCTCACAGAACTCAGAGAAACATGTTACTTACTTGATTATCCATTCATTATAAAAGGATACAATTCAGGAACAGCCGAATGGAAGAGATGTGTATATGGCAAGGGTTGGGAAAGGGTGTGGAGTTTCCACGCTCTCTCTTCTAGAGCACTTTCCCCAAATCTTCATGTGTTTACCAACCTGGAAACTCTCTGAAACTACACCTTTTGGGGGTATTTATGGGTTTTCATTCGGTAGGCCTTTTTGATTAACTCATTGCTTATTGGGGATTGATCTCATTTTCAATCTCCAGCCCTTTTCTCCTCCCAAAAGGTTGAGGGATGAGGCTGAAATTCCAACTCTCTAATCCTGTGGTTGGTTCTCCTGGCAACCAGCCTCCATCCTTAGGTGCTTCCAAAAGTCCCCTTATTCACATAACAAAAGATAATTTATTCTTCTCATTACTTAGGAAATTCCAAGGATTTTTAGAGCCCTAGGCCAGAAACAGGAATAAGACCAAATATATTTTTATTACAAATCACAATATCACACATGGTAAACCAAGTAGAGTTATTCAATAAATTTATAAATTAATTTAATTTCTAGGGATTGTTGCCTTGATGTTGACTTTAGAATTAAAAAGCAACTGCAGCCCTGGCCGGTTTGGCTCAGTGGTAGAGCATTGGCCCATGGACCAATGAGTCATGGGTTCGATTCCGGCCAAGGGCACGTACTTGTTATGGTTCGTCCCCAACCAAAGCCAGGGTTGGGGTAGTGTGGGAGGCAACCAGTTGATGTGTCCCTCTCACATCGATGTTTCTCTCTGTTTCCCTGTCTTTCCGTTTCTTTCCCTTTCTCTCCCTCTCACTGTATCTGAAGATAAATAGAAAAATATCCTCAGGTGAGAATTAAAAAACAAAACAAAACAAAAATAACTGCATTGTTAAATGATGTTCACTGCCCATTGTTTGTAAAGAAAAAAACAAATAATACAATTATCTATATATTGGGGATTGGTAAAATAAATTTTGATATGTACATACATCAGACTACTAAACAGCCATAAAATGAATGATGTTGATTTATACAGACCAAAATGAAATAGTGTTAAAAATATCAAGGGGGAAAAAAGCAGCTTCTAGGAACATACAATTAGTAATAAAAATATTTTTGTGAAAATAAAAAGTACATATGGATACATGTATAAAAATATAAATGTTTATTTATCTAGACCTAAAAGTCTACGCATCAAGCTATTAACATTGAATAGTAGGGTAAAGGGAGGGGTGAGCATTTAATTTTCACTTCAGATGTTTCTTAGTGTTTGAATTCTTTACACTGAATATCTGCCAATTTGCAATAAAAACATAAAATTAATAAAATAAACTACAAGCTTGACTTTAATTTTTTTTTTTTCTTTTTAATTGATTTTTAGAGCGGGAGAGAGAAACATCAACATTAGAGAACTACATCAATCCTCTACCTGCTGCACGTCCCCAACCAGGGATCAAACCTACAACCCAAACATGTGCCTTGACTGGAAATCCAACTGGCAACATTTCTGTGCTCAGGACGACACCCAAACAACTGAGTCACACCAGCTAAAGCTTGACTTTACATCTTTATAACAAAAGTAATTTATAAATAAAAAAATAAAGTAAGACATGTCACTGAAAGGACACCCGGCCTAAGAAAAAGTCTTACAAGAATTTGAGACAAACTGACAATTGCCATGAAGCAAAATCTCAAGGAACTGAGGAAATGTTCCAGAGAATGGCAGTTTATTTTACACATTAGAATCAAAGAAAGAAGCCTCTAAGGTTGATAAAGAGTAAAATGGAAAACACACACTTCTTTTACATTGGTGGGTACAGGTTAGTTAGCGATGAACATTTCCAGCACACAGAGATGGCATCTGGGTAACAAGATAACAATGTGGCCTTATGCTCTGGGGCCTATGGTTGTGCCTTGAGGGGTCTGGGGGAAAAATGACTCTAAAGTTTCAAAGGTATGTTATCTTAGATGCACAAAGACAATAGACAATTTCAAAGGTAAATATTGGCCTTTATCAAGGAAGCTATAGGCCTAGGACCCCACTACCCAGCATGGACTGCTTTTAGTTAGGAATTTTTATGCTCAGACCACCCCGTTTGGTTACTTTGATCTCTGAGTTTGTAAGGCCCACCATGTGGGCCTCCCTTGGGCTTGTCAAGTTTAGTAGGTGGCCCCTTTTGTGTCCACACATAAGTAGTAAGTGAAGTGAAAAGAAGACTGATCTACACTATTTATAATTTTAAAAACAGTATGCTATAACTATGGTACTTCCTGTTAATTACTGGCAGGCAGAATTAAGGGATCTCAATCAGTCATTATTATCAGGTAATACAACCTGATGTCAGACTTCTATATAATCTGTGGAGGGTGGGCTTTATTCCCTAATGACTTCATCTTCCTTAGCAATTCTGCCACCAGCTTCAACTGATCTTTTTTAGAATAAATGGATCTTGAAAGACTTTGGGGTAGATGTAGAAATGGTAAATCTACAGGCATCCTAATTCTGTCCACAGGTGTCTGCAGAATATCATGAAACTTCTTTAATATCTCTTATAATTAGAAGAACTAGATAATTATATGATATTATTAAGCTGTAGTCAAAGAGACACGAGAACTTAAAGCCATCTAATTCATCACGATTCATTTCTATGACTAAGCTGAATGACAGATCCCAAAATACCAGACTTGCCATTCACTAATTTTAAGATAGCTTCTAGTCTTAGGCAGGAAAGATAGCTGCTAGGGCAGGAGGAGAGGAAAGGAGAAAAGGGAGAGTCTATCTCACCTTCTGAACAATTTAAGTCAGCAGTCTTGGGATTTGCCAAGATAAAATCTCCAGATGTTCTCATAAATTCTGGGGAAAGCTGCAACAATGTAAAAGGGTACCTTGAAATCTAGTCTATTCAGTAGGAGAATTTTGAAACATATAGGGGATAACAGTATAAAACTCTTGAACCCCCACCAGGTGGGGAGATCAGACGGACTAGCTGAGTTGCCTGCTTGTGCTTTATGCCAAGTGTGTCCTTAATAAATTCATTTGTTTTGTTTTCTTAATAAATTCACTTTCTTTGCTCCAACACTGCTTTCTGTCACTTCTCTGAATTCTTTCTCATGAGTGTGGCAAGAGCCAAGGAGGGGAGAGTCAGCCCCTTTGAGTCAGGTGGCTCTCTGGTAACACTAGGAAATTGTACCAACAAAAAATTTGGTATTATCTTAATGAATCCACCATATTACAGACCAGCATTATTAAAAATATGTTCTTCAGGCCAGTTTGTCTCAGTGGTTAGAGTGTTGGCCAGCAGACCAAAGAGTTATGGGTACAATTCTGGGCAAGGGCACATACTTCATTTGTGGTTTAGTCCCCAGCCCTGGTCATGGTCATGCAGGAGGCAACCAGTGGATGTGTCTTTCTCACATAAATGTTTCTCTCTCTCTCTCTCTCTCTCTCTCTCTCTCTCTCTCTCTCTCCCCCCTCCCTCCTACTCTATCTGAAGATAAATGGAAAAAATATCTTCCAGTGAAGATTTAAAAAAAAAAAGTGTAGGTTTTTGATTAAATAAACATCAATAATGCTGAGGAAACAGCTTTGGGGGGACTGGGTGTAGTTTGTGGGGAGATTAAGCAAAAAAGAATAAGGAAAAACTCATGGACATGGATAACAATGTGGTGATTATGTCAGGGGGAGGTGTAAAAGGGTATGGGGGGATACATGGTGATAGATGGAGACTTGACTTGGGGTGATAAACACACAATTCAGTGTACAGATGATGTGTTGTAGAAGTGTAATCTGAAATCTGTAATATTTTGTTAATCAGCCTCACCCCAATAAATTAAATTAAAAATAACAGAAACAAAACAAAATAAAGTTCAAGTTTCTACCCCCTGAATAACAAAATGCTGAGGAAATAAAGCTAAGGAAGTTTTTTTTTATTAGACTTCTCATAGTAATTAATATGCTAATGTGAATTATGCATCTTTAAAATATTAATATAATAAGTAGTACTTTCAAGTTCCACATTCATTTTTTTCTAAGAAATCTGTCTGTTCATAATATATTAGGGATATTTAAAGGACACTTGTTCTTTGGAACCACTGACAACCTTCTTGCTTTACTCATTTAAAAAGTTGTATGACCCTCTAACCAAAATGTTTGCCATGTTGTCACTCCCTCTAATGAATATTTCTCTCTCTTCATTCTACTAGAAGGTTACAGGATACATCTAAGGCTAAACTTCAGAGGAACCCAAAGTGTACTGAGTTTTTCATTCGCTACCCACTTTCGACCCTCAAGTCTGGGTGAAAATAGCACAGGAATAAAGCTTGGTCGTGGCTATAGCAAATTTGCTTTGATAGATTTGAATACACAAAACAGAGTCTTCAACTTGAAAGCACTCTAGCATCCCTCAACCCTTAGCTCATCACCAGAAAATTTCTCAGTTAAGGTTTTACTGACTTGTTAATATGAACTTACAGTAATAACTGGGGAATCTATATTGAATTACAATTAAAATTAAAAATAACATTCTAGAAAACAACTTCACAACATGTGTTCAAAAGTCTTAAAAATGTTTATTTTCATCAAGCTATTTTTGATTCCACTTTTAGAACTTGTTCTCCAAAATATGTATAAGAATGATCATAGGCATATTATTCATAATAATTACAAAAAAATGATACACTTGTATAACAGAACCTTATTTACAACTTTAAAATGATGCCGTAGAGAAATATGTATTAACATAAAGAAATGCATATGTCCATATGCATGTATTTTATTAAAAGCACAAGTACATACTTAAATACATAAATACCTACATACTGGTATAAACTTGTATTTGTATGGATTATCCTGAGTGATATACAAACTGAAAATTACAGTTGTATCTGGGTTGGTGCACTGGGAGACTGAGGAACAGAGGAGGAGAGAGACTGTCCTCTGCTCTTCTTTATGCTAGCAACTTGAATCATTTACCAAAAATTATAGAAGGGATAGGTAGGTGAATAGATAGATGGGAAAGGAAGAAATGAAGGAAAGGAGGCAAGGAGGGAGGGATGGGTGAATGGAGGGAGGGAGGAGGCAGAAAGGGACAGGGAGTGGAAGGAAGACAGGAAGAAGGAGACAACTCTATGATGGTATAAATTATTAAACAAAATGTGTCTTTAATCCTGTGTATAAACCCAAGGAACCACCTCATGATCGAAAAGTTCAAGCACGTCAAGTTTGATCATTGTTATTCAAATTCTCTAAAATTTTATTTTAAATTTTGTTTACTTTATCTGTCAGTTTCTAAAACAATGTTAAAGTGCATTGCCTCATAGTTTTAGTGATTTCTGCCTTGGGCAATTTGATACTGGTGCTCATAAAAGCTCCTGGCAGATACACTTTGTGTTGGTTTGAGCCCTTCATCAACACAATACTGTAGCCCAGCCCCTTGTGATTTTAAAGTCTCTAGTATTTTTGGCAGCTGGAAATAAATAATTTAATTCTTAATTAGGGCTTTGTTCACATGTTTACCACTCCCCCTGCTCAACGCCTTTTGTTCCCAGGTTCCTAGTCTTAAATTGCTGATGTCGTGTTTCTTTGTCAAGCAGGAGGAGATAACTTCAGGGCAGCAAGGAGAATTTTTATAAGTCGGTTTTGCAGAAGAAAAGAATGACCAGCTGCTGATGCTCTGGAGTCTGATGTGGGAAAAGTGTCACTTGTGACTCAAGAAACACTGACTTCTCTCAGTTCCCTGGAACTGCCCTCCCCTGCCTCTCTATAAAAATCTCTTTACTTGGTCCCGAACTTCAGAGATGGTCTTTGGACTTTAGTGCGCTGTCTTCCCAGGCTGCTGGCTTTCTGAACAAAGCAACTGTTCCTTGCCACCCAACACTTGTTACTTGAGTATTGGCTTTTGAACAGTGATCAGCCGAACTTGGGGTTTTTTGGTAGCAATATATATTGCGTTTTCCTTTTATATAGTTTTAGTCCTGAATTCTATTTTGTCTAATATTAACGTTATAGTAGATTTTGTTATCCATATGGTTGTTATTAGTATTTGCTTAGAATATCTTAATTCATCCATATATTTTATCTTTTTTGGGTCATTTAATTTTATATGTCTCTTATAAAATCATATAGCTGGATATTAACTTTTCCAAGTTGTAGTTCTCTGTTTTTAACAGGTTATTTAAGCCATTTACATTTATTTCTTATACTGTCTACTTGTCCCAATCATCATTTTTTGGTGTGGATTATATTTACTCTGCATTATTATTTCTTCTTTGATAAACTTATTGAATTGATTACATCTGTTCTACATATTGTTTTTTCTGCTTTTTCTTTAATTGGTTGGAAGCTGTACCTCCTGTTTCTGCAATTCTAGTAGTTTTACTCAAATTTTTAATATATACATTTTCACTTATAGGAAATTTATATAAAACATATGTTTATCTGTTGAAGCCTAACTTTTTAACATAGTAAACTTTCTTTTTTTCTTTAAATAATTTTTAATTTTTTAATTACAGTTGATATCCAATATTATATTAGTTTCAGATGTACAATGCAGTAATTAGACATTATACAACTAAGTGATTACCCGATTACCCCAATATATCTAGTAACCACCTGACACCATACATAGTTATTACAATATTGACTATATTCCCCATGCTGTACTTAACATCCCCATGACTATTTAGTAACTAGCAATTTGCATTTCTCAATCCTTTCACCTTTTTTACCCATCCCCCAAATCCCCTCCTATCTGGCAACTGTCAAATCGTTCTCTGGATCTATGAGTTTGTTTCTGTTCTGCTTATTTGTTATTTTGTTTTTTAGATTTTACATATAAATGAAATCACATGGGATTTGTCTTCCTCTGAATTATTTCACTCAGTACAGTAACCCCTAGGTCTATCTATGTTATTGCAATAGCAAAGTAGCAAGATTTCATTCTTTTTTATATATGTACCACTTCTTTTGTTGTTGTTGTTGTTGTTGTTGTTTTAATGTTTTTATTGATTTGAGAAAGAGAGAGAGAAACATCAATATGAGAGAGACATTCATTGGTTGCCTCCCTCACAAGCCCCAACTGGGAGTCAAACCAGTGACCTTTTGGTGCAGAGAATAACACTCAACCAACTGAGCCACACTGGCCAAGGCTGCACCACTTCTTCTTTATGCATTCATCTATTGGTGAACACTTAGGTTGCTTTCACGTCTTGGATATTATAAATAATGTTGCAATGAACACTGAATGCATATGTGGTTTTGATTTAGTGTTTTGGGTTTCTTTGGATAAATACCCAGAAGTGGAATTGCTGGGTCCTTCTTTGTCTCTCATTGTAGCCTATGTTTTAAAGTCTGTTTTGTTTGGTAGAGGTATTGCTATCCCAACTTTTTGTTTGTTTGTTTCCATTTTCATGAAATATATTTTTCCATCCCTTTACTTTCAGTCTGTGTGTGTCTTTTGATCTGAAGTAAGTCTCTTATAGACAGCAGATGTAAAGGTCTTGTTTTTTTTATCTAGTCAGCCTCCATATATCTTTTGATTAGAACATTTAATCCATTTGCTTTTAAAGTAATTGTTGATAACGGCCTCCCACCTGAGTGATGATACCATCAGAAACTGAAGGTCAGCCACCAGAGTGTTCGTGTGAGCCCAGCTCAGACTGAGACGCTCTTCAGAAGGAAACATCTGAAAACTCAAACTAGACTTTGCCAAAATGAAGAACACCCTCTGGTTGAGATCCAAGATAATTAATTGTTGGTCTGCAGATTCTTTAACATTTTGAAAATAAAATGTATTTTAATAAACACTGGTTTTATAATTATACTTGTATTTTGTGTACAGTTTTTGGGGACACCATATATAGATATGAATCAATCAGAGACCTAGCCTTTCCCTTAGATTATCAGCAACCCTTGAGGCAGCAGAAGACAGTATCCCAGAACTGACTAATGGTCACATGATCCAGACCTCTGGCAGGTTAAAGATAACATCTTGACCTAGATTATGTTTTAGTTCCGGAGCCCTCAGTTGGAATGACCTCTGGCTAATTTCTCATGAAACCAGACAGAGGGACTCTAAAACGACCTCAGAGCTATCCTCAAGACCTGAAGAAATGATTCATCACCTACCTTGCCTCTGACCAATTACCTCCCAGCATTACTCCAAACCCCTAACCCACAGTGTCTGGAGATTTTTCCCAATATTATCTGTAATATACACACCATCAGGGACTTGGGTCTGTAGAACATTAGTTCCCCATCTCTGGATTGGCCAATTCAAAATTAAACTTTTTATTTTCTATACTGCAAAAAATAAAATAAAACAGTTGTTGATGGATATGTGTTTATTGCCATTTTATTATTTATATTCTTACAATCTTTTTCTTCTTCTTCATTTTATTAAAGAAGACCCTTTGACATTTCTTTTAACACTGGGTTGGTGGTAAGGCTTTAGCTTTTTCGTGTCTGGGAAGCTCTTTGTCTTTTGATTCTAAATGATAGCTTTACTGGGTACAGTAATCTTGGTTGTAGGTTTTTGCTTTTCATCACTTTGAATAGTTTGTGCTAATCCCTTCTGGCCTGAAACATTTCTATTGAGGAATCAGCTTAAAAATCTTATGGGAGCTCCTTTATAGATAACTAACTGTTTTTGTCTTGCTGCTTTTAAGATTTTGTCTTTAACCTTTAGTAATTTAATTATGATGTGTGTAGGCATGGGCCTCTTTGGGTTTATCTTGTTTGGGACTTTCTGTGCTTCCTGGACATGTATGCCTATTTCCTTCACCAGGTTAGGGAAGTATTCCTCATTATTTTTTCACATATGTTTTCAATTCCTTGCTCTCTCTCCTTCCAGCACCCCCATAATGCAAATCTTGGTGTGCTTGAAGTTGTCCCAGAGGCTCTTCACACTATCCTCATTCTTTGGATTCCTTCTTCTCTTTGCTGTTCTCATTGGGTGTTTTCTGCTTCCTTATCTTCCAAATCTCTGATCTGATCCTCTGCTTCATCTACTCCACGGTTCATTTCTTAAAATATAGTCTTCATTTCAATGATGGTGGTCTGCATTTCTTACTGGGTTTATTTTTGTTGTTTGTTTGTTTGTTTGTTTGTTTGTTTCCTAGTTCCATCTTTATGTTTTCTATCACTTTGTTGAAGTTCTCACTAACTTCATCTACTTTACCCTAAATTCATCGATCATCTTTATAAACAGTATTTTGAACTCTGCATCTGTTAGATTGCTTATCTCCATTTTGTTTAGTTCTTTTCCTGGAGTTTTGTTCTGTTCTTTCATTTGAAACAGTTTCCTTTGTCTCCTCATTTTGGCCATCTCCTTGTGTTTTCTGTGTATTAGGTAGAGCTGCTATGTATCCCAGGTTTGGTAGGGTGGCCTTTTGCAGTAGGTATCCAATAGGCTCCAGTGGCACAGCCTCCCCAATCACTCAAGCTGGGCATTCCATGTGCACCCGCTATGTGGGCTGTGTACACCCTTCTGTTATAGGTGAGCCTTTGTTGCTGTTGGCACATCAATGGGAGGGGTTTATTCCCAGGCCCATCAGCTATAAGAACTGGCTGTGATCATTGTGGAGGATCAGCTGATCCCACAGACTAGGATTTACTACAGTGGGGCTCTCATGTCTTCAGAGACCAACCCTCAAGTGTGTCAATTGTGGGGGTGGATGGGTGGTGCTTTGACATGGTCTGAGGCTGTCCACTGGGTGTGTTGGCTCTGGGGCCTCCTAGGAGGCACAAGCTAAGGGTCAGCTGCTACCTGTGCCTTACCCAGGGCCACCTGGCATGAGCTGCACAGTGATGTGCAGATGGCTTCTACATGTCCTGGGCTTGGAGGTGCCCAGGAGAGGCCAAGCTGCAAACCAGGGCTCGCTGTCACTAGTGCAAGTCTGGCGCCACTTGGCAAAAGGCATGGAGCATGCAAAGCCCAGATATTGCTTGTTTGAGAGATTTTAGAAAAGTCCACAGCATGAGCTAAGGGAGGCCATTTGTATGGAAAAGCTATTGGAATTGGTTTGGATGGGCCCAATCATTGGGTGGGACATGGTCTCAGGAAATCACCAAGCCTGGATGAACAGTGTTAGCTTGGTTGATGGAGACTCAGATAAAGCACCAGCCTACTGGCTCTTTGTGTGTGAGGGGGAGGGGGGGGGGAATCTCAGAAAAGAAACAGTGGCCTCTGTCAGCACTTTTATCTGACAGAAAGCTGTCCCTCTAGCTCTTGCCCTGATGCAAGATAATTCAGTTAATTCCCATTTGTCCCTGGTGAATTCTGAGCTGCTGCCCCAGTGCTGGAGCTCAGAGCGAGTGAGTCTGAATAAGTCCATGCGCAGGCCCTTTAACAGGAATGCCTGAGATTTCAGAAGCACTCTGTCTCACTCAGCCACAATCCCCACTGGTTTTTACAGCCAGAAGTTATGGGAACTTCTCTTCCTGGCACTGGAACCCTGGGTTGGGGAGTCTGGTGTGGGGCTGGGACCCCTCACTCCTCAGGGAGCCCTTCAAAGCTGATATATCACTTCCAGTTTTCATCCAACACACATGGGACCAGCCTGTTCTGCGTTTCCACCCTTCCTACCAGCCTTGATATGACCTCTTCTTTGTATCCTTAGTTATAGAACTTCTGTTCAGCTCGATTTTACACAGTTCTGAATGATGGTCGTTCCATATTTGAGTTGTGGTTTTGATGTGGTTGTGGGAAGATTTGAGTAGCACATTTACCTACACTGCCATCCTGCCTGGAACCCCAAACCGAGCTTTAATAAATACTTACAACCTCCTGTCCCCTCCCCATTCTCCTGAGCTCCCACAGTGTTGAAATTAAGTGCGATTTTGGTTCTAAATTTTATATATTAAATAATAAATGCTCAAATAATTAATACTCAATTATAAGTTATGCTTATATTTTTGTTCAATATTACTTCCATATCTTACTTTTGAGTTCACTTTTAATATTGTTGAAGTATAGTTTCTATTAATTATTACAAGTAATGTACTTCTAAGGTAAGGTTCACAAGTAATGTACTTCTAAGTGTTTTATTGTTTAAAAATATCCTATTTTACCTTTATACTTGAAAAATAGGTTGATATAGTACAGAATCTTATTGTCTCACAGTTCTCTGAAAATACTAATGATACACATCCTGAAGTCTCCTCTTGGTTGCTCCATTAATTAGGTATCTTCAGATATTTTTATTCTTGTAAAACATGACATCTGTCTTTCATGATGGTGGTTGTCCTCTAACATCCTGATTTGGAGTTGTGAGGCTGTCATTTATTAGCCCTTTCCTCATAGCCTGTCCTGACCACAGCTTGACCACCACGACTAAGCTGGAGTCCTGGGCTCAAAGGCTCCTCATTCCTTGGGGGCTTCACCAACCACCCGGGATACTGCCCTGCCTCCCAATTTGCAGCTATTACCTAAAAGAGACAGGAAGCAGCTCACCTCCCTGATACTTGCACAGCGTCTCCCAACCAGGCTCCTCCTGTTCCTATCCACGGCCTCTCAGCCCGTGTTCCCCTGGGGCCATCTTCAACTCCTCATCCCCCTACCTGCCCCTTATTTGGGCTGTGCATTCCTCTTTCAATCTAATCTCATCTAAACTATAATTTTCAGAAATTCCTCATAAATTCTGATCCACTAATGCTATTCTTTCTCTCTTTAAAATTCTTGTCTATTCATTATAAGGACATGAGGGTGAAAGGAAAAAAACATGAATCTGCTCAATCTATCCCTCTGGCCTAATCTTCAACCTTATTAACATTTTTTAAAGTCATAAGCAGCGCGCTCACACGTACACACACACACACACACACACACACACACACCCTCCATACTTTAATGCTAAATCTAAATAAAGTCTTAGGTCTCACTGCTCACTCTCACAAATGGTAAGCCACATTATTTCCATAACATGCTTGGAATCCATCAAAAAGCAGTTTCCTGAATTTGTTTTTCCCTCTCTCTTTTAGAAAGGAGATTTAGAGTGCCTGATAAGGAATTGCTGCCTCTTGGTTTGACAACTCTGTGTTACTTTTGTCCACTTCTTGGCCTCTTTCCTGCTGCGCCTCCGCCAGCCTTGCGGAGCCCTTGCAGCTTGCATAGGACTATCACGGGATTTCAAGCTCAGTATGTGTTAAGGCTCCTTTCTTTGCTCCAAATCCAGACTTTGGAATTTGCATTTAGATGAAGTTACATAGACCTGGTTACCAATGCCACAATGACCCACCCAGAATATAAAAACTCGGTTCACTCAATTACCACCACATGCACATGCCCAAGGCAGGTGTGTGCACTTTGGATTGGTTGGCCTTGCAGACGAAATGTCTGAGGAGTGTTGGTAAGTTCTGTGCAGAGATACAGAAGCTTGTGCCTTGGACTGAAGCTTTCTTTGGTCTCTAAGAGAAATCTGCTTGTGACTGCTAAATCCAGTCACCTTTGTCCCCACTGTATTATGAACAAACAAATAATGTATCAAGGACTAAATACATAGTGAAAGACAATTTAGTATCATGATTTAGTCCAGGCTCTGGTTGAATTCAGATTCTTTTGTTTATCAAATGTGTGATCTTAGCCAAATGACTTAACCTCTCTGTGCTTCAGTTTCCACCTCTATTAAATGGGGACAATGATAGTACCTAATTCTGACAATTGCTATGAAGATTAAATAACTTAGTGCATGCAAAGTGTCTAGAACGGAACCTGGCAAAGAGCAAGCCCCATATAAGCATCTGCTAATATTACCAGCAATTGCTGTTCCCATGCTCAAAAGAATAGACTACTCTGTGAGTCTATTTTTATTTTTTATTCTAAATGTTTTTCATTCAGTTTTGGAGATAGAGGAAGGGAGAGAGATAGAGAAACATCGATGTGAGAGAGAAATATCGATCAGCTGCTTCCTGCACCAGGACCCCTCAGCCCATGGGAGAAGCTCAATCCACTGAGCCACACCAGCAGGGCTTTGCCTCTATTTTTCAGAAAGAGTACATCTCTCTTGGCACTTTTCTCACTGCCCACGAGAAGATTATGGGAATGGCAACGATGCAGAGCAGACCACACAAAAGGTATGGAGATGACAAGTCACCATCGGACTATTGGGCTGGTGCCCAGGAACCCTCAGGAGAAATGTGACTCTGAGTCCTTCAGATCTCTTAAGAAAATCCAGAACAACTCTCCGCAGCTCGGCAAACTCATCAGCCCACATCTGCTTTGGAAATCAAGTGGCCCATAAGTGCAGAGCTGCCGTGTCTCACACGCTCCCCAGGTACAACTCAGAGAGCTAGGCCCCGCTGCTCAGACAGCCTGCTGCTGCCTGGCTCGTGTGCAGGCTCGGGTACTGCAGTTTTGGGCTCTGCAAATGGCCAATGGCCACAGGCCTGTTCAAGGCATACTCAGCTTCTAGAGAGAGAGCATCTCTTAATCAGTCCTGGGGGTGAGGCTGACTAGGATTGATTATGAAGGCACCCTCACTGCTAAGGCCCTGCCAAGAAGTCTCTTTTCAGTCCCTTATCTTTATTTGACCAGTATCCCCTGGATGCAGAATGCCAGCTTAATTACTAGTGGCGGGTGGGGAGGGACTGTTAGAAAAGAGCTAATGATGGTATGGCTCTTGGGTTATAGAAAAGAATAGAATCTGCTATGGCTCTTGGGCTAGAAGCGAAAAGAGAGAGCAAACTGATGAATGGGCCCCCTCCCCCCTTCCTTTCAATTGGATGGATTGCAGTTTGTGTAAATATTTTCTTGGCCTTCCCCCTCCCTCTTGCATTGTCACTTTGGCCTCACAGCCTCATTTAAAGATGCATTTGTTTGCATGACTCATTAATGCAACAGGTCTATTGACTAAATCCTAAAAATCAATGGTCTAGTTTGAAGATAAGCCTCTGCCTTGATTTCCTAGAGATGGTCTCTAAAAGCATGGGGTCGCATTGTGTACACACACAGCTCTGTCATTTCTTTGATCATCCGGGGACACATGCAATCCTAACCAAACAGGTGAGACAGCAAAAGCAGCTGTAAGAAAAATGCATTCCATCAGAGTACGCCAGGACCAGGCCAAGACAGGTGGGTGCCCCAGAGACTAGTAATTTGCTTTCTCAGCCGATGGATATTCATTGCAATATTGACAAAAGAACACCTGTGGTATGAATTAAGAGGAGATAGAATCCCTGTGACAGCTTTCCACCTCTTTGCTGCCCAGCAATGCACCTCTTGCTTCCAACTTGCACACACACCTCAGCAGAACAACAGCCCAGCAATGAACTAAATCTATGCTCTTTCAAAGGCGGTTTAGTAATTTCAGGACCTGCTTAAGGCCCTTGGGTTCATTACACTTCTCGACTCAGAGAACTATACCAAATTATTCCAACAATTCAACCCAAACAATTGCCACCCAGAAAGGAATGATGGGCAACATAAATTTCCCCATCTCAGTACACTTCCAGGATGCCTTTGAGCCTTTTGCATAGCAGGGCCCAGACGGCCCTGGCCGGTGCAGAATGGAAACCAGGTGGGAAGCAGGAGCAGGGGGGGAGGGCGGCTGTACCCTCAGCCTCGGGGCAGGCCAGAGGGACTAAACCATTTGTTTTTCTAAAACAAAGAAAAACAAAAATTTTAAGAATCTAAAAATCAAAGTGACCAAGAATGGGAAGTCATGGTAAAGTACCAGCATTGGTCATATGGAATAGCATTCATAGAATTTACAGGGATGTAGTCTCCAATTTTCTCTTTGCAAGCTCCTTCATAGAACACTTGAGTTGGTCTCCGAGAAAAGCCATGGGCTCCCCCTTCTTAAACAGTGCTGTCCAGTACAAACTAATGAGAGCCACATAATGTGATTTTAAGCTTTCCAATAGCCACATTAAAAAAATTTTTTTTTCCTTTATTGCTTTTAGAGAGAGAGGAAGAGAGAAGGAGAAATAGAAACATCAATGAGAGAGAACATCAATGTGCTGCCTCCTGCATACCCCACACTGGGGATTGAGCCCACAACCTGGGCATGTGCCCTGACCGGGAATCAAACTGGTGCCCTCTTGGTGCATGGGTTGATGCTCAACCACTGAGCCACACTGCCTGGGCACCAAAAGCCACATTTTAAACAGTAAAAAGAACGAGGTGAAATTAAATTTAATCTTTTAATCCAATATGTCCAAGATAGCATCATTTCAACATACACACAGTATTAAAATGCATTAATGTTGTTCATACTATGTATTGGGCAATGCAATTATTGAAGCTCTTGGCCTCATGGAGAGATCAGTCCTTGTTCCCAGGGACTTTCCATTCTGAAGAGACAGTGGCAGAAATCGGAAGACCATCTGCCTGTGAGTTGGAGTTATCCGAACGCATATTACAGAAACAAAGAGGTGGTCTAGGTCAGTGACCAGAGCTTGAAGTTTGAAGCTCAGAAGTCAGACCTGGAACCTCAATTCTATTGCTTACTAATGGCGTGACTTTGGAAAACTTACTTAACTTCTTCAAGCTTCAGTTTCTTGACCTCATAGGGTTGTTTTCCGGCCAGACTCTCACAGGCATGGAGAAATATTAGATATAATGATATAAATTATAAAAGATATATTATCTTTGATATTTTTACCAAGAACCTGGCATAGTCTCTCATCTTCAGATCCCTGAAAAGGAAGATTTCTAATTTATCAATGACTGGCAAAGCTCTATGATGATGATGATGAGAGAGAGAGAGAGAGAGAGAGAGAGAGAGAGAGAACTAGTCAGTCAGTCAGCGAACTAGTTAGTATTGTAGTTGAATAGAAAATGATAAAGTGAAAATGGGAACTAGAATACCAGCCTAGGGAAAGAAGTCCCTCAATTTGTCCTGTTGTGTATGTAAAAACACAGAAGAACGAATGAACGCAGTCTTTAATAAGTGGGGATGTTTCCTGACTGCCCCATGGCTGGAACATAAGGAACAGAAAGACCAAGCCCCTTCTGGACACACTAGCCCAGAGTCCCGTTCTGTGGTATGAAGAGGAGGAAGGAAGTGAGCACGGAGAACAGAGGTCTGCAATTATAACCCAACGTCCTGCTCCCTGGCAGCAGAGCAGTCCTCACAATCCATCTCCCTCTTCCTGTCAGGATTTCCTCGTCTCAGGATCCGTTCTCAATACTATGTGATCGAAAGATAGTGTGAAGCCAGGCAGTGTGTCTCAGTGGTTGACCCAGGCACCAAGAGGTCACCAGTTTGATTCCTGGTCAGGGCACATGCCCAGGTTGTGGGTCTGATCCCCAGTGGGGGGCATGCAGGAGGTGGCCAATCAGTGTTCTCTCTCATTGATGTTTCTATCTCTCTCTCTCTCTTCCTTTCTCTCTAAAATCAATAAAGAAAAAAAAAAATTTGTTAAAAAGATAGTGCCCTGGTCAGTTTGGCTCAACGGTTAAAGCATCAACCTGTGGTCCAGAGAGACCCGGGTTCGGTTTCCGCTAAGGGCATGTGCCTCAGTTGCAGTTTGTCCCCGGCCCTGGTTGGGTCATGCGAGTAGCAGCCACTCGTTGTGTCCCTTTCATGTCGATGTTTCTCTCTCTCTCTCTCCTCTCTCTCTTTCTCTCTGTCCCTCCTACTCTATCTGAACCAAAAATGGAAAAATATCCTTGAGTGAGAATAAAAATAAATCAATAAATAAATAGAAAGAAAAGATAGTGTGAATTAGGACATCAATGAAAGGAAACACAGTCTCTGAGGTTGTAGACCTTAGCCTAATCTTTTGTTTAACAGCACCCCACCCCAAAAAAAATCCTTTCTTGTAAGTCCCAAAAGCCTCTTTTATTCTGTGCTAGGCCACTTGTATAAGTAAGCCCTTAGCTGACAAGGTAGCTTACAGCTCTACATGTGAGAAAGGCGCCCCACAACAGACATGTGGAGTCAGATGTGCTTTCGCTTTAAGTCGCAGCCCCTCTCAGCCATAGTTTTAGTTTTGCCTTCTGGACACGCATAATCTCTCTTCTACACACCAGTCTTCAAATACACAAAGGCAGCCCTTACATGTCTTCTTGTGTGTGTGTGTGTGTGTGTGTGTGTGCACACGCGCGCCACACCAATAACTTTTGTTTCTTTAGTCTACTACTTCTCATTAGTCAGCGTCTCCAGGCGCCTTCCTTGCCCTTCACGGCATCTGCTACATTTGTGAATGCCCTTTTACAGTGCAGTGCACAGCGTGGAACATCCTCTCCTTGACATGCGCTGGGCAGTGTCCAGTACAGTGGACTATTGTTTGGGAGACAGAGCTTGGCAGTCCCACTGCATGTCCGCCTCACCATCCTCCCAGCTATTCCACCCTCCTTCCCCTCCTCCCACATTAAATACTGTTTGTTCTCCTTCCACAGTGTTTCCCATATCTGCCCCCTACCTTACCCAACCCCTCCCCACGTCTGCTCATCCTGGGCCCCATCAGTGCTCCTCTGGATGGCTTACTGAAATGGTCTCTGATGGCTTACCTACCTCCAGCCTCTCACATCTGCAATCCATCCTCCACCCTGCTGCCAGGTGATTTTTTCTGGTCAATAACCCAGTTCACATCAAACCCCTATACAGAAACAACCACAACTCCAATGGCCTTCTGAATAAGGCTCAACTCCATGGTATAGCGTTCAAAGCTCTCAGTGATCCTGCTTTAAGCTATTTTCTTGGCCTTATTGTCCTCTGCACCCTTCCACCTAGGCCAGACCCTTGCCATTCCCCTCAGCCTCAAATATTTCATCCCTCTCCTCTGGTGGTAGAGAGCTTCTTGGTCATCCTCTAAAGCCCAGAATAAAAGCCCTTTCTCCCTGATGCCTTCAATACTCTCCTCCTTGGAAATCCTACAGCATTAGTTGTAATTCCTTCTTGGGTCATTCATTTATCATCTCTTTTGCACCTTTACTCTTTTCCTTTTCAACAAGGCACTGTCCCTGTACTCAAGGAGGTTCCAATCTAATGAGAGAACTAGACAAGCAAAGAGCCCCAGAATCTTGAGTGCTCCACAGGGGATGGGATGTCTAACCAGACAGACATTGCGGCCAGGGAACATTTCACGGGGACCAGGACATTAAGACTGGGTTTGGACATGACTAGGAGTCCCAGTCAGAGAGCATTATCTGTGAAGAAGCCACACGATGAGTGAGATCATGGGTCATTTAGAGAAACAAATATGTAACTTTGTGGCTGCTTTGTAGCATGAGGATGGGATGTGGTGGAGACCAAGCTGAAAGACTGGCCAAGGCCAGTTCAGACAGGACCTTGAAGGCTGAGCTTTAGAGTGTGGGGAGTCACTGAAGGGTTCAAGCAGGGGAGTGACCTGCTGAGATTGTGAGTTTAGAAATTCCATGTTAGGCCCTGGCCAGTTTGGCTCAGCGGTTAGAGTGTCAGCCTGCGGTACAGAGAGACCCAGGTTCAGTTCCCGCTAAGGGCATGTACCTCGGTTGCAGTTTGTCCCCGGCCCTGGTTGGTCGTGCGATTGGCAGCCACTCGATGTGTCCCTTCACATCGATGTTCCTCTCTCTCTCTCTCTTCCCCTCTCTCTCCCTCCCGCTCTATCTGAACAAAAAATGGAAAAGTGTCCTCGGGTGAGGAAAAAAAAAAAGAAATTCCATGTTAGCCACAATGTGGAGAACAGACCACTTTGGAGTAGAGATGTAGAGACCTGTTATAGGGTTGGAGCAAAATTACAGATATGGCAACAGGTCCAATACAAGTAAACAGACTAAAAGTAGACCAGGAAGTAGAAACTTCAAAGAGTGAACTTGAATGTGAACAGAGAAGAAGACGGGTAAATTCTGGGTCTTTAGCTTTTACCTTATTTTGTCTTGTTTTGTATAAAATACCCCACAACAGGTGGCACTACCCCCGACAAAGCTTTAAGTCCCTGGTAACAGTCACACTCTGTCCACAGGCTCCGTGCGCCTTCAGCAGTGTCTGGCACAAGTAGGGTCTAAATAAGCTTTTGCCAAATTCTCCAACATCCTTAATTTTTGGTGGGCAAGTTTCATTTACAATAATGTCAAGCAGGGCATAATGTTTTCAAAGGAATTACTTCTACAGGAATAGCACGTTGAGAAAGGCCAACAGTTGGCTCACTCCACGTTCGTCCACCCATTTCTCATTGCACAGCTGTTCACTGAGTGTCTCTCACACACAGACATCATTTTAGGTGGTAAATAAGGCAACTCACTTCTTGCCTTAGCAGGGCTTATTCTATCAGGGGAAGAAAAAAAAAACAAGTAAACAAAATTAAAATATAAAGTCACATGCATAATCGCAAAGAGGGGGGGAAATGGAGTAAGAAATAAAAACAACTGGCCAAGAAGGAAATAATTAAGCTACAAAGTGGATGACAAGAAGGTGGCAAAGATATGTGAGGAGAGTGGGCTGGGCAGGTGCTAAGCCCAGTGCAGGGAGCTTGTGTGTAGGGACTTAAACGGGAAGCGAGAAAGTGCCTGGGGATGAGTTCGGAAAGGTGGGAGGCTCACGGAGGGCCTCGCAGGTCCTGAAAAAGTGTTTGGGTGTTCAGCAGGAGGTGAGTACCATCTGACCATGAAGATACATTTTTCCCCCTTATATCCTTGGAGAAAAGCAGAACACTTTTCCACAACTGTTCCTTTCCTGGAATGCTCCACAGGGTACCAGCCAAATCATATTTTTTCCCTTCATTCAGTAAAATTTCACCTAGGCTTTGCCCCAGTATCGTCAGTAATGTGATGAATGATGTATCCAGCTACAGGAATGCGCACAGCACTTGGTCCAACAGGGGGCGCTGAGCCTAACTCCGAACAGAGTCTCCATTGTGAGCCTGCTATGTACACTTCTGTTACCTGCCTCTCCTTGGAGCGTGGGCACCAGCCACGTGGTGGAGCAGGACAGAGCCAACAAGACCTGTTGGTACTGGAGCGCTATAGGAGATGCCAGGTAAGAGAGGAAGGCTGGCGATGCCAGATGGTGGCAAGAGAGCCCAAGCAACAGGTAAGGGACGAGTCTAAGGCTGAAAGAAAGGGGAATGAAGGCCGAGGGGGAAATTTGACTTTGATCTCTTACACTGAGACAGTGGGACAGTTGTCTCTTCTAGTTGCCCCAAGAAGAAACAGAGGTAATTATTTCTGAAGTTCCAGTGAGAAAAAAAAAAGGGGGGGGGGATGAAATAACCAAAGAAAACCAAAGAAAGAAGTTAAACTATAACAAGAAACTACATATAATGAGCCCCCATTTTCCTCCACCTTGTTTTTACACCAGGTTTCTAAATACCCTGAAGAGACAAGAGAATTTTTAGAATAAGAAAACAAGACTTAGAACTGGAACAAACATAAAGAGGAAAAATGTCAATGGCAAATGGTCCTCTGGATAGCAAATGCTGTTTGATTTTCTCTTATAAAGATTAAAAACAGATCCTTCCTTTTTACAGATGCATAGTATTCCACAGTGTAAATGTAACAGCTTTTTTATCTACTCATCTACTGATGGGCACTTGGGCTGTTTCCAGATCGTGGCTATTGTAAATAGAGCTGCTATGAACATAAGGGTGTATATATTCTTTCTATTCTTTCAGGATTCTTAGGTTATATTCCTAAAAGTGGGATCACTGGATCAAAGAAGTTTCTCTTACCCTTTGAGATGGCATAAAAGGTTATGCTAAGCAAAATAAGCTAGTCAGAGAAAGACAAGTATCACATGATCTTATTTATATGTGGAATCTAATGAATAAAATAAACTGATGAACAAAATAGATCCAGAGAAATGGAAGTAGGGAACAGACTGACATATCTTAGAGGAAAGGGGGTGGGTGGGCAGGAAGAGATTAACCAAAGAATTTATATACATATATGCATAACCTATGGACACACTGTGGTGAAGGCCTGGGTGGGGGCAGGAGCAAGGTGGAGGGGGTCAATGGGGGATAAAGGGGAGACATCTATAATACCTCCAACAATAAAGATAAACTTTTTTGAAAAAATTAAAAACAGACTGACAGCCCAGCTGGTATGGCTTGGTAGATTGAGTGTCCTCCCATAGACTGAGAGGTCCTGGTTTGATTTCCGGTCAGGGCACATGCCCAGGTTGTGGGCTCGATCCTCAGTGGGGACCATGTAGGAGGTAGCCAATGAATGTTTCTCTCTCACATCGATATTTCTCTCTCTCTCTCCCTTCCTCTCTCTCCAAAAAATCAGTAAAAACATATTTTAAAAAGCAAACTGATAGCTGTCAGAGGGGAAGAGGTTGGGTCTAGGTGGGAAGGGGGAAGGGATTTAAAAAAAAAAAGACACAGACAGCAGCATGGTGACTGTGCGGGGGTGGGGTAGGGGAAGGTGGAAGAATGTAAAAGGGGGATAAATAGTGACAAAAGGAGATTTGACTTGGGATGGTGAACACAACACAATATACAGATGATGTACTGTAGAATTGTATACCTGAAACCTGTATAACTGTATTAACCAATGTCGCTCCAATAAATTCAATTTTGTTTTATTCTATTTTATTTTAAATATATTTTTATTGATTCTTAGAGAGTGAGAAACATCAATCGGCGGCCTCCTGCACACCCCCTACTGGGGACCAAGCCCGAAACCCAGGCATGTGCCCTGACCACGAATGGAATCCGCAACTTCTTGGTGCATGGGTCGATGCTCAACCACTGAGCCACACTGGCTGGGCAATAAATTCAATTTTAAAAAGAGATTAAAAATAAGAGGGCCTGCAATGGTGTTTTAGTCACTGCCATAATCTCTCTGTCCTGACCCTGTGCCCTCAAACACAATAATTCCTGATCCTTAAAAGAAGCCTAGATTTAGAGATGATTGTTTCTTTTGCTTATTATAAATGTGTTTGGGGCCACATCATATACATGGGGAGTCCTGGGTCCTTTTGCCCAATCACTAGAATTTCATCAATGCCCTCACAGTCAAATGGTGCCCATGTGCTAGTGATCTCACAGATACACCATCATAATGCTCCATTATGGTTTTCCTTGGAGGGGGGAGTAATGGGCGGGGGTCCTGCACAGGTTTCAGCATGTACAAAACACAGCTGTCAGAATGTTACCCGTAGTAGTAGCCTGAGCATGTCATTCCAATCACAAGGAAATCGTGTTGGCTCCTTGTCAAGTGTTGAATTGATTCTAAAATTGCTTTGATGACTTCTATATTCAGTGCACAGTTTGGGTCCTCTGTTTATCTCTCCCTACGAGCCTAGCTGCAGCTTGAGAGCGTTCGAAGCTTGTTCCATTGGCCGTTTAAAAACACAGGTTTAAGTCCCACGGAGCATGTGCTCTCCGTGGCTGCTGCAGAGTCTCATATTCGGAGTTCATTCCTGGCTGTCCTCCAAAGCACTGAATGGATAGATCTAGTTAAGATGAAATTTCAGTTTTATCTTCACACAGAATGCTTCTGAATTAAACATATGCATACGTTGTGCATGATTTTATTTGGGATTATATAGCACATGAGAGCTTGAAAGAAGATAAGAGGAAAGAAAACAAAAACATCACCCAGTCTACTGGTTAAATTGGTCACTTGTTACCTAGTTTCCCTTCTGCGTTCAGCCAGGTGTTTCACACAGCAGGAGGCTTGACTTTTGCCCGAGTCTCCTGCCAGGATAGGTAAAAAAAATCTTGCCAACACAGAGTGAACATTCAGAACTGGACTAGAAAGATCAGACGTGTGTTCACCTTGGAATTGATGAGTAAAGAAAAGGGGAACTGAAATAAAAAGCAGAAGGAAATCTGAACTGCAGATCTGGGGGAATGGCTCACCTTTTGTGCTGTGTGTTACATTAGTGAGGATGATAATTAGTTGAAATTGGGAAAAGGAAAACTATACAGAAATTTGACAGCCTGTAAAACCAGAGTTCCCAGAGCTCTGCTTGTCTTGTCATGACTGGCTGATCCTTGCACAATTTTCCCCATGGTGGGAGCACCACCAAGTTCCTTATGCTTATGGACATGTTTGATGGATTAAACTAAAATCTAACCTGGGATATCCATTATATTGCAAGATGCATGCTTGATACGGGTAGACTGAGTAGAAAATATTTATGATGGGAGGCAGAGATTAGGCGAGCCTGCTTTTTAAAATTCATAAGGTTAATGACTATGTTACACAAGGCCTAGAGAGCTAATGATTTCACTTTCTGACAATGGTTTGTTCCTACCTACTTTGGAGACAAGTCAGTTGCTTCAATCTTGTCTCCAGAGAATTAAAATACCCTGAAGTCTTCTTCCCGGGTGTAAAATGATAGCCAGCAAGCCCTGAATTAGCATTCCTCACCCCCTTTCGGGGTTTAATGTGCATTGGAGATGAGGCAGAAAGAAAATAATGATGTTACAGCCAATCCTGGCTCTATTCTATCAATGTCATCATTTCATTTCCCAAAAACACGGGGCCTAAATGCTGAATTCATCAGAGAAAAGTATATTGATCTGGGTCAGCTGACCAGGGGCGGGACTGCTGAAGTATCCACAGCTCTGCAGTTGCCAATCCAAGTCATAAAGGGATAAGACCCTAAGGTCCAGGCAGCACGTGATCAGTCTCTGTGCCAGCCAACACGGTTCCTAGCGATGGTTCCATGTCTGAGCATCAGAGGTGGATTTCCAGGGACGCTAATGATGTTAAACTTCAGGACCTTTCACTCTGCACAGACCCTGAGAGAGTGGCCTTGTTTCACGGTGCCCCGAACCCCAAGTTTGTGAGTGGTAAAAGTTGTGCAATACATGGAGCCCGAAGCTTTTGTGGCATTTTTTCTGGATGTATGGTGTTTGTGGTATTTGATAGCTTTTTTAAATGTAAAATTTACTGTGATTTCTTTTCTCATTCTCAATTAATATTTATTTTCATATCTAATTTATTTATGTAATTGTGTATTATTTTTTCTTAAATACCCTACCACCTGGATTCATCCTGCCAGTGAATCCGCACAGCAGGCAAAGGGTTAAATGTAGTACAAAGCTCTGGAGCCTGAGATTCCAGAAGCTAAAAGAGGTATGTGATAAACATTGCCAGAGATTCAAATGTGGTCTCCAGATATACGTGCCCTAACCAGTTCTGCCTGACCAGTTCCTCAGGGGATTCTAAACAAGCTCTTTCACTCAAAACACCTCTTCGCAGGAAGGACCGAGTACCCTTGAAGGAAAGCGGCACTTCTGCTAGGGTTGCACGTCACCGGCCAAGTTCTTATCCGCCACTGCCGCCATCCCCTCGGGCTGGACAGGGGGCCCTGCTGGAGACACTGATAATCTAGCACACACACTTGGTTCAACTCTTATTATCACTGAAACTCAGCTTCCAGTGTCAAATCCAGGAGTCCCTCCCTATCACCTCAAATCCCCGTTTGTGCCCCCCAGGAAGCCACGCTCCTCATACCTTCCAGGATAAAGTGCGAAATGAAAATCAAGCTCAATAGGATTTACTTAGTCACCAGAGCATGTTCTTTTCTTTCATTCCTCAGAGCTCTCGAGTGTTCTTTTGCACAAACACAAGGCTTTGTTTAATGTCCTAACATGATTTTATTACTTTTCAACCTTTCTATTTCTCACACAGCTCATTTATAAACTATTTTCTAAAAGATGTTAATTAATGAAAGAAAGTAGAATTCAGTGTGGTGTCAGGTCCTATGATTACATACAGCATAACTGGGACGATGATGTCTCAGCAGTTGAAGTCCATCAGATGGGTTAAAGTAAAGTGTGTTCAGTATAGGCAGGCTACTTGCATATTATTCTCACACAGAATTATAGCAAACTGGAGACAGTTAAAAAAACAAAACAAAAAAACTAGCCCTAGCTAGTTTGACTTAGCGATTAGAGCATTGACCCGCGAACTAAATGGTCACAAGTTCAATTCCTGGTCAAGGGCACATACCTGGGCTGAAGGCTCAATCCCTGGCCCTGGTTGGGTTGTGCTGGAAGCAACCAATCAATGTGTCTCTCTCACACTGATGTTTCCCTCTCTCTCTTCAACTGTATCTAAAAAAAATCAATGGAAAAATATCCTCAGGTGAGGATTAAAAAAATTAAAAATAATAAAATAAATGGAAAAAAAACACAATAACTTTGAAAGAGTAAAAACTAGGCAAGTTTAAATCCCACTTATTAAAACTGACAACGTGTCAGGGTATATGAAAACTCTTTCGAGCACACATGCATTAATTATATGGAAACTTGATACTGTTGATGGTACCCATGTGTCAGCAGTCAGTTATTAACCCACATTCTCAGACTCTACTGTCAAACATTAGTTAAGTACAATTTAATCTCGTGTTCAAAAGCATCAGACTGCAAGCATAATAAACCATAGTTCCATTATTTCAAATGCCCACAAGTAAAGACATTAAATGCAAACACCAAACATACTATTCTTACCCTACCTTTACCAACACCACATAAATAGTCAAGTTTTACCAGCAAGATACCTAAACCACCAACGGCATCCTCTGATAGCCAGTCTTCACGATGGCCACCAACCGTCCCTGCCTCCTAGGATTCACAGAGGTCTCACAGTCTCCTCCCATCTCATATCAGGTTGGGTCAGTGTAGCCAATAGAATATGGCAGAAGTGATGACATGTCACTTTTGAGATTATGTTATAAAAGACTCTGGCTTTGTATGCACTCTCTTATTCATTGACTCTCTCTCTCCTGCTCCCCTGTTACCCAGCCCCATTACTTCCTCTGAGGGAAGCAAACTGCCCGGTTGTGAGTAACACCATGGAGAGGTGCACATGGTAGAAACACCGAAGCCTCCAGCCAAGGGCCAGCAAGTAACTGAGGCCTGCTAACATCCACCCAAGTGGAGGCAGATTTGACCGGTGCAACCCCACCCCCACCCCCAATGCCAAGTCCAAACTTCAGTAACCTGCTGGTAGAGGGCATATCTCTATGACCTCATAGAAGTGAGAAAAGCCAGTGTATGTAGTTGAAAACGGGAGGGTCACATAAATGAGAAGAAATAATCATCTCCCTTGTTCACCAGAATACAAACAAGTGTGCTTCGAGGCCATGAAATGAGGTAGAGTGGAACTATCAGTGGCTCTGCTCCATTTCAGCATCCAACGCATCATGTCTTTCTAACCCAGGAGAAAACTATACACTCAAGCCCCCCATTAGAGAGGCAGGTTTAAATCACATTGCACTGAATTTACTGCAGCAGATTTCTTTGAATATGACTGTGCATTTGCTGTGCGTTCAGAGATTGTTTTTGATAAGTCAATTAATGCCTTTCAGAAACCTTTAACTTATGCAATATGTCAAGTAAGAAAAGCATTTTTTAACCTACCCCAGGAATAGAATATGAAACATTCAATTCTGAAAGTTCCTGAGTTAGAGGTCAATAGCTGCTAATTCACTGATATTTCTAGAGCAGATTGCATAGACAAGAAATCAATATTTCTAACCCCAAACTTTGGAAAGAAGCAGAGTAGATTTTCAAGTGACTGCATATTTTAAGCTGCTTTTTTTCTCTTTCTTTCTTCTCCTTCCCATGTAAAACTCTCATTGACTTTTCTGTGACCATATTCTGAAGGAAACAGACAATGTCAAGTTCATGTCTGAATTCCTCTCACAGGGCAAACATACACTAGACATGTCAAGTGGTTTGATTTTCACCAAGCCCTTTCTTCCCAAGCAAAATCTAATGAGATCCTATGAATGAGAACAATAAATAGTAAAATAAAAAGTGAGTAACATTCCAAGAAAGCAAGAGAAGTACTACAGAGGCTCACTGTAATACCTTCTTGAAGAATTCTCGCTTGATTCAAGGATGAAAAATACACAATATAGTAAAGCAGAACAGGAACTGATTTGTAACCAAGAAAGATTTAGATGCAAAGTAACGTGTTCTCTTATTTATCTGCCTGAACAAAGTCGAGATTTTTCTGATTCCACAGAAACGACCCATCTTCATACATTTTAAATAATTAAAACAAGAACAGTGTTATACTTTTTTAATGTAATAATGGGTAATAGTCAGTAATTCTTTCCATATATGTTTCCACTGAAAATGTTTTTCCATGAAGAATCAATTGCTACTCAGTCCTGGAATTTGTCTCACAAAAACCGCGAAACAACTCCGTCTTCCAGGAGATAGTATATTCCATTAACATCTCATTCCAGGCAACCAGGAAATAGAACTTTATTTACAAAGTTAAAATAGAAGCTGCAATAAATAATTACTGTCAGAAATCTAAAAATAACTTTTACTCCTAATTACTATAAAAATAATACAGGGAAATGTTGGAGCACTATTTTTCAGCACTTCCTGGCTATGCAAATGTCAAAGTGTCACTTGGCAACAGTTGGACAAACAACAGAGTTTTTTGTCAACCAAGACAAAGCAACCGATGATGACTGAGATGCCTGCAGCGGAGGACTGGGCAGCTGGGGGGTGGGGGGTGGGGTTGGCAGTTCCTTTATGAACAAGATTATTATCTGTACCCTACCCCGGCCCTTTCATATTTTTTGCTTTCCCCAAAAGTCTCTTGTTAATTTCCCATTAGACTGAATCAAGAGGAAACATTCTCAAGTATTGAATAAGCATCTGGCCATAATGCAAAACAACTCCGTTGGTGAATCAGCACCTTTATAAAATTGAGTTTGACCAATGAAGCAGGCAATCTATAAGAACTTTTGTGTTCAACAACATCTGTCACTAATGGAGATATTTCCAACTGCTCTAAATTTCCTATCTGCTCAATAGTTCCCACATCGCTAATAAGTTCAGTCTGACTTTGCTCAACTAATACCCTTCTGTGCAATTGGACACCAAGTACATACTGCCCAGCAGAATGAACTGCCTGGGTTTGAACCTCACTGTACCAATAGTAGCTATGCGTCCCTGGGCAAGTAACTTATCTGGTTTCATCAATGGCAAAGAGGAGATAGCAACACCTGTTTCCTAAGGTGACTCTGAGTATTAAAAGAAGCAATGAGCATATCACATTGCTTGGTACAGTGCCGGGCATAGGTGAATTCTCAGGAAGTGTTGGTCCTCATTAGTCTTATCCTTGGTTTTCAGTGTTATTTCTGTTGTTAATATTACTACTATTGAAAAACTATGAGGTCTGGCTTCCTAAAATAAATGTCTAGTGGCATAGTCACATGTAAATGTTTGACTATTGTCCACACAGTAAGAGGCAATGTTGTTAAAAAGCACATTGAGCAAGCCCATCCATGTGTAAAGGTTTATGATAAATCCAGGAGAAACAGGAAATGAATGGGTTCTGTACTCTCAGAGTCAATCATGTGTACTCCCTTGTCCCATTTGAGTCACTAAGCTATTCCTCCCAATATTCTGCATGATGATTATTTTATATCTGCTGTTAAAACATACTCCAATCTTTTCTTAAACCCAGATTCTTATACTGTGCACAGTAATTCTCAACTTTGGTGATAGAATTCACAGGATAAGTGATGAGAAATCCATCTCCATTCCAAAGAACAAAACCATAGCCAACAGGGATTCTATAATTTACTCATGTCTTTATTCAAATTAAAAGATGGAGACACCAATAAGGGAAACCCAGGAAAGCTGTAGGCTAAAAAAACTCTTCCAAAAGGGAAAAAAAAAAAAAAAGGCTCTGAAATGAAGTCTTCTTCATAAAAGCAAAATTCCTGCAGGGCAAGTCAGCTGATTGGCTTTTAATGGAGTTCAAAGTTTAATCCAGTTACAAACCAAACAGCACCTAAATCAAATCAGGTTCCCTCCAGCCAACTATAAAAAGATTCTAAGAGGGTACCATCTCTGTTGCTTTCCCAGAGATCTTACTCCTCCATGCCACAGTCATCATTCAATAACATGCCGAAATTATTTATTACAAACTCTTTGAATTAGGATTTACATTTAGCCAATTGTGTGTTGGGGGGGGGGGGAGCTTTCCCTTTCTAAGGTCAGGGAATAATACAGGGCTTTTTTTGGAAATAATATGAGACAACATACTTTGAAACGAGATATTAGTAATGCGAAAGTTAATTTTTAGCTATTTGGAATTTAGCAAAAATAAGCCAGATAATTGATGTGTTTGACATATAAGGAGAAGGAAGGATTTGCCATTCATTGAGAATATAATATGTGCCAAACAGTAGTAATTTGTGTAGACTAGCAATTTACTCCTCATAACAATCTACTGTTGAGAGTACTATCGTCCCCATTTTAGGAATGAGAAAAGAGACTGATGTTCAAAGAACTGAAATAATTGTCAGTCCTACAGCTACTAGTGATTCAGCTACCAGAGACCAAAACCCATCTATGGTCTTGGAATTCTACTATTAGCCTACAGATGGACCAAGTTATTTCACACATATACACAGAAATTCACTTTTAAACAAGTTTTTAAAATTATGAACTTGGGTGTTAAGAATGCAACGTGTATTTTGATATAGAGATAACATTATTAATGACAGACTTGTGGACCAGTTTGCAAACGAGTATTGAAACCAGAATTTCCCCCAAAGTGCTTAATCGCTGTTGCATAATTGCTGCTTATTTTGTTTTCCTCTCTTTTCTTGGATTAGATATTTGAGTGTGTGGGAGAATGAAGGTGATGAACTGCAATTCATGACTCCAGATATTAGTTGGGGACTCTCTGGCTGCAAGAAACAAAGCTCATTTCAATTAGTTTAAGCAGAATGAGAAGAAGGTGGGGACTGAGGCCAAGACTGGGAAGCTGGCAGGAATGAATATTCCATCCTCTAACTCTGAGGATTCACTTCTTGCTTTTGTTCTGCTCTGTGAGGTTGCATCTCTATTTTCTCTCTGAAGATAATTGTCTCTGCCTCTTCACACTCAGGGCAAAGAATGTCCCACTTTATATCACATCCCAGTTCAAATACATGCCTGAAAAAAAATCTCTGAATAGGTTTGCAAATATTCTTTGGAATATCTGGTTCACTGGAAACTTATCTCTTTTCTGCTCCAGAAGAAAGGGGAGCTCCCCAAATGCTCAGAGCATAGGCTGTGTCTTGGTCAGCTCGGGCTGCTGTAACAAAATGCTATGGACTGCATGACTGAAACAACTGGCGCGTATTTCTCACCTTTCTGGAGGCTGGGAAGTCAAGATAACGGTGTCGGTGGATTTGTTTCCAGGTGAATGCTTCTTGTTTGCGGACAGCTGCCTTATTCTGTGTCCTCATATGGAAGAGAGAAACAGAGCTCTGTTCTAGTCATCATATTATAAGGGCACTGATCCCATCATGGGCAATCACTCTCATGACCTCATATAACTACAATTACCTCCCAAATGCCTCATCTCCAAATACCATCTCATTGGGAGGTTAGGGCATCCGCATATGGATTTGAGGAGGACATGGACATTCAGCCCAAAGCAACCGGAGTCACCACAGCCTTGATTCTCAGGCCCACTCCTTCTCCACCATGTGTCCCCAAGGAAGTCCTGGTTCCATAATTTCTGGCCCTCTCTTTCTTCCACCCCTAAACCTTCTTCTGCTCTGGAACTTCTTTTTCTCTGCTTCATCAACTGGCAATGCCTGTGGAAGAGTTGTCGGCCAAAGACTTTGGAGCAGGAGTAGATTTGGCACCGAAAACTCTAGCAGCACTTGCACATCTCCTGGGGGGCGGGGAGGAGGTCTGTGATGGGTATGGATCCAAAGTCAGCAGCCCGAAGGCAGATTTAGGAACAGCCCACTCTGTATTTATTTCAGGCACTGCCCTCATATATAGTGCCTTGGACAAGTCCGTTCTCTCCTCTAATCCTCAGTTTAAAAATGGGAGAATCTGAGTAGACAACCCCTAACGTCGACAGTTCCGTGACTAGGACACGGTGGCAGCTTTGCCATTCCTCCATTTACTGCAATGTGAAGTCGGTAGAATTCTACATGATGCTTAAGCGATACAACTCTATATTACAAATTACCTTATCTGCATACTTATGAACACACTTATTTTTAGTTCTTCAAAAATCACAATAAATCAAAAAGGTTATGTTGTTTTTATGAGTTCTTCACTGCTACTAGCAGCACTCCAGGGAATTCATTTATTTATTCCTCCTTTCAACCATTGCTTAGTGAGCCCCTCTGCCAGGCATAAAGCAAAGTATAAGATATGGCAGGCCCTCAAAGGAAGATGAACCTCATTGGGAAGAGATAATTGATCACCCAGAAACAATGGCAGAGAATACTAACAGCTTCTATGAGGGCTAACCATTATGGTAGGCTCAAATACTTCATGAAGTTCAAAGAAATGGGGAGAAATATCAGTGATGATGTTTTTCAAATTCCTAAAAGTGGCTGAGAAAGCTAAGTTCTTACTAGAGTAGCTTCATTAAGCTGTCTTCTGGGGAGTTAATAAAATCACCAAGATATATAGTAAAAATGAGCATAAAAGGATTGGGCAAGGGAAGATTGATGATTGGTTGGCTTCTATCCTTCATCTAGCCCCAGTTCCTATTTCATTGCTAGAAGTAGAGAGGCGTGTGGCAGAGAGGGTAAGGGGGTCAGACATCTGTCATTCATTACACCAAACTGCACCTGTAACAAAGATGATTCACTGAAGTACCAGCCCAGCCAGCCAGCTGTGCAAGGTCTTTCTGGTCATTTCATTAACACTCATCATCATTACCACAACCACATGGCCCAATAACAGAAATCTGTTTTTACATGGTTGAATTTTTCCCCACCTGTATTTGTCAGAGTTCTCCAGAGGAAAAAAAAAATGATACATCTATATCTATCTGTCATACATATAATCAATTTTGTTTCAATAGATAGATGATAGATAGATAGATAGATAGATAGATAGATAGATAGATAGATAGAGATAGATAGATAGATAGATAGATAGATAGATAGATAGATAGATAGATGATAGATAGATAGGAGGAGATTGATTTAGTGTGCGAAATTAGCTCAAATGATCATGGAGAGTGAGAATCCCATGATCTGCCATCTGTAAGCTGAAGACCCAAGAAACCTGGTGTCATAATTCAGCTTGAATTGGAAGTCATGAGAACCAGGGGAGTGGATAGTGTATATCCCATTTCAAGGGCAGGAAAAGATGAGATGAGAGATTTCATCTCAAGCAGTGAGGCAAAAACAAGGTGGCCAATTCCTTCTTTCTCCACCGTTTGTTCTGTTCAGACCCTCAAAGGATTGAATGATAGCTATCTACATTGGGGAGGCAATCTTCTTTATGGAGTCCATTGACTTAAATGCTAATCTCATCCAGAATCACCCTCATAGACACACCCAAAAATAATGTTTAATCTGCAATCTAGGCATCCTGTGGCACAGGCAAGTGGACAGGTAAATTAATCATCACACCACCTATCACACTACGACACGGTCATTCTCTATGTGACTGGTTTACAAGGAGGGGTAAGGTGAGATGAGGGCAAGAGTAACTAGAGAAATGTGAAGTAAAAGCAAATACAAAACTCCCACAGGCCAAACAAAAATTGCTGAAAGTCTAACCAAATAGCAAGAAGGATAACCTGTCTGGCTCTGCTTTTCTTTCCGAATGTCTTCATGGCCATGTGTTCTCTCCATTCCCATGCTACCATCTTGGCTCATTCACAATGGGGTTCCCAGCTGGCCTCCCCAAGGTTATGTCTCCTCTCCTTCAATACCATCCTCAAAAATTGATGAGATTATCTTCTCCTAGCTGATTCCATCACATCACTCCCCTCTCAGGAACTTGATTCCATCTGCATCAGAAGCCTGGACCTCCCATTCAAAGCTTCCTGTTCTCCATTCCAATCCAACGGGTCTCACTCCCACACAGTGGCATGCTCAGTCCTGCCCCTTTGTCATACTTCTCTGCTTGAATACGTGACACCTCCCCATCACTCGCTTGAATCTTTTAGTCCTTCAAGGTCAGTCAAATTCCACTTTCTTCAGGAAAATTAGCTGTGACCACTCTGGCTCTCCCCAGTTGATGTTCCCTTCAATATCTATAATTCTATATCAAACAATTTTGTAAATAATGATGCATTCTAATATCTTTTAATCTAGCCTTTCATGTTAGACTCTCAATACCTGGCACTATATCTGTCAAATAGTCCCTATAGGTTTTTTAACAAATAAGAGAATGAATGATTGCACTGGCCATATCATCTATATTCCTTATCTCTCATATAACAAGTCACTCAAGCCACTACCAACATTTTATCCAGAAGCATTTATTAAATGGTTTCCAAATGCAGCATCTGGAGGAGTCCTGGAGTGATAATGTAGGCAGATTCATGCCTGCACAGAGCAGGGCAAGTAAGGAAGACAGCACTTTAAAAAGTACATGTAATTGACTGAAAGCTCTGGACATGAAAACGATAAGACAGTTGTCATGTACAGGCTAAGGGCTCATGCTGGAGAGCAGATTTTAGGGCATTGAGATGGCAGGAGAGAGCCATTGGGCTAATAATGAAGAGCATGGAGGAAATTGTCCACTTCTCAGCTTGGATGAGAGACGGGGTAAAGGCAAATAACAGAAGAAAGAGGCACAAGATATATATATAACCTGGAACCCATTCGGATCGGTCCCCAAAATATGAGTATGTGCCTGTCAGAGTTGGAGCAGGAAAGTGGGGGCTTGTTTGTTAATTTGCTGATTCTAATTCCAAGTAGCTAATATACAGCATCTATTCATTGATTCCAGGTGTTATGTGTGGGTTCTGTTGGTGATTCATTTGTTCATACACAGTTTTATTAGACACTTATTGTTTGTTAGATTCCCTGCCAGCCAGTGTTAAAGCATACAGGACATTGGGCTAGTCCTTCAGGTGAAAATAAGACTAACAGAAAGGAAGAAAAATGACAGGGCAAGAAAAGTCAGCAAGGTCCCTGTGGGTAGGACCTTCCAGAGAAAGGTGGGCCAATTCTGGAGGCAGCATAGACTTTATCAAGCCAGCTTATGAGAATATTAAATCTTTTATGAGTTTAAGGGTATATGTTTTTTGTTTTTGTTTTTTGTTTTTTGTTTTTATATATTTTACTATGTCTAATTTTCAGGATAATAATAATAACAAATATTTAAATAGCCCTTACGGTGTGTCAGGATACATCCTAAACATTCTACAAATGTTTTCATTTACTCTTCTTAACAACCCTATCAGGTAGATAGTATCACCAGCCCCATTTTAAAGGTGAGAAAACTGAGGCACAGAGTAGTTAAGGCACTTTCCCAGGGCCAAAGAGTCTGTCAGTGGTGGAGCCAGCATTCACACTAGGGAGCTGGGCTCTAGAATCCACGTTCATCAGCAGCAAACTTAAGGGAATATGCACACGTGTGCATTGAGTATATCGAACCCCAAACAGTTATGACATCAAAGGCGCACCTTACAATCTAGGGCTCCTTACAATCAAGGGCTCCTTAAAATCAAGGAGCTCTGTATGGTACTTCTGTACTTGATACAGTGCATTGAACTGAGGGCGGGAATTCGATATGATTTAACAAATATTTATTTAGCTGTGGAGGATTAAGAAATGTATAAGATGCGGTCACTCTCCTCCAGGAGGTCAATATGCAGTGGAAAACAGAGATAAGTAAACAGCTCATTACAGTGCTCTGTGGTAAGTGCTTTGGTACTATTTCGATTGTGTCAACAAAGCTTGTGGGCTGCTAAAGACAAAGGGATTAATTCTGCCTGCCAAGTTTCAAGAGGCTTCACAGAGGTGGTAACCACTGAACTGAGCCTTGACAGAAGATAGGCTGCACTCAGGTTCAGGTGTGTGTGTGGGCTGCAGGGGGTGGGAGGGGGCGCGGGAATGGGAGAGAGGACTTTCCAGGGGGTTGTTATGTAGAAATCTAATAAGGTGATAATAAAATGATATGTAATAGTGCCTAAATTCTGCTCTAGCTTCTCCAGTCTTTTTCCTCAAAGGTCCCTGAGGGGCATTTGTGCACAAAAAAAACAAAGCAAAGTCAGCTAATATTCTATTTTAGATTCCCAGCCCCCACCCTACCCTAGTGTAAACTGAGAAAGTAAGCTAGACTCTCTGGAAAATGCCTGAGTAATGCAGTTCTCTAAGCTGGGATGGTTGAAATGCCCTGGAACCCCAATTGAAGGCTTGCTCTATTTCACCCAAAACCTAAACTCAAAGTGTATGGTCTCATCAATGCTGGTGTGAGGAAAAACTAAGCCAGAGTAAGAAGAGCCATTAGAGAGCAAGGGTGCAGTGACTGGCAGCGCGAGAGGGGCCCAAGCCTCCCAATGAGGAGCCAGGGCTCTCCTGAAGGAACACGCCCAGGCCTTGACCAACTCAGCCCAATAAGTAGAAGTGAAGAGAAAGACCAAGAGCGAGAACTAGGCTGCTCAAGGAGCCCCAGTCCTCATCTCCTCTGCTGCCTATGGGATCCTTTGAAATTCTTATAACACATACTGCTGTTATCCATGTATTTTTTTTCCAGGGAATATGATGAAATCTTCAGCTACTGGCAGTCCTTGTCAGGAACTAATCCATAGCACTTAGTCCTCCTTGAAACAGAAAATGGGTGGTGAAGGGGAGTCTGTGAGGGGCAAATGCACCCCCCCCAATAACACAATGACATAAAATTCCACAGTGTATTCAGGGGACTAGTTTAATTCAGCATGTGGGGACATATAGTTCATACCACAAAGAGTTGAAGAAATGAGGTCATGTCTCTCTATCAGTCTTAATTTTCCCATTTGAAAATGAAGGAAATTATCTCGAAATCTTAGTAGGCAATATTTATTTCTGAAACTCGAACCATTTTGTGTTCCCAGCTGGGGCGACAGAGAAGGCTTAGATAAAGAATGGGGTTTCACTTCTTAGTTCTGTGGCTGTAGGCAAGTTCCTGACCTCCTAACCCTCGCTTTATAGATAGGGATCTCAGTAAATGGCGGTGATGCCTACCTTATAGTGTGGTTGGCGTGAGTCAACGAAAAAATGTGTGTCCCATGCCTCAACTCAGTGATTCCCTGTGAGGGTCCACTAAATGAGGACGGTCCCTGCCTTCACATGCTATAGGACTGGACACAACTGATGTCATTTGTAGGAGGGGCAATGCAGGAACCAGAATTTACCCTATGTATTTTAAGTAAAATAGATTTAATACAGGGGTGAGCAGCTTACAAAAATCACCAGAAAGGGGGAGAGATGAGCTTCTTGAAAGGACTCCCACAACAACCCAGAACTAGCCTGTTAGAGCGGCTGCTAATTCAGAGGCGCCACTAGAGGCATGGTAGTCTGCAGCAGGAGGCAAGGGCACGGCTAGGAGAAGCTATGTGCAGAGATTAGAGCTCAGATCAAGGTGTGGCTACTACCATCACTGCTTCCTCACACCTAGCAAACTAAAGGAGGCCGGAAGCCAATGCAGAAAACCCACAGTGTAGACATCACCGCCATTTACTGAGGTCCCTATCTAGAAAGTGAGGGTTAAGAGTTCAGGTTGACCACAACAGACAGTCAGAATTCAAAGGCAGCCCTATCTCTCTTCGTCTGAATCTCCTGTGAGAACTTCTATCAGCGGAACCTAATTTATAGCCAGAATCTTAGCTGCATGTGCGCCTGAGTAATGCCGTTTCAATGTAGGTAAGCATGTGTCAAGACAAAACTCTATCATTGTGAAAGAAGAGAATAGAATTTTGGAAATAACTAAATGTAAATCTCTTTCAGAGGAATCTGGAGGAAAAAGCATTTGTGGGCAGACCCAGAGGAAGGAAAGAGGAATCAATAAGAACAACAGGGTAACTGCAGTGAGGAAGGATACGAAGGACCCTGCAAAGAAAGCTAGAAATTAGACATCTGACATTGTCTAACAGCTAAAATAGAGACCATTTCTGACTGTCCACATTTTCTCCATTTAGAATAGTAAAAAACTTACTATCCTTTCTTGAAGTTTCTTCTCTCCTAGGAGTCCCCAAATCTTATTTAAAGCCTCATTAACTTGTCACTATCAAATAGAGCATCCTTAACTGGGTCTGGAAAGAACCAGAGATCCCTTGCTCTAAGGCCAGCTCTGCATGAAGCTGGTCCCAAAGAAGTTATACTTTTTTATCTGCTTTTTTATCAATTAATGCACAAAGGAGTTATTAATAGTTACCTGCCACTAAGTTTTCCAAATTTTTCTTTCAATATACCATGTATTGTCCGGCTGGCGTGGCTCAGTGGCTGAGCATCGACCCATGCACCAGGAGGTCGCCAGTTCAATTCCCAGTCAGGACACATGCCCAGGTTGTGGGCCTGATCCCCAGTGGGGGGCATGCAGGAGGCAGCCAATTGATGTTCTCTCTCATTGATGTTTCTTTCTCTCTCTCCCTCTCACTTTCTCTCTCTGTAAAATAAATAAAGGGAAATACAATACCACATATTATTATTATTAATCAAGGTAAGCTCTTTGAATCAAGAAATAATTTGCATAGAGTTGACTATTACATGGAATGAAGGAAAGTAGACAGAAGGTGACAATTACGTATTTACAAGAAAACTATTATTTTATATCTCCAAGTGAAGCCCCTGATGGCTGGAGCAATTTTTCTTTGCTCATGTCTGTGATGCAGGGAAGGGTTCTAGTTCTTGACTGGTAAAAATGGGGTGGCAGAAGCAAGCAAAAAGACAGTACTGTTTTCAGTTTGCGCTAATGTCCCTAGACAGAAGCATACATTTCTCACATTTGCTTTCTCAAGGCCTTTATTGTCCTAGCTTCCTGTTAAAAATCAGGCTAGTGATGGCAGACCCATGCAATCCCATTCGAATACTGAAAGCAGTGTATCACAGTACCAGGCAGGAGAGTGGGGCCAGACAATGGGTATAATAGGGAAGTGTTAACCCCAAATGAAATCGATAGTAAGCACAAGCTATTACCATTGCAGAGCCCAGGCTATGGCTACAAAATGAAGACACAAGTATCATTGATGGAGTTTCACAAGCAAACCAAACAGGAGAGGGTTCGGGCAAAAGAGGAGAGAGATCTAGGAAACCCAGCTTTGTCCCTACCGGCTCTCCCATGGAATTCATCATATCTCTCTCATTTAAACCAAGTCTGCACTACCAGACACAAGTTAGCTTGGACACTGGAAGAACAGTTTTGAACAGAGTGTATGAACAAAAAATGCCAGACCCATCAGACAAACAAATATGTTTGAAGTCTTTGATATTTTTTTTGTACATGCACAGTGTGCATTACCAACCATAACATCTAAGTCAAACTCCTTCTTTGTCTAAGCAGAAAGGCCAAGAAGAGAATGTCTTTCGAAAACATAGAAGATGAACTTCAAGGTCAGCCTTTAAGGGCTTATGGCTGGATTCCCTTGACCCTTTAAGGAATCTAAGATGGAGTAGGGCAAGAGAAAGATCAGCCAGCAGATAAACAAGATAAAAAGGATAAGGATAAATGATTCTTCAGGTGGGCTTGAACATGTACCAACAGAGGAATCATGCTGGAATATTTCCAAATCACTATACAGTATGTTTATAAAGATGTAGATATAGAATCATAGATACATATCCTCTGCCCACAATAAAACTTGCACTAGAAGAGGCAGGCCATTACTTGCAGAGAGAAATTGATTTGCAGTTTTTCATAAAAGTATTTATTCCAAGAAAAGAAAAATGTTACATAAATTGATTAACAAAATGGAAACAGAAGCCTGGATACATGGAACAGACTACTCCTGCCTGAAATAAGTGTCAAAGTTTTTAGACAGAGAGGACACATTATCTGAGGCATTCAAACTATTGAGCTGGATGTTTTCAACAGAGAAGATGGGTCTCTTCATACACACTTACCTGAAGTCAAGAAGTAGAAACCTATAAGATAATTCAAGCCCTGGCCGGTTTTGCTCAGTGGTTTGAGAGTCAGCCTGCAGCCCAGAGAGACCCAGGTTCAGTTCCCGCTAAGGAAACGTACCGCGGTTGCAGTTTGTCCTCGGCCCTGGTTGGTCATGTGGGTGGCAACCACTCGATGTGTACCTTTCACGTCAATGTTTCTCTCTCTCTCTCTCCCCTTCCCACTCTATCTGAACAAAAAAAATGGAAAAATGTCCTCGGGTGAGGATAAAAAAAAAGATAATGCAAGTTAAAAAAAGTAATTTTGCCATATGATTTATATGGATAAAAACATCAAACCTTACTGAAGGACACAAACAAAAATTTGCATAAATGATGAGAATACCACATTGCTATAAAGGAAGACTCGTTGTTTTAAAAATGTCAATTCTTTCCAAATTAATTCAGTGTAATCTCAAGTAAAATCCCAGCAGTACTGCTCATGAAACTGTCAAACTTATTTTCTGGATGTCTGTGGAAAAGAAAATGTACAAAATAATAATAAACTATAAGTTTTTTTTTATTTAATTGGTTAATTAACTAAAGCTACACGAATTGAAACAGTGCATGATTAGCACAGGAAAAGTCAACTAGAACAACAGACTAGAATAATGTACCCCACATCTGCCATAAATGTGTGTGGTGTGTGTGTGTGTGAGAGAGAGAGAGAGAGAGAGAGAGAGAGAGAGAGAGAGAATTTATTTTAAAATAGTGGGTAAAGGAGAATAAATGATATAAATACAATATTTTATCCATGTAGAAAATAAAAGGTAAATTCCCTATGAATTAAAAAAAATAAAACTAAGCATTTTCACAAAAGTGTTAGAACTGAAGACACAAAATCTAAAAGGAAAAGAAAAAGATTGACAAATACAACTATGCAAACCAAACTCTTGTCAAAAAATACTATAAAAGAAAATTAAAAGACAAAAACCACAAGAAAATATTTGTACCATATAACAGAAAAGGAACAATATCCACAATATATAAAAAGACTCTACAAATCAATAAGAAAAAGAAAGAGTGCACTATAGTTCAACAGGAAAAGGTTTGAAAGGCAACAACAGATGAAACCAGGCAGATTCCCCTTGACTCCACTCTTGCCCCTCGCATACAATTTATCACCAAGTTCTTTTCTCTCTAGCTGCACCACCACTACCCTTGTTCATGCTACCAACATATTTTTCCTTTCTACCATGACGACCTCCCATTTAGTCTCCTTGCATCTAATTTGCTCCTCTTACTCAGTCCTCCACACTGGAGCTAGGCTAGCTTGATGGAGCACATGTCACCTCCCTTCCTGAACCACTGCTTGCATTAGTCTTAGGGCTGAGAACAAAGTCCCCAGTCTTTCAAGGGTCTACAAGAGCCCCCAAAGTTTAGCTCCTTACCCACCACACTGGGCTTTTCTTCCACTGTGACAAACTTATTCTCTGGATATTAGCCTTGCTTGTTTACTCAAATGTACATGCTCCCTCCTATTGCAAATCTTTGAAGCAAGTTACCTGGGGAGCTCAGGTGCTCTGGATCCCTCCTTTTCCCTCTACCCCCTCTTTTTCTAGGTACCATCTATCCTCTGACTCTTCCTTGAAATCTAAATTCAATATCATCCTTTCTTCAGGGAAAACTTCCTTGATATCCTGGATTAAGCCCTTGTCCCCTAATATAAGATCTTACACTATGCACCTCTCCTTTATTGCACTTGCCACATTTGTAATATTATATTCGGTTTTACAATTTTTAAATTAATACTTCTCTCCTATAGGCTTTAAACTCCACGAGGGGAGAGACTATGTCTATTTTTGCTCACCCTAGTATCGCATTGCCTGGAACATAACAGATGCTCAATATATAATGTTGAACAAATAAAATTTTATTTAAAATGTATTTACATATATTTATATATTTTATTTATATTTATGTGTCATATAAAAAGTGCTGAAAGAATAGATACTAAATATTCGCAGAGTATTTCAGCGGGGATTTTTACTTTATTGGAATTTTAAATCGTGAGCATCCATTGCATTTAGAGGCTTAAAAAAATAACGTTTTCGCCACTTGGTAAAATGGACTCAAAGGTAAAAATTAAAGCTCTATAACTGTAGAGCAGCTGGAAATTTTTTAAATATGTCAGACTTGGGATAATGATGATCTGCCCCTTTCATTTTATGTGAGGTGGTCAAAGGCCACTGCTCGGGCAACGCGTTCATCTACCTGCGGGTCTTCAGGCCACTGTGCAGCTCACTATCTTAGCTTAATCCTAGGTCCCTTCTATTTCCACCCTCATTTGTTGTTGTTTTACTATTGTTATCATTAGTCTTTTCTTTTTTAATTCAGCAGAGTGCATTTTGAATGCTTATTGCAGAATGCCACCCACTTCCCTGGCAAAAGAGACCGTTCTCACCCTGTTTGAAAAAGGCCGCCTGATGAGTAATAATGCTAACAAGAAACGAGAAGGAAGAGAGTGGAAGAGGCGATGGAAACAAAAATACAAGCACATCTCCGAGACAGTGACGGCTCAGTTCCAGACCACCTCAGTGAAATGAGTATCGCAATAAATCAAGTCATAATCTTTATGCTGTTTGGAGGGTCTTACCTTCAATTTGTAGGAAATGCAACAACTGTGAAAAGCAATAAAGTGAGGTGCAATAAAACGAGGTATGCCTGTAGAGAGAACTTCTTTTCAACAGGTAAGGGAAGAGCCTCTAGGAAGACAAAGATGGCCCTGGTTTTTGAGTGATTGTCAGGATTCTCAAAGGTGATGCTTCTCAAATAATAACCATGGCGTAGCCAGAAAAGGTGTTAATTAGCATGGAAGTCAGTGGCTTCCAAGATGATAGCTCTTTTCCCCTTTGCATAATTACTCAGGCGAAATGCAAGATAGTGTGGGATATGCTATTCCATGTCCAACTCGACCAGGAAGGGAATGGTAGTGATAAATGAACATTAACAAAACGAGAATTTTAGATTAAAAGTTTTAGATTTTGTCTTCAGCATTTGTACGATTTCAGTCCCCTTGAAACACTGAACTGTCAGGAACTGTACCACATTTTAACAAAATTAAAGCCATGTACCAATTTTAAACCTTGGAGACCTTTAGAAATCCAGACATTTGCTCTGATTTTATAGCTATTATGATATTATTACAAATCTCACCTTAAAAATTAATAAGTGACTCTCCATGAGCATAATTGCATTGTTCATCTTTCCATAATCCATAATTCCTCTGCGTGTAATAACATGTGACCAGTCCTTCTTGTAACCCAGCTGTTGCAAATAATTGCTTGCTGTCCTACTGAGGAAAACTTTTAATCAACGACACATTAAGCAAAATAGTGCAATTCAGTTCTCATGGCTACAAAATCAGAAATTGTTTTTCTCCACAATAGAATCCTATGATTCTTTGTCCCTTTTCACAATAACACAGGGTAGACTGGGGAGGAGAGAGATTCTAATACTTCCATCAGAACCCCCACAGTTCTTTAGGAATGCTACAAGAATTTTGCCAATAATTGAAGAAACAGATAACACAGCCTCTACTTCAGCAGCTCTTATTTTCTTAATAGACAATTTTTTTTAGCAACTTTAAGAAATGTGTCCCTTTGAAATACAACATCACATAATGGGCCCATCTGGAATAGCAACTTTGCACACAAACTCGAAATTGGAAGAAGAAAGACTCTTTTTTTGTACTCTTTATCTAGGATGGATAATTGCAATTAGCTACCACAATATCTATATATGTAACCATGATGGAAAACGAGTAAAGCTTTTCAATGACTAGGCACTCCACATCCTGAAAAGGCTTATATCGAAGGAAAGAAATCTAGTGAGTTTTATTGATTCAAATTGGAAGCATTTTGCTTTCCATTCAGTTCTACATTACCTTCCTTTTTTTTACAGTTTTTTTTTTTTTTTTAAGATCCATTTGGGATAACATCTGAACTTTCTAATTCCCTTCTTCAAATTTGGATGGATTCTTTCATGAAAGATGGGAGTTTTTACTTTAAGTCAAAAAACATGGAGAATTTCATTGGAAAAAGTGGCCGCTGAAACCTCGCATCCTCAGGTTGGGGTGAGTGAAGACTGGAGTAAGCAGAAAAGTTCAAGACCTGAGGACAGGAAAAGACTACATTGGAGCTGCTGGAGCGCTTCTCTCCCTCCAGGAACAGTTTCCTAGGCCTGCTTCAGACACATAGGAAGTACACATACCTTTATAAACACGAAGCCCTGGCCTGTTCGGATCAGTGGTAGAGCATCAACCTGTGGACCAATGAGCTGCAGGTTCAATTCTGGTCAAGGGCACGTACCATGGTTGCAGTTGGTACCTGGTTCTGGTCGGGGTTGTGCGGGAGGCAACCAGTCGATATGTCTCTCTTACATCAATGTGTCTCTCTCTCCCCCTCTCACGCTCTCCCTCCCACTTTATCTGAAGATAAATAGAAAAAATATCCTTGGGTGAGGATTAAAAAAAACTTTTTTTAAACACGAAATACCCTGTATTGCATGAAAGCTAAGGCCCCACAAGGGAGGGCTAGGGAGCAAAGGTGAGAGCTGAAAGAAAGCAGTTGATTATATGATCATTATATTAAAAACCTCACCGAAGAGAGACTCCCAGTCCTGTGTGGAAAAGGCCCCTAAATCTCAATTTGTGTTAGTGGGACAAAATACTAGGTGGGTTAAGCAAAGTCTGGAAGAACTCCAGCTTTGGCAGATACTCACAGCCAGGACGGAGTCTGTTGCCGGATTAGCACCATTCTGTTAGCTTGGCCTCTCTCTGCCATCAGAGTGCGGTGGGACCCATCCCGGGGAGCTGCTCCAGGCTGGGGCAGCCGGTCCAAAGCTTTCCTTTGTTCTATTGGATGACCTGGTTCCAAATCGACAGTTTCCCATCCAGTCCTGGCAGAGTTTTCTCCCCCCAGAAATTAAGGACAGGTATGTTACTTGGCAAACGAAAGAGAGAAGGGCAGGGCTAACGCTAATTAAAAGCAGACTGGGACAGGGATTTGGAAGCACTGGGTTGTGGATTCTCCCTGTCATTACATCTGAAGTCCTTTGTAAACCCAATCATGGTCTGTGACAGCCAGAATAAGAAGTCTTCCGCTCTTCCCCAGCTGTTCTAACAAACGGCCTGGGGACCGCTGACTGCTGGGATGAAAACCTTATTACAACGCCTGCACGCGGAACCAGCCAGTGTCTTCCAAGATAAAACAATACGCGCTAAGCTCAAGAAGCATTAAAAGGAAGCTATGGGTATTTTCAGACCTCAAAGGACTATATATCTTGTAGAGACAATGACATTTTGGACACAAAAATCACTACTTTACAATAGAAATATCTGATATTCAATCTGCCTCTGTCAACATATGTTTAGAGCCAACGCATGCTGCTTATTTCATTAAATCAGTGTGAACCTGGGACTGGGATCATTATGCTATCACAGCACAATGCCTTCTTCTAAAGCACACTGCTCCCCATAAGTATTTACTTTCATCTTTTAATTCTAACCCTCGATCCTATGCCCCCCTTCTATGGCAATTATCTATGACAATAAGAATTGTCTGATGAGGCTGTTTTGTAATCCAGGAATACCGGAGATCATACGAAAGTTTCACAGTTAACTCTGGGAGATGAGATCAAAGACTAAACCATAACACTCCGTGATTGAACAAACATCTATTACCACAGAAATAAGGTAATCACTACCCTGGCAAACTGCAAGGCTTAACAAGTAGAAATTCCTTCATTTGTCTGTGGTTGGGAGCCTCCCAAGGCGCTGTCCAGCAGCCACAATCCACCGCCTCAGTGATGCCTCCCCTTAAACAAGTGGTGGGTCCCCAAGAGATTCTTTTGGAGGCACAGACATGTAGGGTGCCATCCCAAGTCATTAAACTCCCCCATTAAAAGAAGTGACCCCAAGTAAAAGTGGTGTCGCAGAATTAATCTTTCAGGCAAGGTAAAGCTAGAATCTCTAAAATTAACATTTTACAAAGGCTGCCCTGGAGAAGAAAAGCATCAGATAAACATTATACATTTTTCATAACAAAAACTGGTAAGGTTCTGACTGCAGCCCCCTTGCCACATACACAGCTGACGAACAGGGCACCATTAGCTCGCCCCTCCGAGGCCTGATTAAAGGCACGCCGCACTCGCCCTGAAATCTCCGCTATGACACACTTTCTGCCAAACCCCGAGCCCTGTCATTACCCTCCTGAGTTCAACAACACTCAGAGCCCTGGTCCCCAGGGACGTTGTCATGTTTCACAAAGGGCCACATTGTGTCTCTAATTCCTACTCTCTTTGCGGTTCATTTTATATCCTCCGTATGTACATTTTGATTTTCAGAACATGACTCATGCCTTTTAAGTGACTCTGCAAATGTACAAAGGGAGCAAAGGAGTAATGGGTTGGCTGATTGGAAGTGAAAGAAGGTGTCCCTTGCTCCCTGGACAATATGACTTTTTAAAGAATGCACTAAATGAGTCCTTGGCTCTCTGAGATCAATGTGATGTGACAGCTGAGAAGGAAACTAAGGGGTTCATTTTAGACAATTTTTTTTTTTTTTACAGAGAAACAAATCTTTATCTTCCCTGTTTTTCTCTCAATACAACAACAGAGAAACATAGAATGTTTAAGCTTAGCTAGCTCTTCAAGACAATTGGGTCTAACTGAAAGATTTCACTAAGTGACTATTTTTGAATTATAGTCTAAATGTATTGGACATAATTCTATTACCACTGTTCACCGTGATGGGAGCCAGGATTTAGGTAATGTGCAAATATTTCACATTTTTGGAAGGAGGTGAAGAAAATTTAGTCTCTGGATTCACTTCGGAAGACTCCAGGGCTTGAAAGAACTCCATGTGGAAGAGGAGGAGCCCCACCTCCATCAGGGACTGGGTGCAGGATGGGGGGTGGGGGAGAAGACAGGAGTAGCTCTGCTTAAGACAAGAAAAGGAATGTGTTACCTGGCTCACCTAAGGGCACAGGGGTGGCCTGTAAGGAGGTAGACAGAAGGAGGGAGAAGAACAAGCCTTTGGAAGTAGGCTCTCAAAATCTCCCCTGGAAAGGGGTGGCCACTGTGGATAATACCTCCTACACTGATGAACACTGCCTTCACCATTGCTGTGGACACTTGGTCCCCCCGGCGTGACCACCACACTCTCGCCCACCCAGGACAATCTAATGGTATGTCGGGGTCAGTGTTGATGGTTGAGATCAGAGAGTCTCTCTGTACTGCCTAGCTTATGCAGCAAAGATACAAAACCCCAAGGATAGAAACCATAAGAACTTGCCTAAGCACAGAAACCTGGGGAACCTGCAGAAATCGTGGGGTGCTGAGCAGTAGCCCTGCTGTGGAGCTAGAGATCAAGGCAATCTGATCTAGATCGATAAGAGCAGAGACGTTCCAGCTACCTCTGGATAATCCTTTTTCCCTCTCTCAACATTTACAGATGTTTATGTATTTCTTATATGTACATCTTGTGTACACGTGGGTGTGAATCTGTATATGTGTGTAAGAGAGAAAATTTGGGGTTGTATCCAACCCCCACATGAGCTCACTGCTCTTTTTGACTCTCCTTTTTCCCTGGCTAAGAGAGTGGCCAATTTTAGACAAATCTGCACAAACACTGGGGTGGGAACCCTGCTGTCTCAGAAAGCACTCCGTTTGCCCCTGTTCTGACAGCCCTCACTGTCCCCGGGGGGGAGGGGGAGGATCATACTCTGACATCACAGGAACCATAGTGCTCTTCGTTCTTTCATTTTTATGACTTACATTTTTATACTTTTCAAAGGGCTTTTGCATTCATTATGTCATCTCCTACTGACGACACCCTTGGGAGGCAGAAGGACAGGTACTATTATCACTGAGCCACTGTCCTATCAACAGTCTTGTTTCCCACAGCAGAGAGAGCAGCCCACTGGCTGTGCTCCCCCCACCCCGGAAGGTCCTCCAAGGCTGACAGTGTGGCCAGGCTTTGCAAGTGGCTAAAGGAAAGAGTCCTGAACAGAGGGCAGCCTGCCCAGATGGGCACAGCCACGGGCTCTGGCTGGCAGGAGTGTGGTGAGCTGGGGAGGAGAGCGGCTGTCTCGTAGGATCCCTTTTCTTCTGAGTCTCTGAAGGCACAGTGTCTGATGTGTTACTGGGGTCTGGTGTGAGTTCTCACTCTCTTCATTCACCTGGGAGATGACAATGCAGTGAAACAGGATGAGAAGGAACAATCTTTCTATTTTGTTTCGAGGTTTTTCTTTGGTAAAATAGCAAGAAATAAATCATCTCTACATTCCAAGGAAAGACACACAATGTTCTTTTTTTCTTTCCCAGCCAGTGATGGTCAAGTTTAGATGTGCCAAATGGCTGGACTATTTCATGGCCAGGTGAGTAATATTTTTCTTCCTCAATAATTCCTGTGTTTACAGCATGAGGTTAAAATAATATGTAAAGTAATCAGCCCAGTACCTGGTACATAATATAAGTTCACTAACTGCCATCTATTACTATAATTATATGCATAAGATCTGCAACAGAGAGTATAAATTGGTATGTCTCTTCAAATGGTTAGGTCTGCTACATGGTACTTAGGTGCCTAGGCCTGTATATATAAGGCTAATAATTTTAAATAAACAAGACAATTGTCTGCCTGCCCAGGAACTGGGGCAAGCCGAGCCCGAATGTTAAAGCCAACACACGTAGATTCCATCAGTCCTCCCCAACCAGTCACGGCAAGTGTCCTGCAACCAGAAGACCACGTCACGAGGCATTACCACGGGGGCAGTCCATCAGAGTGGGGGAAGCAGTGTTGCTACATCCAGTGAGTCTTCTGACATGTGTTTGATGATCCCCTGATCACACACAATTCTGAGCGCAGGAACCTAAAATGATTTTTAAATGTATCCAGTTCACAGCCAAGTGAAAATGTTTCCGCACCAAGAAAAATCTTACATCCAACTTTTTTTTCCTAGCAGCCTAAATTTAGCCAGTGGAAATTCTTTTTTCTTTTTCTTTTTTAGATGCTATTCTATTCAATGAAAGATCTGATTTTAATGTGAAATCTGCATTTCATCCAAGACAGGACACAAGATCACTGGCTTACTTATTCTTTGGAAATCGGACACCTTCACTGCTGCATGTTTAACAGGTAGCAGGAAAAACAAATTGTAGAAAATTCCATTCTGGTCTGAAGGACTGAATCCACTGGTTCCATCTGCACTGATAAAGCATGGGGACCCCACCTTGGGTCGCTAGTGCTCCCTGCTGAAGGATGCACTGTGAGGAGAATTTAAAAAATGCATAAATAAAATGATAACACTTTACAAATGTATCACGCTTTGCTCCATAACCCCCCTATGAAATCGATCACTACATTTTATTCTTTTATCAGCCTGGGACGGAACCAGCCAGTAGGGCTCACGTAAGAGAAATTGTGGTTATAACCATCCAGCGTGTAGGTGGTCAGGTCAAGGCTTGACGGCCACCTTTCCAGCGCACTTTTCCCCAGTCCTGCGGTTTCCTCATACATTTTGAGACTTTGGTGACTGGGGGCAGGTGGTGTGATAACAAGGAAACCACATCATACAAAGGAAAGGGAGAACTGAAGGGTGAAAGTCAAACCCACCTGGAGCTTCAGGGTTTTAAGACCTGAACAAGTGCCTTAAATATCCAAACCCCAAGTTTTTACACACACACACACACACACACACACACCCGCCAAGATGGAATGTTCATTCTAGTTCTATCCACCTCATCACGTTCTTAAGAAAAGAAGGAGCTAATGAATATGAAGCTGTTTTAAAATACAATTCTTTCCAAAAGAGTTATGTAGGTATGAAGATGATCTTTAAAATAAAGTATGTTGCTAGTTCGCAGAAACACTTAGACTGAAGGAACACACTCAAAGCCCACGAGGTTCGCTCTGCTCCTGGCCATTTCGGTGACTCCATGAAGCAGAGGTGGAGTGGACACCTGCTGTCTGGGCAGCCTAACTCCAGGTCCCTTCTGATGGTAAATGTTACTGATTTACTTTGAGAAATTCCTCCCACTGGATACAGGCCTGAAGGGAGCTTCATTAAGGGACCCGTTCTTCTCGGGCCTGGTCACACTTCAGGGGAATTGGAGCCGTGAGCGGAAGGACATGATGCCCAAGAACAGCTGCAGCTCATTCGCCTCTATGCAGGGTGTGGGAGAGGCTTCCATGCTCCCGAAGTTCCTAGGGCTCCTCCCTCTGGGGTCTGCCCTGCCTGCCTTTCCTTTGACTCTGGAAACTTTCCGCATCCTTGCAGTAGAGCCCCTCTTACTACTACTGTTGGCTTGAGTTGGCCAGTAATGGTCCCAGCAACTCGCAAACAACGCACCCAAACTGTGAACGCGGAGAGCTGGCAGACCTGTGCCGCCGAGGAAGGCAGAGCATTCTGAAACCACTCAAACGATTGCATTTTTAAAGTTTGCAAAGGAGAGACGATTTATTTTACCACCTTTTATGTACATCAACTGTACAGCTGAAGCTCCCTGGAGAAAAGAACACAATCATGCTGACAGGTTTCACTTTAAATCCATGACCATGCACCTCAAAGCGGCCCTGAAAGCTGCCTGGCCATTGGGCTGGCCTCCCCTGTCCATTCACATTCTTACCTTCCCAGATGTCTGTCTCCCATGTTCTCCTTTCCCGTCAACCGCCGACATCTTCTCCTACACCCTCGTTTTCAGTTGATGACCTTCTTACTTCTCTGAGACAACAAAGCAATTCAAAGAGAGTCCCTGTAGACTCCTCTGTCCTCTCATCTTCCAGCCACCAGCCTCTGTGCAAGGCCCTCTGCCTTCCCTGGCTGTCACACGGGGGCCACCCACGCCCCACACTCAGGCCAGTTTCTCTGCTCTGACACTGCGTTCTATTCCCTCCCACCACAGTGCTCCTAGCAGTCCTCCCGTCCCCAACACCATCCATCCCAACAGCATATTCATATGCTGTTATTTCTCCCATCTTAAAAAAATACTTCTCTTGACCATACTTCTTCCACCAGCCCATTTTTTTCTCTTCACAAAAAAAAAAAACCACTTGAAAGAGATGTTTATACTCACTATTTCACCTGTCTTTTCACACGCTCACTCAAACTCACCCCAGTAAGGTTTCCACCCTCACCACTCCATCAGAACTCTTCTTATCAAGGTCACCTTGGACCATCTCAGTACTAAATTTAATTTCTAATTTTCATTCCCCATATTACTCTACCCAGCAATAGCATTTGATGCTGAGTCTCTTCTCTTTCATATACTTTCTTCACTTGGTTTCCAAAACACCACACTTTCCCCCCACTACCTCTCTGACACTCCTCTATGTCTCCTTTCTTGGTTCCTTCTTCTTTTCCTTTTTTTTTTTTTTTTTACCTCTCAAGGTTGAGTGCTCCAGGCTCAGTCCTTGAATTTTTCTCTATCTACCCCAACTATCTTGTAAAGTTTCCAGCCTCGTAGCTCTAAATACCATTCATACATGAGAAGCAACTCCCGCAAAATATCTCTACCCAGAATTCACTCCCAAACTCCAGACTCAATATCTCTACTTGAGCTAACAGGCACCAGCATGGGCTTCTGGTCTACCTCCCCTTCTACTGTTCCTGCGTCCTTCGTGTTTCTTGCACCAAAAGCATAATGTCACTCTTGTCTTCTCTTTTTCTTATATTCCATATCCATTACATCAGGAAGTCTTATATCCAGACTATGGCCAAGCCATCACCATCCCTTGCTTTGCTTATTAAAATTGCCTCCTACCTGATCTCCCTCTCTGTCTCCTGCCCCCTACTGCCTGTTCTCAATAGTATAACCAAAATGGTTGGTTAAAATGTTAGCCATGTTATGTCTCTCCTCTGGTTCAAGTCCTGCAATACCGTCCCATTTCAATCAGAGGGAAAGCTAGAGGCCTAACAATGCCTGATTTCTGATTACTTCTCTGGTTTCTCTCTTATTGTTCTCCTTTTTCACTCACTGGCCTTGTACTTTTCTTCAAATATTCCAGGCATGTTCCCACATTAAGGCTTTTGCCTTGGCTCATCCCTCTTTGTGGACTCCTATTCTTCAAAATACCTAACTGGCTATTCCTCTACTGCCTGCAAGTCTTTATTCAAATGCCACCTTCTCAGTGAGTCCACCCTGAACACTCTCTTATCCCTGCAGTGATGTGCCCCAGCATTCCTAGTCCTTCCTAGCCTACTCTGTTATTTCTGTACCCTTTCTCATTATGTAGCAAGCTATTTAATTTTCCCGTTGATCATTTATAATACCTACTGTTTGTTCTCTATCACTCCCTGCTAGAATATAAGCCTCACAAGATCAGGGACTTTTGTCTGTTTTGTTCACAGGTGTGTCTTAACCCCTAGAAGACTGCCTGGCACATAGTAGGTGCTCAATGAATAATTTTAAAAAATAATAAATAGTGTGAAAACAAGATCTATGTGAAATGGAGAAGAGAGTGTACAAGGCATGATTTTAGGGACATCAAGGGATTCTCTTGTGCCAAAGTAGATTTCCCACCGTAATGCCAAGGCCCCACTCTCCCATCCTCTCTGGCCTATAAGTCCCACCTTCAGTTATTATTGGTCCAGAATAGTGAAGCCAAATAACTAAAACATAACATATTCTGAGGTGTTGGTAGGAGCTCAGAGAAAAGCTGAATTGGAGTTGGTGAAGAGACAACAGACGGGGTGGTGAAGTTTCCACTGGGCCTTGGAAAGGTTACATAATCTCCATTTTCTGATTTAAAAATTAAAGGGGTGGATTATGATTACATAGTTTCATCCATGCAATGAACTACAGTGAATGATCATTGGATTGGAAATCAGATAGCTAGCTAGACTCAAATTTCATATTTCTTATTTATTAACCTCAGAAAATGACCTAACTTCCCCCTCCACCCTGGATGGTGGACAACATGAAGGCCCCCAGACTCTCTCTGAAAGAGAATACCCAGAGTGTGTCCTTAAATATGAGTGGAAGGATTTGGGGAGGAACTGGAGGACAGACATGGTCGCCTCCATCATTACGCCTGCCCCTGTGGTGTGAACATGGCATGACAAACACAGTGTCCCTCAGCTTCAAAATGCTCTAGTGATCCAGAGGGGGTGTATAATGTGTAAAGGAGCTAAGATACCATCATCTACTCACTCAATTATTATCTATGACTACAACGAAAACCTAGAAGGAAACTTGTCCCAACAGAGATTTCTTGTAGATCCTGGGCAGACAGCTGGGATACAAGACTGTAACTTTAAAGCAAAGGAGACTCAGAAGCAGTGTTCTAAAGTATAGCGAGGCCAGCCCCCTGGGGTCCTCTTATGATTCACAGGCATCAGACTGTGTGTCCACATCCCAAAGCCAGTCGGTCCAACAAGATTTTTGTTCAGATCTACCTCACTTTCTCATGTAAATAAGGTCTATGGTAGTCACAGACTGGCAAAACAGCGTGCTGATGTTCTCCCAGAATTTTCTATGCCTGTATTACTTTCAGAGTAGCTACAGACAAATGGCACACAAACACACTCTTCTTCTCGCTCTCTTTCCCACCTTGCCTTCTTCTGTTCCCCACCTACTTTCTTTCCTTTCCGAGAATTGGTTTAGAAACCACCACAGCATTGTTTGCAGAATCAAGGAACTCTAGGGAATACTGTATGATTGCATTTATATGAAGTTCAAAAACCAGCAAAGCTAAAGTATAATGTGAGAGGTCAAGGTCACAGCTAACTAGGTGGGGACTGTGATTGGGAGCACCTGCCAGGGAGCTCTGGAGTGCTGGTAATGTTCGCTCTCTTCATCTGAGTATTGGTTACATTATAATGTACTTTTCTATATGTTTATTTTACTTAATTTAAAAAACAAATTGTGAAGTGCTTTTGAGGAAACAGACTCCTTCATTTCATCAGTAAGCCAAAAGTTCAATCACACTAAAATGAATATTGTGTTAGCTTCATTTCAAAATTGAGTATATGGCCTGAAGAAAAAAAATAGTCCCCCAAATAAATACAAAAATCTACTACACCATCACATACTTAAAAATCAACAAGAGCATACAGTGGAGTAAAGACAGCCTCTTTAATAAATGGTGTTGGAAAAATTGGACAGCTAGATGCAAAAAAAAAATGAAACTAGACCATCAACTTACACCATACACAAAAAAGAAACTCAAAATGGATAAAAGACTTAAATGTGACACTGAATCCATAAAAATTCTAGAAGAAAATGTAGGCAACAACATTTCGAACATTACACGCAGAAGAATTTTCACTAATACATCACCTAAGGCAAGAGAAACAAAGGAAAAAATGAGCACATGGGACTACATCAAATTAAAAAGCTTCTGCACAGCAAAAGAAACAACCATCAAAATGGAAAGGCAACCCACTGTATGGGAGAACATCATTGCCAATGATACATCAGATAAGGGGTTAATTTCTAAAATATATAGACTACTCATACAACTCAACAAAAGGAAGACAAAAAACCCAATTAAAAACTGGGCAGAGAAGCTGAATAGACACCTCTCCAAACAGGATATACAAATGGCCAAGAGATATATGAAGAAATGCTCAACATCACTAATCATCAGAGAGATGCAAATTAAAACAACAATGAGGTATCCCCTCACACCTGTCAGAATGGCTGCCATCAACAAATCATCAAACAACAAGTGTTGGCGAGGGTGTGGAGAAAAGGGGACTCTAGTACACTGCTGGTGGGAATGCAGATTGGTGCAGCCACTATGGAAAACACTATGGTGTTACCTCAAAAAATTAAAAATTAACTTCCATTTGACCCAGTGATCCCGCTTCTAGGAATATACCCTAAGAAGCCTAAAACACCAATCAGGAAGAATATATGTACCCTCATGTTCACAGCAGCACTATTTACAATAGCTAAGATCTGGAAACAGCCCAAATGTCCATCAATAGACGAATGGATAAAAAACTGGTGGTACATATACACAATGGAGTACTATGCAGCTGTAAGAAAGAAAGATCTCTTATCCTTTGAGACAACATGGAGGGACTTGGAAAGTATTATCCTAAGTGAAACAAGCCAAGCAGAAAAAAGACAAATACCACATGATCTCACTTATATATGGAATATAATGAATATAACAGTCTGAGGAATAGGGTAGACCCAGAGACATGGAAGTAGGGTACAGACTGACAACCCTCAGAAGAGGGGGATGGGGGGTGGGAAGAGATAAACCACAGAACTTACATGCATGTGTGCATAACCAATGGACATGGACAACAAAGCCGGGGACAGGACGAGGGAGGACGGGGAGGAAGGTGTCAATGGGGTAAAAAAGGAGAAACGTCTGTAACAAAAATAAAAAAATATATATAAAAAAATAATAATAATAATCGATGGTGGGTGTCAGAGACGGGGGTGAGTGTGGAGTTAATATTTCATGGAGACAGAGCTTTAGTTTGGGAAGTTAAGAAAGTTCTGGAGATGGGTGGTGGTGATGGCAACCCAACAACGTGGATGTACTTAGTGTTGCTGAACTGTACTCTTAAAAATGGTTAAAACTGTAAATTTTATGTTATGTAAATTTTACTGCAAAAAAAATAAGTTTAAAAAACTAAAAAGTAATCTATAGGCCACTATTTCCAATTTCTTGCAAACAAATTGGCTTGTGAAATATTTGCTTCTATTAAGAAAAGTGAATATACTTGTGGCTTATAAAACACAGGTAACACTTCTTAAGGTGTGTTAGGTATGTACAGCTAGACAGCACAGGCTTGTTAGACACAGACAGAAGGCACAGGACAAATACATAGTAAGTAGAACATGACTGTTACCTGGGAAGAACCAGAAGATGCCAACACTCCCCAGGCACCTTGATGTGCACAGAACACAAGCGATCACTTAATATTCAAGTGGCCGCCTTCACTGACACCCATGGCTGCCCATTAGGCTAACTGGCAATGACAGCTGTGGCCCTGAACCCCAACTGCTTAGAAAGACAGGAAAACAATGCACACCCCAGGATCCAAGCAGACTGGGCCTCCAACTGCACCCCACTCGAAGTGTGTGAACCTAGCCCGGCCCTGCCCTTGCTTTCTCGATGTGTGCTCCACATCGACTATAAACCGTGGGACTGGCACAGTGAGTCCAGTCTGTGCTCCTGGTTCCATAACCGCGGGGACAGCTAGCCTGGAAGGACACTGGGAGACGACTCACGCAGGGAGCTATGTTCCTGAAGGACACACGTGTTCTTCCATCTGTGTGAGCAGTGCCCACCCCACCGCCCCAGTGAACCTGCTCCCAGAGAAGGGAACTCCCTAAAAGCCTGCATCCCCGCTGTCTGCTCCAGCTCCCACCCACCGTCCCGCACAGGCTCACCTCACACCACATCCCCCAACAACGTACTTTCTCCCTCTCCTCTGGGAGCACAGGATAGAGAGCAGCCGATTCCTTGGGTTCTGACCTCTAATGCTGAAACACATTATCTGGCTGATAATTTTCCAGAACTGATGAAAACACCAACAAAGTTTCAAGAAGAACGTTAGTGGACAAACTGGTGGATCTGTCTAGAGTCTAGAGTTTAGTTAATGTTATTTTTTTAAATCTTGACAAATGTACCATAGTTATGTAAGATGTTAACATCTGGGGAAACTGGGTGAAGGGTATATGGAAACTTCTCTACTATCTCTGTAAATCAAAAGTATATCAAAAGAAAAAGTTTATTTTAAAAAATCAGCATGAATGCCTATTATGTTCTAGTATTAAGTTATTCAAAAATATCTCAAATAGCAAATCTCAAATGTTCACATGAACATGGTAGCTGTTGCCTACTAAAATACTGAATATATGCAGTGCATGTGCTTAATTAGCATTTGAAATTTTTGGCAAAGCCAAAGCATGGTCTGAGAGCAAAGAGAAATTGAATTCTAATAGATCTGATATTTATTACTCAGAACAATCCCACAGTGTAAAATCTCAACATAAATTGTGATGTAGACCCTGTCTTCCCACCCAGATTCTGAGCCAGTGAGTAAGGGAAGCTGCCTCGGGGGGAACAGAAGAAACTCACCACAGAGGTAACTTCACACCCTCCTCTTTTCCTTGTGAGAAGCAACGAGTGAAGGCCAAGATGTCAAAATTATTAAGTTCCATCCTCAAAGAAGGAAACGTCAGAAGTGGGGTCTAAATTTTCCTTAAAGATACCAAAATTTAGCCTTGGCTGGTGTTGCTCAGAGGTTAGAGCATCAGCCCATGCACCAAAATGTCATGGATTCGATTCTCGGTCAAGGGCATGTACTTGGGCCGCAGATTCGATCGCTGGGGCGCCTGTGGGAGGCAACCAATCGATGCATCTCGCACATGTTTCTCCCCCACCCCCCTTCCCTCCTTTCCATTCTCTCTAAAAAATCAATGTTAAAAATATCCTTGGGTGGGGATTAACAACAACACCAACACAAGATACCAAGATTTAACCAGTAAGTTAAAAGGTACCATTTGATGGGGTGGTTATCGCTAAAAGGACACTTCACAGGCAGAGAAAGCTGCCTGCGCACATCACGGGCCCCGCCTCTCACCCGAGTGGACGCTGCTGCTCCTTCGTGTCCTTTCCCACATGTTCCGTGTTAGGTTGGCCTTTACATCCATGAGCTAGCTGAGGCACACAGCCACCCCAAAACGTTAGTCTCGTTATTCTCATCCTACATGGGAAGTAACTGACTTGCAGAAAAGTTAAATACATGCCCGTCGGTACTGAGCGGCGGGTCCTCTCCTGCCTGTCGGGCGTACAAGCCGCTGCGCCTTACCGCCACCTCCGCCTGGACTGCGCCAGGAAACGGGAAAGGGAGCAGCGACACAAAGGTGCGTTCAGTGTGGAGTCGGTCACAGCATGTTTGTGGGGGTGATAAAATCTGGTGCCTCCAGTGGGCCCTCAGGAACACCAGCTAGGAAGATAACTGATTCTTATCAAGCACCATTTCCTTGCATCAGGATGACTCCAGAAGTAAATAAGGATCAGTCTGCCAACCTGAGGATCTGCATTCCAAACCCCTTACTGCTTTAAGGGAACCATCCTGGAGTGTATCATGTATGCCTGGGGACAACCAGAAAGACCAACTTGTCTGCTGGAGAAAGAGTTGGTTGGACAGGTTATAAGAGGGTAGTGACAGGCCTATCAGTACAGGAACTCGGGGACCAGGACAAAGGAGAGGCAGTGTGATGTCATGTGAAGAGCCAGACCTGCCTGGGCTCTGTACCTCGGCTCAGATACCTGCTCCGGCACCTACAGCTGCACCAACCCAGGCAAAGTGCTTAAACTCGGCCTATCTCAGGTTCCTCATTTGCAAAATGGGATAAATATAATTATCTCATAGGCTTACTGTCAAGTTTAAATGAGTATAAAGATTTAATGCATGTCAAATACCTGGCATATACAAAAAGTTAGGTAAGTTTTAGCTCTTATTAATATAGTGTCATATATAATAGATCATGCAATAAAAAAAATTTTTTTTTAAAAAAAAAAGGTAAGGCTGATTTAGAAGCCTGGAAACAGACATACTTTGCTTGTCTTGATTTGTTTTTCTAATTGATCAAGGGAGAATGCCAAAAGCAATGTCCAGAAGCGTAGTATTAGCTGAACCGTGTCAAATTGCTGATTTCATTCCATCATTTTGTTTTTGCTGATGTAATAGCAATTTCATGTGGTTTGAGCTATTATTAAGACGGGAATAAAAAGTTTTGCTTTTCCTAGATGTTAAACTGCCAGAACCTGCCTCAAACCTAAGACCAAGAATTGCACATGGGATGAGGGCCCCAGGCTCACCCGTTAGTCTTTACTTTTGTGTGATGCACACACTCACACGCTGGCAAACACATGAGCGACTGGCCTTGGGTGCACGGGAAACACTTCCCTCCCTCCCGGCTTCCAGGTACATATGATCTTTAAGGTGAAAGAAATGCGAGATGGCCTCCTTCCAGCACGAATCCCGACCCGGCGCTGGGACTGCCCTTCAGTACTGCAAGGTAAATATCCAGCCTGTTTCACGGTGTAGAGTTATTTTCAAAAATATATCCATAAAGGTATAAAATAAACACTAAGTCTCCCTCATTTACCCTCAATAACTGATCCCCTTCCCTGAGAGAAACACTTTTAGCTATTTCTTAGGAATTTAACCAGAAAATAAAGATATGCTTTTTCCTGAATTTATATTTGTGCTTTTAAAATTTACATATACAGGATCTTACAAGCATGCTGCTCTTCTGCTTTTTCTACTTAAAGATCAACTTAAATCTCCCCACTGTGAATCATCCCACAGTTCACAAGGGGTTTCACTGAGCAGGCAGGCAGGCTTCTGGGGAACCAATGCTGGTCATCTTATATATGGGTAGTGACAGTCCCACCATAATAGTAGCTAGAAGTTTCAGAGGCCAGAAGAAAAGAGATTTTCTGTCCAGATGTGGCCCTAATTTTTTTAATTGTTTTAATTTATTGATTTTACAGACAAAGGAAGGGGTAGAAAAAGAGAGCGCGAGATCAATTTATTGTTCCCCTTATTTACACATTCATTGCTTGACTCTTGTACGTGCCGTGACAGGGGATCAAACCTGCAACCGTGGTATATTGGGATAATGCTCTAATCAACTATCAAGTTGATTGATAATTTTTGAAAATTTTTATCCTCAGATAGAGTGGAGGGAGAAAGGGAGGAAGAAAGAAAGAGAGAGAAACATCAATGCTAGAGAGACACATCAACTGGTTTCCACCCACACAACCTCAACTGGGTCTGGGAACAAACTGCAACCGAGGTATGTGCGCTCTGGTCCACGGGCCAATGCTGTAACTGCTGAGCCAAACTGGCCAGGGCCCCCTAATTTTTTTAAACACTCCCTTATTCATTACTTTTTATGTTCCTTTCAGTTTTTTGCTATTCAAAATGTTGACATAGTATTATCTTTGGCTCAGGGATGCACTCTTTGTGAGACAAGCTGTTTTACTGCAGGATACACCAGTTACTAGAAAATGTATCCTTGAATTGATTTAACATCCAACACTCTTTGAGTTCAAAGTATTGGTTATACCATCAATTTGGAATATCAGAAAGCAAAAAAAAAAAAAAACCCACCCAATCAGAACAGCAAAAAGAAAAAAGAATCTAGAAAAATGAGGATAGTGTGAAGAGCCTCTGGGACAACTTCAAGCACACCAAGATTTGCATTATGGGGGTGCTGGAAAGAGAAGAGAGAGAGCAAGAAATTGAAAACCTATTTGAAAAAATAATGACAGAAACATCTCTAACTTGGTGAAGAAAACAGAAACACAAGTCCAGTAAGCACAGAGTCCCAAACAAGATGAACCCCAAGGCCCAGACCAAGACACATCATAATCAAAATGCACAATGTTCAAGACAAAGAGAGAATCTTAAAAGCAGCAAGAGAAAAGCAGTTAGTTACCTATAAGGTGAGTTAGTTACCAAACAAGGGAGCTCCTATAAGACTGTTAGCTGATTTCTCAAAAGAAACTTTGCAGGCCAGAAGGGAATGGCAAGAAATATTCAAAGTGATGAAAAGTAAAAACCTACAACCAAGATTACTTTATCCCGCAAGGCTACCATTTAGAGTCGATGGACATATCAAGAGTTTCCCAGACAAGAAAAAGCTAAAGGAGTTCATCACTACCAAACCAGTATTGTATGAAATGTTTAAGGGTCTTCTTGAAGAAAAATAAGATAAAGAATATGAACAATAAAATAGCAATAAATACATATCTATCAACAACTGAATCTACAAACAAATTGAACAAACAGAAGAAAAACAGATTCATAGATACAGAGAACATTTTGTTGGTTGCCAGATGGGAGGGGGTTGGAGGATGGGTGAAAAAGGTGAAGGGATTAAGAAGTATAAATTAGTTGTTAGACTGACAAACCTCAAAGGGAATGGGGTGGGGGAGATAAACCAAAGAACTTATATGCATATATGTATAAACAATGAACATAGACAATAGTGTGGGGGAGGCAGGAGCAGGGCAGGAGCGGGGAGGAGGGAGTCAATAGGGGGAAAAGGAGGGAGATCTGTACTACATTCAACAATAAAGGTAAGTTAAAAATATATATATATTGGTTGTAATTTATAATTTTACAGTTAGTGAAACAAAAACCATGTGAAATAATGTACTCTCAAGTTCATAAGATGTTGCCCATCAGTATCTCAACATATATCCCAGGTGGGATTAATAAAATTCAATGAATAAAAATACAAAGACCCAATCAAATTTGAATTTCAGATAAGTAATACATTTTTTTTAAATATGAGTTTGTCCCATGTAATATCTGGGGCATAATTATACTTTTAAAATATTTATTTTTTATCTTATATTCAAATTTAACTGGTACCCTGTACTTATCTGATAACCCTACTGTCCGAGAGCCTGGGAACTGGCGCCAGGCAAACTGTTCAGCCTTTACCTCGCTGACCCAACCTAGACTCCCACCCTGTTTCAGGAACTGTTTGCCCCGAACTCACAGATCAACTCCTGTCCCATTCTCCTGTCCTAGTCTAGGAACTGTTTGCCCCAGGACAATAGACTCACATTCCAGGGGCCCCCATGCATAGCCCCTCAGGACCTAACCCTAACAACAAGTTCCCGCTGCCACAGGCGCAGATATAAAAATCACAAACCCCAGCATCGGGTGCGGCTTCTCGGACTCGACCCCCGGAGTCTGTGACCCCGCCCGGAGTGTACCCAATAAAGCCTGATTTCTGCTTATTCAGCTGTTCGGCTCTTGGGTTTCTTCCCACCTCCCACCGGCGGCGCCTGGCTACCTTACACCTACACCTAGATTTCTTCTAGCTAAAAATGTTCAATTTCTATGACCAGCCCTAGTATAATTTTATTTCCAGACCCCCTAGCACTGGGGTATCTTTAAACCATGACACACCACTCCAAAGAAGCCCAGAGCTGGTCCTTCCTAGATTACCTCACTCAGTCCTGTGTCAGCCATTTCCATCCACCCCATACAGATCACGCCGCAAACACTGTCCTACGAGTAAAAGAGCACACATTTGGATCCTGCTGTACCAGAGAGAGATGGGACCATTCCCAAAGGAAAGGAGAACGAATATCCATTTCTACTGTCTACAAAATATGTCATCAGAAAACAGCTGAACCAGGAGGCCTGCTTTGCAACTTCGCTTCTTTGGGTCACTATTCTCTCCAATACAAAAGGGAGCCACTGGACTAGAAGTCTTCAATTCTTCAACTCAAATAATCTACATGCTCTGGTAGCACAAGATAAAATGCTGCTTGCGCCCTGGCCGGTTTGGTTCAATGGTTAGAGCGTTAGCCTGCGGTCCAGAGAGACCCAAGTTCAGTTCCCACTAAGGGCATGTACCTCGGTTGCAGTTTGTCCCCGGCCCTGGTTGGGTCGTGTGGTGGCAGCCACTTGATGTGTCCCATTCATGTCGATGTTTCTCTCTCTCTCCCTCCCACTCTATCTGAACAAAGTATCTAAAAAATGTCCTCGGGTGAGGATTAAAAAAAAATGCTACTTGCATTTTCTTTAAGGCAAACTCTCGACTTTTATTATTCAAACCATATGTGAAGCTTCTTTTTTATGTATGTATTTTGTAACTTTGTTGAATTGTTGGCTTATCTCTGAGGCCTTTATAAGTAGCCAAGCAGGCAGGCTTCCATATAACAGATCACATTGCCGCTCAATTCATTATTCATCAACTTGATCATGTGAGCTGGGGCACAGGCCCTGGATTCCTTTATTTTCACACTGTAACTACCAGTTTGGCTTGGCCTCTTTGCTAATCAACTGAGTACAACTGGTTGTTAATGAGAGTAAACAAAAACAGTTGATGGTATGTAGATTTGGCTCTAATTTTTACCCATGAAAAGAAGTGATTAAGAAAGGGAAGAATGTGGAGTGAAAAGAAAGGTAGAAATGATCAAGGAAAATAGGAAGAAATGGGGAGGGGATTAATCTCTCTCCCTACTTCTGCTCCTCTCTCCTTAAGCCAGGTCATCTGTATCAGGTGATCATTTTCCTAAATGGCCCTGATAGAATAGAATCGTAGTACCTTTCCCATTCTGCAATCTCCCTTTCCACTCAATATCTCTTGAAGATTTTTTTCCATGTCAGCACTTCAGATCCACTCACTGTTTTTACTACTGCATGCAATGTCAGTGTGAAAATATACCACATTTGCCCTGGCCAGTTAGGCTCAGCGGTTAGAGCATTGGCCCACGGATGGGAGAGTCCAGGGTTCAGTTCCCGCTAAGGGCGTGCACCTCAGTTGCGGTTTGTCCCCACCCCAGTTGGGGTCATGTGGGTGGCAACCAGTCGATGTGTCTCTCTCACATCGATGTTTCTCTCTCTCTCTCCCTCCCACTCTATCTGAAGATAAATGCAAAAATGTTCTCAGGTGAGGGTAAAAAATAAAATAGACCATTTTGTTTGGACTCCTTAAGCTGTTTACCTTCATTGTTATTATAAATAATGATGCAATAAATATCCTTGTGCATCCTTTCTCATGCACAATCAAGAGGTTTTCTAAAGTGTAACTTCTGAAAAGTAGAATTTTCAGGTCAAAGAAAACGCAGAGCTTTGGTTTAAATGGATGCTGCCAAAGAAGAAAAGGTCTGGAGGATAACAGCTCGTCTTCTGGGAGAGGACTGATCTGGCAGCCAGGAGGGACTTCAGCCTTACCTGCAATGTTTTAATCATTTTTTAAACTAAGAGAAAGAATTCACTTGTTAATTATGTAATAAAAACATATTTTTTTAAAGAAAGAGAGATTTTAGCCCTGGCCGGTTTGGCTCAGCAGTTGGAGTGTCGGCCTGCGGTACAGAGAGACCCAGGTTCGGTTCCCGCTAAGGGCATGTACCTCGGTTGCAGTTTGTCCCCGGCCCTGGCTGGTTGTGCGGGTGGCAGCCATTCGATGTGTCCCTTCACGTCGATGTTTCTCTCTCTCTCTCTTCCTCTCTTTCCCTCCCACTCTATCTGAACAAAAAATGGAAAAATGTCCTCGGGTGAGGATAAAAAAAATAATAATAAAGAAAGAGATTTTAGATAAATTACACCAATGGTTTAAACAACCTTGAGACGGAAAGAGACCCAATCCACCTGTCTGTCCTATCAGGGCCCCTGTCTAGGAGGGAAAAGAGCTGTCCTAGCCTCCGGGTCAGCTGGCTAGAGGCCGCCCACCTCCCCACCCCCACACAAACACTGTGTGAAAGGCACCCTTGAACAGGACCAACACTTGGCTGTTTCTTCCAAATCCGGTATAAACTGCACTCGATGGAGTTGGGGTTTCCGAGAGAGTCGCCCCCCCCCCCCACACTCATGTTCTGAATAATTTAAACACAGAATTAATCTAGGGGCCAAAATACATGTATCAAGCTGATTCCAGGATGCAGATGGTATCTGTGAGTAAAGCGGTCCTACTAATACTAACCTTAGAACTGGGCAGACTTACCCACCAGTGACGGGATGAGAGGTCTGGAGCAGGCCTACCCCATGTCCCCACCCCTACCAGTGAGGGTCCCAGCAGGAGTCAGAGGGCACACTCAAATTAGGATAATTCAAGAAGACTACGTCAAAAGCGTGGGCAGAGAAAAGTGCTCTGAGGTGAAGACGGCACTGTCTTACGTCGGTGCCCCGGGAAGAAGGCTCTGAGACGGATGAGCATGCGGGAGTGTGCTGGGGAGTCCACTCAAGACACCCTTCTGGGGGCAGGGAAAGAAGCAGAATTGAGCAGAGGGGGGTGTTGAACTTCTAAGAAGTTGTAACAGAGGCTTCTGTTGTTCCAAAGACTAGGATGAACCTTCCCAGTTGTCCTGCTCCATGCAAGGAAGTTGAGTCTTTCTACTGACCACGTCCTGGATGGTGGCTGCCCCCGGAGAGTGCGCCCCTGGGGCTCCCTTTAGACTGCAGGGGTGGGGAGCCTTCCTTCTGCCATGGGCCATTTGGATGTTTATAACATCATTCTCGGGCCATGCAAAATTATCAACTTAAAAATGAGCCTGCTATATTTGGTCAAACTTTAATCAGTTCACCCCTAATGTGATGGCTGGAACTGCTTCTCTTTGGTGAGGCCTGTGATGTCAGCTGGTGTTGATTCCATGGGCCTTACAAGGCCCGCAGGCCGGACATTCCCCCCCTGCTTTAGAGGAAGGCAGTGCCTAGAAAGGGCCTCAGCTGAAAGGGTTAAACCACTCCGCTAACATTCCCAGACGGTGTGAGAAGGGTCTCCTCTGTCCTCACGCAGGATCGGGCAGTGCCCATAAACCTCACTAGGGTTCAGCCCTGGGCCACTTGGATCCATTTTCTTTAATAGTAAAATCTGGCAACAGCTTCTCCAGCATTCTGGCTGGCCTGTTTTTCTGGGCCAACTTGTAAGAGGAAGGTTAACGACATGAATTGCAGCCCTGTTGCTGTGGCTGGTTTCGAGGTGACTGACACACATCAGCTCTTGGCTCTATCACTTTTAGACTCCTCTTGCCGGTATCTAGCACCTCTGTTGATTTAAGAAGCTTACCTGCAAGGGTTGATCAGCAGATAGAGCTTAAAGCTTAATGGGACCCCTGTTGAGTTCCCCGTGGAAATGTTCTCCCTCTGGAAATGACCTCCAAACCCAAAAAAGCCTGGAAGTGCAGTATTAGGAAGCAAAAATCCCCTCAGTGAGTCAACAGGAGTGGTGTGTGCAGAATCATCCTTCCTTCCCCTCCTCGGTTGCAGACCCAGGCTTGCTAGCTACTAGGGACAAGTCCCATAAATGGTTGTTGACGTAGGGTGTTTAGTATGTCCTAGAGACACTGGTGGGAGAAAGGCAGGTGAAATGATCTACGTTACCTGCTCATGTGGCTTCCTTCTGCCCTGACTCTGCTTGCAGCTCCTCCATCTTGCCGTACATTGCTGTTGTTATGATATGATGGATCCGACAGAGGTCAAAGGAGGTCATTGATGTAGATCATTCAGGTCAGCCTCCTGGAGCCTACAGCAGGGTGCAGAAGGATGGACAGTGAACTTAAAGGAAAACAGAAGATATTCAGGACACCTCCAAACCCTGCCCACCACAGGGGCAGAAACCCCCGAGGGAACAGCAGAACTGTGGTACCACTAGGTAGCTCATTCCCAATTAGTCTTCCCAGATTATCAATCAGCAAAGCACCGTCACCTCCCAGGAATAGATGAGTAAAGAGAAAGATAGAGGTCAGAAATGTGCTGAGGTCAGGACTGCTACTTGAACATGGGTCTTGGCCTCTTGCCTTCCTCCCTGAACAACGTGAGTTGCAGCACCCACTCTACCTTCTCCACGAAATACTAGACCCGGGCTCTGTGCAGTCACCCAGCAGCATGGCCAAGGACCATCTAGGTTCCAGGGCCTCAGGCTCCTGGGTCTCCATGTCCCCCCACTCCAACAGCGTCCTGGGAGTCCGGGGGTCTGGGAGCCTTAATCCAAGACTGTGGGGAACCTGAGATCTCAGGTTATTATAAGTTCTGTGGGCAATGCCCACATCATTCCTCAGGCTGACAATGTCCATCTTGATGCTGATGATTTCAGAGTCAAGCATGAGAATAATTTGGTCCTGTGCCAGTCTGTGAACAGTGACATTAATAGGTTCTAAAAGGTCACTGATGGCACTAATAGCAGTTGGCTGCAGCTGGAGACAAGACATCAAGTTTCTTGAGGAGAAATTGCTCTTCATGAAGAGGAACCCTGAGGGGGGAATAAATGGGCTACAAAGCCAGATTGCCAACTCTGGGTTGACCATGGAGTTGGATGGCCCCAAATCTCAGGACCTCAGCAAGATCATGATGGACATCCGGGCCCAGTATGATGAGCTGGCTCTGAAGAACTGAGAGAATTTAGACAAGTACTGGTCCCAGCAGATTAAGAAGAAAACCACAGTGGCCACCTTGCAGACCGCTGAGATAGGAGCTGCTGAGATGATATTCACAGAGCTGATACATACAGTCCAGTCCTTGGAGACTGGCCTGGACTTGATGAGAAATCTGAAGGCCAGCCTGGAGAACAGCCAGAGGGAGGTAGAGACATGCTATGCCATGCAGATGGAACAGCTCAACATGATCCTGCTGCACCTGGAGTCAGAGCTGGCCCAGACCTGGGCAGAGAGCCAGTGCCAGGCCCAGGAATATGAGGCCCTGCTGAACATCAAGGGCAAGCTGGAGGCTGAGCTCACCACCTACCACCGCCTGCTGGAAGAAGGGAAGGACTTTGATTTTGGTGATGCCTTGGACAACAGCAACTTCATGCAGTTGTCCAAATGATGACCACCCACAGGACTGTGGACAGCAAAGTATTGTCTGAGGTCAACAACACCAAAGTTCTGAGGTATTAAAGGCAACAGACGTGGGGCATCCTTGGGGGAGGGAGAAGGCCAATAAAAAGTTCAGAGATCACTGAACAAAAAAATAAAAATAAACAAAGAACAAAATAAACAGCTCTGGCTGGGTGGCTCGGTTGGTTGGAGTGTCATCCCATACACCAAAATATTGTAGGTTCGATTCCTGGTCAGAGCACATACCTAGGTTGCAGATTTGATTCCCAGTCGGGACACATATAGGAGGCAACCGATTGATGTTCCTCTCTCGTACAGATGGCTCTCTCTTTCTCTCCCCCTCAAATCAATAGAAACATATCCTTGGGTGAGGATGAAAACAAGCAAAAAAATATATATGGTGAGGGAAAATTCCTCCCAATGGAAACCCAGAGTAAGCATGTCTCCTCTAATACGCAGGATGAGCTGGATTCTCCAGGCCCGGAAGGACTAAGGGCAGCCTAAAAGACATCCCATCTCCAGTGCTGTCCACCAAACTCTCTGTGAAGATGAAAATGTTCTGGAAGGCTTTGCTCTCCAGGAAGATAGCCACTGGCCACCTGTGGTTACTGAGCAGTGATGTGTTGCCCGTGCTGTAGCTGAGCCCCTTATGATTTTAATGCCCCTGGTATTTTTGGCAGCTATAATGAAATCATGTAGTTCTTAATTAGGATATAAGCATAGGCTTTAACTAAATGTTTCAATTGCTTTGGTTGTCACGTAGCTTAGAGTCCAAGATTGAGAAAGTATGTTAGTCATGTTCTGAAGGACTGCCTGGGGAGCAAGTCCCAGGGAAAATGTCTAAAAGTACACTTTGCTTGTGATAATAGAAAAATATAGCCAGCTAAGCACAAAACAATGATAGCTTATACAATGGCTGGAGTCACAAGATATCTAGTTTCTGCTTTTTGCTTTAAAGATAACATCACTGTGCCACAATCATGAGACATTTTGCAGAATCTTGGGTCTTCAGCTCAGCATGCCTTGTTCTCACAACATAATTTTATGTTGCAGACATGCTGTCAAGCAGGAGGAGATAACTTCAGGGGTGCAAAGCGAATTCAAGAGTTTGTTTTGCAGAAGGAAAGAATGTCTTCAAGGTAGCTGTGACCAATTGCTGACACCCTGGAGTTTCATATGAAATAGTGTCGTCTATGACTGAAGAAACACAGACTTGCCCTGGCAAGGTGGCTCAAGTGATTGGAATGTCATCCCAAACACCAAAAGGTTGTGGGTTCAATCCCCGGTCAGGGCGCGTACAGGAGGCAACCAATCAATGTTTCTTACAATCTCACAATGATGTTCTCTCTCTCTCTCTCTCTCTCTCTCCCCATCCCCCAGTAAAAACATATCCTCGGGTAAGAATTAGAAAAAGAAAGAAACACAGACTTTTCTCTCAGTTCCCTGGAATTCCCCCAGTCTTTACTCCCTAACCACATAAAAACTCCCTAATTTTGCATTTTGGGAGAGATGGATTTAGGAGATCTTGCTCCCATCCTCTCACCTTGGCCTGATAGAGTGACCCTTTCTCTATCTCTGAACACTGGTGTACCAACCTTTTGACCTACTGGCTCATCAGGTACACAAACCTGGAATTTCCGAGATAATTCTGCAACAGTGCGACAGAGGAGCTAAGTTGTTTATTTTCATTCATTTCCATTTAAATAGCCACATGTGGCTAGTAGCTGCCATACTGCACAGCACAGAGACTAGGGAATACGTAGACTTGACTCTAGAGATAAAGACCTTCCGAGGCTCAGTCACGCTGTTCCCATGGAGCTAATGAAGGCACTGGACGCTTCTACTACATCCCTTGAACTTGATGAAGCAATGCTCTTGGCCTACGGAGTGGAATGGGCTTTGGAGTCACATGGGCTCGAGCCATGGCTAAGCAGCTGTGTGATTTCAAGCAAACGGCCTACTGTCTCAGATCCAATGTTCTCTCCTGTGAAACGAGAGCAGCACTTTATAGGGCTGATGTGGATGTGAACTGAGAGGACATCTGCAAGGTCTCATTTCATTAACACATCTTCTGACACCAGCCACCAGCCTCAACTTCCTACACATTCTCTCCAGTTTTTCCTTAGCAAAGCCCCAGCAGACCAGCCCAGCTCCTATATCTGAGCTCGCTGTCCCCATTGTGAAGATGCTTGGGATAGTCGCATTCTTTGACCTCAGAGAACCGGAGCACAGATTAAGAGGGCAATGCAGTTACTTCTTTGGGAGGGAAGCGTGAAATGCATTCTTGATCCCACAAACATGGCATTGTCTTTCATGCCATTCCAAAGACATGAAGAACAAAATTTCCTACCAAAAATCTGCAGCCTTACTGCATCAGTGGAAGTGAGATCCTCACCTAGATTTGCTGCCAGTTGTTAGGAGTTAAAGTCTAAAGGAGGCTGAACCTCTCCGTCAAGGGCTCCTGTCTGGGAATTACGTAATTCCCGCAGGGCGAACAGCCAGAAGCCAAATTTGGCAACTCACCAGGGCTTGCTGGAGGCTGACTTCACCTTTGTTTATTTGGCACTGTTGCTTTTGTGTTGGTTTGGGGATGTCGTGATGATGTTCTGAGCTGTGTGAGTATTCTCAGGTCTGCCTTCTTGCCTGTTGTGGGGGGGCGGGGTTCCCTTTGTTTGTGGAGCTCAGTAATGATCTTGTTATTTCTGTGGCAGGAAGTTCAGAGGTTCAAATTTTAATCTAGCTCCAATATGGGTCCTGCTGACGAATTTATGTTTTAATTTTTAAGTTTTTATTGATTTTAGAGAAAAGGGAAGGAGAAGAGAGAGAGAAACATGCATGAGAGAGAATCATTGATTAGCTGCCTCCTGCATGCCCCCACAGGAGATCAAGCCCCAAACCTGGGCATGTGCCCTGACTGGGAATCAACCTGCTATCTGTAGGTACATGGGATGAGCCACACTGGCCAGGGCATGTTTTAATTTTTTTATCCGTGTCTTGGCACCAAACATTATATAAATAAATGAATATATAAATAAAATTTATGAAGCTGGTCTAGGGATTTGAAACTGAGAAGTCTTGCTGAGTTTCAGGGGTGAGTTTTAACACCAGACAGAGCCTCGTCTTGTTATTATCACTTATGCAAAACCCTGCAATAAAGGAACAAAGTAGGTCAGTCCCAGCTGCAGCAAAACAGAACACAACAAAAGAATGATCAAATAAATTAAAAAGCCTGCCGTGGTCAGGAAAGAGCCCTCTCTGATAGATTTTCTCTCAGTGATGATCCTGCAGGTCAGACTCATGCCAGGGGGGTGAGTTTTGCCCCCTTCTCAAAGCAGCAGCAATAAGTCAGCATTCCTGACAGGTCTGGGTGGAAAAAACACCAGGAACCTAGAGAGACGGCCACCCTAGTCGGACATTATTCTTATATCATCCTCTGCTCTTTCTTGGGGTTTGGCTTCCCCGTGTAAAATAATAAAAGAACTTTAGTTAGTTTCCTCTGAATGTTAAAAGTCACTTTGGACTCTTCTGAAAAATAAAGCCACGTCTGAATAGAATACGCCAACATTTCTTCAGATCACTTATATAGCTCTACCAGTTAGTCAGCCTTCTTTGGAAAATGAAAAAAAGGTGGGGGGTTGGCAATTTGACATCTTCAAATGAACTAAAGTCAGATCTCTGCAGACAAAGAAGAAGTGAGACTCATTACAGTCCCGATGTCTTGAAAGACAAAGGTGATGAACGAAGGCACAGCGGAAGCGAAAGGAGGAAGAGAGGGGGTGTCCTAGCCAGATGACAGGGCTCCTTTGCGGAGGCTTTCCTCCACGAGAGGTCCCCGCTAGAAAACATCGCTCTTCCAGAAATAGTCTCAGCAGACCGTGCAGAGGGTCCGAGTCAGCTCCTCTCCGCAGAGAGGAAGCACCTAATCTCTGGTCCTGAAAAAGTGCAGGGAGAGCAGAGAGCCTGGTGCCTGACATACTACACCTGCCCCTGATTGTAAATTCCCTTCTCACTCATCCCCTTTCCCCTCCATGCACGGGGCCACCGGGAAGGAGACGGGAGATGCCCAGACACTTAATGAAAGTGCTTCCCCAAGAGCACCATCTCTGCCAATGGGCCCAGAAACAACGTTCTCTTGTCTGGTATGTACCCAGCAGGTGGGCGGAGCTGACACTGCCACCCCCTAAAGAGAACAAGATGCCTGCTCGGTCCCTTCCCTCCACTCTCAGCCTCACCCGGGTCCCTGGTGGCACCTGCGCCATCGGACAGCACCTAGGGGACCGTAACGCTAGTGTCCTTATTCTCAACACCTCTGCGACACCCCCTTTCCTCCCAGTGTCAGCTCAGAGGTGAGAAAAGAATCCTCAAAGTGCCTCCAGGTGACGTGGGAGCAGTGCCCTGCCGAGCAGCAGAACGTCCCCATCATCCGCACTGCCGTCCGTCAGGACAGACACACACACGCAGACAGTGCTCCCTGGCATCAACACACAGCTGAGGGCAGGGCAGCCTCCCTCCAGGCCACCCCATCCCCCTCATGGAAAGCAGCTTCCTGTCTTTGAGACCTGAGCAGTACTCCACGCAGGGCCCTGGAGACGTGGTGCGAGGGAACAGTCCTGGGCCAAGTCAGAGCGGATCCTGATCCCAGCTTCTCCCAGATGTGAAATCTTGAACAAATTACTTAACCTTTTTGAGTCTTCATTTCTTCCTGCGGTCGGCACATGTGGATAACAACACCTTGTTCACACAGCTGATATGACGCTCACAGAAGATCAATGTTCTCTCTCTCTCTCTCTCTCTCTCTCTCTCTCTCACACACACACACACACACACATGGCAACACCAGGCAAAAAGGACAGAGGAGTCAGAAGAAGACATGTAGCTGTGTACATATGTCGTTCAAGCTTCCAGAGTCACCACGTTCTCATCTGTAAGATCAGGAGTCTGGGTTGCACAATTCTGTCAGTTCCAAGAAAAACTGAACTGGTCCCGAACCGAGGAAGAGAAAGGAGGTCGTGAAACAAAGCTGGATGGCAGGCCGGATCAGTCGGCAGAATTTCTCGAAGACTGAGAAGGCTGCCCTGGAGGGGATCGCAAGCATCCCTTCTGGTTCCCTTCCAGACCCCAACCCCAGACAGTGCAGGAAGACACAGAATTCAAACCCTGTAGCTCCACCCAACCGGTGGAAGTGGGAACACGTTCAACTGCACACGCTGAGGTGGGAATGCCGCCTCTTCCTCCGAGGTTCCCGCCTTGCTTGCTGTTGAGCCAGGAGGAGGGGAGGTGGCAGACGGAGAGGAGCGCACAGGAGAGATCCAAGCAGATCCCTCTCACAGACACACTCCTCCAGGCTTGGCCCTGAGACCGGATTCCTGAGGCTGCAGTCCTGGGATTTATATCAGAGGGCAGACTGTGAATGTCCCAGGGAGCATCAATCTCAAAATTCACAAGAGATATTGAACACATATCTTTTCTACCAGACACAAGTGAAACCAGGAAACTGTTGGGTCAGAAATTTCATTAGGACATATATGAGGGAATGAAAAAAAACGCCGGGTATTGTCCGCAGTGGGCATATACACCCCATTCTTGTTGGGCTCCCAGAGGCCCTGCTTAGAAGGGTGATGACGAGTCTCCCTCCCTCTCCCTCTGAGACGTGCAGGAGCCCTGTGGCCCAGGCTTTGCGTCACTTTCTTCCTCAGTGTATAATATAAGACTCAAAGACACTGGATCTGTCTCTAGCTACCGTTAAGACAGCTAAGTCATCAACGCTCCATGCTGAATGAAGGATGGTCAAAGACAAAATAAAAGAAGAGAGCGTGCAAGATGTTTTTTAGGATGGCTCCCTACCTTATCTTGAGCTGGGTGGGAGTCAGAAACTGGGTGGTCCTGTAGAACAGCCAGCGTCCCACCCATTCAGTACCTAGTAAATATTCTAAGCAAGCAAAATATTTTGCATGTTTGAAGAGGGTGTTGGCTTTTGATTCAAATTTAGTTCAGTTCAACAACATTCTTTCCGTCTTATACTGTCCTTGGGAAAGTCGAAGGTTGCCTCCTCGACCTAGAGGGGGTTGCTTTTGTGCCTTGCATTGGAGTTTAGGAAAAGCAGGGGATGGTGTTTCCCCAGCTTCAGGTGTTGTAAGTGTTTGTGCTTGGGCAGGGAAGAGCCCCTCGTTGTGAACTCATTTAACCTGGAGACAGGCGGCTCTGTGCATTCCCTAATGAACGTTTGACTTGATCCAGCCAGTATCACATAAAATAAACCCAAACACATTTTGCTGGCAGGTTAAAAAAAAAAAAAAAAAGAGGAGCAAGATTAGTCCTAAAACATGTTCCTTTCACTATTAGAGTGCTTCCCTTTGTTTGCATCTCGGGTGAAATGGCAGTGCTCTCATAATAAAACTGCAGAACAAAAATGAAGATTCCTGGTGATAAAATATCATGGAGGCCCCTGCCCCAAAGCTATAAGAAATTAAATATAAAATATTTTTTTACAATTTCCTCAAATTCTAACTCTGAGGGGGTTCACTGGGCTCATGCAAAACTGGACCCACACTGTGCACCCCGCATTCCAGCTCTGCACCGATCGGACCCACCGACAGTGCTACTGCTGCGACGGGGTGCAGAGCCCGTGGCAGGGTTGCTCCGCACTGGGTGGCCGTCCTTCACCATGCCCGGAGTGGAAGAACCGCTGACAGGAGCGTCCCTCCTCTTTTATCCCAGTTAGGCTCTCAGCGAGGCCCGGCATGCAGGCAAAGGAACTCCTGGGTGCCACAGGAGTCATGGGCAGCTTTCCCATCTGCAGAGGTAAAAGGTCCATGAATTACAATGTGTCAGCAAGATAACCAAAGACGCACAGCCAAATTGTACAGGAGCACTTTATTCTCACCTGCGGGCTGCGGGGTCATAGTCTCCCCTCAGATCAGCAGCCTCGATTCTTCTTATTGATCCAGTTTTAAAGACAGAAGCCCCATCCTCCTTTTGCCCCACCCCCCTCAGAGGACCGGTACAATAGTGGATATGACAGTGATTACAGAAATCAAAATTAGCATTATTCACCAGGCTCACGAGTACCCGCAAATGCCTGCAATTACCGGTACTCAGGAACTGCAAATGCCTCCCAACACGTGGGGCAACTATAACCTTAGGCAAAATTTCTTTACTTCTAGGGGTAATAAACCTATTATTGAAAAAATATCAAGGAAGTTCCACTGATGATAAAAATGGAGTTATTTAGTCGTCTTAGCCAAAAGGCCTACATAAGAATGGAATCTAGTGGCCTTAGCCTTGGGGCCCAGGTCACATGTGCCTTGACCTTTTTGCATTTGTGCCAGGGAGTCCTCTGCACCCTTCCAAAGCAGACCGGGCCTTTTGTTGGAGGGAGCACTGGTCGGAATACCAAAGCCCAGAGCTAAGAGCCAACTTGCAGCCAGTTCAGAGTGGGGAGGCCCAGGTTTCAGGAGCCAGATGAGCTTGTTTGGTTTCGTGGCAGCACCAATCTGATCCTGTCAATCATTTCCTGGCAGAATGTAACCAGCCCTTTCGAAAGTCAGTCTGACTGTAATTTGCTGCTAATTGTAGTTTACAATGAGCTACTCTGGGCACAGCTGATAGCAAAGCATAAATTCAAGTGGCTACTTTTAAGATGTCCTTGGAGTGAGGTGAGTAGTAGAATTTTCACTCCGGGGCTTCTGGAAAGAGGATCATTTCCATATCGCCCTACTTATCAAATTAAATAAATCCCCAGGTGATGAGAAAAATAAGAGTTTTTTGGAGTGTTTAAATTCCATCAAAGAATAGGGTCATATTGGCTATTGTGCAGTTTGCTTCTGTTACAGACGCCTTTCTCTGGCTGCCCACTTTCTGAGTATTTCGCTGTTCCTTTGACCACTTCTACCTTGGGGCCATATTCGCAAAATGTGTTCCATGGAGCACACTGGATCCTTGCAAAAATCCAGAGATCTAGGTCCCTGTCAATTTACAAAATCAGAACGTGGGTGTGGAGTAGGGACAGGTCCCAGGAATCTGCATTTAAAATACAGTCCTGAGGGATTCTGATACGCACCCCAGTTTGAGAATCACTGCCCTGTGGAGAAGAGTCTGGTTCTTCCACAGGAGATTTTTAAGTAAAGCAGCTGAGTGCTGACTGTGGTGAAATCAAAAGCAAGAGGAGGGTATGGAGTGGAAGTTCTGGGACGAGTTCCTATAACTCCCTCCACCCTCCTCCACCATTCAGACCACTGCCTCTCCCACCCTGGGCACAAACGTCCAGCACCACTAGGCTGGGTCAAGGGGTGGTATCAAGAACACCAACTGCACACCAGGTTCTCCAACATCTGGCCGTGCTGGCCTCCTCTCTCTCTCAAGCACTTTCCACTCCGGCCAGGTCAGCAGCCTCTCTTGCCCCAGTTAGCTCTGCTCACGCCAGAGTCCACGGCCTTGCTCCTGCTGTCTCCCCCTCCCACCCCAAAGGTCATGGCTCTGCCCCTTGACACACCCCAATCCTACACATCTTTCCTGCTCGAGTCCCAACTCCATCTGAACCTTCCTGTTCATTCCGGAACACCTTCATCTCTCCATTTCCTGAAACTCTACTTCCTTAGACTCAAGCCCAGATTTGTTGTTTGTTTTAATGAGCATTTAATTATGACATTTGTGTAAGACTCGCAGAGTGGAAAGTAAGTATATGGTGTGAATCGAATACATCCTTGTTGAGGTGCTGACTGATGGAACCCCTCCCTCCTGCCCAGGGGATTGTGTGGTCATTTCCACCACTTCTATCATGTCCGGTGCCAGTGGGCACCGACTGAGTCAGCAGTATTACAGAGGATACTGGAAACTGGCGCAAGAAACATGCACAAAGAAGGAGAGTACTCAGCCAGTCATTATATATTAAGCACCGATTGTATGCAAGCCAGGGACTGGGTTGGGTACTGAGAATACAGTAATTAGTAAAACATTCTCCTTATGAAGTCCCCACCCTTCTGTTGGAGACAATTATTCAGATGGCCATAAAAATCAGTGTAAGATGCCCAGCCGGTGTGGCTCAGTGGTTGAGCATTGACCCATGCACCTAAAGGTGGCCAGTTCGATTCCCAGTCAGGGCACATATCCAGGTTGTGGGTCTGATCTCCAGTTGGGGGCATGCAGGAGGCAGCCAATCGATGTTCTTTCTCATGGATGTTTCTCTCTCTCTCTCTCCCTCTCCCTTCCCCTCTCTTTGAAATCAATAAAGAAAAAGTATATAAAAATAAAAATCAGTGTAAGATTACGACATGATACATATCAGAAAGGAATGATAGAGGTGGGCCCTACAAGACGAGGGCCCGACCTTCACTGCGGCTCCGACGGACGGAAACTGACTGGGCTGGAGACAGGACTGAGCCTCCGGCGAGAGACTGTGCAAACCCTCCCCACACCCATCACATCACTCAAGTTGCATGGCCTTCCCTTCCGTGGCTCCCGAACAACTGAAGAGCTGCTTCAGTCCACATGGCTGAGTGGTGACTGCCAGGTGATTCATCAGTTTTATCCCAAGGCTGGCCAAATCCCTGGAATTCTCCCTGGACTTTCTGGCCATAAAGCGGGTATGATCATGGAGCCCTGCTAAACACACACTGTGAGGATTAAGAAATGACTGTAACATACTGGAACTCCTGGAAAGGGAAAGAAATCATGGCCCCAAACCAGCAGAGATTTAGCCCCAAATTTCTTTGTTAATCGGCCCCAGAGAAAATGTGCAGGAATGAGGGAGGAGCACACCGCGTGCATGTATGACTGCGTGTGTGCACGTGTGTGTTCGTGTAATAAATGAACTCGGTTGCACAGTTCGGCTGCTCTCTTGCGAATTTTGTGGATTGCAACGAAGGGACTTTTAGGGGGTTCCAAAAGAATCCTCTCAGGGAAATTTGGCGGCCTCTCAGATGGCAAGAGGGTGTTGTTTATCCCAGAATAGCTTTGTCAGCAATGGGCAAATTTAACAACAAGATAGTTATCCTGAAAGCTCAGTGTGTAGAAAAAGCAATAACATATGGAGACAGAGATGTGTTTCTATTACTTTTCTTTCCTGTAGGGCTTGCATAACGTGCTCAACATACTCCTCTGGAGAGGGTGCAGGAAGGGGGGGCAGGTTGGTGAGGGAGCCACCGCAGAGGCTGGCCAGCCACTTAATATAGCCCCGTGCAGTCAGATGGGTTGTGTTATGCAAATGCACACACTGAAGACATTTCTCTTCAGCCTTTAAAACAGGAGATTCAAAATAACACTGTTATAAGACCCAAAAGATTTAAATAGATAAAGCGTCTGACTGTATTTAAAACAAAACACTTTTGGTGACTAAATCTAGGAACGCTAATGTATTAAATCTGATCTGCTTCTCAAAGCCGTTTTATAATTACCCCAACCGCAAAAGCTCAAGGCACCTGTTTTGACAAACATATGTTTTCACGGTCCATCCTGTCTGTCTCTCTCCTTCAAGGACTCAGATATCACACATTTAAAAGACAATTTAATAAGAAGAAAATATGCTTACATTGTGCTTTCTATGTGTAGAGCACCCTTGTAAAGTCTTTGGGTATCTTAACTCATTTACTACTTGCAACAGCCCCGTGAGGAAGGTTTTAGCTCTGCCTCTGTTCACAGATGAGGAAACTGAGACAGAGAGGTTTGGTAGCTTGCCATGGGCCACAGAGCTGATTCGTGGTAAAGGCACAATTTGAACACAGGCATGTGGATGCCAGAGTCCACATTCTCGCCCTCTCTGCCTTATCCTCTCTCTAAGGCTTAAGGAGAGGGATGACTGGTAGCAATTATAATTGTCTTGGAGTAGGTTGGAAAAAATATAGTATTTCCTTAGGCTTTCCATAGGCTAATATTTAAAACTCTTGTTTAGCTAGATAGTTAATGACAAGGTAATCACAAGTTAACTTACAGCAAACTAACGGTGATGAATAAAGCTACGCAGCCAATTTGTATGACCTAAGTCAGAAATTGCAGTGAAAGGAAGGGGGAGAGAATGTTTGAGAAAACTATCTTCAGAGGGAAAGAGAAAAGGAGTAAGTTAAAATTGACTCCCCAAGGTAAAAAGACTCTACTCTTTGCAATTTACCCAAGTGCTTGGAGGTGACTTAGAATTCCCAGCCTGTGCTCAGATCTGAGTTTAAAAGTGCTTCTTTTAGCAGCTCTTGCAGGATAAATTATGACTTCAAAGCAGAAATGTCTTCATTCACAAAATGGGTCACTGACAAGAGCTCTAGGGTGCAAAGAAACCATAACAAGCAAAGAAATATGGCAACAAGAAAAATGAATTTTTACCCTGGGTTCTGCCTCCTCTTACTTCTTCCCCACCGTGTGATAGCGAGCCTCATTCTCCCGCTCATCACAGTGGGAGGAACCCGAGAACGGGAGCACACTCAATTACACCCGATGGGTCTGGTCCACGCAGAATGATGCTGGGAAGAGACGACGCATCATTTACTTCTCGCGCCTGTGTGGCTTTCGCAGTGAGGGTGGCTGGGCTGAGGCCCTATTGAGGTGGTTGACTAAGACGTGAGGATCAAACTTGGAGCTGGGCCCAATGCCACATGGAAATACCCTCCAGGGGCTTCCCGGGAGGTCCCTCTGAGACAGACCTTCCTGGTCGGCTGAGGATCATGGAGGCCTGCAGTCCTTCTTGCTGAATGGCTGTCCCCCTCCACATCGAGGTGGGGGGTCTGTGTGAACAGAGGGCGGGAGTGGCCACCGCTGACATTTGTTAACTGCACGTGCAGAGTAGCTTGGGAAGTGCCAGTGTTTACAGTGTGGGGATGGAGGAAGACTGATTTGGGGAGCATGAACATCTTCCGTGGGCCTAGAGGGAGGAGCCTAGAACACTGGGTGGTGCAGGTGCCAGGGCAAAGCAGCAATTCGAGCTCCCAAGAAGGCAATGTACACGTGTGAAGGGAGGGGCCCACGTAAGACATACGTAGAGAGGCAGGAAGGCACCCCATCAGCCGGGTGGTGAAGAAACCTGGAGCCAAAGACAACCTGGCAGGATTAGGTGATGCCATTGCTCCAGACTCAGCTCTGCTGGCTGGGACATGGACATGGTCGTCAGCGAAGCTCAGAGCCTCTAGCAATGGGCAGAGGAAGCAGGGGAAGGGGACTCCCTCTACTGGGGTCTCTGGCTTTGCCTCCGTCTCCAGCCTGCACTGTGGTTCTGTCCAAGGATTAGAGCATAGCTGGGACTCCGACCTGTTGGGTGAGTTCCCTGTGCCTTATCTCAGTCTTACCATCTTCCTCCTGCACCCTCCAGGAGCAGAACTCCTTCCCTACCCCAACCCTGAAGAATGGAAACCGGTTTACGCCGAGCTCTGTTTCATGACTTTGTGGTTCAGAGGCAATCTGTGAGTATTCCCAAGAAACAATGTCCTACCTACTGATACCACTTAGGAAAAAGCGTAACTCCCTGCAGGCCAGCTCAGGGCTGAGCGTTTCAGCCTATCCTCATATCTACGCCGAGAGGGAGGGAGTTTTGTCCCCATTTTGTAGACGAGAACACCAGGTAGAAAGGGGACATGCCTCACCCAGGGCCTGCACTAGAAGGCAGAAGAGCCAGGAATCAAAGCTGCACATCTGCTCCTACCTGGTGCTTCGCATTTTTTCCAGGACCTGCTGGACACACCCCTCACCCTCCACTGCTTCTCCTCTCCCGCAGAGGTGGCAGGACCCGGGAGGGCGTCACTGGGTGAGCATGATCTGATCCCTGAGTTTGTACCGAGGAGAAAACCTTCTTTTATAAAACCGAGGGAACAGTTTCTTACCCTTATTTAAAATTTCCCTCCCCACCACCCTACCTCTCTCTACTTTTTTGTGGTAAATTAAAAAACGAGACAAAGCCAGACCTTCAACTTCCCTGCTGTCTTGATTCAGCCAGGAAAACGCAGAAAACAAACCCAGCTCCCCGAGAACAGAATATTGTCAAGAAAGGGTGGGAAGAGTTAGCCGCGAGCCCAGCTGGGGGGAAAAACTGGATGCATGGAGGGAAATTAGAAAAGAAAACAAAAGCGAGTTCTTTTATTACTACTAATAGATATAATATGAAGACACAGATGGAGGAAGACGTGGGGGAAAAGAAATAAGAAAAGCAAAGAAAGGGGGGAATATTTGCAACTGTGTCTCTTTCTCTAGTGGAAACGACAGTCCAATTGGCAGATGGAGCTGACGGCCTGGTCCTGGCTGTGCTGTTAACTGGCTGCGGGACCCTGGCCAAGGCACTGCCCCTTTCTGCTCCTCAGTCCCAGGTTTTGGTCCAGCCACAATCTAAACAAACATATCCAACCAATGAATCAATCCACTGGCACTGGCCTATCACAAAGTGTTCCTCCATTTTTAAGCCCACCTACAGAGAAGCAAAGGGGAAGGAAGAACACTGTCACATGAAGTCACCTGCTTTCCTGTAGGAACACTGTTTCATTTCCATATCCGAATGAAATAATTTAAAGTCATCTTTACATAATCACACACACACATACACACCCCACTTTCCTTGTGATTTAAAAGAAAAATATTGTTTGTCCTGACACTGCAGAAATAAAAGCATGGGTGATACACTGTGACGTTAATATCGCGGTGTTTCTGCTCTGCCACAGTCAGGCTATAGTAAGCAGGACGCAGGTAGAGCTCACCCAGCACGTGGGCTTGTAGGTTTCACTTCCAGGAAAAGCACAGACCATTTCCTGCAGATAAAGCAAGGACCTGTGCACTCACCTTACCCCTTTCTCTCCTTCTAGAAGTTAGCAAATAATGTAGGCACAACCGTCAAATCTGAAGATATGTTTTTGGAACACATTCTCTCTTAGCTAATGAGACTATCACCCACATTTTTAAATGTTAGATACACAGGGTGTAAAGGAGACAAGAATAACTGTGGCATCTGGTGTCAAAATGAGTCTTTCTGTGGTTACTGGGAACCCTGAAAATTCTCTGAATGCTCTGTGATGAACTGTTGATGAAAGCAGAAAACTCGAAAACGGTAGATAATGTGTGGAGGAAAGAGATGTAGAGAATGGGGCCCCCCTCCCCCCTCCCTTACAAGATGCTAAGTGGAGAAACACAAGGAGTTGCTTATTACATTTGCAGTGGCGTGCTCTTTATTTAATGCACTCAGCTACTTAATTAGCATGCTAATATAAATCTTTTAAAAACTGTGTGCAAAGTCAACAGGGGGTCTGAGTCCTGATGTTATTTTTCCCACAGCTGAATAAATGATTTCCACCACCACCACCACACTCATAGGCTCGTCCTCATTAGTATGTATGAAATGAGTGGAGTAAGCATTGGGAGATTTATACTGTACTATATACAACTTAATTAATAAGAAAGGGAGCCATTTCTAGAGGAGGAAGTAAATGTTCACAAGTTCCTACATACCTCTGTTTAATTAATAATATAAATCCATAAAGAAGAGGCTTTAAAGTGTCCTCCTCATTTTCTCTACCTATTGGACTATTAATTAACCTTTTTTTTCAGTAACTTACAGATGTTAAGGTACAATAACCTTTAGGTAGAGTCTGCAGTTTTGTCATAATCTGAATGCCCCTACCCCACACCCAAAGGAGTGTCAACTGTGGCCCCACAATGTCCAAGGTACACAGGACACAAAGGCGAATAAGAAGCAGCCCGATTTTCAGGTAACTTTAGCTAAGCAGAGGAGAGAAGGATAAAAAGAAACGTGATACGGAGAGGGAATATAAAAAGGGGCCGGTCTGGATAAATTGCTAAAAGAAGCCTCAGGCAATGGTGATGGGGAACACAGAGTTCAGGGCAAACTTTCACGAAGGAGCTGATATCTGAATAAAGATTTAAAGGACAAGTGCCCATCCCCCTGCCAGGACCCCAGTGCCGGGAAGGGAGGAGAAGTCTGGTTCCGCAGTATGTGCCCAGCACCCAGCCCAGACTCCGCGCTCAGCACGATTTTCTGAATGAGGTGACTGAATGCGTTTGCCAGGCCCAGAAGAATGGGACAGCCCTTCAGAGGAGGTCACTGGGCCCTTGCCCAGTGGTCACAGGTAACTTGCTACAACAGAGTATACGGTTCGAGTGAGGAGGTGGCGAAAAGGGGGGCCAGAAAGGGATTATAAAAATCCTGGTTTGTAAAACTGGGTAAAATAAATGGCTGCCTTGCAAGAATTTTTACTTATCTAAAACCTACAAGCATTGCAGAGCCAACCTCATACACAAACAAAGCATATTAGTGGGACCTTCGGAACCACCCTGTATTGTTTCTTGACTTGTTTACATGAGTAAAAGAAAACAGAGTTAATTTTTGTGTATGGGGTAAGATAATGATCCAGTTTCATTCTTTTGCATGTGACTGTCCTTTCCCCATTGTATACTCTTGGCTCCTTTATTGTAAATTAATTAACCATATATGCGTGGGTTTATTTCTGAGCTCTCTATTCTATTCCTTGAGCTATGTGTCTGTTTTCATGCCAAGGAGGAGGAGATATTTCTGTTACTTCCAAGATGGAGCATCCTTGCTCTTTTCTGAGAGCTTCTGGAAACGGCCGTCTCTCCTGTGCTCTCCCAGGGTGCACACGGAAGCTGGGACACTGAGAAGGTGTTAGCAGCCTGGTGGCCACCATGTGGTTAGGACCAGCCTCCCTGTGAGCCCACCACTGTGGTGGGCAAAGAGGAGAAGTGGGAAGAAACCTCAAGAGCACTACTGAGCTACTGAGTTCAAGTAATCCAGGCGTCTCTTCCTCTTGCAGACTGCCCGCTGCAGAGACCAATAGATGCGCTTTTATTGTTTCAGTCAGTTCGGGTTTCTTTGCATCTGACATACTTAAAGTGGTAAAAATTACAGACTGACTGGAAACCCAGTTGCCCAAAGACCTGGATGGATCACAAAAATCAGAACGCGCTGCCCATTTCAAAGCAAAGGCTGTAACAGCAGACCACGAGTCTAAGTTTCCTAAAATGACGGATCATGGTAAGTCACTCGTGTTCCAGTCATGTTGAACAGAATGGTAAACTAAGGAATTTTAGATAGGTTCTTTTTAGTGGGGTTTGGGGGGGGGGTCGTTGTAAAGAGGTGTGAGCAAGAAGAAAATGGCAGGAAAAATTGGCAAACAGATTTGATCATAACAATAGCTTATACTATATTGTGCTTATTAGGTGCCTGTCAGTATTCTAGGCAGTGGACATATTAACTCATTTCCTTCTCCCAATATCTTACAATAATATTATACTTATCCCATTCTTCTCAGAGTCACCAGAAGTGAGGCGCCCGGTCCCTGCCCCAGGTCCCACCGCTGATGAGAGCTGTCACTCAAGCAGAGGGTCTGGCCCCAGTGCTGTGTGATTGCTCTCTGCTGCTTTTGACTTTTTGGTCCTTAATTTAAGGCTCACGCAGATGTACCCCGCCACCGATACTGGGCACTCTCTGTGCATAGTTTCCTTTGAAACCCAGCGGACATAGCTGGCATGCACCTGGATGAAGCAAGAAGTTCAGACTGGGATGTACCTGGCAGAGTGGACAGTGTTTGCAAATGACTCATGCCTGAGGACTTGGGCAAACAGAGGAAGTTCTCTGCCAGTTACTTGCACAGACTTCACCGCCACCTACTTACCTGTTGATGTCATCGAGAGCCAAAGTTTATTCTCTGTAAACAGATCCCACCTTTCTTCCTCACACCTCTCAGACAGGGATGCTGTAGTAAGATGATAAAGCACCTATGAGGAAGAGGATACATTTTGCTTATGTTGTAACAACGTTAGTTAAACCTAATCCAGCTGTAAAAGCAAACACACTGAAACAAAACAAAAGAATGCATTTTAAAACTTCTAATGCTAGAAATAGATGCTCCTGTCATTTTCACTGTAAATGTGAAAACGAGTTCAATAAGCTAAATGAGACAGTCATGAGCTCCTTCTGCATTATCACCCATGTTATAGAAGGCTCTATAGAAAACAACAACACAAATATGCCTGGGAATGGTTATTGTTTTAAAGTATTCACTTGCTTCTCATCTTCTATTTTTCATTTTTTCCTCCCTTCCCCCGAAACCTCTCCCACCCCACCCAATTCTAGCAGAGCTCAGATCCCCACTCTTTCAGGAGAGGCACACAATAGAGTGGAAACAGGGCAAACCACCGGCTTTTGTGTCTTTGTTTTACAAAAGCTCAAACCCCTAGGGGAAAAGATGCTCTATTTCTGTCCTGAAGAAATGGGAATGGGGACGCTCCCTGTATTCTGGTTCCCTGGGCCTGGGGAAGAGCGAACGAGGAGGAGGTCTGGGACCAGTCCCAAGAGCACAGAGCTGTGCTCGGCATTAGGCAGCCCACTAGGAAGGCTGCCAGCCCCCGAGGGACGGCCGCATTGTGCTCACCGAGAGCAATGGAAGCAGCCTTCGTGAAGATTCCTGGCTCCAGCAGGATGTGGGAACAGCAGTAGACTGAGGATGAAGAGGACCAGTGCTCCGGCCCACCCTGTCTGAGCACGAACAGAGGATGTGGTGTCTCCTGTCTCTCTAGCACTCACCGCTATGGAAGATTCCAGAACTCAAGCACAGCTCCAGGGAAGTGGTTAGAGTACCCCCACAAAAACAAAAATTTAGTTGTGTCCTGCTTGTTGGCTGGCTTTTCCACAGGCCCCCTAGAATGGGCAAATCAGTCGGGTCTCCAGTTGAGATATGGGAAGCGGGAAGATGAAGTACTGCTCGTATACCAGAGTTTGGGGAGTGGGTCTTGGCTGCTAAGGGAGAATACACGAATCCCCCCACAAGAGTTTATAACTTCTAGTGGATAGGATACAGAGACTACATGAATCTGAGACTGACAAACAGTCAGTAGCCAAATGAGAGAACATGCAGTAGAGGAGATTTGATTGTGAGCTGGGGACCCAAATGCAGCTCTCTGGAGAGGGTAGAATGTTAGCGGCATCTCAGCAGGATGTGTAAAGATAGGATGCACAGGGAGGAAGCAGGTCTCTCCGGGCCATGGGACAGCATGAGAGAGGACTCAAGAGTTTCTCGTAAGCGTATTCCTTCAAGGGTGAAAAGGAGACACACCTGACAGACTGAACTGAGAGAGTAGCACATGACTAGAAAAATAAATGTGAGCCACCCTAGAGGGAGTCCTGTGTGCCTGACTCACAAGGGTGTGTTGGATACCATATCCAACAAGACACCGATAGAGAGTCTAAATTGGACCATGAAATGATTTTTAAAAATTATATTCTAGCCCTGGCCAGTTTGGCTCAGTGGTTAGAGCATTAGCCCACGGACTGGAGAGTCCTGGGTTCGGTTCCCACTAGGGGCACGTACCAAAAAAAAAAAAAAAAATGATATTCTAAGATGAATGGGAAGTTGGTATGACAGATTCATAGCCACTGATAACTGGAACAAAGCAGAGAGTATTGAGAGTATTGGACGTCAATCCAGGAAGAAGGGGAGTTAGAGGCCTGCGTGAGTATTGGGGGGAGAAAGAAAGGCATGCACAGAACAGGGGGAGGAATGTTTCGAAGAGTGGAATTCATCTGGCAAGTTGGAGCTATGACTCTAGCATTCTGTTTGGCTGAGCTCACAATCACCGGATCACTTTGGGCATAAGAGAGAGCATTCCGTCTCAGTCGTGTTACAAGCAAAAATCACGTAAAATAGTTCAGTTTGCTGTTTTAAGCTGCTGTTCACCTTAGCCCCTGTGGAAATGCGGTGCCTTGGTTCACACTGGGGCAGAATTATGGGAGTAAAGAGAAAACAAGTGTTTCCATCCCCCGAATGTTTTCATTCCTGTAACGTCTGGTGCTACTGCTGTTTAATGTCTCCTGCCACTGACCCACCGCTGCACCAGCTATGAAGACAGACATGCCTCACTGCAGGAACAAACCACCTCAGAGTCCTTGAATCTGTTCGTTCTGGGGCAGGAAGAGAGAACTTAAAGCAACAAATAAGATTTGTGCAAAAATTACCTCGGAAACACAAGATACATTCCAAAGGCTACAAGGAATTGCTTCAACAGCACAGCAGAGTTTTGAGAGGGATCGTCCTGGGTTCAAATCCCAATCCTGCCACTAAATGACCATGGAGCCTTGAACAAGTTGCTTAAAACACTGTCCCTTAGGACTTCGTGCAAATGAGAAACAGCTGCCCCTCTGGGGAGAGGCCATCTCAAGGAGGCTGCAGGCCTCGGTTTTGACCCCCACTCACCCTGGGACGGAGCACCACCTGCAGCAAGTCCACACCAGTAAACACAGTGGCTCTATTACTTCGAATCTCTGCAATTTCATTTCCTCTTTGTATCGAGAAGGAAATGAGCGTATCTACCTCATGGGGCTGTTTGGAGGATTGAATTGCCATAGCACACACAGTGTTTAGTATAGCGCTTGGCACATTTTAAACATGCTGCAAATGTTTACTATTATGACCGTATTTTTATTCATTGACATCTCTCATGTTTTAGGGCAGAGGTTAGCCAACTATGTTCCCCAGGCCCAATCTAGCCCACCACCTGTCCGTGTTCCGCCTGAGAGGTTAAGAATTGTTTTTATATTTTTAAATGAGTGGGGGGAGGGAATATTTTACGACACATGAAAGTGACATGAAATGCAAATGTAATTGTCCATAAGTCCAGTTTCATTAGAACACAGCTCCTCGCAGTCATGCGCGTGTCGCTGCGGCCACGTTCATGACAAAGTGGCAGCGAAGAGCAGTGGAAATATCTCAGCCCAGATATTTTCTCTCCGGCCCTTTGCAGAAAAGATCTGCTGATCCCTGTCTTAGGTGCTTTCTCACCAGCTCTAGAATGTGCTCTTCAGTCTCTCCGAAGGATTAGAATGAAGTAAAAGTGATTTCTGAAATTCTTGAGCACCAGTGAACACCAAGCTGTTGAAAGAGAGGCATTCTTCGTCTTTCCAAGTATTCTGTAGTCCCTTTCAAAACACCGTCACCTCCTTTCATGGGTGATGACAATGTACTTAACATTAATTCTCCTTCTAATATACAAAGATTGTGGCAGCCCAGCGCTGTGTCAGAGACTGAGCACACGCAAGCCTGCACACGCTGCCCTAAGTGTTACTTCATGTTAAACAGGCTCAAGTTCGAGACATTTTATATGGACAGGTGCCAAGGAGTCTTTGGCTGCCTCATGATGTCAAGGTATATACAACCAAAGCAAAAAGTTTAGTCCATGTTTCAGATGATTCGTCTATTTGATGCCCCAAATCCAGGAATTTGGGAATGTCTGGATAATTGATTACATTTTTCACTCTTCATTTGGGTTTGGCAGTCAGTCTAGTTCAGCTGATGAGAGCAGCCAAGTATTAGCTGTGTTCAAAATGCGAACATGGGAGGAAACCCACTTTCTCCCCAGCTCTTCCAAGGTAAGTTTTCTGGTTCTACTTCTTCCTTTTTTGGACATGCACTGTTTTCTTCTATTGTTTCTCCTCTGCTTCTCACCTTCTCTCTCTCTCTCTCTCTCTTATTTTTGTGTTTTGGTCTGGACTCTTCTCTCTAGCACAATCTCTACTGTAAAAATATTAAAGCCTGTTCTCTTCTTTCCAATTCCCTTTTTCCTAAGAAGAAAAATAATTGGTTTCATAATCATTGAAATTCTCCATGAAAACCCAATGTTTAAGCCTCTGACGGTGCCAATGGCTCCCCAATGCTTGGGGGCTGCTCAGCACGCAACTGACCAGGCTGCATCCATGGCAGAATTCAAGGGAAAGTTCACAGGGACAGCCTTTGGTTTACCTATTCATACGTCTGCTATTATTTTCAATTGATTTTTAACAATCTGTTCAATGTTATAAGTGTCTGTAAAACCCCTATGATATAATACAGACTTCTCTGGGCCACTTATTTACAATTATGGCAATTACACCCTTTCCTTGACTTGAGCTATTTCAGGAGGCATGGTTATGGTCCACACTGGTTCACAGTCTTCTTTTGTAATAACATGGACTTTGCCAAGACAAACTCACTCCTCTCTCTCTGCTCCCCTAAATTCTTGATTGATGCTCTGCCTTTATGAAGTCTTGCTGTGAACACAGCATTTAATCCCTGACGCTCCTGTCAGGATGTCTTTTGCACATTCCCACTGAGGGCTTTTTCTTCTCCAAACAACACTGCAGGGTTAGCCATAGCCCCAGATCACATAAACGGGATAGCAGCTGCAAAGCTGCGAACTTTATTGTCTTTGGTCCTAAGCCGCTGACTTGATATTTAAAAAAGAAAGAGCTCCAAAAAGAAAACAAAAAATATCTTCGATTTTTGCATTATTCCTGGAGGTAGTGGGCTATGTTATGTTCATACAAACACTTGGTTTCCTTTTTGCTTAAAGATCACTATACACAAACACACACACACAAAACCCTCTTCCTAAAATCCATAATAAATAAAGAGGGAAAAAGTATGCTTCCAATACTAGATTGGTAAACCTAATTTTAACGCCAGTCAAGGTCATAGAATTATTAAAGACAAAAATTCTGGAAGAGTGTCGGCGGTGATGATGAAATGACAATCAATTTGGTTGTGTGACAGGAAAATCATGCACGACCAATTTAACCCACAGGTAAAATTACATTACAAAGATCTCTGTATCACTAAATCGTCTTACTGTCTCAGGGGGTAAACAGGATGGCAGTGATTTTTAATTAAATTAAGAAGAATCCTACATAACAAACCATTTTATGGAGTACACACTTTCTCAGGTCTCTGCCAGAAAGCGTATACCCCAATGCTTAGACATCATTTTGTCTTTTACCTGTGTTGGAAAAAATAAAGCAAAAGAGCCAAGATCGTCTCAGTTCTTCTACTAAGGTACCATTAAGGCATCATGTAATTTCAATTCTCCTTCCCACCACACACTTTCGACACCCAACCACACCCCTCAGCACAGGACTCAGTCCCTCGGAGGACGGAAGGGGCAGGAACAACTTCCACTCTTTCCCTTCCTGGTTAGAACTCATCGGTGTCTTCATTGACTGAGTCACCAAAGAGCCTGGCAAGCAGTTATGGTTGGCTCCTAAAACCTCTGTGAGGAAGGGAATTTCTACAAGTGTATTGATTCCTAGAAATTTACAAGATGCTTCTTGTCCTCTTCTCAGAACCCTCCGATAAGCTTCCCATCCCACTCAGTATGAAATCCCAAACTGTTTCTAGGAGGACTACAAAGCCTACACATCCAGACCAGCTTCCCTAGGACCTTAGACCCTGCCCTCTCCTGCCCTTGTCTGTGCTGTACCAGCCACAGTGGTCTTTCCTCTGTTCCTACGTCTGTGTCAAGCTCATCCTGCCAAAGGGCTTCTACACTTGCTCTTCCCTGGTCCTCCCGTGGCTCACACAGATTACTCAGGTGTCTGCTTACAGTCAAACCACCAAAAAGACCTTCCCTGACCACTGTGTGCAGGCAGAATAATGGCCCCAATGGATAACCACATTCCTAATTTCTGAAACCTGTGAATATATTACCCTACAAGGCAAAAAAGAAAAAAAGACTTTGCAGGTGTAAGTTAAGAATCCTGAGATGGAAAATTATCCTGTATTATCTGGGTGGGCCCAATGTAACCACAGGGATCCTTATAAGAGGGTCCGTTTTGGTATTAAACTGGCCCCCATACATGGAGGGCAAAGAGAGACCAAAGGAAGACATAGACCATTCCAGATTGGTAGGTGACAAGATTATTAAGCAAGGAAACTTAACATATGAGGCTTCTCTTAGAACGACAAGTAGATCTTCACATCTACCCGCCAGAATCTTAAAAGTTTATATAGAGGCCTTAACTGGGTTCAGTCACATACATCATCCAAATGGTCTCAACAACACAAAGCTCTGTCCAGATTGCATTCTTGAAAACAGCTCCCACTGTAGGAACAGTGGGCAGAACATACATTCCAAGGACAAGGGAAGAGGTGGGCAGCCTCAGATTGCCCAGGTCAGCTCACGGGTCATCCAGCAGCCACACCCTCTCAATGACCTCCTCCAACAGTCAGAGTCAGAGAGAAATGTGAAAATACCAGGCTGTTGGTTTTGAATATGGAGAAAGAAAACACAAGCCAAGGAATAAAGTAACATCTAGAAGCTGGAAAAAGCCAAGAGCCTCCAGATGGAGTGTAGCTCCATGGACACTTTGATTTTAGCCCAGGGAGACTCACTTTGGCCTTTACAACTCCAGACCTGCAAGATATTACATTGTGTTGCTTTAAGCCACCAAGTTTGTAGTAACTTGTTACAGTAGCAATAGGAAACTTGTATAACTTAGATACACACCCTATATAAATAACTTCTCCTCCCTACTTTCCACTGGGTCGCTTTCAACTCCCTACTCCACTTTTCTTCATAGCACTTACCACTATTGAAAATTATCTTACTTTCCCATCTGTTTGCTTATTTATCTCCTGCAATAGAATGTAAACGTCATAAGAGTAGAGACTTTGTGTTGTTCACCTCTGGATCTCACATACCTGGAGAGAATACATCCCCAATGGATCTCTGTCGAATGAATGAATGAGTAAATTAATACCGATTACACTGAAACATATTTGTATGCTTGTGAAGCTGCTTGTGTGTGTACAGCGCAATGTAGTGCAGTAGAAGCAATAGTAAACAGTAGTGCTGATAGCAGTAGTGATAGTAGTGGAATTGCAGAATTTGATCTATATCTGTGATGGAGCAATAGACCTGATTGATAATAGTTAAAATACATCAACACTTCAAGAAAGCTTTTGATTAGACCCAATATGAAAAGGTATTCTATATATAAGTTCAGAATTTTTCTGGACTATGTTGCTACTATCATTTAGATAACACCCTCAAATAAAAAATTATGCCATAGGGCAATTATCAATAGTTCAGTGTTCATACATGGATTGCATACTTTGAAGAATGTCCCCAAATTATATAACTAAAGAAGTCAATCTACTTGTGATCAAAGTTGTAAAGAAAAATTAATTCCAGAAAAATTTAGATAAGTTTTTAAACCTCCAATTTGTAAACTAAAAAGATGGTTTATATAAAAAAAAAAAAAAAAAAAAAAAAAAAAAGAATAAAGAAAAAGGGAACTAAAAAGTTGGGAATTTAATTGGTATCAAAAATAGACCTTCAAAGAGTTATGGGCCCAATTAGTAAATGGAATCTCCGCTGACATTTCTGGTGTCTGTGTAGTGGTGTATTTAACTACCTTCAGACATTCTTTGTATTTGAAAAACATCAATTTTCTTTAAAATACTGATGATCCTTCAAAGAAATAACAGGATAATCTAAAACCTTCTTCAGTGTCACGTGCATCCTGTCACTGTTCTGACCACCTCACATGCATCCTGGAGCCACCAATTAAATCAATCTGCTTCATTCACTCATCATGTGCTGGGAAGTGTGCTCAGAGCCAGGGGTTCAGAAGTAAAACACATAGACCCTGTTTTTAAGGCTCTCACAAATGAAACAGCCACTGTAACATAGTGTGATACAGATCAGCCACACAGTGCAGCCCAGCCCGGGGCAATAGGAGGGGAAAGGTGATGCGAGAAGGGTAGTGGATGAGCAAGGCTTTTTCCAAGAACGAAGAAGCAGGAGCCATGCAGGTGAGGGGACTGGGGAAAGGTTGCTGTGGCGAGATATTTAGAACAGGCTGAGAAGCAAGGGATTCCCTAGCATGTGTGGAACACCCAACAACACTCTCCAATTTACACTTTGGATTTTCTTCTCTACTTATGATATGTAGGGCTGTGCTGTATTCTTTTAAGATCTGTATTAATTTAGAGGTACTTTATTTTAATCTATACATTTTTCTTTAGCCTCACTCTTTTAAAGGAGCCTGTTTCATAAACTATATACCCATTAAAGTGGGGTCACTTGAAAACATACATATATATTGTCTGGCCTCATTGTCAGAGAACTTTGTTAAAGGCTCAAATGATCTTTAGAATAACCAAACTTATTAAGCAGAAATGCCCTTCTTAAAGGAATTCTGCTTGGATCATGAATAAAGACATCCCACCATTTAATGAAGTGATTTTGCTTAATGCCTAATCACTGTGTTTTCAAAATGCATGCAGTAAAAATGTGTCTATTTATTTATAGTAATTTTCAGTAAATGTTGATATTTTTTCTATAGGAATATGTTCGTTTTCAGCACTTTAATGACATCTTAAAAACAACAAAATTTTTTTTGTAAGAATTCTAGTTTTGTGAATAAAAAAGGAGCAAGTTCCCACACTAAGTTGATTTTTTATGTACCAAGTTAGTGGGGTTTTTTTCCCCCTAGAAACGGTTCAACAATGCTTCTGAAGACTAAAAGAGTATTAGGTTAGAAAGTTCTGTAGCCCCTCCTCGCTCAAAGAAGGAGTTGCAAGTTTAAATAACACAGTAAACTCAACGTAAAATTTCACCTACAAAATTGGTGGAATTGGTAAACGGACATCACAAACTCTCACTTGGCAAGGATAAAGCACACCTACAGAAAATGTTAAGGTTCAGCCAGTATTCCACACCTCTTTCCCACTAACTCTCTTGAAAGAACTACTGGAAAGATAGAAAGAGGCCTGGATAGGGGGATGGAAGGAATGCATTTTGCTTTATCTTCTTTAACATACCAACTTCCTTTCAAAGTTCTTTTAAAGAGCAAAACAGCCAAATGAAAAGAAGTAAAATGAGGAGAGAGATGTAAAAACTGCACAGTCCACAAATAGGGTCATTAGCTCCCAAGCTCCCACGCCAACACGTTGTGAGGGCCACTGAACGCAGTATTAAATAACTGCACATATCTAGAATCGGAAAACGTGTAAATAATGTGGGGGAGGTTTGAACATGCAGGTATCATTGTGTTCTGATTCACTCAATAAAGATTTGTATTTAAAACATAAAATAAATATTATTTCTGGTGAGATAAAGCTGAGATAGAAGGAGAGAGGAAAAGAGGTATGTGGTGAGAAGTTTCTATTTTTGTTATTAAAAAAAAATTTTTTTTATTGATTTCTGGGTGGGGGAAAGAGAGAGAGAGAGAGAGAGAGAGAGAGAGAGAGAGGTGGATTTGTTGTTCCATTTATTTATGCATTTGATTCTTGTATGTGCCCCGAGGCTCAAACCCACAACCTAGGCATTATCAAGATGATGCTCTAACCTACTGAGCTACTTGGCTAGATGTTTCTTAAAATGACAGACTAGACTAACACCTGGGCAGACTCAGGTCCTCAGTATTTCCCACTGAGAAATGAATCTGTAATGATACATGATGACCTTTCCTCTGCCACCTTCGAGCAGTTTCTTCTGTAAATACCTTTCTCTTTCTCTTCTTCAGGATCCTTTTTCTCAAAACATCCAGCCAGCACAGAGGCATAAGCCACTGTACAAATACACAGTTATTTCATTCTACGTTGAGGGACTCTCAGGTGCAAACTCGGGGGCGGGAGTTGTGGAAGAAGCCTGCCACAGCCGGCAGCTGCGGGTCCATTCTCTTGATGTTGGATGAGTCTCCCGTAGTTTACTCCGTGCCAACCCTCAGGCTGAATCAGCCACTGATGCACATTCAGAGTGGGGTCTGAAGAGGACAACACACCAGCTCCGTAGTTACACAGCCGTGGATTCAAATCCTGTCTCCATCCCTTTGCTAGTAGTGGCCTGTGAGTGGAGTTAGTCTCGGAGACTCTCTTTTCTTATCTCTGAATCCAGTGTGCACACACCTGCCTTGGGGTGCAGAGCAAGGACACTGAATATCAAGTACCTGTGTGGCAGGAAGAGCCCCCTGAAATCCAGTTCCAGTCAATGGATGGAGAGCCAAGGGGTCCTCGTCCCTGATGGCGGAGGAAGTTCAGTGCTTCTTCCGTCCTTGGAAGCTGTGCACGTGGATGGTATAACCATAAGATGGAGCAGGGCTGCCCACTCACAGGGGACTCTGTGAAACCTGGAGACAAACCTTGTTGTGTTAAGCTACTGAGATTTTAAAAGTTTATTTTCTACAACAGCATCACCGGGGACCTAGATAGAAAGGGCCCCACTCCTTATCTGCAAACTCAGGAAATACGGGGATAGGGCCCAGGAATCCACGTTTTAACAAGCCCTCCAGGTGACTCTGATGTACTGGCATAGACCAATCCAGCACATAACAGGAAATGGTAGTGATGATCCGTAAGCTAAACCATTTGCTCCAAACTAGTTAATGCAACGAAGTCAAAACACTCCTGGCTGTCTATATTCCTCATTGCAAAATATGCTGGTCTTTTAAAATAAGTAGAATCTGATCCCCAGTTAAATATCTGCTGCTTCCTCTGTTTGGAAATGAAGATGGCAGAACTGTTAAGATGACCAAGAAACCTAGGATGTGGTCATCCAAATGCTAAAGTCAAGGTTATGACTATCATTACCATGATATGTGAGATTCATTAGCGAAGTTTGGAAATCAAATCCCCTAAATTTATGAATAAAGATTTCCTGATCAATTATGAAGCAGAGCTGCAATTACCAAATAGTAAACCTCACAAGAAAAGTTGCAGCTGTCTAATGTTTTCAGAATTACATTTGTCTGATTTATACAACAAAGTGTGAGTGGTGTGTGTGTGTGTGTGTGTGTGTGTGTGTGTGTGAGGTTGTCCTTTGATAAAATACTTCAATGTCATTATAATGAGGTTTATTACAATGTTGCCTTCCCACCTTTCTTTTGTTCGTTAATGTCCGTCAGAATTTTTAAATGTTGTTCAGGCCCCACCCAGTGCTTTAGGTGCTGGAGTCACCAGCCTGTGCTTCTCAAACAGAAAAGTGCAGGCTTTACAGGCTCAGGCTAAGCCAGGAATAGATCATGTAATGACCTCGGAACATTCTTAAATGGACTAAAATCTTTACATTATGTTGTACAAAGCCCAAGGTTTTATTCTAAGACTATAGTGCCTCACTTATCATGCCTAGCCTCATTAATTTGATGTGATAATCCATTTTTCTCTCCAAAGTGCTGCATACCATTTATTTATTTGTCCTAATTAAAGTGAATTAAAGCAAATTTTGTTTGAAGTGGCAAGCACAGAGCTTTCCTGGAGATCAGCAAAATCAGATCTGCAAATCACTTTTCTGAGGATGCTGCAACTTGACCATTCTTAATGAGCGTGCACACGAGGAAAGAACAATAGATTTTCCCCTCAAGGACTTTTTTCCTTTAAGAATTAGAGGACAACTTTGCACTCTCATTTGCAATGTTTGATGCTAATGGAAATTACAATTTTTTCTATTTGCCTGGGCTGAGGAATTTTGTCTTTTATAAAGTACCAGGCCATTACAGCTGCATGTCCATCATTATTCTTAAAACCTTGGAGGGAATCCCAGTTAACGAATGAATTTTTATAAACTTCTGCAGTGCTCTGGTTATTCCTTAAAAACCCTGTTTGCTCACCTTGGATTCATACCATCTGCAGAATCCATTTATCATTCATTTAACAAACATTTGTGCTCACTTACTTCAGTTATTTTTTTTTTAATTTTATCTTATTTTCCATGTCCATTCCTCCCTTCTATAAGCAGTAATTCTGATGTGTTTAATGTGTACTTTTTTCCTTATTTTCTTGCAAACTGTTGCTGTATGCATGTATTTCTAGATTTTTTTTTTAATTTGGCATTGTGTTATACACTAATTTTCTTTCCAACTGCTTCCACTCAGCACTGTTTTAGATACAATTATATTGTATGCAGTCAGTCTGTTATTTCCAATTCTTGCATATTAACGATGAATTCTTTTTTTAGCTATGAAGTATTAAAGGTTGAACAAGAAAACTCCTGTTTCCTGTTTGCACAGAACCTCCATTCCAGTTGGGGAAATGTCCAGCTGGTGTGGCTCAGTGGTTGAGCACTGACCCATGCACCAAGAGGTCGCCGGTCAGGGCACAGCCCAGGTTGTGGGCCCGATCCCTAGTGGGGAAGCATGCAGGAGGCAGCCAGCTGATGTTCTCTCTCATCAATGTTTCTTTCTCTCTCTCCCTCTCACTTCCTGTCTCTCTAAAATCAATAAAAAGGGAAAAATTTTTAAAAAGGAAAATAGATTTTAAACAAATAACCAAATGCAGTATGGTAAAATGTTCATCATTCTTTTTTTTTTTTCAATAAATATTTATCAAATGCCTTCCATATGCTAACTATGATGTTTAGCACTGGGGATAAAATAGAGAATGAAGCAGAAGAGATGCCAGCCCGCATGAAGTTTGCATTCCAGACGATTAGACAAGTCTTGTAGACCATGGTAAGGATTTAAGTCCAATGGCAAAGGATTAAATGGTTTTCTGCAACAGAGTGATATGGTGAAGTTTGTACTTTTATTCCGGATGCAGTAGGAATAATGGATTAGAGGGGAGCAAAGTGGGGTTCAGGAAAACTAGTTAGGGGGTGTGGCAGTGAAAGAGCTGAGAAATGACAGGGGCTTCGATGGGGGTGTTGGCAGTGGAACAGAAAAGAGAGTGACGATAAGTTGGAGAAAGGACAGACGGATTTGCTGATGGACTAACTGAGAGATGAGAAGGAATCCCTGGGTCTCTAATCTGAAATCTGAGCTGGAAAAACTGCGCGTGGGCCGAATTTAAGGAGAAAGGCAAAGTCCTTTTGGGCCATGATGCTTTGCGACATCGAAATGGAGTCTCAAGCCGTTGAGAATATGAATCTGATTCCCAGAGAAGAGCTGTAGACTGAAGATGTATACTCTGCAGTCATGACATACGGATGGTCTTTAAAACCACAGGGATGAATAAGAATGCAGACAGAGGCAAAAAGGAGGCCCATGCCAGAGCCCAGGTGAATCCCAACGTTTAGAGGCTGGATGGAGAAGGTCAGCAGGAAACGAGAACTCGTGGAGAGATGGGGGAGCCGTCTGCACAGACGCAGGGAAGGGAGCAGAGACGGCGTGTGCACCCAAGTCCTCAGGGAAGGTGAGGATGAAGGGGAGGGACAAAAGCAGGGCAGTTACTGGAAGGGAATTTTGGATTTAAAAAAAGTAATTTTTTAAGTGGGTGAGACTTGAGCATGACTAAAATATGACACAGGTGCACTGGGATAATGATGGCAGAAAGTTCCTGCGAGGCAAGTGGAGGAGGAATCCAAGCCCAGGGGCAGGTGTGGCTCCGGGGGGAGGAGGAGCAGCTCCCCTGGCCACGCCCACTGTACCCCGGCTCGAGTTATCTCAGTGATAACACAAGAGGAGGAGCTGGAGAGCTCTGTTCAGTTGGGTTCACCCTGAGCAGAAGGAAAAGGGGCTAACTCCTTGAAGAGTAATTTGTTCGAAGGTCATTCTGAAAGAAACCAGACCTCGAAACAGGAAGATAGCTATAGAACATGACAGAGAAGCTGGGTTTGTATCATCACAGGGTCAATCTGGGTCGGAAGAAGGCTGTCTGGGGGAAGAAAAGTACTCTCCTCTCTCCGGGAAGAGACCCATAACAGGCTTTGACAGAAACGCAGAGAAATCTTTCCCTGTGTTTATCAAAAAGCTGAGTGCTCCCTCTTTTCTCCAGCTTAAGGGGGCACAGACAGCGGAAGATAGATTCCCAAGGATAAATAAAAGTCAGGAATATCAAAATAAGGCGAAAACGATAAACCAAATGGGTAGTGATCAGAAGACACACTAGCCTTTCGGCACTGAGCTGGGCACAGGCCAGGGTGTCTCCTTCTGGGACCTTACCTATGAGTCTGAGACGACCTGTAATGAATTTTCTGCTTCGGCCTGGGAAAGGACCACACAAATTAAACAGCATTTAGTAATAGGTGCAAATGTATTTAAACATATTTATTCCTTTAAAGCTTAGGCTAAAGAGTACAGAGGTTTAATTTTCCTCGTCATAGTATTCATCGTCTGGCACCTTCTCAGTTGACATTTTTTTTTTTATCCTCACCCGAGGACATTTTTGCATGTATCTTCAGATAGAGCAGGAGGGAGAGAGGGAGGAAGAGAGAGAGAGAAACATCGATGTGAGAGAGACACATCGAGTGGTTGCCACCCACACGACCCCAACCAGGGCTGGGGACAAACTGCAACCAAGGTACGTGCCCTTAGCGGGAACCAAATTGGGAGTCTCCAGTCTGCAGGCCGACGCTCTAACTGCAGAGCCAAACCGTCCAGGGCTCAGTTGACTTCTTATACATAGTAATACATTTATTGAATCACATCCTCGTTTTATTTTTCAGATCTTTAGGCCATTGAGAAACGTAGGTAGTTGACCTAGGGGCAGCAACCCAGTCGACAGAACAGCCCAGAGGAAATGGGCCATCTCTGCAGAGTTGGACTCTCAAACCCCATCTCATAAAGTGCATCGCAGGTAGTAAATAGAGGGGTAGAGTGTCACGTAGCAAAGCGGCTGGCTGGCCTGCCACTAGCTGGCAAGTTACTAAACTCCTCCAGTTATTTCACATGTAGAGTCCCCACTGGTACTCAGGGATTTTTAAGGTTTAGCCTATTTTTAAATTCCTTGATCTGATGTATTAAGCAGGACTAGCTTGTACCTGTGACAGAAGCAGACCTCAAACTGACTTAAGTAAAAGGGGAGATGTATGGGTTCATATAACTGCAAAGCCGCTGTGGAAACAGGGACACCTGAGTGAGCGTGTGGCTTGGTAAGCTACGGAAATGTTTGTGTGGGGAAGAAAAACAAAACAAAACATGTCCTTCCTCTAGGTTGACACAGCCTTGCTCCCAGATACACAACACGGATCTCAGCCCCCCGTTTTCCCTTTGGCTGAGAACCATCTTCAGTCCACTAGTCCTCAACTCTATCTAGTGACCCTGAAGCCAGGTGGTCTGGCATCAAGTCCAGCTAGGTCTGGGAACTCAAACACTGTCACTGAGGCAGGATAATAAGAAGCTAAAAAAAAAAAGTCCTGCCCTGGCCAGTTTGGCTCAGCGGTTGGAGCGTCGGCCTGCGGTCCGGAGAGACCCGGGTTCGGTTCCCGCTAAGGGCACGTACTTCGGTTGCAGTTTGTCCCCGGCCCTGGTTGGTCGTGCAGGTGGCAGCCACTCGATGTGTCCCTTCACGTCGATGTTTCTCTCTCTCTCTCCCTTCCTCTCTCTCCCTCCCACTCTATCTGTACAAAAAATGGAAAAATATCCTCGGGTGAGGAAAAAAAAAAAAAAAAAAGTCCTTAGCAAGTAGAATGGGGAAACTGAGACAGATAACTAACAAACTGGCCCAGCAATTTACAGCCGGATACAGAAGGTCACCTCCCTAGAGATAACATCGAGGCCTCAGTTGTATGTCAGCTCCAGGCCCGGAAAAGCAGCAAAACCAGGTGGGTGACACCAGGACCAGCTGCAATGATTAATGGTCCTCTGCCCTAGTGCTGACCAATCAGTAGAGACCAAGACCCTGAAAGGGCACACCTGGAAAACTGATGAATATTCTGCTGAAACCCTCCCCTGAGGCCTCCCCTAAAATTCCTGCCTGCAAAAGAGAAAATTCTCAAAGCAAAGGACCCAGCTCCTGGGAACAGGCCCACACCTTCCCCTTCCCCTTCTCCTCCCCCGCAGGCCTGCATCTCCTAAACTCTAAGGGCCCCAGGAGACTTGCAACCACAGGAGCAATGGGCAGCAGCAGCTTGTCTCCAAGACCCCCTTTTCTCCCCTGAACCTGTCTCCAAGGACCCCTTTTCTCTGACTACCCAGTGAGCCAGAGCAGCCCAGCCTGGGCTCTCTTCTGTAGTCTCTTCTATCCTAGGCCCTCCTTGTTTCACTGTCCCCCACTAGTAAATGTACCCTCAAAATCACCTGGACTCATACTGTGAAACGTTTTCTGCATGGAGACAAGAACCCACACCCAGCCAGCTGGCCTAGGCAGACCAGCTCAGGGTCAGGTCCCCTTTCTGCAAACATCGCCAGGACTTCCACTCTTCGGGCTCTGCTTGCCTTTCTCTGAATCCATTTGTGTGTGTGTCAGAGAGAGAGAGACAGAGAGACACACAGAGAGACATCACAGTGGGACCCATGCTGACCTCTTGGATCTAAGGGCAACCTGGGGGTCCCATCAAGATTAGAGGAACTCAGAGTACTGTTCCCAAAGGAAGGGATGTATTCAACTGATCTGGGGGAAAAACAACCTTGTCCTTTTGTTGTTGTTGTTAATCTTCACCCGAGGATATTTTTTTCCATTTATTTTTTAGAAATAATGGAAGGGAAGGAGGGATAGAGAGAGAGAGAGAGAGAGAGAAATATCAACGTGAGAGAGACACATTGATTTCCTGCCTCCCACATGATCTCGATTGGGCCAGGTATCAAACCTGCAACCCAGATACGTGCCCTTGATCGGGAATTGAATTTGCGACCCTTCGATCCACAGGCCAACGACACTCTAGCCGCTGAGCCAAACCATTCAGGGCCCTTGTTCTTTTGTGTATTTCTACCGTTTTCAATCAGTTCATCAAGTAGTCTTAGAAGAACCGAGTATCACACTCCCAAAGTTTTTACATCAGCAAAAAACGCGAAATGATACTAACCAACACCAACGATCCTGTGGTGAACCAGTGTATTCGTATGTTGCTGGGACGCTTGTTAACAGTCACTTGGCTTTGAAAAGCTATTGAGCAATTTTTATCAATAGTAATAAAAATTGATTGCTCCTGGGGCCCTTGGTAATACCCCTGAGAACTTATCCTAGAGAACTAACTCAAATTTTAAAATTCATGTGTGTGAAAATATTCATTCAGCATTATCTGTAATAACAAATTGAAAACAGCCTGCCTGGATGTCAACCGCAGGGGAACAGATAAAGTATAACAACTGAATGAAATATTGAGTAGGCATTAATATGACAATTATAAAATGTATATAACAATATGCTATGTGAAATAATTTCATAACCCTTTAAATGACCATAGAAAACAATGTAAGCAAACAGACGAATCCTAGAAAGGAACACCTGAAAAATGGAAATCATGTTTGTGTTTACAGTGGAGGAGTAAAGGGAAAATTGTTTTGTCTTTCAGTTGCTTGCAATGTTGGCATAATATTGTTTTATGGTAAGTAAAATTTACTGAGACAATTCTATGGTTTAAGAACGATTATCTCAATCTCCTCAGAGGGGGCTTCGTGAGGATTGAATGAGAGAATAGGGATGAAATGTTTAGGGCATGCCCGCACCCTGAGGATGAAATAGATGTTGGCCATCAACAAAAGGGAACACACTGGAAACACTGTGCCCATTACGTGGTAGTAGAGGATGACAGGAAGTGACGTTTCCACTTGAGCCTTCTCTTCTGATGCTCTGAGAAAGTGCCTTCCTCTCACCTGTTCTCTCTGCCCTTCTCCACTGACGGGACCTCACAGGACTTCCATGCATTTGCTCAGAGGGTCATGGTGAGGGACCTGACCTGAGGGTCTACTTGGAAAGTTCTGCCTGTCTTCATATTGCCCGGTGGATGGTGAGGACATGGGGAGAAAGGCCGTTCGAGGGGAAGAGGAAAGAGAAATTGACTTTAAAAGGTTAATGTTTTAATCACATACATAATATGTAAATACCTTTTCATTCTAAAATGGGACACTTAACATGTCAGCAAAGGCTGAAGTCCTGTTTTACAGTTGTCTTAGTCCGCTTGGGCTGCCGTGACAAAATAACACAGACTGGACTTTAAAAAGACACTTAGGTCCTTGCTGGTTTGCTCAATGGTTAGAGCACTGGCCCTCCGACCAAAGAGTTTCGGGTTCGATTCCGGTCGAGGGCACGTGCCTCAGTTGCGGCATGGTCCCTGGCCCTGGTCAGGATTGTGCAGGAGGCAACCAATCGAAGTGTCTCTCTCACATTGATGTTTCTCTCTCTCTCCCTCCTTCCCTCCCACTCTGAAAAATCAATGGAAAAATATCCTCGGGTGAGGATTAAAAAAAAAAAAAAGACACTTATTTTCTCAATTTTGGAGGTCGAAAGTCCAAGATGAAGGTTCTGACAGGGTTTGATTTTGGGGAGAGCACTCTTCCTAACTCACAGAAGGCGGCCTCACAGTGTCCTCACATGGTGCCTCTTCTTACAAGGACACTAATCCGGTCAGACCAGGGCCCCACCTGTACATCTCATTTAGGCTTAATTACTTCCTTACCCCAAATACACCCTCCCTGGGGGCTAGGGCCTCAACATGTATAAGTTGGGCAACACATTCAGTCCATGACAACATCTTCCTCACTCCTCTTCCCTGACGTACGTGCTTCTTCCCCAGTTATGACCTCCATTATCAATTCTCTGGTAGACAAATGTATTGAGACATTTAAAAGGAAAAGGAAAAGACGATAGATTTTATGAGGTTGTTTTATTCTGTGCGGTTTTTAAAATCTTTCTGTGTGTGGAGTTCTTCACCTTGTTTTTTAATAAAATATGTGTTGGTGAATTTTGAGAGTAGTATATAGGTATCTCCTGAATTATTTTTTAGCTGCTGCATAATATTCTAAAATGTAATTACTAGAGCATATTAACTATTTTAAATAATCAATGGCACGTTGATAAATGTTTAAGTCATTTCTAATGTTTTTTCCTGATTAAAGACAATCATGCTATGGAAACCTTTATACATACAGGCCCCTTTGTGCACAAAGGTGAATGTTTCTCTCAGGGAGATTCCCAGACACTGAATTGCTGGATCATAAAATTACCAATTTTAATAGATACTGTCAAACTGTCCTCCAAGGTGGCTGTCCCAGTTTATATTCTCACTTATTTAGAAGGCTGTTTGAACACCTTGCCAGCATTTGAGATGATCAAACTTCAATATTCTTTGCCAATCTGATGAGTATAATGTTATCTTCCTATTTAAATTTATATTTCCTTGATTAATGTGAAGTTAAGCATCTTCTGGGATATTTATTGGCCAACTGCATTCCATCCTCAGAACTGCCTTTTTATGTGTTTTGCCTATTTTTTCTTACATTATTCATTATTGTCTTACTCACTGTGTATGACTCCATATATTCTATATGCTAATTCTTTATCTGTTGGTTAGATGGCAAATATTTTCTCCCAATCTGTCATCTGCCTTTTTATTTTATGGTATATTTTGCCTTACTAAGTTTTTATTTTGGAAATAGTCAAATTTCTGATTTCCCCTTCAGAGGGCTTTGCTTTCATTGTCATCGGAAGGTCTTTTCTGTTTCAAGATCATAACTGTATTCTCTTGCATATTCATTTAACTCTCTTATATTTTGTTTTTCGTTTACTTTTAGATTTTTAAGCCATCTGGAATTTATTTTCAAAAGTGGTGTGAGGTAGGAACTAACTTTACTACTTTCCAAACTACCAGCCAGTTGCTCCAGTGCGAGGGGTTGACGCTCTGCGAGAAGCTCGAGCTCTAAGACGAGTAAACACTGCTGTGTCTCTCCGTTTCTGCACCCAGCTCCAGAGGAGCACTAGCTGGTGTGCGCAGCTGTGAACAACCTCCCCAGAAGAATGGGCCACACACCTGGAAGCACAGAACTCGGGTTGCGTTCATTCTTCATGCAGCAGACACAGTTATAAGTGACATTTTACTAAGTGTCAACACTACACCTGAATAGAGAGCTTGCCTCGTAATGGATGCTTCTCAAAAGCAAGTGTTCTTCTCTATAAGTCAAATGATCAACCCCTGCATTCTCTCTTTGATAATTAAGACTTTACTCTCATTTGATTTTAAAATGAGCATGCATTTAATCCTGGCCGGTTTGGCTCAGCAGTTAGAGCATTGGCCTGTGGTCCAGAGAGACCCGGGTTCGGTTCCCGCTAAGGGCATATACCTCAGTTGCAGTTTGTTCCCGGCCCTGGTTGGTCGTGTGGGTGGCAGCCACTTGATGTGTCCCTTTCACATCGATGTTTCTCTCTCTCTCTCTGTGTCTTCCTCTCTCTCCCTCCTGCTCTATCTGAACAAAAAATAAAACAAAACAAAATGAGCATGCATTTAAATGTAAACAATTGGCTGAAATTTTGTCGGGAGAATCCTCCATAACGTCACACCCATTTTGAAGGAGACTCTATTTTGTTCGGTTGAGGATGGTTTGGTCTCCTGGTGTTTTTCTCAAAAGGGCTGAAACTAGGAGCCAGTAGAGTGATAAGTGCGCTTCCTTCCCTGGCCGAGCTGTCCTTGGGGGCTGGGCTGAGGCCTGGGCTGGAACCGCCTCAGCCATGTCACAGCTACATTTTCTTAATATTTGTTTGCCTCATTCGCCTTGTCTAGTGAATGGGAATAACAGAAGTCCTGACATATTGGAATCATTAAAAGACGAAATGGGTGAATACCCACAAAGCCCTTGGAAAAGTCTCTGAGTGACCAGCATGCAGTGTGAGGGGAGACTTCTGCCCGGCAGGGTGCCGCTTTCGTACTGTCCCACTTTTGTCCTTTTTAAAACTTGACATTTTTCAGATTCACTTCTCTTTTCCATTATTATGACTCTCTTTTCTTGTGTATTTTCAAAAATAGTCTTTGTCCCAAATTCATTGTCAAAGAATGTTTGAAAAGGTCTCTGCGGACAGTTGGATAACAGAGCACCGGATCCCCACACCCCAGCTTGACCGAAAGGGCACGTGAGTGGCAATCGCGGACCCCTCCCGGGTCATGACCCTGGAAGGCCAGCTCCGAGCCTGCTTGCCTGCCGCTCCCTGAAGCTTCAGGAGCATGCCTGCCACGTGTACCACCGACGTCCTTTCTGACAGCGGCACTTTGCTAAGAGATTTCAGATGAAGAGCTCAGGCTCCGATGGCCAGGCTCACCGAGGTCCCTGGGTCCATTCCTTGGCTCTTACCACACAGGTCACCAAGCTGTCTCACCAGAGGCCCTCATGTCATGGAACCAAGGCCTCAGTCCTCATTTGCAAGCTCCTCTGTGATCCCCACCTGGGAGATGATCAGTTTGGGGAACCGTTTGCATGTTTTGGGCTCTGCCCTGATGAAGTCCTAGTCACCCAAGAATGACCATGAAGAGCCCTGGGTCCCGTGGATGCCACAGGAGAAAAGAATCAGAGGTCGGAAGATGAATCAATGAACGTGTTGATAATGGGAGGGGGCACTGTTCACTCTGCAGAAGTCCCAAAGTGACAAGGACGGGAAAGGGAAGTTTGGAAGGATCGAGAGGAGTGGGAGACCCAGTCGAGGGAGGAGGAGCGCTCATAAGCACTGAGCAAATGTTTAATTTGTAAAATAAAAATACAATGGTTTTATATATTTTATATATCTTATATACATGTACATGTTTTATATATAATATTGTGTATATGTGTGTGCATAAATACTATTTAAAGAAAAGATTAAAGTAGATCATTTGAGAACGCTCCTGAATGTGAGACCCAAACCAAACGGCCCTGCTGGCCCCTGCTCTGTGTAAGCCTGGCTGACTGACAGGGGGCATGAGATTCCCAGGATTCATTACCCCGGGAGGAGGGCTGTGAGGGACTGAGCTCTTGCGTTTCCCCCCAGTGGGCTCCATTTGGAATAGGAAGTAACTAAGGTTAAGTGAGGTCGTGAGAGCGGGGCCCTGATCCATAGGATTAGTGTCCTCACGAGGTAAGCTCAGAGAGCACCCGCTCTCCGCTCCTGTGTGCCGAGGAACGCCTGGGCGAGGATGTCGGGAGAGGGCAGCCATCTGCAAGCCAGGAAGAGAGTGCGCTCCAGAAACCGACACAACCGCAAGCTTGACCATAAATTTCCAGCCTCCAGACTGTGAGAAAATAAATGTCTGTTGGTTCAGACCCCCGGTCTGCGATATTTCATGACAGCAGCCTGCACCGATGCAGAGACCCACGTGGAGGCTGTGCTGTGAGGCTCCTTTTCCTCTTAGTCTTTGAAGTGATCATCTGAAGTAAGCAGCAAGTAACAGAAAAAACCCTCATCATCCATACCAGGCACTTCTCCTTCAGAACCTCCTAGGTCAGCAAACCCAATTCCTATCCCATCACTAACCAGCAGGCTCTACACAAAAGCAAATTGTACTAAAAACAAAGACTTCTACTGTAACAGAAGAAGAAACTGTTAAAGAGAACACTGCACTCGAGAGTGTTTTTTGACAGAGAACTACTCACTCTGCTCTAAAAGATCCCTGGTGTACAGGACACGCACCCACTGGCCCTCGGGTGGCTGCCATCAAATGCGGTTATTCATTCATTCACTCACTCAACAATATTTATTGCATTTCTAGGATGTGCCGGGCTCTGTGCTAAGTGCTGGGGACAAAGTGGTAAATGAAACCAGCTTCTGCCCTGACCAAGCTTCCGAGTGAGCAGGCAGGAGACAAACACTGAACAAATAAACTAGTAAATGCAGTCAGTCGTCCCTCAGAATCTTCTGGGGATTGGTTTCAGGAATCTCCGCAGGTACCAGATCTGCAGATGCTCAAGTCCCTTAGTCGGCCTCCATACCCACGGGCTCCACATTCATGACTAAGGAGGGCCCGCTCTATGCATGGGGTCACATGGCATGAAGGGCTGAGGGAAGGGGCGATGGGGTGAGGGGAGTGGGAGAAAGTGCAGTAGGGTAAGGGGGTTTGTATATGGTGGGCAAGGGGTCCTGACTTTTGAGCAAAGCCCCGAAGGAGGTGAGGGAGTAAGCTGTGTGGACAGCGGGGGAGATGGTGCTCAGGAAGAGGAGAAACAGGAGCCTGAGGTGGGGTGTGCACACGGCATCCAGACTGCAGTGCAGTGAGTGCCCGGGAGGCCGGGGGTGCCGTGGCGAGGCGGCCGTGAGCTGTGGACCTTGTCTTTCACTCGGGGAGGTGGGAAAGAAACCACTGGATGGTTTTGAGCAGAGGAGTGCCATGATTTTATTGAAAAAGTTAAAGGGTCATCCTGGCTGCTACTTTGGAACTAGGTTGTAGGGTACAGAATACAATTATGGTTCAATGAGAAAAGGACCAGTTGTGAAGCTATTGGGAGACTCCAGATGAAAATACTGGTTGGTGGCTTGAAGGTAGATCAACAGGACCTGCCGATGAATTGGATGTGATAAAGGGTCACACAAGAAGTCAAGGATGACTCCAAGCAGCCACTGTGTCCAACCACCACAGTCCAATAACACTGACAGGAACCTGAGGGCATAAGGCTCATTCTCATGCCACCGTGAGTGAATTCATGCTGCCATCCATATTCTTCGTACACTTCATATGGCGTGTTTTGTAAGAAAACCAGCTAAACCGTTTACCAAAAGAAAGAACGAACCAGGAAAAGTAATCTAATGTTTAAGAAATTAAGCAAAAGGGAATAGTCCCTAAGACAATGGAGTCTAGCAAAACATTGTCAATGTTGGGTTGTGATCATTTAAAAACCCATGCTTTCTATCTTGTTCAGAGGGCTAAGACGGGCACAGTGATGGTGAGGAGGAAGTGAGGGTTAGGGACTTTCAAAAGTTTGCTTAAACAAGAAAAGTTTTTTAAAAACTCCTTGAAGAAAGGAAATGACTCAATTGCTTTGAGGCATGGAAAGAAAGGGAGAGAACTATGAGGAAATCAATGAGTGTTTTTATAAGTCTTAATACTATAGTTCATGACACAATATTTCTTAAGAAAACAGATGTGTAGACTTTCCGTTCAAATGCAAAAATGTAGCACTAGTTTATATGAGTAAGTATCTGGTTATGAATAAAGGTGTATTTAAGAGGTTTACAAAGAAACTGACATCAGTGTTCCACTTGTCTTAAATTTTGGTGAAGTACTAATTAAGCACTAGTCACGACTGAATCATATGAAACTTCTGGGAAGTACCAAAGAATATGTTATTTATTTTAAAATGCAATATTTGAGCTCATTTCAACCTAAGATGTGAATACATTCTTAAATATAGCTAGTGTTTTATAATGCTATTAACTAGAGACTTGCCCAGGTACAGAATCCAAAGTCCGGTTAAAACACACAGAAACCATCTTCATATTTTATAATTATTTCTATTTCAGAGGACCATTTTATATTCAATGATGTTATTTTTTAAACTTCATTTTCTACTGCTTTGGATCCAAACACATTATTTTTTAAAGTACTTTCATCGTCCACAATTATCCAGCCTAAGTTCAGATGTTTAAAACAGCTGTTGTCTGTTTTAAAATGTCAGTGTTAAAGCAAACAAAAGACCCTTAGTTGTCTCTATTTCTTTGGTTATAAAATTACTCTCAAATAACGCATTCAGCATAAACAGCAGGGAAAAGTCTTTCAGTTATCGGTCTTTTCTCACATAGTCCAAAAACTAGATTTGGAACGCACTGAAGCGCAGTTTTTATGGAAGCACAGGCCAGAACAATTCCCTGTACTAGTGGCTCTTCCGCTACCCGGGAGCAAAGGCCTTCAATACAGTTCTCAAAAAACAAGTATGTTTTACTGTTCCTCATTCCTTCGGCCAAACAGCAGATTCCAAAGTGGTATTTCATCATCTGGTTTAACTGGTTATGAAAAGTATAAAATACATTTAGGTACCTGCAGTTTTTAAACTAATTCATATCCAAGTAGATACTTCTAAGTCTAAATGTTACGAGAGGGGCAATGAAAAGAAGTTACGTTGGAACAGAAAGATGAAAAAAAAAAAAGGTCAGAGACAGCCTGTACTCTTATTACATAGCTGAAGTCTTCAATTAAATGTAAAGAGCTTTTGTGGTGGGAAAAAAATGGAGTTCTGGTTTACTTAACATTTATTGTTCATTCATTACCTTATTTCGAATCTACCATTCTCTTAATTTCCCAGACAATAATTTGATATCAGAAGTGACTGGAGCCCAAGCGTCACTGTGGCACAGAGCAATGATTGTTACACACAGAGAGGGCATCACCCATGCAGCTATTCATGGAGGGGCAGACAGTAAATCACTGTGAGCACACTCCAGCTCGCCGGGAGAGCGGTCCTGGGAGATGCTCCTTCATTGTTCCCCCTGGATTCAAATTGCACTTTTATCTCCTTCCCCTGGCCTCTTAGAGTCATATTTCTATTCTTACTGCAGCTTATTCTCAAGCATCCTGTTTTCTGATTGTGGTATTTACTCAGCACTTGCATCTGCAAACCTTTAGTTCTCCACTCAATAAACAAATCACACACTGCACATCGCAAGTCCAATGTTGGGAGAAAGCCTAGGTTTTGTTCATCTTTCAAACTGGAATCTCAGAGTAACTTTTCGGGGCTTTTTTGAAATGGTTCGACAACTTATTTTTTTTCCTACTTTTCCTACTTGTAAAAGTGCTTTTCCTTAAAAAAGAACTCACTGCTTTCACTAACTCATCCCCTCTTTTATCTACCAAGCTCTTACTCTCTGTTAGATATTAGAAATATAAGCGAAACAAGAGAGACATGTTCCCAGGACTCAAGGAGCTTCGGATCTGACAGGAAAGAGAAGCATTCAACGCACATTTGCCCTGAAAACTAACTCTAGCTGTGACATAGGGGCTAATTTGGCAGGGTACTTTGGGAACACCTAATGGAGGGCGTCTGACACATTCTTGAGTACCAAGGAAGTCCTGCATGAAGAAGGGACATTTAGGCTGAAATGTAAAGGATGAGAGAGGGAGATGAGCGTTCCAGGCAGAAGCACAGGGTGGGCCTGTGGTTACGAAGCCGCGTGGAACTTCCCGGACCTGTGATGTTGCAGAGGGAAGAAAGTCATGGGAGCCTGGCGGAGAGATGAGACCAGGCAGCTAGGCAAGAACCAAATCATGCACAGCCTTGAAGGTTTGGGGATGCCAAGGTGTTTTAAACAGGTGGGTGATGTGATCAGATATATACCTTCCAAAGGTCACTTTAGCTACACCTTGTAGAATGAATTGAAGGGTAAGAGTAAACAGGATATTGTTTATGTTTAATTTAGGAGGGAAAAAACACACCAAACACATTGCTCTATGTTGGTTCAGGTTCATATGGTATATGTAGGAAGTATCGGAAACAAACTACACAGATGCACAGAAACTCATGTCCATGTTACCTATGAAAAAGTGGAGAGAAATGGGGAAGACTGTTGATTATAAGAAAGTTAAGCTCTATACATCACATTTCACTGCTTGAAATAAAGACAGGAACCAAATATGGCAAAATACTAACCGCTGTTCATTCTGGGGGTGAAAATTGAGGCGTTATATCATTCTTTGGAAATGTCTGAATCCTTTCCATTTCCTCAAAAGAAATGCAAAGTTAAACAATGGAGAGAGGTAGGCGACAAACCTGGAGATGTGTTGTAGAAGTCAACAGCAGGAAGGAATTTGTGTTCATCATTGCTGAGAATGCAAACAAAATTAAACTTTAAACGTCCACTCGATTTACTGTCATGGATGTCACAGAAGACTTGAACAAAAGCCTGGTTAATGGAGATGGAGCGCGGGAACAGAAGCCCGGGGGAATGAGGAACCGGGAGAAGAGGAAGTGGCAATGGTGATTACCAACCACCTGTGGAGCTGTTTGGAGGCAAAGAGAGGAGAGAAGGGGTAACTTGAAAGAAACAGAGGATCCAAGGGCTGTGTGGAAGATGTGAGAGACTGAAGCTTGTTTACATGGGGTGTGGAGGAGGGTGGAGACAATGGGACAGACTTTGTGAAAAATGTGTGAATGAAAACAGGTGGACAGACTGGCCTCAGATGGGAGGAAGGACATTGTCCACCATAAGAGAAATGTAAGAAATAGTAAGTACAGAAGCAAAAAGTTCCCGTCTAACCGACTGTTGTTTTTGTTGTTGTTTTCAGGGAAGTAGAGGACACAGAGAGTGAAACATCTGGTTAAAGGGGAGAAAGGTAGAGATTAACTGAGAGAAAGGGAAGAAGATGAGGCAGTGCTGAAGGACCAACTGAGGTGGATATCCCAGTGTACTCCCTGCCTGGATATGTGCTTTACATTTTTTCTTGTAGGTTTCAGCTGCCTAATGCAAGAGCAGAGAAGGCTGATATTTATATAATTCAGGACTGGTTTAGTCAGATGGGTGTGACCAAAAGATAGAGGAGCTGGAAAGTTGGGAGTGTTTGCTAGAGAGATTGGTGTTAGGAAGCTGTGCTGGGTAGCAAGGGGAATGAACGAAGGAGGAAGTGGATGGATGGATGGATGGAGAGTGGCAGCACCCACAGCTGGGAGGTTTCATGAAAGCAAAGCGAGTGCAGAGGGGTGCCGGCAAACCAGCTGGAATGAGAGGAAGTTGCGACTAGAGGGTGGGATGAAAGCATTAGCAATTTAGAAGATGGCTCCTTTTCTCATAAGGCTCAGTAGGAAGCCCTGGTGGGGTGGGGTGGGAGGCAGAGGTGAGTGAAGGAAAAGGACAGTGGAGATGAGGGAGAAGAGAACTGAGAAGCAGAGGATTAGTGGTTAGGTGGATGCCCACACTTCCATGAATGGTGACAGGTGGTGGGACTAGTGCTAAGTCTTTGAAAAAATGGGGCAAAAATGAGGTCTGTGGATGATAGCACCAATGTATTTGTAGGGCACAGCCTCCAAAGATTTGGAAGTTTTTTAAAGAAGGAGAAATGGACTGAGAAGTAAGGACTCCGACCTCACTTCCCAACACTGTGATAAGTGGGCAAGAGAGCAAATAAACAGCTTCGCCAGAAAAGGCTGGGCAAAGCAGTGTTCTAGGACACAGCCAGGGTTCATTGTGACAGTGGTCCTCATCTCACACTAGAATCATCCAGGGAGCTTAAAAATTACCCATGCCCAGGTTCCACCCCAGAATGACAAATAAGAATCTCTGGAGCCTGGGGATCTGTGCCACTTACTGCTCCCCAGTAATTCTAATGTGCGAGTGAATTTTAAAACCATTGATTTAAGACAAGGAGGTGAAGGGAACTTTGAAGAAGGGATTGTAGACACACAGAGAGTTCCCGATTAGGATTGCTAATGGCCTGATGTACAAGCTGAACTCCCCAAGTGTCCACCAGGAACTCATAGCAAAAGGAGTTGAGTGGTAAGCACCAGCAGACTCTTCTCCCAAGCTCCTGTTTATCTTAAAGCAGAGATTCCCATCAAATAGCTAGATGTCTTTAAGAGGATCCTGTGTGACTTTACCTTTCTATATAATCTTCCTCTATCTTTTTCCAGGTGATGTGAGGTAAAGTAGATCGCACATTTCAAACCCTTTGGAGGGGCGGCCATTTTTCTGAAAAGTTCAGGTAGGCTTCTGAAGTCAGGTCTGAGGTGCACAGAAGGGGAAATGACATCATGAGGTTTCCTCAGCCTATTTCCCACAGGTGCTCCCCTGAGGGCTTTGGGGAGCCACTTACTAGTTGACTGCCCCTCCCCCCAGCTTTCAGAGCCATTTCTCCTTTGGCAGACAGACATGTAATCTCACCTGGTCAGGACTATGGGCATCTAATTGGATGGTGAGACTTCAGGATCTAGTAATTGCCTGCAAGATTCTGGGTAGTGTTTCTTAGCCGTGTAAACTTAACTCAAATTCTTTTCTTCTTGTATTCTATAATTTTAGACTAGGTAAATTTAATCTCTCGCTGCTTGGCTCAGCGTTCCTGCAAATTAAACACGCAACTATTAATGAAAATAATTTCCCTTTAAAAATATTTTTTGAAACTCGATGTGGAGCATTTCCAATATATCCATAAAGCAAACAAGACAGCTTAATTGTTTGTTTCTCCAAGGGAAGAAGCTAAACTCGGAATTAATTTGGTTCAGCCTGTGAAACAATTCGTTTGCTCTGCCTAATTCTGCCCATTAAAGAACTTTTGCCAGACACAATTAGCATGTAAATCAGCGGCAGAGCAAAAAGGGGGCCTTGGCGGCGACCCCGGCGGAGGGGAGGTGACTTTCGGAGAACCACGAGGACCCTTGGCCTCGGGACCGCGCCAGGGGTTGCAAGGAGGAGCTCAGAAACCCAGCTCGCACTGGCCCTGCAGTCACGAGCCGAAATCTGGGCCTTGAATAGCGGAGCGAAGGATGGAGCCGTCCTGGCTCGCCAACACCCTTCCCGCGGTCCCAACCGGATTCTAGAAGGACCTCCGGGCGTGGGTCTGCACCGGTACCGCGGGAGCGCAGAGCCAAGCCCGCCGCCCCCCGAGCTCCAGCGCTCTCCTTCCCAGAGCTAGCCTGCTTGTCCCCGGGGCTGCGCGCGCACCTAGGGCCGCGCCCCCTCCAACCCCAAATCTGTAGTGGCTTTTGCTTGGGAAAGCTGGGGATAGCAGCCTCTGCTGGCAGCTCTGGCGAATAGCAGAGAGACTGACCACCTCCCAATCATTTCCCCACCTTTTCCAGGTGGTTTGTGGATATAATAAGAATAATATTTATATATACATGTATGGTGTTGTCGCGTGTGCACTTATTCTCCATGAGTTCTCATGAGCAGATGTCTGTATGTAACTTGGGTTCCCGGCCGGGCCCGCAAAAAAGGGAACAGACACTTATCTGGGCACTTATCCCCAGAGAGACCTATCCCCATCTGGCGCACAGGTACAGTTACTAATGCACTTATTTGAGGGCACTCGCCCTAATGGTAACTGGGATACCGATCTCCCTCCCAATGCTTTTCTCGGCCGACCCCATGGCTAGTAAATATTGCTTCGAGAACTGCTTTGCCGCCCAGTGTTACTTTCTTTAAAGGCCTTGGGTGCAGCCGGCACCATCTGCGAAGCCCACTGGGGAAGCATCCGCCAAGGCGCCCAGTAGTTTGCACCGCGAGCGGGTGCGGCAGGGAGCGCGCAATGGCTGGGTTTAGGGGAATCAGTGTGGTCGGATCAGTCGACACAAATCTGTAACAGCAAGGCTTTTGGGCGAATGAAAGTTCAAGCGAGGGTGGAAAGCTGTGTCTGCCATTCTTCGTGAGACCACATAACAATAACGCCTTGGAATATGTTGCTATTTACTTCCGTGAAGCCACTGGATTCTTATTGGAATTGTTTGTGTCTTATTTCTTAAGCTTCTTTATTTCTAAGAACCGTCTACACACTTGCTAAATTTTAAAACAAATGGTCGTTAACACCATCCTTTGTCCTATGGTTTATTTGCTTACTTAGTATGCTTTATTAAGGTGTTGTACGTGCGTTCACTCATAGCTGTGTTCATATCTTCGAAGCGTATTTTAAACCGCACAGGCTTCTATCCAATTCATCTGGGTACGTAGAGCGTCCATCACTCACGGAATCTACTTCTTGATACAGTAATCAGAATTAGAAAGGCTCGCCGTTCACTTACCCTCATGCTTTAAAACTTTTCCATTTAAGAAAATCGATGAACAAATCCTTTCTTGTAACTCGCTCCTGCACTACGTCTATTTTTATTTATTTTTCGTATTTGGCAGGACTCAGCAATACCGTCCGGGATTTTTTTTTTTTTTTTCCTTGCTAGAGCAGATGCGGGGGTGGGGGAGGCAATGGCTGGGCTCCTGCCACAGTCGCCCGCTCTGGGACCTCCGCCCAGCGCACAGTGGCTGGGCAGGGGACCGCGATGGAAGGAAGCTTCACTGGCCAGTCGGTCCAAGGCTCCACCTGCCGCCACACTGCGTAGGTTCTCTCTCTCCATCTCGCTCACTCACATGCACACACAAACACCACAGCTCTCCTTTGGGTCGGAGAAGACGCCAGCCAAGGTAGGCGGGGTTGCAGGAGGAGAGTCCGCTGTGCGTAATCCAGTCCGGGACTTGGCTCCGCCCGGGAGCGGCGGCCTCTCGGGTGACAGAGGAGTAGTGAGCGGCAACGGGTGAGGCTGCAGCCAACTCCGCTCCCCTCGCAGTCGGCTGCCCAGGCGCTCGGGACACAGCAGCGGCGCTTTCCCCGGGGCTGACGGCCCGCGATGTCCTCCTAGACGCGGTGGCAGCGACCAGCATCGTCGCACCCGTAGCACAGCGCTCCGGGTCTCAGAACGGGGCTAGAGGGTGCACCCCTGCCCCAGCCCCCACCCCGCCCCCCACCCTGAAATGACTTGTTAATCGGCGCAGACACTACCGAAGGGACTCACTGGAGTGGAATCCAAGTGCAATTTGGATTTGGAGAAGAGTTTCTTGAACATTTACTCCTTCCTTGTTGGTTTTTTCTCTCTTTCTTTTTTCTTCTCCCCTTCTCCGCCTTTCATTGGAGATGAACACAGAGCTTTTGCATCCCAGAAAGTAGACGCCGCGACTGTTATCCCCAAAGAGACAAGCACACATGTAGGAATGACAAAGGCTTGTGAAGGAGAGAGCGCAGCTCGCGGCCCGGAGAGATCTCCTCGATAATGGATTACTAAATGGGATACACGCTGTACCAGCCCGCTCCGAGCCCCGGCAGTCTATCCGTCGATGCACCGAAAAGGTACGGCTGGGGCGCCCCGGTGCGCTCCACCTCCCGGGCGACTCGGCTCCAGCTTTAGGGTCTTGGGGCCGCGGCCGGCACGCGCTGGCTGCTTTTGGTGCCTGCGTTTTATTTTGTCTCGTGTCTCTGTCTCCTGAGTGTTGCCCGGCCCTGGGAAAGCAGTCGTGAGCCGTGCGGGCCGCTCCTCTCTGCCCTGAACCCCAGAGACCGCCGGCTCCGTGTTGCGAGCTTCCCCACCCGCGCCGCGCACACTCCCGGCGCCGCCCAGGACCGCGACCGCGACCGCAACCGCGACCGCGAGGGTGGCTGGCTGGCTCGGAGATGTGTGTGCAAGACCCGGGGCTCGTCCTCACTTTGGGGCCAGCAGGGAGCAGAGATGCCCCATGAGGGTGGAATTCTCGGAAGTGCCCTGTCCTGGTGCGAAAGCTGGGGACGGGGTCTGTCCCCGAGGGCTGAAAGATGTTGGGTAGAAGAGCGCTGTTTTCGCCCAGTATCAGATTTGGGTTTTGGGGTGGGAGAATGGGTTCCTTAGAGACGGTGGGAAAGCGAAGAGAATCTTTTGTTGTCCGCACGGGGTCTGGGCTGGGCTCTGTGGAGTGTGGGAAACTTGTAATGGCCCTGGCACCCGTGCGCCCTGCCGCTTGGTGATATCTCTGTTCCCGCGGTCGCTGGCACCAGAGGTTCCGGGCTTTGTTTGCTCGAATGACTGCCCCGGAGCGGTCTCCTCCCGGTGTAGTGCGGCGCCCCCGCCCTGGGCCCTGTCCCTCGCCGCAGCTCCTTCCTGGGCAGTGAGGACAGCATCTGTCGCGGCTGCGTCGTCCCCCTCAAGACAGAGCCTGCCACTCCGGGGCTGGTGCCTGCCGCACCCTCCTCCAGAATCTCTGGAAAGGAGGTTCCCGGGAGGTGGAAGGGTGGGAAGACCTGGCAAGAGATGGCTCAGCGCTTGCTACCCCAGTGAGGGCTTCTCCCAAGCCCCAGGTTCTCGGTGTCCGAACTATTAGCTACGTCCTAGAGCTCTGCCTCCCTGGCAGCGGGCGCTCGGGAGCAGCCCGAAAATGCCCACCCACCCTCCATGACGGTGCTGGGGTAGGAAATGCGTTTTCTCCAGGTTCTCCGCTGTTCTCAGCTCCACTGTGGTACACCGTGCAAAACAGGATCCTAACGTCCGCTCGCTCTTCCCAGTGCACGAGCGGTACAGGGGGAGCCAGGGAGCTTGTGGGTGTCGGGAAAGGAAGCAAGGCTCTGCTGTCTTTCCCGCTCCCTCTCCGCCCCTCCGCCCAGCGACTCCTCCTTCTTTTCCAGCACCGGTCACTCGACCAGGCACTTCTGGAAAGTTTCTCGTAAAGCCACGGGCGGCGGGCATGACAGGATTGGGGCTCAGCCTGTGCAGCCGTCTAGAAACCGAGCCCGGAGGGAAGAGGGTGGACAGCCCAGGGTGGAGTTAGGAGTTAGATGAGGGCCATTCGGACAGCCCCCCACCCCCAAACAACCTCTCTGTAGGGGTCGCAGCACTTGCTGGACCAGTCTCTCAAGCAGTGGAGGAGGGGGAAGTTCGGGGTCGGGACTCGGGATGCGGCCGCGGCCACTGTAGCCATAGGTTGGCGCCCAGGTGCGTGTGGGCATTCGCCCGGGCAGGCTGGCTTGCAGTTCCAAGTGCAGCAGCATCCCCAGCCTCCTGCGCCCCGGCGCGCGCAGTTTTCCAGCCAGCGGTGCCTAGGGAGGAACAGAGCGGGTAGCCTGGTGTGCGTGGAGCGGGGTTGCAACCTGTCTTCACAGCCAAAGCAGACCCTTAGAGGGGTGGTCTCCTGCCTGTTTCAGTGGGCAGCACCTCCAGCCCTTCGGTGTCTGTCCTTGGGAGAAAGGTGGCTGCTTTGGGGATGCCGTGGCTAGACACAGCCACGGTGGGAACGCTCTCTGCTTACACTGGATGGAAATCAAGTTGCTACTGAATGGGATCCGTGAAAGGTTTAAAAACACAGGCACGCACGACACACACTTTCTCACACTTGTTCGCACAACTTTCCTCCCTCCTTCCCCCTCCCCCCGCCCCCAATTCTGAAAAGATGTTTAACCCAGTTGCAGTGTCCTGCCAGCGAGTCTCCGGAAAGCTATTTAATGCCCCCCAGCGCTGGTTTTTAAAGTCTTTTCCCAGTAGGATGGTCGAGTGCCTTTGACTTGCCTTTCTCTAATCCTGGTAATTGTCGACCACATACATCTTATCTTGGGTGTTAAGTCCATGGTTTGTCACTGATGGTAGGGGGGAGACTGTTGGTTCCAGATACATGAATCATTTATTTAGTTTTTTTTTTTTTCTTCCCAAAGTAAAGGTGCCTGTGCTTAATTCTGAATGAAAAAAAAATATTACTTTTTCTACACTTTATCCAATTGACTACCAAAGGTCAAGATTACAAATATTTTGTATGGCTTTTTAATACTCTGTTTAATCTGCATGGAGCAGTTTTATGATTTACAGTAAGCTTTGATTAAACTACTGCAGGCACCAACGTTAATTATTAACCTAACCTTAAATACAGTGGCAGAACCGTGTCTCCACCTATTAACCTAAACTATCTGTTAAAAAATAATTGCACTACTTGAATTCGGTTTACCCATACTTGTTTATATGGTAACTTTTACTGGAATCTTGAGTAACCTCCACTCTATTAATATTCTGATTTTAGGACATTCTTGAATGAGGTACCTTACAAACCAATCTGAAAGCAGAGAAGAATAAACATAAAATATAAAACCTCATTTTTGTGTTAATGGTTTTCTTAATTTAATATAAAGAAGCATTCTAGTTCATGTTTCTTATTTACGATGTTTGTGTTCATGTTTCTTATTTCCCACAGTCTTTCAAAGTGTTGTTTTACAGTTACCACCCGTTAGATGGGCCACATTCTCAATAATGCATATAATCTGCATGAGTAAATGTTCAGCAGACACCCAAAATCTTTATCTGAGGAGCCATCTGCAGAATATACTTATTGGATAGAACATCTAAGTTTAAATAAGTTAAAAATTCATAAGAATCAGTGTAGAAACTCAACTAAATGTCGAATGAATAAATGTATGAATGAAATAGTCACATGTGGTTCATATTTCTCTACTTAGAGTGGACCTGTTTTTTTTCTATAATGAAAAAAAATCTGTGCCTTCAAGTATGTGGATATTATAAAGTGGCAATAAGTGCACCTCTTTATTTGCACACACAGACACACACACAAACGTACACCCTTCAAGTTCTTTCAAAGTCTAGTGAATGCTTTTCCCATGATTAAAAAAATATAACATTTGCATTCTGAGTAGGTGGGTAACACTGCCAAGTGTGTTGAATCAGAAGAATAGCAAGCATTAGTAAGACTTATCTTCACTGAATAAAAATAAGACACCCAAATTAAGAACTTTTATTAAATTCAAAATAAATACTCATGCTTTAAAAGCAAATAGGCAATTGCACTCCCATATGAAACAGAAGGAAAAATAGTGTTTTTAACAAGGAGGTAAGTCAGATACTTTACGATGTGTACATAGTGGCCTCAGCTTTTTTCCAAGCAGGACAAAAGAGTTTTTTTTAGAACTAGATGGCCAAGAGCTAATGTATTCTCCCATCTTTTTTTGTTTGCATAAAGGAATCACAGAACAAGCCAAACTAATTGCAAATACTTTAATTAGCACTGTAAAGCCTGGGAAAGCCTGCAAGTATCTCTGTGCTCTCCCACCCCCCATCTTTAGGTTTAGACAATTGTCCAGCTTCCAGAGTGGGTGTTCCCGGGGTGTTCACACTTCCAGGGGAAGGTGAAGCCTGGAAGCATCCTGCTGGGTCTTCCCATCTCTCTCTCTCTCTCTCTCTCTCTCTCTCTCTCTGATATTTCTATTTCAGAATGAGGGCTTTTCTCATCTGCCTTAAATGTGCTACAAGAGCAACTGAGCTATTCTCTGCCAGCAACCACATGGTTGCCTCTTGGGGATATGGTAAGGTAGGGAAGGGAGGGAGGCATTTAATCCCTTTGAAATGGGTAAATAAGATATCATACCACACAAGCCTCACGGGGAGAATGGAGCTCAGGATACCACTCAGCATGGGACCATTACACACTCTAGCATCTTGCTTTGTGAAGCAGATGACTTATTGCAAAACATATGTATTAGAATAATTCTAATTACACTAATGGAGAGTGTCATATAAAACTAGTGATACTCTGATATTTCCCAAATAACCTCTTCAGCCAGACTTCTCTTCTATGTCTCTCAAATATTCAATGCCTAGAGACATCTCAAAGTTAATATGTTCAAAACACCTATTTTGGATCTTTCTCCCCAAAAGAGGATTTTTAAAATCTTTCTTTACCATCTTGGTAAACGGGGCATTTCCATCCTTTGAGTTACTCAAGCCTGAACTCCGTGAGTATCCACGTCCACTCCAGCTGCAGTGCTGTTTGCCCGCCCTCAGAGTGTGTGCAGACCTCCTCCAGGTCTTCCTCTGCTGGGACCCTCACGCTGGCCAAGCCTCTGTGCCCCCTGCCGGGTTATTGTACCTGCCTCCCAGCCAGTCTTCCTGTTTTGCTCTGGGCCCCCCACAGTCTTTTCTCCATACCATCCCACAAAGTGATTTTTTTGTTTTTAAAGCTAAGCTGGATCCGATCACTTTTGCTTAGATGCTTTCCCACTTTATTCTTGTAAAAGCCAAAGTCCTTCCTATGGCCTTTGCGGGCACCAATGATCTGCACTTGGGCCTCCACCTCTCTGACCTCCACTCCTTGGGGTTACTTGAACGTGCCAGGTGTGCCTCCCGCCCCCTGGCTCCTGTGCAGGGTCTCTGCACTAGCTCTCTTACGGCTTGGGAAGGGTCTTGCCCCTAGATGGCTGCATGACTGTTCCCCACATTCCTTAGGTCTCTGCTCAGATGTCCCCTTCTGAGTGAAACCTTTTCTGATCACCTTATTTACTTCAGCCTTTTCCCTCAACACGTTTTACCCTCCCTGGCCTGCCTCATTTTTTTTCCTTAACATTTTTCACAGCCCCCCAAAACTATATGTTGTCCTGTTTATTTTGCCTTCCACTAGAACATAATGCTATAAGGATAGACATCTCTATGTTTTATTCACTGCTGTACCTCCAGCACCTAAACCTGTGCTTAGCACATGCTAAGCCCTCCGTGACACGTGTTTGCTGAATGAATGAATGAATGAATGAATGAATGGTGAATCTTCTTGTAAACAACTATTTCTTATTTTATCTCTTTTGTCCGCTCATTTTTCTATATCATGTTTCCATCAAATGAGCTATCTATCTGCCTGCATGAGTGAGTGAGTGTGTGTGTGTGTATAACACTGTCTTTCATGTACATAGGTGGTATGTCTCATGCACCATTAATAGAGCATTTACTGTGGGTTGTTTTCCCAGTCTTGGTGATGGATTGGAGCCTGCTCATTCCCACACTCTCACCCGTCCCCTTCTGTGGGCAGGAGCACACATCTGTGGGACACCTGGTTGAAGCTGGAGGGAATCTTAGTTAGGTAAAATCAACTTGCCAAGAAACTGAGCTAAGAAGACAGCCAGCACTTACAAGGATTGAGCTTTTGACCTTGGCCTCATTTGTTCTGAATTCTAACCACTGGCCACAGAACCTTCGTTCTTTTTTGGAGTTGACTAGTAGTAGGTTTCAAAATTCAACTTCCTACTAGGAGAAAATAATATGCCTCTTAACCCATATTTCTTCCCTGTACCAGTACAGTGGTAACTGTTTTTGAAGCTCCTGTATTTGGAGTCAGAAGACCTGGGCTCCAGACTCTTACTATCTTGGACAAGCCACTTAACCTCTCTAATTATTTTAAATAAAATTTGTGAATGGTAAACTTATGCTTCCTACCTTGTAGAGTTACTGGAAGAATAAGATGAAATCAGGAATGTGAATGTATGTGGTAAAATATGAAATGCACTGTGGAAATTTGAAGTTTGATGCTAGCTCCTTCCTCCCCAGACCCTACCACATTGTCTTCTAAATCAGAAAAGAAAGATTATACTCTGTCGATGTCATTTTAGTATAAACCACATTGTAAAATTAAACAGTATCCTCAAATTCATTGAAAATGGACAATCTATGTGGAGCGTGGGCAGCGACCAGCCTTATTAATCTGACCGCCAACTGCGTCAAGATTGGTTTCAATGTGACCATCAAATGGGGTAAGGTCATGGGAGTGGCACTCTGCCAGTCTTTATAAACAATGTGAGGCCATTGTTTTTGCTTAGGTAAATTCTAAACTGGTCAACGTCAGCGTACCCATTAATGTGGAACAGACATGTCAGGGTGAACTAGGAGCAGCAGGAGAGAAGTTCCGATCTCGCTGTAACAAGGGCAGCTTCATCGGATTTTGTGGTGTGACGTTTACAACCTGGAGGGGCTGCCACAGGGAGGGTGGTAGACAGCTCTGGAGGCAGTGCCAAGGTCACACTTCTCAGGTGGACAGGCCACCCTTGGATTTGCATCCCGGTTTTTGCCATTTACAAGTAGTGGGACTTTGAGCCCCTTAGCTGGTCTGTCTCAGTGCCCATTTGTAAAATGCTCGTATAATGAAGTTTGGTTTGTAAGAAGAGAAGAGAAGGTAATATCTGTAAAATTTGTAACACAGTGCCTGGCACATTATACACAGTCATTCAATATAAGATGTTTTAATTTTTTCCTTGAATTCTCACCTGAGGATGTGTTTTTATTGATTTTTAGAGAAAGAGGAAGGGGGAGAGAGAGAAAGAGTAACATCGATTGACTGCCTCCTGTATGCACCCTGACCGGGTATTGAACCCGCAACCTAGGTATGTGCCCTGACCAGGAATCAAACCCACAGCCCTTCAGTGTATGGGACAATACTCCAACTCACTGAGCCACCAGGCTGGGAAATGTGTTCTTTGTATTTGGGTCACAGTAGTCATGGAGAGTGCCCTGGTGGGGAGAGCACAGAAGGAAATGGCCACAGGTCTGTAATATAAAGAGATGATGCAAAGGAAACCACCTTTGGACTAGAAATGGACATTCACACTGTCGGCTGGCCATGGTGTCAGGGGTTTTAAGCTGAGAAGCATGTGAAAGCGTCACTTGCATGGGAAGAGGAGTCATGATCCTTTTCCTAGCCTTGGAAGATGAAATATCACACCCAACATGAAAGAAAAAAACCATTATACAAACAAAACAATAGAAGTAGCACAGGGCCTTACATCTAATAAGACCCAAAGGATGATTGTTTAAAGAAATGATAGCCTTCACTTACTAACATTTTAAGACAAAAGCACACAATCTGAACCCACTAAAGAATCTGAGAGCACCCACATTTGCCATCTGAGAGCAGCCTGTAATGACTGTTCAGGGATAAGTTGACTTGACCCCAATCACCATACCTGTGATAGGAGAGATTGGCTGCTGAACTGACTTTTGCAAGAAGGTCTCATGCTGGCCATCCACTCCCTGGGTCACCCTTCCCTGGCCAGACCTGAAACCAGTTTGGGAGAGCATGAATCTCCACGCAGGAGCAACCTATTACCTTCCCCACCTAACATGGTAGAGAGTTGGCTGACCCAGTAGAGAGAGCATTTGCTCTACTGACTGATATACTGCCATTCAACCTGAAACCCAATTCAAATGATAGTCATGCAAGTTCTTATCAGTGAGAAGAACCTGACTTCTCTAAGGCTCAGCAGAAGGGGCAGTAAACTGGTATTATCACCACATTTCGGGGGGAAAAACTCCTGCTGCGTCCAGGAGGGACAGAAATCTCTCATGGCTTAGAACTAGTTATTTTCATCCAGGTCAAACATTTTTTCTCTTAAATTTTGTAAGTGGAATGAGAATATAAAGAGAGAGATAAAGCAGCAATTAACATGCCCCAAAAGGCTGGAGGGCCAGGTCCTTCTGAACAGTGAGTGTGATAACTGTTGCGTTGACAGTATTATGAGTAATAGATAGTTGCACATACAGCCTGTAGAGCCCAGGATTTCATTTCACCTGACTCAGCGCTTCTTTGGTCTCCCACTAACCTGCAACTGCCATCTGCAGAAAATTTAATTCAAAGACTCCCCGCCAATTTAAAAATTTAGTAGGAGAATCGCCAACATTGATGCTGTTTACCCCTCTCTTATCCTTTCTACCCTCCCACGTGTCTAAGACAAGCCTTTGGCCATGATTTGATTTGAAGCATTTATATCCCAGGAGCTGGCACTGGACACAATGAAAACATGCCATTGGAAAATAACATTTTGGGGACTGGGAAGAAATAAAGAATATGTTAATTATGGTTTAATGTTATATGAGACTTTTACAGACGAGCTTTCTGTGATGGATCCATTCTTCTTTCCTTTTCCTGAACCTTTTGTAAGGAGAGTGTTCAATCTTTTCATTAATATTGCAGCGGCTCCAGCACTTCCCCGCCCCTCCCCCAGACTCCCACTGCCTTGACGGAGGAAACTGAGAGAATACTGATTGAGCTGGTGAGTGGGAATGTGCCTTCCCTGAAGATGGAATGCTTTATGAAGAATTGCATTCCACAAAAAACACTCAAACAACCCAACAACTGTGTCTCCTCCTTTTTTTACCCCCGAGAACCACATGACTTCATTCACGTATTTTGGCGTTTAAATGGATTTGTTCTTAGGCTTCAAATACCCAGGTGGACAAGCCCGTCTATTAAGCCTCTCATTTTTCTAAAAACCTGAGCATCAGAGTTGCTAAGGACATTCTCCTCCCAGCACAGTGAGCGATTAGTAGAAGCCGAATTGTTCTAAACTGGAGTCTCCGCCGCAGAATGGCAGTTGGGTGGATTTTTATAAGAATACTTATTAATGGTTTTCTAGATGGATTTCGTGCTAATTCTTCTCGCATCATGAATGATGGCCCCAGCTAGACACTGTCGCTGGGATCTTCATCTATTAATCATGGAGGCTGCTTTCTTATTCGGTTGCCATAGTTTCAGTGCCTCAGATAGTGTTGGGGTGTCTTGGGAAAGGTTTGAGATAGAGTAGGGCTTGCAAGACTGGCAGTTATTTTGGCAGTTGTGGTTCTCTTGAAAGAACTGAAAACCACTTCTCATCTAATTCAGTGTTGGATTAAAAGAGGCAACTTCTGAGAGGGTCTCTCTGGACCTTGTTATGCGCACAGCCAGCTGATATTTACTCCAGGATTTGCCTCTTGCTCAGTGTTGCTGGTAGGAATTTACAGTCGAGGGGCTGCTGTCACTGTCATCTTTCGATAAGAAAGCGTAAGGGTGTGGACTTTTCGTTAAGGTTTTTTATAAATGTGGAGGTAAATGAGGGCGTTCATGAGTTTGCTCAGAATTTCAGTTTCATCATTTGGTTTGGGCTCTGCAGATTGCTAAGTAAATGAAATGACCTCAGGGGTGTTGTAGGTGGTGCGTGGGGATGGCCACGTAAACATGTAGCGCTTTGCATCAGGTTTCACCTTTATTTTTTTTCAGGTTTGACACACATTACTGAGGCGCTAGAGACCCTTTCACTGTATTTTGCAACATTGGCCCCTAGGTCTGCTGCTTTGTCAGCTCTTGGGTATTTTCGCCTTTCTGTAATTGTAACATTTTGCTATTTTGTTTTTGGGTTTGTGACTTAAGGGTTGATTAGGAAAAGCTCTCCAGTTGTGTATACATTGTGTGACCCAGTCAGGAAAAGATGTAGAGAAATAAATTGTTACAGGAGGGAGAGCCACACACTCGGTGGATTTGTGCATGCTCCGCGTGGGATGGAGAACACAGCCTTCCTTTGTTAGGTAAATTTGGCCTTGTGTAACAGATACTGCCGGTACAGTTCTTAATGTTTTCCTTCCTATTTCTCAAGTGGACTTTCAAGGACTCCTACCAGTCTAAGCCAAGCCATTCCATTCCTTGTAGACTAAAGCATAAATAAAACAATCTCACACATGATGCAAACAGCCCTGTTTCCAGGACATGTAAAGCATCAAATGAAAATCCAGGCAGATCCAGAAGAAAACCTTTAATTCATTACAAATGGGCCTAATCTAGAAAATTAGTCACTTTTCATTATTACTGTTGTTTTTTTTTACTAGAAAATGACTAGTTTTTATTTCAGGTTGAGCTTCAAAGCAATCGTTTCAGATTTCCCCACACCCAGCCACAGTTTTTGTGTAAGGTCAACAAGCGTTTTTAATGCACGTGCCATCATATTGACTCCTCCCTTACCCAACCACACTCAGTGATTGATTTTAGAGGCCAATAATTTGAAGTAAATTAAAAGGATAACATAGCCTTAATTGCTACTGGCTTCAGCAGGCTTCTGGGCACGGGAATTCCTTGTGGAGAAACACTTTCAAGTGCCATAGCAGTTTTTGAGCCTGTGGTCTGGCTTACCCTTAGGCTGCAATTATCCCCCCAGCCCTTCTCCACGTCTCCCTCAAACAACTCCGTGAAGCAAAACAAACATGCATTTTAAAATTCAGTATTAAGGACCCCACCCTATTTGACAGGGTAAGAAAATGTGTCCTGCAAATTTTTTTGTTTTAAATTTTTTTCTTTATTGATATGAGAGAGAGAGGAAGGGAAAGGGAGAGAGAGAGATAAAAACATAGATGAGGGAGAACATCAATGGGCCGCCTCCTGCATGCCACACACACACACACACACACCCGCGATTGGACCCACAACCTGGACATGCACTCTGACTGGGAACCGAACCGGTGACCTCTTGGTGCATGGGTCGATGCTCAACCACTGAGCCACACTGGCCAGACTAGGTCCTGCAAGGTTTACAGTATTGTGTTCAGCTAGTTGTTTTAAGGGGGCGGGGGGCATGGTGTGGGAGAGAACAGTAGGACTAAGACTTCAGATGAGAGGCTTTTTGTGTCGGAAGAAGAGTTTGTGTGAATTTAGTTTGCTGTCCTCTCTACAATAACAAGTTTTGGATTATTCTTGGGTGTCCAGGCTGGCAAGATATTGCACATGGAGCTTTAAAAGCAAGCAGTACTTTTGTGTGGATGTCAGTCAAATATAATGTGGACTTTAATTAACCTAATTAATGATTTCTGATTACAGATTTTCTTTGGTGCCTCCAAGGCACACAATGTATTTTGGTGGAACATTTCCGACAGTACGACTTGAACATGCTTCCATGATCTTGCCTGCACCCCACACTGGGTTTTTAGCATACGGAAAATATGATTCTGTCTCCTTTGCAGAGTTGTCATGTAAAGACTAAAATATCACTTGGGGGACAACAAATTTGTAAGTGATGCGAGTACATTGAGTCTGTAGGTGAAGCCTTTTTAATTTTAAAGTAATATATCTATCAAAATAGGTGCTATTTCCTGGCTCCCAGCTGGATAGAAGGCCATTCCTTCCAAAGACTGAGTGAGACTTGGAATGGTGACTCAGTTCCTTCAAGTGAAGGCTACCATATGCTGAGACGGTAGACCAAGTAGCACTGCCTTTGCCCAAAAATATTTACCAAGTGAGACCAGGGAATGTTGTAGGCACTGGTGAGAAACATCCCTAATTTTTTTGTTTAAAGGGCTTTTTTCTTGTGTCATGAGTCTAAGAACAGATATCAAGAAGCTGAATTACATTGTTAATGAACTATTTACATTCAACTTTTAACTAGAGGATCTAATAAAAGTTAGATATAATAAATTAAGTCCAACTTATGAATTAAATTTCCGTGACTAATCATTTTGTAGCTTATATGATGAAACTAATAGCATATAACTCATCTAGTTTAGCATAGTTCGTGCTTATTAGCATTGCTTTGCTTTTGCAATTAAGCTTACCGATCTATAAGCATCTTAATGAGAAATTACCTAAATTAAACTGATTTGTAATATTTGCTGTACTGTGTTCTAGGGTAGTGATTATGCAAAATGATTTCCAGGATGGTTGTCGCACTACACGCTCTATAGCTTTACTTTTTTTTTTTTTCTTGATTTTAGAGAGACAGGAAGGGAGAAGGAGAGAGAGCTAGAAACATTGATGAGAGAGAACATTGATTGGCCGCCTCCTGCATGCCCCACACTGGGGATCGGGCCCACAACCTGGGCACGTGCACTGACAGGGAATCGAACTGGTGACCTCTTGGTGGATGGGTTGATGCTCAGCCACTGAGCCACACCGGCCGGGCTATGGCTTTACTTTTAATAAAGTCAAACCAGTATCATGATCCCATGTTTGCCCAGCCAAAAGGAGATGCTACTGGTGTAGACAGTAGAAAGAACGGGGCAGTTTTATATGTATCCAAGAGAAAAGGTAACAAACATCTCTGGGATCTGTTTCTCTTTCAAAGGGATGTGCAGAGTCCAGGAAACAGTTTTCTATTAAAAAGTCAGCTTTTATCTACAAGGTGTTTCCTCTCATTTATGATGGGAGGAAGTTCAACATGTCGAATATGTTGATTAATTAATTCTCCTGGGATATCTTGCAAGGTGGAGCTTTTGTTTTCATATTTTGTCATGTCCAGGTCACAAGACCTGTTACTATTGCCCAAGCACATCCCTTCCCAAGAAGGAAAAGGACAACATAATTGCCTGTGCAGATCCTACAACATGCCAGGTGTGTGAGGGAAGCTTTGAAATGTTGTGAATAGCTTGACATTATCACATTGTTATTGAAATGCAAATTCTTCTGAGCAGAACTTGAAAAGGTTTTAAATGTACGACTAGGGCAATATCTTTTCTCGTGTCTCGCCAACTCTACCTGGTCTTAACTGGAGGGCTTGTTCTATTAAAAGTAATCATAACCCATTTGCATATTTCACTGTTTTCCGTATCTGTGTTTACAGTGACACACCTTCCTGGGATGGCAGGTTGCAGGGAGAGAACAGACTGGCTTCCAGCAGCTTGGGCTCTTCACCTAGGAAGGTGTCTTGCTGAGTTCCACAGCAGAGTTAGAAATCAGGCTTACTGATGCTGATCAACATCAACAGTAGTTACAGTGCTATTATTAATAATAAAGACCTCATTTACAAAGCGTTGATAGATTTCAAAGTGCCTTTGTAAACATTGCCTCATTTAATATCATTACATCCTGGGTTAGGCCAGGCAGGTATTATTATGCCCAATTTAAAGAAGAGATAACTGAGGTTCCCAGAGGTCAAACAGTTTGCCTAAGAGCACACCTCTGGTAATGGAAGGGCTCAGGACAAGGTCCCTAACCTTCTGACTTGAGTTTGGTGCTCCTCCTTGTTAGTTCACTGTTCACTCAATACTTAAAAATATTTTAAACGATCACAGTCTTCCAGCCGTAGAGGCTCTCACATTATGCCTGTTGTGCAGAGTGAATACGGACACAGAACTTTCCCAGGCCCTCACCTGGGGCTGCAGTGCCTCAGCGGGGACCTACCTACATCCCTGCTTCTTGGTGGAAAGCCATTTCCGGACATTGTTTCCAGAGGCTCTGAGGGTCCTGAGCCTGTCATCTGAAAGGAGATCCACTGAAAAATGGAGGCTTTTTTATTTGGGATTCTAGTCCTGTTTTATAGTAGGGATAAAAATAAACAGTAACATACGGGTGGAAGCTTTGGCCCTGGTGCAGGGTAGAACGGGAGAGACAGAAGGTTGAGCCAGACACCCTGGCAGGAATAGCCTCCTGGGGCTTGCAACGTATACCTATAAAACAGAAACACATTTTTAGCAAGGGATGGAGTGGATGGCACAGCATAAGGGAACCTCCCCTTTGACAAAGTCATTGCGCTCTCTGGGCCATGCTACCAGGTCTGTGAAAGCAGCAGTTCGATTTAATTCTACAGGCACATATTTAGCATCCAGGCTAGGTGAGTTCTAAGTACTGAAGAGATGTAGTGCCGACCTAGTTCAGCATTTATTAATTGTGTGCCCACTATAGGCTGGGAATAGGGCCTGATTCTAGCGAGAAGGGCAGACACGTGAAAAGTCGCTGTATTGTAAGGTCTGTTTTTCATTCCAGAAGCAGAGTGGGGAGGATGCTAAGACGGACAGGAAGGAGCAGCTCTGTCCAGCTGGGAGGTCAGGCCGGCCTTTGCGAAGGAGGAGGCATTTGGGTTGTGTCAAGGAGGAGTGAGATTTCCAGGGGTGGGAGGGTGGGGAGGAAGAGCAGGGGGTCTGAGGGAAAGGCAGGAGCAAAGGACCAGAGGCAGGGAAATGCAGGCCTTCACCCCAGAGCAGCAGGGCCCCCCAGGGGCTGGCAGTCTGGAGGGAGCCCTGAGGACAGAGGGGCACCGAGAGCAGCCTGTGGAGGGAGGGCTGTGCCCTGGTCTCCACCGGGGACTTGGAGGTGCAGGCAGGTGAAGCTTTTGACGGCATCACCAAACGTGTGTTTTAGAAATATAAATCTGCTAGCACTGTGAGTGCAAAAAAGGAAACACATTCTCGGTGTTTTTGCAAGGTTACGGCCACCAATACTTAGGGACCAGTTGGATTTGTGGGATAAGGGGGTAGACGGAGTAAAACATGTTTCCAGGATGTCCCATCTGGGGAACTGAGTAGCTAGTGGGGGCATTGGCCAGGACGGGGTCCCATGTCTACAGACAAAATACTTAACATTTAACAGCCATGACAAACCTTATTAAAATGACACATGAGAGGCCCAACACCCAAGCCTTGGACCTGGTCCCATTGTGCTCACACCCAGCTCGGTAAAACGAGTGCTAAAGATTTTTAAATTGGGAGTGTTTCAGTGGTCACATTTGGTCTGGCAGCTGAGGCCACTGTCCCGAACATCAGGGAGGTTAGCACCGTGGCATGATGTGACAAGGTGGGGAGCATCTGTAAAAACTGGCCACCAAGGTGCAGGGGGCACGAGGGCTAATGACCCACTTGCGAGAACCAGCACACACGCTGAACCTCCTGTTGCTGCTCTTTATTTTCACTCTGAACTATCTCGTTTCTTCAAGTTTTTGAATTCTGGAACTAGATGTACATGTGTTTGTCTCTTCCTTCCCTCTCCCCACACCACACTGGGCATATTTATATAACTTTATCTCTTAAGTTGCCTTGTGCGACTGAAATGTTACAGATGACATCATTCACAAAACACAAATAACACCTCAATTGTGTTGTTTATTTCTAAGACAGTGTTAGCAGACAGCCAATATGCATTGTGCTATATTTGAATACTGCTGATATAGGGGAAGAAAAAAAAATGTGTTTAATATTATATTGAGAAAGAAATCAATCTTCATGACATAGGTGATTGAGGAATCACTGATTTTATATGATGGTTTCAACCCCTAGATAAGTACTGATGTAGTAGCGTTGTCCAGAGGGCTCCTCCAGCATCTTTAATTGTCTTGGACTCCAAAAAAGAATTCTAAAAAAAAAAAAAAATGGAGATTCTGTATTTACCCTTCACTTTGCAGTGTTCTTTCAGGAGATTCTAAATAAAACTTGTAACAGGAAAGTTTTATTCGCTAGTAAAACGAAGTTTTGAGTTATCGTTGACAAAGAGGTTGAACACAGAAGTGAAACAAAGCAGGGCTGGATACCTCAAGAACCTTCAGGGAGCTTGAACAAATTAAGTGAGTTTCTGGAAGGGAGAAAACATTTATGATATGTTTGCTTTGGTGGCTTATTTTAAAGGCACATTTAAATTAAACATTAGGGAATTGTTTGATTCTTTTATGCTGGGATACCGTATTGAAGTTGGTGTCATAATGTTGAGAAACTGAGCAGGAGGTTACTCATTGCGATGTCAGACTGCCGCACAAACGCAGTGTCATTTCTTTCTAACTTGCAGGCTGCCCTCTAGTGTTACTTCATCTCAGCACAACCACTTTGTTTAGATCCCATGAACAGTAAAAACACAGAGAATCTTACCAGCTAGTGAGTAGCTAAGCCAGGCAAGCTAGACCGCCTCCAAATACAGTGTTAACAAGTGTACAACATATGGTTTGAAAGGCTGTGAACAAATTTAAAGGTGTCCATCACCAAAGCTCTGATGGCAAAGAGATGGGACCGTAAGTCCTCACCTGATTTCATGGATAGGTTCTGCGACTTTAAGGGAGAGACAGGAGTCTAAGGGAACCACTTTTACCATAGGCTAATTGATGTAAACAAGAGTTAAGTCCTTAAACATCTCGTCAACATTATAAGGAAGCAATGTTATTCAAGGACCTGCTGTACCTTGGAGGAAAACACACACAGCAAAGACTGTGATTTCAAGTCAAACTCCAAATACAAAGCCAAACACTGGACAAGAAGGTTTAGGACTACGCTCTCCAATAACTTTCACTTATTTTCTTTTGTGTGTGTTCAAAAGAGAGATATATGGAAAAATAAGCTCTGTCTGAATAAGTCTAAGACCTTCTTTAATAAGTTTAAATAAAAATTACAATTGTCAAGAAAAATGTTTCAACCACCATCAGGTGGAAGATGTCTGAGCAGATGGCCTCAAAGTTTATCACATAATTAGTCCTCAGGGAAGAAGTCTCAAACTTCAATGCACCATCCTATTCCAGCCTTCAAAGAGTAAGTTCCAGCACTTTATAGATTATTCTCTGAAGCTATTAGGAAGAGAAGCACACAAACTGTGGCGTTAAATACTTTCTGACACTCGGGCCAACTCTGCTTTTTCTCCAGAGATTGCAGTACGTGGAGAGTGAATTTCAGACTCGATGGCTATTTTTTGTATGTATAATGTTGGCAGTCTCAGTGGAATGCAAGGATAATGTGCCAGCGTTGTAGGCACATCCGGCTCCTAGTAGCCGAGCAGCGGATAGGCATCTGATAAAAAATGGTTACTGCCACTGAGGGTGATCTTCCTAAAGTTGTGAGTCTAAGATCAGGAAGAACAACTGAGACCACGTCAGTGGGAGACATGTAGACTGAAGCTGAGGGTCAGCGTTACACTTGCGAGTCAACGTTTCTTCTAGGGGGTGACATGATACAGTAATTAAAAGTGTGAGCTCTGGAGTTTCCTATTCTATTGGCTATAAGATCTTGGGACCGTTACTGAATCTTCTGTGCCCCGTTGTCCTCATCTGTAAAATGGGAATGCTGCCAGTGCCCACCCCGTAAAGCGATTCTTATGACTCGATGAGACCGTATGTACCAGAATCATGTCTGCTACATAGTAAGCACTCAATAAAAATCAGTAGTCAAAATTTGGCACCGAGTTCTCCTAACAGAATTGATTAAATTCAGTGTTTTATGTCACCAGCTGTAGGGTTCTTGGCATGTAGGTAAAACGGAAAAGACAAGATGACAAGAGGAATATGGTCCAGATGAATCTCTCTGCCTGCTTCTGTCTCTTTCTCCGTGTTCTTTTGTGGGTCGGGGCATGATTTAAAATAACTGATTGACCAATCATTCATTATTTTATTTTATTTAGGAGACATTTAGTACATACATACTATGTGCATTGAGCTATATTAGATGCTGTTAGATATTTCCAAAATATTAAATAAGATATTAGGCGAGGTGATGAGGTTTTGCTTCAGTTTTAATTTGCCTGTGTTGGGTTTAGTGCTCAGCAAGAAGCCTGTGTCTATCAGGCGTACGCCCCATGCCCTGCACAGCCGCTGCCCTGGGCTCTAGGAACAGAGGATGTGGAAACTTGGGAGGAATATGGAGGGTTTCCTTGCTTTTCTGTGCATAGTGTCTAGATTGTAGTTAGTGTTATATTTGGAGTCACGATCTTCAGGAATTTTCACTAACAAAGAGGGCCCAACATCTTTGTTCACTTAATATTTGACTCAAAACCAATGTATAAAATGTATTGTATGCAACAAAACTTGAAAGTTATAGGTGGAATTAACTATGTATACCAATGAACTGAAAATGTCGAATTGATTCACTGGCTTTAAACACTTGTTTTTCACAAAATCTAAGAGCTGAATCGCTAAACAGCAAGGTGGATGGGTTGGAACGGAAATCCCTGTTCCGGCCCTGCCTTCACCCTACTTCTCTGAGGTCTGACGAGAGGCAGAAAAGAAGTTGGGTGATTAAAGAAAAGCAAGGGCCAAGCTGATCATTAGCTCTGAAGCAAACACAAGTTACTTCTGGCTTTATCCATCCCAAGTATTTACTCCAGTGGGCAAAGCCGAATTTACAAGAATAAGGAAGGGGCTGGTCAGGAGTTAGGCAGTATGCTAACTAGTACATCCAGAGATGGCTAATAGGAAGTGGGACCCCCCTCCCCAGTGGCAGGGAGCATTGTATTCATTTGGTATTCACCCAAACTCAGGACCACCTGACAGCTGTTTGGTATTTCTTGTGAAATGGACTTGGGCCCTGGCCAGATGCTAGTGGACAGATGTTCACAACACAGAAAACCTTCATCAAAATAGGGGCTAATTGGCACCTGGTAATGGTCTCAACAAATAAGGCGAGAATGGGCTGGATCTGCCTGTACATCTCAAGGCCCACGCCTGCCTCTCCAGCTTAGGGAGGAGGCCTTGACGGGAAACAGCTTTCTCAGCACTCCGGGACTTTTGGTTCCTGGGCTCCCAGACGTAGATCCTCCGAAGGGATAGGCAGTGTTGTTTGGTGTGCATGCATGCTTACGGATATGAGCTTAGCCACTGAAACCTTCAAGAAGGCAGGCAAATCAGGGTTGACCTCCCACCCACACAAGTCTTCAAGTGCAGCCTTTTCCCTGCAACTCTGGTTTCTGTGCAGTAGTTTTTGAACAGCTACATCATTAAAATGATTACGAATCACCTTCCTGTAAACCCTCAGGCAGAATGTGTGTGCTTCATCTCATACCTTTCGTTGTAGTTGATCAGTAATCGGTGCAGTGTTATTTTGTGCAAATAGTTTAACCAAAGTTAGTTTAAAGTGAGTATTTCAGGGGCAAACAGGTTTGACAATACTCCATTCATAATTGGGTGGACTCGCTCCTACTTGTAAAAGCTGCAATTAAGAGTCTTTGATTTAAACTGTCTTTTTAGTGCTGGGGGCACTTTCTGAGTAGGCGTCCTCCCCTCTCTTTATCTCGGTTTTACAAGTTGGGAGCGAACTCATAACTCCTGGCCTATTACTCACAGAATCTGTTACCCATCCAGAGACTGACAAATAATGTTTTTCTAAGGCAGGACCTGGTTTTATAAACAGGTGATTCTGCTCATTGTTTTCCATGCACTCAGAGCACCTGTGCATCAGGACACAGCATAGAGACCCACCCTAAACTCGTCTGCAGCCCCCCGCCCCGCCCCCCGCCTCCACTCACTAAAGCCTCCTTCTCCCCACCCTTTCCAAGAGATAAAGACTCACGAAAAAAATACCATCGCCTCCCAGACCTTCCTAATAAAAAAAGGTCACTACTATACTAACTCCGTTAAAGAGACTAGACATATCTTGCTAGTCATTTCTACAGTTGTTTAATCCACAACAATGATGGCTTTGGTGGGAGCTATCTCATGTGGTATTCGTCCTGGTTGAAAGATCCTTGGGTTTTCTCCCCCCTAACATTTTACTCTCAGGATTCCGCCTTCCCATTCTCTGGTGTGGCTCCCGCTCGCTCCCATGAATGAAAGGCAGCTCCGACCCAGAGAGCAGGACATGCCCAGCAACCAGTGCTGGGTACTATTGAGTCCATTGTTTGCTCCCAGCGCTGTGGAGCCAAATCTCATTTTATAGCACAGTGTGTTCTAGGAATTCCACTTCATCAGTACAACAGACCTTCTCTGAAGCTTTCCCATTTCCCCATTTGCCGCTGTCACAGGCAGCGCCACACAGTCCTGCAGCGGGCAATTATCATTCACAGCTCTCCAAGGCTCGCTCTCCGCCTTCGCAAGGGACCAGGAGGCCTCAGCTGCCATGTTAAATAGACGCTAATGACCCCGCGCTGATCGGCCAAAGCCCGCGACGTGGCGGCGTGTTTGAGATCCAATCCCTTTGAGGGACTGAACCGGCAGTTCGGAAGGGGTCTTCCTACAGTGGTACCACCGAGGCTCATCAGAAATGCAGCTAAAATTCTACTTGTTGGATTTCCGAAGTGCTTCAAGGAACACGGGGCGACTGTGTTTAAAGTGAACATTATTAATAGAAGTTTCCCAACATAGTCACAAAAACTAGGCCTGGTACAAAGTCCTGTAGACAGGGTGGGGCAAGAGTAGGTTTACAGTTGCTCGTGTGGAGAATAATAACGAATAAGTAATGATATGAGAACAAATTTTCGTGTACTCACAACTGTAAACCTACTTTTGCCTCACTCTGTATGTTATTTGAATGTATAGTATGCACTTAATTTTTCAATCTGTAATTTTCAAGGCATTGTGCGAATTGGTAATTTTTGTCCCCATGCTTCAAACGGTGATTCACAAGGACTCGTGGGAATGAGTGAGTGTTCTCGAGCACAGCTAGCACCTCCTGAACCCTTGTCTGTGCAGGAAAATGCTGTCCCCTGAGACAGGATCTCCATCTCTGCCTATTTCTTTCTGTACCCAGTCCACATAGGTGTTTTTTTTAAACTTTCTAGTATATTTGGCAATAGTTGAATGAAAACATTTTCATTTTCATCACATCTGGCAGCATGTGGCACCACTGATGAAATAATTTTCTGCTGGAGTTTTGTAAACTTGCCCCATTCATGACAATTCCTGTAAGTAAGTGTAAGTGTAAGTAGTGTCCCCCACTGATGTAAGGTTTTGAGAGAGAATCCGCGCTGCGCTTGCAGTCCAGGGGCTGACGGGCAGGTGTGAGCTCCGCTCCCAGGACAAGACCGGGCCTGATGCTCCTCCTAGGAAGGAGGCTGCTCACCTTCCCGTAGCGGTGAAGACGTGGGGAAGCATCGTCCTAATGGGCCCAACCTTGGAGGATTTCATTTAGTACCAAATCATTAATTGACCCAGAGGGTGACCAAGTAATTAGTGCAAAGCTTTTCAAAGCTGTTTTATATGCGCCATCCCATTCCCACGATACACCACGGCACCTGCCTTTGCCCTGGTTTGGGAAATAAAAAAAGAGAAGAAACACTTTCCTCTTGAATGAAAAGAGAGTCAGTGTCGAGTTATGTGCTCTTATCATTTTGCCCAAATACTGTGCTTTGTAATTGTCAGCTTGGCAAACTAGAACATGCTGAAAAGGAGGGTTGGCTACAGAATCCTTTTTAACAAAGAAATGTGAACATCAGAGGAAGCCTTAGGCCACAGACACAGTTATGTTCCATGTTCTGGGAAGTTTTCAAGAGCAGGAACGAGGACCACGGCTCGCTTGCAGTGCTGTCCAGGTGGATCAGGAATTCTGTCGCTGGTGCCTGTGACACCTGTGGGGAGTGGTTGGCATGCCTGCATTTCCTGTGGTCACCGTCTCTTCAGGTTAATGTAGGTCACTGAGTCAGGACCGACAGATAGGATCCTATGACAGACCCTCAGGACAGTCCTCGGCAAGCATCAGGCAGGGGTTTTTAGAGCCTCACCCTAGCGGTCAGAAAGGCGATGGCTTCTGAACCTTAACGTTGTCAGGCCTGGCATTCTGAGTCCTCAGTGGGTTCATTGATGTTGTTGTTGTAGCATGTCTGTGTGTAACTGCAAACCGGAAACGGATGGAGCAAGCTTGTTGCGTGAATTCAGTAATCAGGCCAGAGCTCAGGGGTGGGCGGAAGCGGAAGGACCTTAGCAAATGAAACGACTGTGTGTGCACCCTGCAGGGAGGCCGGAGCCTGGGTTCAAATTCGAACTTCACCACTCGCTAGCAGTGTGACCTCAGGCAAACTACTTAACCACCCTTGCCTCAGTGTCCTTCTCTGTAAAATGGAATCGTTGCCTCATAGGGTTGCTGTGAGGACTAAATGAATCAATATGTGTAAATTGCCCTAAGGACCCGTTACATAGTAAAAGCTAGATATGTATTTTCTATTTTTACTCTTCTCCCCAAATCATTGGTTCATCTAAGCAGGCTGATTAGGCATAAGTTGCAAAGTGTGTGCGCATGTGTGTAGAGAACACCCTGCAGAACTGATTCCGCACTTGAACTGTGACGTGGGCAAATTTGGTTTTTGTTGCCTACCTGGTTGTTCTGACCCCTTCTCTGTACACAGAGCCCCTGATCTATCACCCCTCCTCCACTTCCCCCTCCGATTTTTCTACCCATTCCCTTTGGTCACGCCTGTATCATCTAAGTGATATTTTACAGATTCCAGAAAGCCATTCACCTTCAAGGTCCCCCAAAACATAGACTATACCCTAATCATCTTTGCATTCAGTATTGCCCACTGAATATATTAATGGGTGCTAATATTTAAAAATGAAGCTAACCTACCCTGGCCTAAGGCGCTGTTTCATTTGATGCAGAGCACCAGGGTGCTATGGGAGGTCTTCAGACCACAGGGCACACAGGTGTCTGTGGGGCACGTGCTAAGAGGCCTTGGGAAGCTGGTCCTCTCTCCTCCGTATCACCTTCGCTTTTGCTGTGATCCAGTAAAACCAGTTAAAGGCAAGGTTTCGAGCTCGTGGGTCCTGACATGGAGTTCTCTGTATCATAAGATATTGTTAACATTTGCACATTTAGCATATTATTTCACAGACCTGGTTTCAAGTTCAAGAACTAAAAGGTGGAGTAATGGTGTCAGATAACCTCGGAGAGGATCATTCTCTTAGTAATCTCCCCGTTCTTAAAATAATCCAGACATTGCTGACAGCGTGAAATTTGTGACCTTCCGTAGTTATGTTTATTTTGCTTTTAAAATAAAACCAAGGAGGCTTAGAAATAGTCATAAAATGAAATACTATGGAAATTAATGACCTGAAATAATTGAGGGGTATTTATAACACACATTTTAAAATGACAATGGCTTAACATGCCTCTAAAGATATTGACTCTTTACCCACCAACCCCTTTTCATTGAAACCCTAACAGGGAGCAGTTCCTTATTTTCTCTTGGTACAAGGTTGGGATCCATCTCTGACTTAAACATCATCTTCAGATGCCCATTTAGATGCCCGTGAGCAATGGAGCCAGTCCGGCCAGTCGAACCCGTGCTGTCACCAGCCCCGAGCAGCCTTGGGCACAGGTGTTTGTGGTAGTGCGCGAATACTGGTTGAGCATCCTGATTACTGTTTGTAAACTATTCAGAGCTCTGGAAATGTATAATTTAGTGATATGGGGGAAACTCTCTTATGAATTCTACATAAACAGCTTACTGCGTTCCTGTTATTATTAGGGAAGTACCCACACAGCACATTCTGTTAACTATAATGGGATATTTATGCCTCATTAGAGGAGGAGGGTGTAGTTTCTCACTTATTATAAGTAATATTATAAATAAAATCTTTTTTCCCCCCCATATCTCCAGTTTCCATCTCTGTTTCCATTTGTTTCTCCGGTCAGTGTTGGCAGAGTGAAAAGGAGATTAGCCCCCCGAGGACGGGCAGCAGTGAGTCCCCGAGGCCCGCAGCTGGAGCTGTCCCATGCCACCTCCGCTCTTCCTCAAGGTCACGGGGGTCTCATGTACTCTGGTCTTCTCCAGGAGATCAACGTAATCATCCCCATCCTTCTGCTCCTTATCTCTTTTCAGGCTTTAGCTTGAATTGTGTTCTAATATCTGAGATCTCCATATGCTATGGGGTGATACAAAACCAAATTTATCCCATTATTAAGTCTAACCCCTCAGACTCCAAGAGGAATTTTTATGTTTTGATTCAGCCCTCAAGTGGTAGAGGTTTATAAAGTAACCTCTTAGTAGGTTCTTGGCTATATTAAGGGAATTTAGTGTGTGATTTTTTTTTTCCCCCCTAATTTTCATAATTACAAGATGATTTACTGGGTCCATTTTGTTGTTTGTTTATAATGATTTTGATTTATAGTTGATTCATCGAGAGCCTGAACTGAGAAGTTTTTATTTGGTCTCCCCATCATCCAGCACCAAGAACCTTCAAATTAGTGGTTTGGATACTGTGTCTACAAGACCATGCTTTAGTTATTGTACATTTCTTCCTGGGAGTAAAAATTGCAGACAGAGAAAGCTGGACCTGTCTCATTTTTCCCTTAGTTTCCAAAGCATAATTCATGTAAGAACAGAGTTCAGAATGTGTTTGGATAATGACAAAACCCTTTTGATTATATCTCATGGTTTATCGAATGGAACGTGCCGAGCAGGTATTATTTTAAGGTGAACCAAAGCCATGCAGGAAAAGAGAATAAAGTTGTCTTCTTACAGTTGTCTTCTGTTGACTTGATACAATCCATGGGCAAGATCTGTTCCTGGCCTCAGTTTTCCACTGAAAAGGAGATTTTTTGGAAACATCTGAAAACCCTCCAGCTGAACGAATTACATCAATGAAACATGTATTACTTAAGCACAATAGCTTTTGCATGGTATACACCATTATATTAATAGACTGTACGTGGAAAAGAGCGTTGAATGTAACTAGGAGGCCTGTTTTATCATTCTTGACCATCAAAATCCCAGGGATGTACTAGCAGCCCATGCAACCTTCCAAAACCATTTTCAAAGTTGTTGGTATGAAATGACAAGCAGTTTCTGTCCTCCATGGCCAGAGCTTGCAACTTCCCTCCATTCACCCCAAAGCAGGTTTTCTGCTCCAGTGTAACAAGAAATATGGTATTCAGTGAAACATGCCATGGGCCTTGAGAACCATTGTTGAGCTGACATGGACATGGCAGCCGAGTGGACAGGGTCAGCGTGTGCCAGTCCTCCCTGGAAGCAAGCACTAAAGTCCATAAATCAAATCTCAAGCATGGAAAAGAAAGAAGAGACAAGGAAGCCGTCAAGGGTGGGGGTGAAGGCATTATAACTGGCCCTTACTATTCTGGAGTGCCCAGTTGTGTTGATACCCACAGAGCTTTGAAACCAATTCAAGACACATCAAACCCAAACTAGCCAGTTAAGTTCCAGGGCTGCCAGACATCCCTGTCTGCAGGTGTGAATGTGAGAGGGTGGACGGTCTTACACAATAACCGTGATCAGCCAGGAGCCAGAGTTCCCCGAACAAAGGCATGTCCGGGGATAAGGTTCAGCACTACGGAGACAGCATTAATTTGCAGCCCCTGAAAGCACTTCAGCCCTCTCAAAGAGTAGCTTACATATTGCAAGGTTCTGGGTATAATATACCTTAATTAATAGTGCTGATCATGTTCCCTCCTTATTTGCAGAATGCTTTACATTCGTGGGTGTTGACTCAAGGGATCATTCGGCTTCTTGTATTAAGTACCAGATGTATAGCAGTTTACATCATTAGATTTTCTCCGGATTTAGATCCAAAGACATTATTAGCCAGCCTTAATGCTTGCTTCTTAGGAATACTGTTACGAAATAAAAGCTCCTGTTGCAGAAGCTTCCTTAATAGATATGAGAGATTTTTTTTTCTTAATCAGCACATTACTGAAGACATGAATCAAATAGTTAATGAGAAAAGATAAATCCTTTTAAAAACAGAGCTCTTTTCACCTTAACAATGTACAAAACCACTAAGTTCTGGCAACACCCCAAATTTGCTGGCATTTTAGGAGTTAATTTCATATGCTTGAATGTTAAAAAAGAAACAAATATAAGTGCAGTGTGGACATATTTGGAAGGTTTAGCATACATGTGCCTTGGCTTGGAGCCCACTTAGGATGATCAGGAAGACAAGGATCAAAGCAAATATTTCCATAAAATGGATCATGAGGTTTATCAGAGCTACACCTCTTTAGGACGCTTCGTACACATGCCCAGAACCACCTACCATTTCTTTAAGGCACTAGAACAAAAGGGATAGAGGTTTTTTTCCTGAGGCTAATAGATTGTTTAAATGCTTTTAAACTTTTCCTAGAATAGCAGGAAAAACTGATGCAAAGGCGAAGAGCAAACAGGATGACTAAATGGAAATCGGGCAACAAGCCTAAGGAAAAAAATAGGTTTGGAACCGAAAATAAACTGAATGTATAACACCTCTCCATTATGTTCCTTTTTCTTTTTGTTTTTCATGAGAATCTATATTTATGGAAAAGTCAGTTGACTGCTTATCAGGCTGAAGCTTGTGTTTGCGCAGACTCGCGATAACGAGTAATAAAGAGGTAGAAATGGCCACAGTGCGAGAAGACGGAATCGGGGAAATGGGTGGGTTTAGGAGAGTGTCCGGGATCTGAGTTTGGGAAGTTCTGTGTTCGCCCTTGTACTGTTATGTTAGTCGGGGGGCGGGGGGGTTAGATAAGGATCCAGGTGAGGGGTGGGGGGTGCTTTCCAGGCAGTCTGGAAAGTCAGCTGGCTCCAGGGAAGAGTTCCCAGTAATTACCTGGTTATAGCCTTGCTCCTGGGAGTGTGGCCCACCAACCAGCAGCATTAGCAAAACCTGAGAGCTTATTGGAAATGCAGGTGATCAGGCCCTATGCCGGACTGACTAGAGGTAAATGTGCATTCTATTTTCTTATTTAAAAATAATGTTTTTAATTGATTTTAGAGAGAGAGGAAGGAAGAGGGAGAAAGAGATAGAAACATTGATGAGAGAGAACATCAACTGGCCACCTCCTGCATGCCCCCCACTGGGGATCGGGCCCACAACCTGGGCATGTGCCCTGACTGGGAATCGAACCGGCGACCACTTGGTGCATGGGTCAACGCTCAAACACTGAGCCACACCGGCCGGGCTAAATGTGCATTTTAACAAGGGGACTGCTGATTGGCGTACACATGGACATGAGATATGAGGACCCACATAGAGTGTGGGGTGTAAACATGGGGTTGTCTTAGAAAAAGGAGGAGCAAATTATTTTTAGAAAGCCAGCTCAGGGTGTAGGGATGTGATGCTATCTGTGGATACTTTATCTTTGAAGATGTAAAGCAATCAGAGTGTCTGGGGAGGTTAACTTGGACTCTGACATGTCTGTAATCTGTGGTGACACGAAAGCCCAAAGTTTGCCTAAAGCCCTCAGGCCACGTGGACAAATGGAGCTGAGGTAAGATCTGGGCAGTAAGAAGAGTGACACTCATCCCGGTGGCCTTGAGGATTATGGCCATTGTCAGGTTTCAAAACCAAGACTCTGCCCCTGGTTTCTAGTACGAACTTATTATTGAAAAGGTGTGCCAGCATTTTGTGAAAGCTTCCTGCTTTCGAGATGCTTCACAGCCCTTTAAAAACAAGCTTCATCATCACAGCAGGCTCACGAGAGAGCTCAGTACTGGGCTCCCGATTCTAAAAGGCAGATGAGGGTTCCTGCCATCACCCTTGCAGTTTTGACGATGGCAGAACCGGATGGGGGCATGAAGATGGCAGTAGGCAGAGATGCCCCGCTTCAGAGCAGATGGCCGCCACCTCTGAACCCCCCTCCAGGCCTATGCGGAGAGACTCGATGGGTTCTTGTCCCTACCCCCCCACTCCAGGCTGCCATTTTCCAGATCAATAAAGTCATGTGTGACAGACGCTGACACAGTGCCCTGTGACCGTGGAGGGTGAGGCTGCAGGTAAACCCTCTGCCACTTCACCATATAAACCAAAGTCTAAGAGCAATACATACCAACCTAGAGAAACATTGACTAGAAAGGGTGATATCACAGCAATTACAAATGTTTTTGTCCTTGTAACATCTTGATAGCATGATCTCAGTCCTGTTCGGCAGGCAGAATCCAATCTGAGCGTCAAGGGAGGCCTCTCCTAAGGAGTACACAAGGAAACGGCCAACTAGGTTGTCCTGACCCCGGGCTGGGAAAGATGATTTCTCAGTAATCCCAGAAACCAGCTCTGCTAAGGAAGGGCCACCCGTTGTGATAACAGTTGGAAGGAGTGCCTTCGACAGTAATAAAACCAGAAGTGAAAATATGTTGCTGAAAGAAAGATTAGACTATTCCCAGTCTTCCTAGTACTCAAGTTATTTCTTGGAAACATCAGAGCGCAAAGAAAAGTCCTTTTTTCCGATTGCTATCAAGGTCCATCTGTTCTGCATGAGACATGCAGCAGAGAACACTGCCACCTAGTCAGAGACCTGTCACGTGTATTTTAAGGGCTGCCCCAAAGGTTAAAGAATTTAATGAAGAAGTAAAGGAGGAGAGAGAACCTGTGAAGTCTGACGAGGGTGAAAAGGGCGAATTTGGCCATCCATTGAACCATGCTGGAGACCCAATCAAGAACATTGAGGCTTGACCACATTATTTAAATGCATGCGAGACTTATCATATTGCCCCATTTACATTCCTTTTTCTTCTTATAGCACAGACTTATATCGGCATGTGGGAGTGGTATTTCTGCTGCCTAATCTGGGTTAAGCAGCCCTGCAAGGCCAGGAAACTAGTCAGATTATAAACCTTCGGAGAAGGTCTAATAATTATCTCATGTTGCTCAGCCTGGACCACTCTGAATTAAAAAATTAGATTCTTGGCCTTACTTAAAACTATAACAGGTCTAAATGTTAGGGATAAGCTTTTTATATGAGTGGGTATGTCTAAGGAGCCTGTGATGTTTCAAGAGGAAGAATGAGAATTATTCAGGAAAAAAAATAGTAGTTTCTGTAGAAATTGGACCAAGAGAAAACAAAAAAACAAAAACGGAGACATATCTGTAGTTTTGAGGACAACCTCAGAAGAGGTGAGAGTGGAGGAGTTTCAGGTGACAGCATCTCTCTTGAACGGGGTCATTTTGCACACATGCTGCTACATAGGAGGGAGCAGGAGGAGGGGTTTTACGGAACCAAGGGGTCTTGTGAGAGTTTTCCAGAAACACCAGGTAAAAGTTAGGTCGGCATGATATAGAAAGACAGCACCTCTACGAACCAAAGGAATGCAGGCATAGTCATAACAGAACAATCATCATCCCACAGTAGCTGAAAGATGAAATTGGCATCATCTTGACACAGAAAAGCCAGTCTTTTCTGAACTCGGTGGGGAAAACACCCTTCCACTTGCGGATACGCTGCTTGGGCTTTGTGAGTATTCAGAGATACCCACAGTCACGGGACTTCAGTGTTCCAAGTGGAAAATGATGCTGTCTCCAAAATAGCAAACAGTCAGGGAAAGGGTTCGAGTGGCACTGAAGCGGCAGCCCCCGGAAGAAGAGGAAGTGGCTGCCAGTCCAGGGAAGTGAAGACGTGGAGAGTGAACCAAAGAGACCCTCCCCCCTCCCCGTGGTGCTCATGACACCGTTCCCTCGCAGACACTCTGGTTCTCCAAGCATGGCGCAGGAAACGGCTTTACTCATGGTTTATCATGATGATAACTGCAAGTTTTGCCTTGATCTACTGGTATTTGCAAATGGTCAAACTTCATTTTCAAAGAAACCCAAATTCTTTTGGAATCCTAGTTCGTTTCTTTGATACAGTACATGTATGAACCCATTTTGCTTTTTAAATTCCCTGCAGTGGAAGGTAAAGAGAGGGGAGAAAATTTTTTTCTGAACCATGTTAATGAAAGATAGAGGGACACTCAGGGTCCTTTAAAAAGGCTGTGAAAAATGATGTGTGTGTGTAGAGAGGAGGTTGGGGAGGCGTCGCCTCAGATGAAATAAAACACAGAGCAAGGAAGAGGATAAAGCGAATGCAAGTGTCCTTTAAAAGTGTCCAGATCACACTGACTTATAGAAACACCAGAATATTGGTCAGTTACGGTAGCAGCTTCAGTGAGTAATTCCTAGATCTTTACACGATTCGGTTAGCAAATAACAACTGTAAAGGACATGAGAAATGATCTCAAACTCCCTATGCAAAGTCTTCAAAATCCTACACCAATTCCTGCAGCTCAAATGAAGAAAGAATATAGAGACTTAATTTTTATGGCTCTCCAGGCGACCCTCCCAGCACTCAGAAAACGTGGAGAGGAAAATGAATGGGCAACCACTGATGCATTTACCAAGATGTGACAGGTGCTTCTGCACATGAGACTTCTTAACTGGATAAATAAAGCATCTTAAAGAACTTTAGATTTTCTTCTACCCTAGATACCCATTCATGTGTGAGATGTCACCAAGCTCGCTCTAACCATTAATTAACATTTGAACTTGTAATGATAATAATGTGAGCTTGGTACTGACTGGGATGAACCTGTGTGGGTGCCTCTTAACAGAGGAACATGCACAGTGATTAACCCTTTCTTTAGTCATGTTAGTCTGGGGTTGTTGCCTTTTAAGAATATTACTTTTGAATGTCCTTGAAAGCTAGTTATCATTTAAAGATAAATAATTATAGTTTTGGTGACTCTACCTTCCCCCTCACCTCCCCCCCCACCCCACAATAGACATAATAGGACTGCTGCAAACAAACACAACAGGTTTAAATGAAAGACCTGTGATACTAATTTGAATGCTGATTTTGAATATTTAAAGTGCACGGGCACAGTGATCACCACTAATTAGCATTTTGTACAGCCTGGCCAGCATGTGATGCAACTGTTTTTGTGTTTCCCTTCACCCCCACCACCCATCGTTAATGGTCCATATGAATGTTATCAAGCATTTGCAGCCTGAGAAAGACATGAGCCAGTCGGCCTCCTTTATTTTGCCCCAATTAGTACTAAGTGGGGTGGAACCATCTCCCCTACAAGTCACTTATGTTGTCGTCAGCAGTCATGAATACTGTCGTGATTGTGAGTTTTGTTGTTTGGGGATGGATCGAGAGCTTTGACATCAGTTTAGTGTTGCTAATGGAAAATATTGTTTGCACAAAACTTTTTCCTGTCTGCATCCAGCCATGCAGGAATAAATATACTGTCATCCAAGTGCCAAAAGATGCTGATCTGCAGTAGAAGGTGTTGGCTGGTATTAGTGCCAGTCTGATGAGACTAAACAGCCAAGGCGGAAACAAGTAAAAACTGATAGTCTGGGCCAAGTTTTTTTCGGTCCCTCTCGCTCTTGAAATTGGGTATGTAACACGTGCACACACACACACCAGTCTCTGCGAAGCACTACAGGTGCCTGGTTACAAGCAAAGAGGGAGTCTTAGGTGCAGCTGCATGCACCACCCCTCATCTCGCCAAATCATGGCTCTGACAGCAAGAGAGCAAAGTGACAGGTGGGGACGATGGAGTTCATTTCTTCTCGATTTCAGAGTATGACAAGGGGCCAGCCCCTCCCAGTAGAAGTGACTTGAAACAGAAGCTAGAGCCCCAAATCAGGGATCTCTGTGAACACCTGGAGCAGGAATCCATCCAGAGATGGAGAGGGCCGGTGTGCCGGGGACTGCATGGGGCGGGGCAGAGAACGGCCCTGCACTACAGTTTACGATGACGACAGAGTCCGGTCTTCCCACAGTAATTGCTTCACTCACCTACTGTAAAAGTGGTATTGGAAATGATCATGAATAAAAAGCGTGATAAGGATACTTTTCCCAATTAAAAAAATACACATGCCCAGCTGGTGTGGCTCAGTGTTTGAGCATGGACCCATGCACCAAGAGGTCGCTGGTTCGATTCCCAGTCAGGGCACATACCCACGTTGTGGGCCTGATCCCCATTGAGGGGCCTGCAGGAGGAGGCCAGTCGATGTTCTCTCTCATCAACGATTCTATCTCTCACTCTCCCTCTCCCTTCCTCTCTCTCTAGTATCATTAAAGAAAAAATACACATAATATATATATATATCTCTTAGTGTTATAACTACATGCTCTGAAAACAATGAGCATTTGAATACTATCTCACATCTAAAGAAAATGTCTAACTATGCATATAAAAAAGATTGCTCTCGCCTTGGCCGGTTTAGCTCAGCGGTTGGAGCGTCAACCTGTGGTACAGAGAGACCCGGGTTCAGTTCCCGCTAAGGGCACGTACCTCGGTTGCAGTTTGTCCCTGGCCCTGGTTGGTCGTGCAGGTGGCAGCCACTCGATGTGTCCCTTCACATCGATGTTTCTCTCTCTCTCTCTCTCTTCCTCTCTCTCCCTCCCGCTCTATCTGAACAAAAAATGAAAAAAGATTGCTCTCTTTACCTAACCAAAAAGTTACAGTGTAAGAAAAGGAGTTTTATAAAAATACTCACTTATAAGAAAATGAACAAGATGAAATGAACTTGTGATAGAAAGACTTAACCTAACAATGAGATCAGAAAATTCTCAAGAACACTTACCACGCTAAAAATTTACCTAACAAAGCAACATAATGCATTCTGCATCTAGGGTTAGCTGAAGGTGTGTTGGAAAGGATAACGGATGTGACTGATGACCAAAATAATTAAAATTTTATATAAAAATCAAGAGGTTAAGAAATTCGAGGACAGAAGTAGAATAAAAACTGAAACATAAAGTACACGGACTCCAAAGACCTATAAATCATTTCCTCTGAGCACCTACCACGGGTGAAAATGGTGTGAACTATTCTAGTAGGAAAAATCAAGTTATGGAAGGAACTCCATCAGTTATTTTACGTTTATGTGTGATTTGAGGGGGGTTAATCAGACACAAGTTAAAGAAGGACCACACACGTCAGCGTTCGAGGAGTTATTAAGATGTATTGCAATGAAAGGTGCTAGTCACCATGTTACAATGCTGGGGGCCATGTCTTTGGAGTATGACCTAAGAGGACGGAAGGCACTGCCCAGCACAGCTGCAGGCGTGAGGCGATTCTTACAAGCAGTGACTGTCAACGATTTGTTTTGTTCTCAGATTGCAAAACAGAGAGAATGCTTTTCCTAGCATGTCAGATTATGTGCATACTCAATAGTGTACAGATCTTTAACAGTCTTAGAATTAGGAATGTGTGACATCTATTCCAGAAAAGAAACCAAAAACAAACACAAGCTACAGAAGCCACCCAGTATCACCTCCAGCTTCAGGAAGCAGAACTACCACATAATGCTTGCCCAGATCATCAAAGCTAAAACCCCGCTGCAAAAAGTCTTATGCTAAAGAAAAAAATGCCTTTTGTGCTCACTTCCAGAGGTGGGGTCACTGGTTTGTGGTACATACGGATAAGGCGTAGATGTAAAAACTGCACCTATTACAATCATGCACCGCTCAACGACGAGGATATGTTCTCAGAAATGTGTCATTAGGTGATTTCATCCTTGTACAAACATCATTGAATGCGCTTACACCACCTAGCTGGTACCACACACCCCGCTATGTGGTACACCATCATTGTTTATGCGGTCGGTCATTGACCAAAATGTCATTATTCAGCTTATGACTGGACAATGAAGAAAAATGTGCTTGATAGCAGGACACAATTGAAAATGTTACTTTCTGCCCTGGTCGTTTTGGCTCAGTGGTTAGAGCATTGGCCTGTGGGCCAAAGAATCTCGGGTTTGATTCCAGTCTAGGGCATGTATGTTGGTTGCAGTTGGATCCTGGCCCTGGTCAAGGTGGTGCAGGAGGCAAGCAATCGATGTGTCTTTCTCACACTGACGTTTCTCTCTTTCTCCCACTCTATCTGAAGATAAATGGGAAAATGTCCTCTGGTGAGGATTTTAAAAAAAATTACTTTCTTGCTTGTTATGAATGACTTCCATAAAAAATACTGACAACTCCAAGATTAATATAAGTGCATAAAAAGCAGCTATTAAGTAGTATATTCTAACATATATAACAGGTTAAATAACAGACAGAAACACTGCAAACTGTTGTTGAAAGCAAAAATACATCTAACAACACTAACTGAAATTCTGTTCCTTTGAACAGAACTGTCCTGAGAACTCACATAAAATGGAAACCATGGAACACGAAGGTTCTGAGGGTAACTCACTGTCCCAGCACTCTGGGTGGCTCCCCGTGTGTGAGGTTGACATCTCAGGCAGTAAGTGGCATTGCAGCTTTTTTTTTTTTTTAACCCTCACCTGATTTTTCTATTGATTTTAGAGAAAGAGGAAGGGGACCCGCCCCCCCCCCCCACACACACACACATTGATGTGAGAGAGAAACATAGGTTGCTTCCCTGACCAGGGTTAGAACCAAAAACCTTTTGGTGTACAGGACGACGCTCCAACCAACTTAGCAACCCAGCCAAGGCTGGCATTGCATTTTGGTCAACCAAGTTAATTATTTCAGGATACCCACCAGTCATCAAGGGAAAAACATTAAAATGCTCAGCAGTAAGTTATTTGGGGAAGATAAAACGTTTTTAAAGAACCAAGGAATGGCCCTGGCTGGTTTTGCTCAATGGTTAGCACGTCGGCCGGCGGACCCGAGAGTCCTGGATTCGGTTCCCACTAAAGGCATATACTTCCGTTGTGATTTGTCCCCAGCTCCAGTTGGGGTCGTGTGGGTGGCAACCACTCGATGTGTCTCTCTCACATCAATGTTTCTCTCTCTGTCTTCCTCTCTTTTCTCCCTCCTATCTCTATCTGAAGATAAATGCAAAAATGTCCTCAGGTGAGGATTAAAAAAAAAAAAAAAAGAATCAAGGAATGCCTGTTACTAACATTGGAAAAAAACAAACTCAAACTGGTGTGCCCAAGTAGATGGATATGAGGTGTAATATTCACGTGTGAAGACGGCAGACTGTTATTTCTGCAAAGCATTTGGCCTCCGTTTTTGAGTAGATAAAAGAATTAAATGTTTTGTTTGGGTGACCTACCTGCATTTATTCCCCATATGCTTATCATATACCTTTGTGATTATTTCCTATATCCCCTCTGTCACTTTCTTTCTTTTTCTGAAAACATTAAAATTCCTGAGAAGAGGAGAATGCAGCTACTGTTAACAGTAACAGTCATGGACCAACGCTTATTTAGTGCTCGCTACACTTGCACTGCATCGATGCAGCGCCCCCAAGGGCACATGTTACTTTTATCCACCTTGTTTAGTTAAATCAGTTGAGATTCTGAATAGCAGAGGAATTTTTCCCTAGGTCACAAAACTGGAAAACAACAGTGCTAGGGGTTTAAGCCCAGACTAGACAGATGGTGACACCCACAATCTGGTCTCCACTGCCCCTCAACAGTTTCACACGCAGGGCAGTGTGGGAGCACGGGGACATCCTCCTAAAACGGTCTTAGGAACTTGTTTATTTGTGAACCATCCGTGTGTTTGCACAAGTCACGTAAGCTCCAGAAGAACAGTCTGCGCCTCTGTAGAATGAGGTGTTAGATGAGAAGTCCTAGCTCTGTGAGTCTGGTGTCTATTATTGCCCTTTCAAGAAGTGTATGTATTATGAATAAATGCTGTAGTTCCCTATCGATGGAGCTCTGTGAGTGTGTGTGCGTGGTTGTGTGTGTGTGAGAGAGAGAAAGAGATCGTTGCCAAAAGATTTCCATCAAAAACACAGGAGTCAAAATACTTACTGCTAACTGCTGTTGGAGCTGCTTCTGGCTAGGTAGGTGTTCCAAATACTGGGTTGCTCTTATTATGGACTCGATTTTAAGGAACGCCTATCCTTTTTTTCCTCCCACAAATGCTAATACATCGTCCATCTTGCCTCTCCTCATAAATAGCCCATGAGTCTTAAACTTGGAGCCAGAAAAGTGCTGCCTTTGTAAAGCACAAAAGAACACCCGTTTTGTGGGTTTCAAAAACATCCCATGAGGTCTGAATGGAAAGCTCCTGGGCCGCTCCGAGGCCCCTGGCCCCGGGCAGCTCCTTGACCGCCGAGAACCTCGGGCTGACAAGGCAGCACCTGGAGGAAGCACCGCACGTGGAGCTCATTCAGGGGCTGCGGGACCCGGGGCGTCTGCCAGTGTCCTCCGAAAGATTGCGGTCTCTTTCTTGGTCAGACCCTGATAAGCATATGGCAGTGTGCGGTTGCTTTCTGTTGTCTCCCTGCCAGCGTTGGTTTCACAATTCATTGCTGTGCTGTCTTCCAACATGTTGGCATGCAGAAACCTTTCCTTTTCCTGTGCTGGTCCCACCTCTGTGATGTGTACAGTGAGACTTCGATGGGTCATGGTCCGCCCCGAGTTAGCAACGCACCGCTGCGGACTGAGTTCCCATGGCTCGGGCTCCCTGGGACAATGTCTCTTTCTTCACCAGGCTGATGGTAAATATCTGGTCAGCCTCATCTATTTAAAACCAGCCGAGCAGGAATCCTAGAGCTGGGGAGAAGATTCTTTTGTTTGTTTGTAAGTAAACAATGGACTCCACTCTTTGTAACTAAAATGAAATACCAATCGCTCTTAAAATAATATCAAAGAACTAACCTAATTGTAATCGGGGGGGGGGGGGGGTGATGAAGGCAAATTTACTGGTGCTGGCTGCTGCTTCGCCACTCTGCTTACATGTGTCTTCTAACTGGTAATTCTAGAACACTTTTTTTTTGCAGAGGAGATTGGGATGTTTCCTACAGGTGGGCAGAGCTGGGTGAACCAAAAGCCTTGGGTATCTTTATCTGAACTCATTTCCTGTTGGGAAAATAGGGTTGAGTTGATTGAGGTTTTTTTTTCAGTGTTTTTAAAAATGTCTAAAATCTGCCCTGGCCAGTTTGACTCAGTGGTTAGCATGTCGGCCCACGGACCAATGAGTCACAGGTTCAATTCCAGTCAAGGGCATGTACCTTGGATACAGTTGGTCCTTGGCCCTGGTTGGGGTCGTGCAGGAGGCAACCAGTCAATGTGTCCCTCTCACGTCAATGTTTCTCTCTCTCTCCCGCTTTCTCCCCCTCTCTCCCTTTTTCCCACTCTATCTGAAGATAAATAAAAAAATATCCTTGGGTGAGGATTAAAAAAAAGTAAGATAAAATTGCCCGGCCATGTGGCTCAGCAGTTGAGCGTTGACCCATGCATCAAGAGGTCGTCGGTTTGATTCCTGGTCAGGGCACATGCCCAGGTTGTGGGCCCCAGTCTCCAAAGGGGGGCATGCAGGAGGCGGCCAACTGATGTTCTCTCTCATCAATGCTTCTCTCCCTCTCTCTCTCTAAAAACCAATAAAGAAAAATAAAATAAGAAAAAAATGCCTAAAAATTAAAAAGCTGTGCAAAATGACTAGCACATCTTCTTGCTTTGGAATAATGTGAAGACCCTGCTTTAAACTGTCTCAGTATAGGGAACTCTGGGTGGTGAAAAATCCAGGGGGTGGGGGAAGCTGTTTTACAACGTCATTTCTAAGAGGAATCTCTTAAGCAGAAGCCCTGCTCCTGCAGCTCTAACAGGACCTTTGTCAAAAGGTGAAAGGTGCTGCCTAATTCTAGCTTCTCCCTCGGATCCGTACCAGCCCCCTGGCATGAACAGACATCATCCTAAAAGGGGATGCTTCCCAGCTCCAGTTGAACCCCAGCTGATGGGCTGTGACTCCCGATCACCCTCAGGTTGACAGGAGCTCCTTTGCTGAGGTGTACAGTCCCATCTGATACTCGAAACATCATCAGCCCAGTGACCCTGCCTTTCTGATTGGACACCAAGTCAGTATAACTATGTTCCTTTGACCACAGTTTCTCATAGTTCTAAATCCAAAGATCACATGCCTATCAAGAGATCCCTGCTGCTCACTCATATGCACTCACAACAACTTCCTCATACCACCGTGCCTTTGGTTCCTCACTGCGATTTCCATCCGTCTCCACCCAGATCCTTCCTGTTTTCTGCCCCCAAGCATCCGGTGTGAAGCCAGCTTCGTGTTTCTGCAGATCCGCACATGCACTTGCTGCCCAGCTTCCGTTTCAGGCCAGGTCGATGACCCTATTACTCGATCAGACGTCAGCGTCCCTGGTTGGGTAGAATCACCCCCTATCGAGCGGCTTACTTCTCCTTTGCACTCTGGACTCCTCCCTTCTGCGAGCGGCCCGTTGCCGGGCAGCCCTCCCTCTGGGCCACCCCAAGTCTCCACTCTGAACACAGTGTCTGCGGTACCTTCATTTCTTTCTCAAAGGACATAGATTTGTATTATGCTAAGTGCTTTCCTCCTCCAGGCTGAGTGGCCTGGTTTACGTGTATGTAAAAAAATGAGTCAGGTGTTTCAAACGCTAGAAAGCTTCAAATGTGGATTTCTGCCATTGTTCTTTATTGACTTATGTCTCTGGTTAGGTTTCTGTATTAGTATTCTGTGATTCGACCTTCTAGAAAGGTCTTCTGTTGTAAAAGTGGGAAGTCTTCATTTGTTCTGTCAGTCGTACAATGTATGTGCCTGATACATGGTTCAGCACTGGGTGTCCAGTGGTGAATAAAATAGACACGATGCAGAACTTCAGGGCTCACTAGCGGTGGCAAAAGAGAATTCAACCAGTAAGCGCATGAGGCCATTTGCCATCGCAGCCGGTGGTCACTACGTGAGGGGAAAGAATAGGGAGGCGTGAAAAAGAGCTTGTGGTGAGGAGGAGGCTGTCAGGTACCCTCACAGAAGGTCTCTGCAAGGAGGTAACATGTGAAGGAGGAGCCAGCCAGGGGAAGTCCGTGGGAGGAGCGAGAAGGAGCTCCAGGGCGAGAACCCAAAGGCTGGAACGTGGTGAAGGAGGGGGCAGGACTCCCAGGAGCTGAGTGTGCAGGGCTGTGGCCAGTCTAGGGCAGTGTATGAGCTGTTCCAAGTGCCCAGGAGAGGGGAGTGATGAGACCTGATTTAGGCTCTATACACAAGAGTTCAGCAAAACCTGGTGGCAGCAGAGATGGAGAGAAGGTAAGGCATTTTAGCTGAATTGAGGAAGATTCAACAAGGCTTGCTGAGAGAAAGCCATCAGATTCAGTAGCTAATCACTGATGGCCTTTGTGTGAGCAGTGTTGGTAGAATCACAGGAGAAGAGAAACATAGCTGCGAGTGGACGGAGGTCTAGGAAGTAAATGCGGGTCAGAGCTGTGCTAACGTTGCAAGGACTTCACCTTCAAGGGAATGGGGAAGGTGGAGAGAGAAAGGTCTGTTTGGAGAAGGGAAACAGGCATGTGTATGGACATGCCACTGGGTTGGGAGCAAAGGAAAGTCCCAGAGAATGGGCAACGAGGTGGGCACCCTCTGGGGAGATGGAGAGAATGATCTCGAACACAGTTGAAGAAGGGTCAGCCTGGGATGCACCTGGAGACTGGAGGGAGTGAAGCCTGGAGGTGGAGGAAGGAAAGGTGAGAGCTGATGGCCTCTTGCCTTTGTACTCAGCCTGGTAGGAAGTCAGGCCTCTGCCCAGAGAGGGGAGAGTACCAAGGGTGGAATTCCAGCTGCCTATCAACCCAGGAAGGGGCTGCTTTCAAGCAAGAGAAAGCACTGAAGAGCAGTTAGCAGCTTGGCTGCATTGGTTTCTGAGCCCTCCCAAACAGCTAGGTACAGTTTCCTCCAGCAGCGCTGCCTCACTCGGGAGGAAAATGTGCTGATATGCTTTGGAAAGATTTTCAATAACAAGGGCTTTCTAAATAACTTTCAGTTTACCCAGAACATCATTCAACCAGAACCCTCCTCCCCCAAGTATTCCAGTTAGTCAGACTTTTACTGAAACATGTCAGCACTGACAAATGCAGAAGGCGGCTAAGTAGGACAGACTAAAAGGTGTCAGAAAGCCCACATCTGGGCACAGAGTGACGATGGCAGGTGTCCTCAACAGCTAACCGTTGCAGACCTGCCACCTCGAATGCACAGCAGCAGCATGGGTTACAAAAGGAGAAAACACAGAAGGAACGTGTGGCGCAGAGCAGAAAGACAGTGCGTTCGGAGTATCCCAAGGCACGTGTGATTATCTAGCTGTACACGGCATTTTGAAACGTTAACTTTGAAATGAACCAATGGCTTTACACAGCTTGAGTGAACAGTTAAGGGGACTCGCTTGGCCAAACATTAGCAAATAGGTGCCTTGGAGGATGTATTAGAAAACAATCCTGTAAGAATGTGTGCAGTGCACACACGGGGCCAAGCTAAGGTGTGTTTGTGAGCTGTTGGCAGAGGGCATGGGGAAACCTGATCCTGCCCTTTGTAAATTATAAACTGTTTACACCTGTCATCTCTGTCTGGGTCTCGGCTAATGACACTTGAACAATTGGCTTATGTGTGACAGAGAGCTAAGAGCCAGGCTTTCAAAGCAACCACATCCGAGGATTGCTACCGCTGTCCACTGGAGTCTGCGGGGAAATAACAAGCACAGTGACACAGGCGAGGGAGGACTTTTCCCAGCGGGTTTGGGGTATTTTTAGAAGGGTTGCCTTGGGAAATGTCTCCAGTGGAACAAGAGGGCTTTTACACAAGTAGATGGGGCCCGGGCATTGCAGTTATACCACCCAGAGGACTGAATGCCTCAGACGCTAACGTTTGGGTCCCGCAATTCCCCCAACTGGCAAAGGCAGGATGTAGTGTACATATTAGAGTCATTGAGTTGTGTCCACTGGCCTACAAAGTTGTGGCAGGAATTGTGTCCTTTTAAAACTCTGTTTCCTCTTTTGTCCACTCCAGATCCTCCCCATCCTCACCCTCGGCCCAACCTCTAGTGCGATGCCCTGTATTCAGGCACTGATGAAATGGTAGTGAATTTAAGATTCGGAAAGGACTGTGATTAGAGACCTGTGCACACGGTAGTTAGAATGTGGGCTCTGGAGCCAGCTTGCCCAGGGGTCAAACCCATGTGTCCCCACTCACTAATGTGTGACCTTACGAAGTCTCCTCACCAGTAAAATGGAGGTAATAATAGGATGTAGTGTAATGTATAGTAAAGATTAAATGAGTCACTACACACAAAAAGTCATATCTGAGCTTGACACATGGTAAACACAATAAAATGTTATTATTTTGCAAACTAAATGACCCTTAGACAGAGGGAGCCCTTCTGAAAATACATCACCTACAAGGCAAGAAGGTATTTTTGGTCACTGATTAAGAAAGATTCTACAGGTTTTGCATTTTCGGTAGCCCGTTTTTAAAGGCAAAAAATTAAAATTAATATGGGTTTTTAATTTTCAGAAGTCCAAAGGGTTTTAAGTAAAATTGTATGCAATTTTTTTTTTTTTAAAGCACACATCTTTTTTTAAAAGTAAGTTAAGCTTCTAAAATATTTTTTCCTCAAAAAAACCCCACCCAGATCCTGTTGCTTTTTGGAAACCAGTTCACATCTGGGATGCCAAATTTCAGGCTTACTACAGTATGGAACAGCTGAATGATAATTTTTTAACTTCCCGGAACACACAGACTTCTGGTGGGTAAATGGGAAAGGACATTTATCTTTTCAGCTGCATGAAAATGAAACCCATAATATTTTAGCGAATAAGAGAAAAATACATATGAGAAATTAAGACCATGTGTAACGGAGTGTTTATATAGCTACAACACTGGAATTCGTACAATTGCCCTATTGTACAGATTGTAATGTCCTTTACCAATTATTGGAAGCAATCGTGCCTTTTTTCATGAGAAAGTAAACAGTGGTTATTTTCATTCTACAATACTTAAGATTCACAACATTTAGTTCAAATGGATGTGTGTGCAGACATATTGAATTATAACCACCTTCTGATCAGGAAAACAGAACACAGCACTCAACGAAAAGGGGAAATGCTGAATAAGTTGCTCACTTAATCCCTCGTTTTGGGCCACACAATAGCTGTCTTCTAGCTGTGTCTCAAGATGCTAAAATAACTGGTTGAAATATGAAGTGTTTGGTTAATCACTATTCACACTCAATAGGTTCATTATTCACCCTGGCCAGATTCATTTTGTTTCTGTTGTTGTTTAATGCCCCAGGTTAATAACACCTGAGACACTGCCTACATGTCCACTCAGGACTGGCAGAGCCTTGGCTTCTCATTATGCCCGTTTCACAATCAGAATCCATTAGTTAATTTAACATAGTCAGAGAAAAACTCATTTGTCTCCTTCATTGTGTTGCACAGTCAGACTGACACAGGGTCAGGCATTATCTGGAGGAGGGGGGCAGTGAAATTAAAGTCCCTGGGCACCAGCCATTCACAGCAGCAGAATGGATGATTATCAGGCTGGATATAATTATAGAGCCACAGCCGTCCCCCACAATGCACTGGCTATCTGCCTAGCACAAAGGTTCAGATCCTTCATTTGTCGCAGGCCAGAATATCTAGGAAGTAGCCATGCATTTTTGCGTACCATCAATCACAACTCAGATAGGCAACTGCTGCTGTTCGCATTTCGGAAGCTTGGCAGCTGTGAAGCTTTTGCCTGGTTTTCAAAAAGAAAGATAGGATGCAGGTCTTCGGAAAGGCTTTTAGTGGCAGAATGATGACACGGCTGCCAGGATCCTATCACAGGCTCATTAGCTGAGTGGATATTTGAGCCCAGTCAAAGATATACTCATATACGAAGTCATCTTTTTCATTAAGCTAATTTACCTGAGCTGGCTTTCCTGATAATCAACTGCTCCTACAGTATCAGCTCCACCCTGTAAAGACGAATGGGGGTGGGGGGGAGCAGGGGGGGCCAAGAGCTCTTGGCCAGCAAGGTCTGTGGTCTGTGTGGTGGTCTTTTAATGGGGCACTTCGAGAAATGCACACTGTGTCCTCAAGAAAGCAAGAAACATGGCGGGACGTTTACGAAGGTTGTTACTCATTTTTTGGTTTCGAAGGATGAAGCTGGAAAATGCCAAGGAGATCGTGCGCTGTGTTAATCACACACAGTAGTGTCCGGGTGTTAGGAAAGGAAATGAAGAAAGGAAAAGGAAGCCAGCAGTAAGGGACACACATTGTTGATGAGGTGCTTAACCTGCAGTGATCCTGGAGAGTGTGAATTGCTTTACAGCTAGGTTCACTTAAATACGACCTACAGGAAATGATACCTCAACCTATGTCCTTCCAGTTGTTAAAGAAAAACCTGCACCCCCCTCCCCCACCACTCTTGTGGTTCTCTAAATTGCCTCTTTGTTCATTTGTAATAAGCTTTTGCTTTGTGGTCTTTAGACTTGAGTGTTCTTAAATTAATGACACTTGAGTTGGACTTCAGCGGGTTAGAGATTAGTTGAGAGCTGTTTGGATGTTAAAATTTAATCTTATCTAAGGTTTTGTGGTCTTAGGGTTGACTTTTAACTGAAAGTTCTTACTGCCTTAGTACCATGCTGTTAACTCTGACTGCCCTAAAACTAATAATTAGATGTCATTAAAACCAGCTGGTTGGACAAATGACATGGAGCAGTATGTGGTACCTGGCCTTTTCTCCCAGCACCTAGCCAGAACATTGGCTCTTAGGAGAAGGATGAATAAGAATTCTTGCACCGACCCCATTTATAATTTCACCTTTCATGGCCTACCGAATGTACAAGATCACTTTCTGAAACTTCTTAAGTAAGAAATATTTCTCTACATGTAATAATAATAATAATAAACATATATTTCCTTGCATTAAACCATTAGAAACAGTTTATTTTATTTTGTTTAGCAAGCCCCAAGACCATTTGTTTAAATTGGCAATAATCATCTTTTGGCTACATTCAGTTTTCTTTATCCAGCATTTTGCAAGATCCAACTCCACCCATTTTTAGGGCAGAAATCTTCAATTACTTAGTTCTGATGACAAAATGTTTAAGGCCAAGTATGACTATGAAGAATTAACCTCTGTTTGAATTGATATTTTGCTGGTCGGAGCTTTAAGCAACAACCTAAACTTCATTGTCAGAAGTAGATAAAATAAATATCATCATCTTCACACCCGGGGGGAATCTGGGCCGGCTACATCTTTCTCAGTTCTTATTTCATTGTCCATATAATTGAATAAAAAATCGACTCCAATGCAATATTAAGGTCACAGATTTAATAATACAGAACTTGGGGAATGCAAAATTCACTTTTCTCAAGATAACATTTTCTTCCATGTGCTGGGCATTACATGCACTTAAGCTACGCTCTCAGCAACGTAACTAGGTCAGGGATTTCATAGAATATGGAGGTGTTCGTGTTATTATATGAACACCAGCATCTTACCGTTCATGTATATTTTAAGAGCCTGTGTTTGCAAGTACAAAGGCAAATGCTGTGTCAGGCTGCTGTGCGTTACCACGGCATGTATACATAATACAGTTTCTGAGGCCAGCGGGCACTGGGGCCCTTAAAGAAGCAGGTCTGGTGCAGTGCATAGTGACTGTCAAGGCTCCAATTCGTTATCAAGTAAACTATTTAAGTAAATCTACACCTTTCTGGAAAAATTAAAACTGAGACTGTGTAGCATTTTTCTTGTTGTACATATGTATTTGTACTTTATTTTACAGTTTGTTATTGACATCTCAGTCTCCCCACAAATTGCAAGTCCTCTGAGGGCAAAGATTGTGTATTCAATTATTCATTCATTGATCCACTTATTATTTTTTTTTTAATTCTCACCTGAGGATATTTTTCCATTTATCTTCAGATAGAGTAGGAGGTGGGAAGAGAGAAAGGGAGAGAGCCATATCGATTGCTTGCCTCCCACACAACCCCAACCAGGGCCCGGGACCAAACCACAGCTGAAGTACGTGCCCTTGACTGGAATCGAACTCAAGACTCTTTGGTCCGCAGGCAGACGCTTTAACGGCTGAACCAAACCGGCCAGCGCAATCCATTTATTTATCCATCAAATATTTGTTATTCTTCCCAGGTTCACTGTCTAGTGTTTGTGGGCAGATTAGTAAATAAATAATGTCAATTTGATTGTTATGAGAGAGCTCCTTCATGTGGAAGAAAGGAGAGACTTTAGTGATTAACCGTCAATGGGGATCAGGGAAAATCCCACTGAGGAGGTGATGTTTGAATAGTGTCTTAAGGGAAGAATGGGAATTCCTAAGGCAGGAAAAAGAATGGGATAAGTAAGTGGGGTGGGGGTAGGGAGTTAGCACTGCGGGTGGCGGGGGGAACCCTGGCCCAGGGCAAAACAGTAAGATACAAAGGATCAGAAGAAGAGAAGAAAGCAAAAGAAAATCCAATAAAAGCCATTCTTGCAAATGCCACCAATTCAAATGAATTGTGAGAAATTTTCAACCTTATCATTAGGGGCAATTCACTGAAACCCTGGAGTCTATCGTTAATCCTGGGCAGCAGCAGGAAATCCAAGATGCATGGCGGGTTGCTCACTAGGACTGCCAGGTGGGGCGATCCCAAAGTTCTGAAGTGCCGCTTCCTCCCCAAGTTCCTGTTGTTCCAGCACAGTGCCCAAGACAGTGCCTTGCTCACCAACACACACTAATAAAGGCTCCATTTAAATGGTTGAAAACCAGTAAAAGTGCAAGGACCCCTCTCTCATTGAGGTGTTTTCAGTGTAGTTAGGAAGAGAGATATGAACCAAGTAAATAATGACTAACACCAGTGACTAGAGCCTGTTTCTCCTTTTTACTTTGATATGGCCCTAAAAAATGCATCATAGAAAGTGCAACCTTCCCACATGCCCAGGTTGTGGGCCAAATCCCCCCCGGGGCGGGGGACACATGCAGGAGGTGGCCATTCGATGTTCTCTCTCATCGATGTTTCTATCTCTCTCTTCTTTTCCCTTCCTCTCTCTCTAAAATTAATAAAGAAAAAAAAATGCAACCCTCACCCTGGCGGGTTTGGCTCAGCGGTTAGAGCATTGGCCCACGGACCAATGAGTTGTGGTATGATTTCGGTCAAGGGCACGTAGGTACCTCGGTTGCAGTTCATCCCCAGCCCTGGTCAGGTTGTGCGGGAGGCAATCAGTCGATGTGTCCCTCTCACATCGATGTTTCTCCCTCTCCCTCTCCCTCCCTCCCTCCCTCCCTCCCACTCTATCTGATAATGAATGGAAAAATATCCTCAGGTAAGGATTTTTAAAAAGTGCAACCCTCCGTCCCTCAAAAGGACTAAACTAGACATCCGTGAAAATTTGGTTAGACACTGAGTTGCAGGTACGTCTTCTAAGAATGGCAGCTCTGTATACGGAAAAGAAAATGTAGGCAGCTCCAATGGGAGACTCAGAGGGGTATGATTGGGAAGTCTGGGAAAAGGGGAAAGTGAAATTATAGCGAGGATGTATTTTTACGAAGCAAGTGATGCATAAGAATACAAAATTCAAAATGCTGAAACGTGAGGATACTTAGAGTTGCAGATGCCAGCCGTAAGCACAAGGGCATTGGGAAGAAAATGGAAGCAGACATTTGTCAGACGTGACTTTATGGACCAAGGACCATGACAACCGTATGAAGAGAAAACGTCCATCCCATTTTGCAGCTGAGGCACCTGAGGCTCACAGAGCTTGACTAACTCACCCAGGGCCACTCAGCCACTCAGGGAAAAAACAGGATGGAGACCCACTAGAATACAAACATGAAAGCAGAGATTCTTTTGTTCACTGAGGATCCACAGTGCCGAGGACACATCAGATACACAGTAGGTGCTCAGTGAGTATTTTCTGAGACAACCCAAACTTCAAAGCCTGTGTCTGCAAAGTGGTCAGGGTCCACTTAGTCACAGAGAAGACAGACTTTTGTACTTGCTCCTGGGATAAAGAATTGCCTAGATAGGCCAACGGGCAGGCATTCAGTTGGGGTAAATGAACTAACAGCAGTCAAAACAAGTACGATAAGGAAGATGAGTTAAGAAAGAGAATTGCCTAGGTCTCTTCCCAAAACAGTTTTTCTTGTACTAGTAGAAAAATGTTCCCCTTGTCATTGAAACAATAGCTAAGACAAAGCATAGACCATCTGACCCCCCTAAAGAACATCTTCTCAAAATTAAGTGTGTGTGTGTGTGTGTGTGTGTGTGTGTGTGTGTCTTTGAATGTACATGAATTCATACACACATTCTATAGGAGGTTAAAAACCTGTGAAAATAAATGGTTATGTCGAAAGATGTCTTTAACCTTAACAGGAGCATTTTCTGGTAGAAACTCGGTAATTACTGTTGTGTTTTTTGTGGTGACTGTTCATGAATTTTTTTACAGGTCTGACAGCTGCCCTCCTGATATTTATGTATTTCTTGTTAGAGAGCCCAAGATCCACAACTCTGAGCTTGTAATGAGGAAAAGAACACAATACAAATAGCATGAAAAGGAATATGAACTGGATAGCACCGGAGAGACAAATCACATATTCTGTGCTGCTTTAATTGGAAAACGGTCCTTTCATGGGGTTACTTTCTCTTCAGCTGAGATAATTAAGTCTGGGCTGACACTGGTGACCAGCTACTGATGATATATAGTCAGTTACTAACAATGCAGCAATCAGTAATCAAAATTTATATTTCCCAGGTTACCAGGGCACGCTTGAAGAGAAAACCGTTTTGATAAGGCTGCGAGATAGGCTTCCCAACGCAGCCTTCACACGACCCGTCCTCCATAGCCTCTTGGTGGGTTAATTAGGTCTGCTTTATTTCAATTCTGTCATAAGAAAAGAACATACCTATTGTCTGCGCTCGCATTAAAAATACGTTGCAAGCCCTGTGCTAGAAAAGAAGTTTCTGCATGGCTCCCTGTAATTTTTAATGGATGAAATCATATTCTGTTAGTGGTTTGGCATGAGGGTAGGTGGGCATGAAATAAACTTAGATGTTTTAAAAGCCACTCCATGCATCTGGAACAAGGACAAGTTTTTTGAATCATGATTAATTATCCCTGGCTATGGCTGTAGGCATTGGAATGGAAGGGATTAGGGTTGTAATTTGGATACTCCTCGTGTTTATAGCAGCGGTTCCCAAGCTTGTCTGCTCACAAGAATCACCTGGTGGGCTTAAGTCACAGTCTCTGGGTGTGGGACACAGGCATCCTTAATTTTTCAGTTGTCCAAGCAATTCCGATGTGCAAGTTTGGAAACCACTGGTTTATACTCACAGTATGATATACTTTTGCATTTAGCTATGGACAGAGCAGCATGTACTGGTGGAGTGATAGGAAGAGAACACGTGTGTTCCAGTGGGCGGCACTTGCCTCCAAGGTTCAAGTTGGAGTTGACACTGGAAACAGAAAGTACTGTCTCCCACCCCAGTGAGAGACTCTGAGCCTCAAGAAGAGGAGCATCCTATGAGAGAAGCCACTTCAAAGTGATTGAGATGGATTCTGGGGAGAAGGGGAGTAGAGGGAGAAAGAAAGAAGCCGTTGCCTCCTCACCCCTTACAGCGTCTTGCTCAGTGTTTGTTGAATAAATGAGTGAAAAGACAAGAAAGGATGAGACAGTCACTTGTAGCTCACCCCCCAGAAAAAGATGCCGGGATAGGATGAATGATACTTTCCACCCATCAAATCCCAATACAGCAGGTGTCTTTCCACTGAACCCTCTTCACTTTCTGATAAAGTCTTGTTTTCTTTCTAGCTTAGTCAGCGTCCCCTCTTCTCCGGGAGTAGACCTTCTGGGATAGTCCACAGTGACCATCCCAGAGGAGAACGCTCACTCCACTTCTACAAAGTGGGACATACTTTGGGGAGGCTTCAGAAGCGGCCTTTGGCCCCCCTTTGCCATGGGAGGTGATGGCCAAGGAAAGGTTGTGACAGCAGAGATCACGGGGTCAGGAGTCTGCCCAGAAATGAACATGCAAACAGGGGAAAAACAGGTCCCCAGGCACAGCGCTGGAATCTTGTTTATGGAAAGGAAAATAAAAAATCTGAAGGGTATTTGCTTTGAGCTCGTCCGATCCTTTGTATTTGACTTCACTGCACCTTGGCTTTCTGAGTTTGTTACATTTTCATTTGACAGCTAATAAATTAGGCAGCGATTCATATGGAGGCAGGCAGGTTTGCAGTGTCGTGTAGGCCACAGCTACTGAGTGTGTGCATCTGCCTCACAGATAAACTTCAGTCATCGCCACGGACCCTGCATTGTCGAACAGCTTCCCTCACTCATCCTGGAGTCCAGAACGTTACCGTCGGCTGGACAGCTTGAGAAGGGACAGGATCCTGGGGGAAATTGTGGGACTTGGCAGGTGTCAGTAGGCCTGAGTTCCAGGTTTGCCTTTGGAGACACGGGTTAAAAAAATAACTAGTTTTGTTTTACTCCAAGAATTAAACACATGCGCAAGAACAGAAAACATGAAAGCACAATATAAAAAGTGAGTTTCTTTTCTACATCTGACCTCCAGTCCTCCTCCCTTAGAGACAACCGCTGTTACTAGCTGCTTGTATAATGGGCTTAAAATATTCACAATACTTTTGTCCGGCCGGTGTGGCTCAGTAGTTGAGCATCGACCCATGTACCAAGAGGTCACTGGTTCGATTCCCGGTCAGGAACATGCCCAGGCTGTGGGCCAAATCTCCAGTGGGGGGAACGCAAGGGGCGGCCCATCGATGTTCTCTCATCAATGTTTCTATCTCTCCCTCCCTCTCCCTTCCTCTCTCTCTAAAATCCATAAAGGGAAAAGAACTTTTTAAAATATTCACAATACTTAAAAAAAAAATCAGTCTGAGTTTATATTTCAACATTCATTTAAAAAATTGCCCCTTTTACAATCATTGTAGAACTCAATGTGCTGCTACTTAGAAATACTCAAAACCACTTGAATCTAAATCAACAAATATTCAACAAGTACCTTCAATGTACAAGATGTTGCCTGAGCAAGCCATTTCTAATGAGGATTTTATATTTACATACTTTATATTTTTTCCTGGTGTATAATCAAAGAATCTATATTGATGTCTTTGTTTTTTCAGAGAAAAACAGCACCTCTTCCGGGCCCCTCACCTCTATCCCCTCCTTTAACTTCTCAGCCTTTCACATATTGTCTAATTTGAGATCCGTTTTAAGCCCAGGCCTCTGGGTGGGTGGTACATTTTGTCCTGAGTACTGTCTCTCATACCTTCTTCCAGATGGATTGGCTCAAGGATTTAATAGTCCCAAAATAAATAAAACTTATCTGAGTTGCATAAGAAGAGGATCTACAGTGCTCTTCGCTTGAAGTCAGAAGGATGAGAGATGGTCCATGACCAAGCAGGCATCCCCACCCATGTCTTGTCTGCAAGGGGGTGAACCCTCTGCAGCCCACTGAGGCCTTCTGGGCTCACTGCACAGATAAGGACCCCAAAGCCCCCTCTAATTCCAGCCAGCAACATCTGTATGTATTTTCTCCAGCTGGCTGGCCCAGCTGTTCTGGTGTCAGGAAAAAGTTATGAGTCACTGGGAAGGGATTTGAGACAAGCGCAGAGTTAAATAATCTCTTGGGGTCTGTATGTCATTGGCAATTGAGCCTTAGTAACAGGCCAGCGTGGATGACATTCATCCCCAGGAAGGCCACACACCAGAGCTTCACTCTGTAGTCCACACTTGAATACCTCCCTGAGCCTGCAGGATAAGAAGAGGCCAGGGCAGTGTGTATGCTGTATGTCCCCACTCCACAAAGTCTCTGGTGCTCATTTGGTTATCACCATCTCTCTCCTTGCATATGCTTTTTGGCTACTGACCTATCACCTAGCCGAGATGGTCCACCTGGGATCCTGAATGAATGAGACCTGGCCAAAGCCTATGGACCTTTTCTCTTCAGACCTTTTATTCCAGACACGTTATTTCATCAACAGAGCTATATGGGCAGCTTCGAGCAAGAGCCTGAGTCACCAGCAGGATTTTGCTGGACCGTCGATGGTTTCCTTCACTAAGCAGTGTTTCCTCCCTATGTGGGCGGAAGGACTTGTCAGGGGATCCAAGAATCATAAGTAATCCTGCGCTCCCCTGGAACCTTAAATAGTGTCTAGTCTAGCCCTGCATCCAGTGTCTGACTCCCGCAGGCCATGTCCCTTCCACCCCAGCTCTCGGCCGGCCTCCCGTCCCAATGGGTAGGCCAGCCCATGTTGTTATTGGGACTACTATAAAGTTCCTTCTTATTTTGAGCAGAATAGTTTCTGCCCATTGATCTTAGTTCTACCCTCATCACTGTCTTCCAGGTTTTTCTTCAGATATCTGAAAATGCCTCTCCTTGCCTCCCGTATGTCCACTCTTCTTTAACACGGGTTTGCCTGTTGTTCTGAGGTTCTTTCTTGGAGCAACATTTATTTAATGTTCAGTATCTACTGGGAGTTCACTGTGTAGTAAGCTTTATTCCAGACCTTGGAGATACAGTGATGAACAAGACCAACTTGCCCGTATGAAGCTTACATTCTAATGGGGGAGGGGCAGACAAGAGTAAACAAGAATACACATGTGGAGATGTCAACAAAGGACACATCTATTACAGAAATGGAAGATCAAGTGATGCAAAAAAAAAAAGGCACTGGGCTGTGGGTGGGTGGGGGGGTCAGGGAAGGTCTGTTCAAAGAAGTGACCTTCTAACTGCGTTCTGAATGACAAAAGGGAGCCGGCTGGGTGAAGACTGGGGGCGGGGTGTCATTCCCCGCGGAGGGAGCAGCAGGAGGGAGAGCTGGGTGCTGGGGGAAGCCAGCCTGGGGGGCTGGAGCAGAGCTGGGAAAGGGTGGAAGGGGACAACATGGGGGCAGAGAGTAGGTGGCACATTTTGGACCCAGGATAGCAGGTTTCGACTTTGTCGTAAGTGCAATAAGAAGCCACTCCAGAGAGTTTTATGCTGATCTGTGTTTCTAAAAAGATCATCTGCTGCTCTATGGGGATGAAATGGAAGGAAGGCCAAGCAGAAGTAGGGAAACGGATTAGGAAGCTGCCACAGTTATCCAGGCAGGTGCTGATGGTGGACTGGATGATCATAGGTAGCAGGCAGCACGTAGAGAAGTGGACAGATCTGGTATGTGTTTGGGTTGTAGAATCAATACAGCATCTGGATGTTCTCTCTCCATCCTCTGAACTCCGGTAGTATTTCCTTTTATGTGTACATTGCCTTCTACTTTGGTAAAGCTGGCTGCTCATGTACTATCCTCCATAGTCATCTACAGAGCCCACGACCAAGCCCAGGACCTCAGTGTCCCACTCAGGCCCAGCACAGTGCCCTGCTTGCTCATATTAGCCTCAACCATGTCTTCAGTGAGTGAATGGATGAGTGGATGAGTGAAGGCAAACCACTAACAAAGGCAGTTTCTTATTTTACTAAACATTGAAAGTAAAGTCCTCTCTCAATACACTTGTACGGTATTTTCTCATGTCTCGTGTTCTTACTGAATTCATGAATTAAAGAAGTAAGGCATGATGTGCAAAGGCAGTGCTCCTTTGGAATAAAATTACTTGCAAAAAATGGAAATGTTACTAACGACTCTTAACCTCCAAAGATACTCTTAGTGTGAGGGAGGAGGAGGCATTCTTACTTAGGTCCCTCACTCTCAGAGGACGAAGCAGCGCCCAAGCCTGAGTAATGTTGCTCAGGTGTATACAGCATCTTGCTCTGTTCTCATGGAGATTCTGGACGAGTCTCGGCCTTCATGCGTGTCTCAGTGTTGCCAGAAAGGGCTGACTAAATAGGTATGTGAGGAACACATCTGCTTACTCTTGCATAACACTTCAGAATGGCTCTTCCTTTTACTCTGTGGAGTGAAGACTGTGTGAACTGAACAGGAAGAATATCGCCAGGGGAGTCCGCTGTTCAAAAAGAAGTTCATGCATTATTCCTTCTCCTTGTGTTCATAGCTGCGCTTTTTCCATCTCTGCTCAGACCTTCAAATCCTTACCAGTGAAAGCCTGCACGACCCAGGTGGACCTCTGGCTTTACAATAACCCGGCGATGAGTGGCCTTCAAAGCCATTTATGCATTCCCTGCACCCCCATTTCCCCCCCAAGAAAGGTCAGCACGCGTGTTCAGAGATCCTCGCGCCCTGCTGGGGTGACCAGCTGCCTGGGCACTGCTGCTAGGCTGGGCATGGGTCTCACGCTCACTTTCTCTCTGATTTATCGCCTCTCATTTGTCTTACCCTCAGCACTTTAATTTGGTTTCTGCTCATCACACTCAAGCTTATTGGATAATTTCACTTTTCTTCCTGATGCTGGTCTCTCTCACAGAGATTGTAATTACAGTGATTGTCTGCTGTGCTATCAATTATGGGAATTGTGATCTATTTATTTATTTATCTTTAGATTCGGAGGTTAATTGGTAATATCCATGTGCTGTTTTCCCTCCAGATAATTTGGATTGCTGCTATTAACCATGTGCCTCCATTTTATCTCGGCCTCAGAAGCGAGTACCATTGTGCCGATGCCTGGTGTACTGTGTGACACAGAACCAGGGGCAGTGTGTGGAGCGGCCCCTCAGAGAGGAAGGGAAGAGAGCATGGCTTCTCCTCTGCCACCCCCCAGGATAACAGTTGCCCTCCCAAATTAGTCTGGAAATACAAATTCTTCCTTCTACTAATTAATCCTTCAACTTACTGGTGTTAATTATGAAAAGAAAGTTGCAGGCATTTGAGAAGTAAAGGCAGGTGATATAACAGAGCAGAGGGTGGCACTGCCAGCGGACAGTCCCCTCTGACCGTGGGGACCGGAAAAAGCCTTTCCCAGGGTCAGTCCTCGGGGGAGAGGAGGCTGCGGGCTGCAGACACTGGCCATTCCTTTGGAGAACCACCAACTGCACAGAGAGAGGAAGGGGTGCTGGCCCACCATGGCTGACTGTCAGATGGGAGGAAGATGAAGCACGTCCAGGCTGGGGCTGTGCACTGGGTGAGGCTGTCACGCGTGCTGTTGCTGGATGTCACTGCATACCCACCGGAGGTCTGAGACAGACCGTCTCTCCCAAGACCACCTCCGCTTTGAGCATCACGCGTCTTGTGGAGGCCTGTTCTTGTCAGGCCCGTGTACGGATAGGAGCCTGGAACCCTATTACTAGCACAAAACAGGAAACAAGACTAGATAGCACCGCCAGCAATTCACAATCTCTGAATTATTCTTGCAAGTCAAGTATAATACGGTATACATTTTTTAAAAAAGAAATAAAATTAGATTACGTTTTTTAAATTCTAGGAGAGCTCTTGGGTTTAGGAAAACCAGCGCTGGGAATTCTGCTCTAGGGGATCCCCTTCACCCTGGTTTTCTACCCTGTTCTTAATCTCTCCGGGGACAAAGGAATCAAGTCCTACAGTCTCTTCTTTGAACAGATGTGTTTCAGAGCTTTAAACTGTTCAGACTTCAGAAAAGTAACATGGGACATGTATCCCTGTGGGGGCAGCATCCAGTAATCAAACCCATTAATATTTTTACTGTGAAATGTACAAATATGCATCCTAAGAGCTGGATAAGAAATGTTTTGTCACAAAGTCAATAGAAAAATATTTTGGTTTTCAGGGTTTTTTTTTTTCCATAATTGCAAATGAGGGACTGGGTACCTGTATTTCCAAAACCAGCTGGCTTTATCCATATCTAGAGGAACCGAGAAAAGCAAATCTTGTTTTCCTTTTAAACTTAAGGGGAATCAAGGCAGATTTAATTAAAAGCAACAACTACCCCCAAAATAGTTCATCCAGGTGCTGACCACCTTCATCTCGATGAATGGGGTCTTTAAATCTGTTTCTGTACGGTGACCTTTAAGTCACCTGTGTAGGGAATCAAGTCATTAAGTGGTAGAGACATTTAAATAAACCCATAATTTCCTGGAACTTACTCTCATTGGACTTAAGGAAACATATTTTCAGGATGTTTGGAAAGAGTTATTAATTTCAAGGGTAGGATTTCACATTAAAAACAAATGAACATTTTAGGGCATGTTATCGCTAGATTTGACTGGGAAGAGTCAACGAGGGAATGAGACTCTCTCCACCCCATTCAAACTGACTCTTGCTCCAAGTCAATCCAGACTAATGAGTAGCTGTGCAAAAAACATGAGTGAAGCCAATAAAGATATCATTAATTCCAGAAAAACTTAGCAGTAAATTCAATAATAAATTTAAATAGGTTTAACTGTATGGGCTTGTACTGTTCATCTGGTTTATCAGGACATAACGCAGCATACGCACCCCCACCCCTACCCTCTCACCAAACACACCCTTTTAATAAATAAAAAGATGAACTGCCTAAAGAACATAAGAAAATTGTGGAAATTCATGAGATAATGCTCCCATCTCGTTTTTGTTCTGGATGTGTCTAGACATACATACAGAAAATCCACTGTGTTTATGGATGTTTTACTGATGATATGCACCAGTGAGCAACACCATGCGTTGTTGTGGAGCAGATCCTAAAATGACATTGTGTCTCTTGATGCACAATTAGAAGCTTGTAGTCAAATTTAAATCCGATTTCTGGCTTTCAGGGGATTGGGAGAGCATCAGAGCTCATTGAAAGAGAGACGGCATACAGCGAACACAGGGAACCTGATACAAAGTTTAGTTCAAGGAAATGTTTTTCACATCCTGATCTTGAGACTTGTTACCAGAAAAGCAATAAGAATTTGTAGGGTTCAGTCAAAGTTCCAATCATCTGTGATTGGTGATATTGTTATTCTAGGCTGCTAGAGCTCGAAGGGGAGACTTGCAGGTTGTTTTTATTTCTCTCCGAGCCAAGTTGGAATTGACTTCCCCTCCGAAGCGGGGGGAGAGCACACCCCTGCAGCCATCTACGCCTGGGCAGGCGCAGGCAAGTGGGGAGCGGGCAGGTGCAAGTTATGGCCGGGAGATTCTGCTTTCTATTAACCACACTGAACACAGAGGAGAAATGACCAGGGAGAGCCATCCTGTCCAAGGCCAGAGATTGCCCTATTTTAGTTTAAATCAGCTTAGGATTTTGACAAAGGTTCATGGAAAACTCCAGTGACGAGCATCTCTCAAGTCTCTCTACAAATTTCTAAGGGCTGGGGAAATTACCTACAATGCAGACGTGTTATTTTTGCCCTGTTTCGTTTTTAATGAAATTACAAATGTACAGAAACCCAGAGAGAGGAATGTGACGGTAACTCCAGAACACCTCGAATGGATAAATACCAATATTCTGAGATTTCATTTCACATGGATGCCCCACCTCCTGGCCCTTCTTCTGCCATATTCTTAGAAGGAAAACGTAAGCAGATACAATCTTTATTTTGTTGTAATTATAAAACTGAGCTTTAGATGAAGTGAAAAAAATCCACCCATTACGTTGAACAAATAATTTGAAATTCCTTAAGCAGAGAGTGAAATGGTCCAACCGGCACAGAGTTGTTCATTTCAACACCCCACTCTCTTGACCTGGTCCTTCTACCTGAGATGTCCTGCTCCTACCTGTCCCTCCTCTAACCCCCCCGCAGTCCACAGCGAACCATCATGCCATCTGCCAAGCCTTTCTCCAGCCCCTTCATGCTCTAGGCAGTATTCTTCCCTGCAGAATTCTAATTTCTTTTTGAAAAGTTATTGTTGTCTGTCCATGTTCTATGTTGGAGCAATAGGCAGGATCTGTCAGGCCCATCAGCTAAAGAGGGTGGTCCTATGGGGCGGGCACAGGGGACCTTTTCCCCAGCTCTGTCTGTATCAGCGTCTAGCACAGAGCCAGCTCCCAGCAGAAAGCAGGGGATCGGTGAGATGGAAATCAGGCAATGGAAGTAATGAGCGTCGGGCAGCACGCCAGGGAGAAATGAATGAGTCTTGGCGTCCTTGCCGAAAGCAGCATGAGGCAGGGACGGAGCTCGGTGGAGGAGTCAGGCGTCTTCAGTCGCTGCTTAGCTTTGCCGCCTTTGGACTGTGCCACGTTTCCAAGTGAGCCGACTTCTCAGGACCTCGGTCTCCTTAACAGTGGAACAAAGGGGGTATTTGTTTCTGCCTTTGCAGCAGATGTTTGAGTTCAGCAAATCACGAAAGTTGAAAAAGGTGGAGGTGGCAGAAAGCTGGGCTGTGACCTCAACAGGCAGGGTTAGGACTACGGTCTCTTTGAGATCAGGATCATTTGCCACAGTGTTTTCAGGCCTGCTAAGACCATGGCTGTAACTCAGAGCCCTAGACAGTCATTATCTGAAATATCCAAGCAAAGTACCTTAAATACACTGGCTCAAGAACTGGGGGTGTGGGTGATGTGCGGGGGGTGTTGGTAGAGAGGGAGAAAACTGTCGTAACAAAGCATCACCTGAAACACAAGACTTGCCTTCTCCCCTCAAAAGATAACAGATTTACAACCAACCTTAATTTTTCCAAAAATAATTTTTTTCTAAATGTACTTCTAAATTCACAGCTATTTCCCTGCTCCTTTGTGATGGTGGTTTTAGATCTAAAATGGAACATCAATTATACACAGTCGATATTTATTATACTCCACTGAATGCCGTCCTTCTCCAGAACGGGTTGAAGTTAGGTCTGTGGCATTTCCCTTTCCTCCGAAATGGGTCCTTTTATGTCTCTGCTAATGGCTGAGAAGAGGAGGAGAGAAAGACGAGATGCTTTATTAAGAGGCTAAAGCTATTTTTCTCACTTGCATGAACCTTATATCTTCATGCAATATCACCAAACAGGTGGCCAGCGTGGTCCCCGAAGACTATCCAATAAAGGTTGCAACCAAAATCAGCGGGCCCAAGTTGTTTCGATTCCCTCTGGGAAGCATTCTTCGGTGGCCCAGCCATGCATCCGGCGGACAGCAGCGTCCGCTCACTGCTCCAGCCCTGGAAACAGGGCTAACTGTCCAGGCCAGTGACGGACAGCTGCTGTTTAAACACTGTAATTCCTGAAACGTTCCTTTGGTGCAAGACGAATCAGCAGTTACTCAGGGCCAGTTCAGACCTCTGTGAGACAGCTCTCCAAGTTCAGCGAGCTGGATTTTTTGCACAAACAGCTGCTCTCCCTCCTCTGTCCGGGCAGAGGTTTCTTACTCTCACTCGAGGAGTGTCCGAACCAGTTTATCGTGTCAGCTAGTGAAGCGGGGAGCCTTGTTCTTATGCTGTTCGAGATGACGGATCGACTCGAAGACATTACTATTAAGGAGGCTGTAAGTGGGCGAGTGGTTTTACTTAACACAGTGGTGCCACGAGATAATCAATTCCTCCTAAAACTGTGGTTGAGAAGCATTTGCATCTTTCCCATCACCTTAAGCTTGTAATCGTGGGGCCATCGAGTGGAATGAGCCTTGCATGCCTACATGTTTGCAAGTCACTGTGGACGCCTTTTAAAGATTTTTATTACTGAAGCCATTAGGGACGTTCAGCCACTCTGTCCACGTAAGCATAGATGCAGCCACCTGTATGCAACCATTATCTTAAGTGCAGTTTCTATTGATGCCAGCCTCTCTTCCCAACCCTCCTTCTGGTCCCCGTTCTTTGATGTACTGGGAAGCACATAAACTTTGGCATCACAGAGACCTGGATTTGCACCTTGGTTTTTCCTTTCTATAGTTGGGCTGCGAATATTGACTCTGTGCTGTCTGGACATGTGTAACCACTCTGAACCTCGGTTTCCTTGTGTGCGCAATGGAGAGAACAAGGCCTGTCTCTCTGGGTTGCTGTGACGTTAAATAGCGTAATATGCTAATGTACCTTGCACACAGCACCTCCACGTCCACCTGTCCTTTCTCCACTTCCAAACTCATTCTTTTCCTCTGCATTTGTGTGAGCACTGTGTTTCACATTTTAAAAGTCACACACACTGCGTTATGCCACGCTGAGACAGCCTCTCCTCCCTCGCCAGCTGCCCACCTCCAGAGGCGGGAAGTTGGTGACCTCAAGGAGGAAGGGGGAAGGAGAAGGAGGAGAGGGCTGCTTCTTCACGGAAGAAAACTAAGGCAGTGCCCCCTGCACCAGTGACAGTCCGGGGCCAACCTGAGAATTTCTTAAGGAATTCCAAGAAAAGCTATCAAAAGGCAATTTTTAGTGTCTCAACTGACAAACGTATTTTGAGGGCTACAGTTATTACGTAGATTATTTCACAACCAATCTAGAGATCACCGACCCACTCCGAGGATGGAATGAGGCTCAGGGAGTTTCAGCACTTTGCCTGCGGTCCCAGCGAGTCCATAGGACAGAGGAATTCAAACCCCGTGTTTCTCCCCTTTGCTCCTTCTGCTACCTTCTATTTATTAGCAGTTGTGATTTCAGGTAGGAACTTTTAGACCGATTTTGATTCAGATTTATAATGACAAACACTCTGTAAAGGCGAAGACAAGGAGGTCAGAAAGCTGGAGCTGTACAAATGAAAATGTCACCCTAGTGTAAACACAACAGTGCCAAATGGGATGAAACGGTAACAATGGTGGCCAGGTTAGAACTTCCTGTGGGACTTAAACTTTGTCCTGGTGCTGAAACTAAGGCAGTGCCACGTGCTGGATTTCCCGGCTCTAGCGGGAGGAACTGTCCACAACTCCCACGCTGTGCCAGAGCCGCCCGCTGACAGCCACCGTGAAGTGTCTGAGCTGTGCCGTCCCTCGTGTTTGCCACATACAGTGCCACTTACTCACTGGTACACTGACTACCTCTAGAGTTTCCTAGCCAGGTGCGATTTTAGGGGCAACCAGGAAAGAATGCAGAAAAGAAATCAGCCCGGTTCTCTTCGGAAAGAGCGCTCAGCAGGTGCGTGGAGCTCTTTCTGCCCAACTGCTGCCATCACGCCAGAGCGTGCCCGAGACAACCAGAGCCAGAGCCCAGCCCGTTTCCCACGCTGTGGCGTTCCCTGGCCACTCTGCCTCAACTCCCGATCCTCTGCCCAGCCCCACACCTCCAGGGGGTGTCCTGCTCAGGGTCCCCGTCCTGCCTCATCACCATCACACACCCACTCCCTTTGTCACTGGAGCACAGCCACTTAGAGTTGTACAGTCTCAGGGCCCAGCGAGGTTTGTAGGGCTTTACATTTTATATCCTTTCAATTCACCGGTGAGGGACCCAGGAGCCAGTGAAGCTACACGGCTTGTCTGGAGTCACACTGTTAGCAAACCCGTCTTTCTATTAAGGACAGTGTGAATTATTGATTACCTTTAAAGCTTCCCATGATGGCAGTAGAAAATGCAGTTTTTTGTTGTGTTTTTTTTAAATCCTCACCTGAGGATATGTTTTTATTGATTGCATTGGGGGAGGAAGGGAAAGAGAGAGAAACATCTATTGGTTGCCTCCTGTACACACCCTGACAGGGAATCGAACCTTCAACCTTTTTGTTCAGGAGAGGACACTCCAACCAACTGAGCCACCCAAACAAGGCTAAAAATGTGTTTTTTAAGAGAATTACTGAAACGTGGTAGTGATTTGCCTTATGAAGTGCCACTACTATGCTTTCCTTTTTATTTCTAGGCCACACTTATCAAGAGCATTCTGTCCTTGCTAGTTTCCAGGTAAATTATTTTTCTCACCATTCTCCACTTATTAACATGTTCACTGGATGGAAGTATTCTGGAAGACGCTGTTGCTGTACCAAATCAGACACAACTTGTACTGATACAGCACAGTGAAAGTCCTCGTGCACTGATACATTTTTTTGCTGCAGCTGGATATGTAGTCTGTGTGGAGCAGCCCAACTGGGTCTTTAACACAAGCAACGTCCATTCACCTGTGTGCAAAGACACTGGTCCCAGCAGGTGCACCTGCTAAGACTAGCGCACAGCATCTTGCACGTGCCAGGGAGGCGAGGGCACACCTCAGGGCAGCAGTGTGGGTGTGCTTTTCCGGAGTGGCATGAAGGCTGCCCTCCGAGCTTTCAGGGGCCAGGCAGGTAGGTTAGGGAATGAGAAAGGTTTCCTAAGACAATGGAAAGAGGCGGGAGAGGGCCGGCCCCACTGCTTTGGCACCCCTGCCCAGCTCCGGAGTGCAGGCGTGTGTGTGCGGTGTTGCTCAGCAAAGCCAGAGCTCTGATTTTGTTTTTTTTAAGAAGCCGGAAATCTGGAGTTGTATGTTAAAACTCCCTTTTGACCCCCTCCTAAATGCTAGCAACTAATTTAGATTTTTTTTTTTTGTTCTCTGTGAGCCAGCTTTGGCCACGTCCTACCAGTTTTGTGAGTCCAAGTAGAATTTTCCGGGGTAGGTAGGATCGGGGGATACTTGGGCAGAGAACTGACCCAGGGCCGGGGTAAGCCTGAGTGGTACGCTGGCTGGGTCTCCCAGCCCTAGTGACTCTTATGAGATTAACCTGATAAATCAGAAGTAAGATGTGGCCATTTGTGACCTCATTCTCTGACTTTGTAGTCATTTCCAGTTGTTAGAGGTGGTCTCTGTGCCCCCAATTCTTGTCTTGCTTGTGGGAAGGAATTCAAACAAGAGACAGTACTAAATAGCAGCAAAGCACGCAAGAGTGTATTTGCAAGAAAAGGAAATACACTCAGATATAGTCCGAGCCGGCAGCTTAGCTGACCAAAGCCGAACCAAGTGCCCTGCTTATTTGGGTATTTGAGATTTTATACACCAGAGGTGGGTTGTGCAAAAAAAAAAAAAAAATCCTCCTCAGGTTTCAAGTCTTCCCCACTTGGAGGTTAAGCTGTCTGTTAGACCACATCCTAGAGGAGGTTTCAAGTTTCCCTCTTCCTCACTCTGCTATCTCTTGGTTAATTCTTATCACGTCTCCCAAGTCTTCTCCTTGATCTTAGCCATCTATCCTGGCTCATGTCTATCTAGCTACCTACTCTGACAGTTCTAGTGACATCCCCTTTGCTAATGCTTTGCTGACACAGTGACCTGCTATATGACAAGGTTATGGGGTGGGGGTGGGAGGGCAGGGTGGAATGGAAGCCCACTAATAAAAATATTTGTTCATTTTTAAAAACAATTATCAGCACAAACACAGTCACCGGATTTTCAAACACACCTTTTAGGCCCCTTTGTTTGGTCCTCGATCTGGAATACCTGAAGGCTAGCTCCCTGGCCTTGTGCCAGGTCCATGTACTCTGGCAGCCAACAATCACGCCGTTTGTGCGTCGCAGTTCTATTATTCAGTGTGGTCTCTGGAACTGTAGGGGGAAATGACAGGAAAGAATTTTTTCCAGGGCTCAGAGTGTGTACAAAAGTCAACACAGTTCTTGCCCATCTGACTCAGAGTCAAGTTATATAATTAATTTTATATGAACCCAAATAGATCTAATAAATTCACCAACAGATGCCTATTAAAATTAAGGACTTTCTTAAGGTTCTCCATGAATTTTGTGGGTTAGGAAAGAGTGGGATTATATTACTTTGTAATAACGGTGTATTTTACAAAGGGCATTTCTCTTCAGGCTAAGAATAGTGGAAGGTTGAGTCAATTGGATGGAAAATTCAGGCATAATAAGCTTATTTCTGAAGTAAATGACTTACTTTTGTTTCGAATCCTCATATTGACAGTCTTCCCATTATCTCATTTTCTGGATAGCTGCTTTAGTCTAAGTCATATTTAGCCTCTATAAGCACAGCCACAGAGAGGGAAACGAACAGACGTCTGCAGCTGCCTAAACACGTTTTGAGGTAGCACTTCTAAAGTTCCACAGATTTCTGAAACAATCTTTAACTGCAGCAGCCCAACTAGCTCAAGATTTTGAAACTCCGTGGGAAGTCCTTGCTTGTTTTTGTTATCCTGGCCAGTGCAAGTCTGTATCGCTGTGGTCTTAGTGGGGAGACCCAGCCTATGTTCTGCAAGATGGAAAATAACAAGATGGAACTGGGATCTCTCCACAAAGTAATCACAAGAAAATATATTGTGATTATATAGACAATATATTTACGAGGGTTAGAGCCCAAAGCTGTGTAGGAAGGGAACACTACATCAAAACCTCGGCTGAAGAAAACTGGAAAGTGTTCGTGTGGACCAGCCAAGATTAACTGTTCCTGCCAGAACACCCTCACCCATATGATGTACATGTTAACAACCTGATGGTATGATGATAGAAAGACACATAAAACAGCTATTTTTCCTGGCATAGAGCCCTACTGTAAACCTGGAGATATTTAAATTACCCATCTAAGCCATGATTCTGGCTATGTGTAGAGATTAAAAGAAGCCATTGAAATGTATAATAGATTTCTTCTGCATGCGGTGCTCTTCCTGACAGCCTCTGTGGTTGAAAATGTGGCCTCTGATTAGCCTGTAGGACATTTGCACAGAAATTAATGCAATTGCGGAAGGGTAGATATTCATTTGTCATGTCAAGAAAAATTAATTTTTAAAAGTATACGTATAGCCCTGGCCGGTTTGGCTCAGTGATTAGCATGTTGACCCAATGACCAAAGAGTCATGGGTTTGATTCCAGTCAAGGGCACACACCTTGGTTGCAGTTCGGTCCCTGTCCCTGGTCAGGGTTGAGCAGGAGGCAACCAATCGGTAAGTCTCTCTCACATCAATGTCTCTCTCTGTCTCTCTCTGTCTCTCTCTCTGTCTCTCTGTGTCTCTCTCTCTCTCTCACTTTCTCTCTCTCTCTTTCTCTTTCTGTGTGTGTGTGGGGGGGTCTCCCCCCCCACTCTGTTTGAAGATAAATGGACAAATGTCCTTGGGTGAGGGTTAAAAACAAAAAGTATAAGTATATTCCCAAAGATTTCTAAAGAAAAGAGAATCAGTCTTTTGAGTCTCTATTATTCTCCATCACATGCTGCCAACTCTCTGAAGTAATATGCTTCTGTATATTCTGTGATACTGCTCTTGAGCCCTTGGTAAATGTTTCCACTTCCTTTTCCTCATACTTTCTCATCTAAAATGTAACAGCTGACTGGTGTCTGGTTTATGTTTTACTTAACTCTTATTATTGATTTTACCTCTTTAATATTATACTGAAAAGGAACCATGAGAAGCAAGTAAGGGCACCTCAGAGCTTCTTCACTTTGGGATCGGATTCTCCAGAATAGGAAGAACTGGCGAATGAATGAATGAATGAATGAATGAATGAACAAATGAACGAACAAATGAACTTTTGCTTTTAACCTGTCTATAAATACATGTTTATGTCTCTTGGTAACGGGTCACCCTTTTGAATAAGTAATCATTTAAAGTTTAATTTTAATCTACACATCAGAGCTAAAGATATGGAATTGCTTGGGCTATTTTTTCAGCCTCTCTTTCTCTTTGATTTTCAAGATAAAGCAAATTAATTAATGTGCTCTTTTCAACTGAAAAAATGATTAAGACCCAGCTGTGTCTGTAAAATTATAAGTTGCAGTGCAACACAAGGGACTTGTTAATGCTTTTTTTGGCATGAAAAAGAGAGACAAAGGTATCTTATATTAAGTGGTGTTCTAAAAAGCATAAGTTAGCAGTTTGTTACTAAGTTTGACCTTTCTACACACAAATCTTAAATGATTGATGGACTAATGTAAAATAGCTTTGCTCAAAAGAGATCATCGTTGGCAGGCTACTTCTAAGGCTTTACCACTCTGGAGAGATGAAAAGATATCTCATTTTACATTAATTTCCCTGATAGATCAACACTTATTTGAAATATGCCTCAGAACCGTGCGATATTTACTGTTTTAATAGTCTTCTTTCACCATATCCAGCTGCTCAACATGGAATGGTTTTTAATTCTAAGATTTAGGAGAAATTTTCTACCCATAAAGAGCATCTTTAGGAAAATGCAGATGGACAAACAGTATATCTGGCATTTTTATTAGCTACTATCCATTGCAAGGTAGTATGTCAGACTAAAATGTACAACAGAGATAAGCTTTTTTAAAATCAACACTACCACTTCAGGATGTGGCTTCCGAGTCTCCCTTGAGTATTCTTCAGAGTCTGAAAAGAACCATTTACTTCTTTTTAATCATAGATTATGTAATTTTATATATGTCTAAGGTCACTATAGAATTACCGTAGAATTATACAAACCAGGAGTGAAAAATCTCAACTAAAGGGCCAAGCAGGTCATGGAAGTAGTGAATGGGACCAGTTATAAGTGTGGGGGTGGGGGTGGGGGTGAGGGGTAGGGGTGCGGTACTTGAGAGGAACTGTCATTTAGGTCAATATGAAAGATATTCTGATTTATATAAATAAGGTTAGAAATCTCCTAATTTTTCAATATTTCCAACTACAAATTTTTTTTTTTATCGTCACCCAAGGACATTTTTGCATTTATCTTCAGATAGAGCGGGAGGGAGAGAGGGAGGAAGAGAGAGAGAAAAACATCGATGTGAGAAAGACACATCGAATGATTGCCTCCCACATGACCCCAACCGGAGCCGGGGACAAACTGCAACTGAGGTGCGTGCCCTTAGCACCTCATAGGGAACCAAACCTGGGACTCTCTGGTCTGCAGGCCGATGCTCTAACCGCTGAGACAAACTGGCCAGGCCCCAACTACAAATTTTGAAAGATCCTGGGCTGGCTAACCAAAACATGTCTGAGGGCTGGCATGCTTCTGTAAACCTGCTGAGAAGAAAAATTATTTACCTTAAAAAAAACAAAAGTGTTTTCAGTTGTCCACATTTTAGGGAATGCAGTTTCATAATTATGAAATGGCCACCTACAATGTCCGAGTATAGGCTCTGGACAAAGGAACTACGGCTGTGTGTCGCGTGTTTGGGAGAAGCTTTGCAGAAGGGCTCAGATGCCTGGGGAAGGGGGTGTGCAGTGGGCAACGGATGGGTACAGGTTTCTTAGGTAAAACACAAGAATCAGTGAATTCACAATGGCAGAGATGTGAAGCAGAGACCTCTTTTCTCTTAAAGTTATATTCAAGGCCATTTCATTCAATGGAGTAGAATAAAGCTGACTTGCAAAAAAAAAAAAAAAATCCTTCTTTGCTCTTTGGCAGGGTGAAGTAGAGGAATAAAGTCTCCCCGCTGAACTACTATGAGGTCAGAAGCCTTGCTGCTATATTTCACACTGCTACACATTGCTGGGGCTGGTTTCCCAGAAGATTCTGAGCCAATCAGTATTTCGCATGGCAACTGTAAGTACCCACAACCCCACTCTCTCCTTTTGCGGGCACTGTAGCCTGCATCAACCAGTAAAACAAAAACATTAAAACTTTAGCCCAGCTGGTGTGGCTCAGTGGTTGAATGATGACCCTCGCACCAAGAGGTCGCCGGTTCGATTCCCAGTCAGGGCCCATGCCCAGGTTGTGGGCCTGATCCCCAGTAGGGGGCATGCAGGAGGCAGCCAGTCAATGTTCTCTCTCATCGATGTTTCTCTCTCTCTTCCCCCTTCCTTCCTCTCTCCTCTAAAAATCAATAAAGAAAAAAAACTAAAAAAAAACTTTAGTGAAATAGGAGACTTGTTAGTCATTTCTAACTTGTGTAGGTGGCAAAGTTCATCCAAGTCTAGTCACGTCGGCAGGGTGCCTGTTTTCTAGCTCCGTTAAACGTGTTTGTGGGACAAACACGTGTGAGGATTTGGAACGTCCTCAGTACTTTTGACGAGGTCTCAGTTACTACACGGAGGCTATGACGGTGCCTGCACACCAGCTGGGGGAGAGTATCGCTCTCACCTGGGTGTTACCAGGACTGCATATTTTCATAAGTAATTAATAGATGAACATTGTTACAAGATAAGAACAGAAGATAGTGAGACTGCTTTGGAGTACTTTAGAGACAAAATTTAACTCTTTATAGACTTAGAAGTTATAGCATTGCTACATTTAAGTGGAGTGAATTTTAATTCAGAGGGTCTATCTTAACTGTTTATACACCTTTTCTTTGGTCTGCTTCATTGTCAAAGGCAGAAAGCAACATGAATAAGAATTCAGTCGACTTCTCAGAGGAAGAAAGTTTTACCTGTGGATGGGATGGCACAGCCCGTTTACTCCTCCTTCTTTTCCTTCCCCCCAAAAGACAAAATATTTTATCACAGTAAAGCTGAAAGAGACCATTTCCCCCAAATACCTCTTTTCCCAGTAATTATCCCAGAACAAACAGTGAATGAACCACACCAAAGGTGTTTAGCACTGACAGGGAATACTAACAAGATCCATGAATGCCCAGCTTTCTGCCGGTTGCCCTGGGTTGAACAAGGTAATTTCACGTGATGGTGAGGTGGCCAGACTGATACATGAAACAGAGAACAAAAATCAGAGTATGAATAAGGCCAAATTATGGAGTTCAAGATCATCATTCTTGAAGTGACATAGTCCACCTAATTCAAGGTACCAAGCCTTAATAACCATTTCTGTATCTCCATTAGAGATGGGTGTACAGAAAAGACCCCAGCCCAGATGTGCTGCTGAAAAGCCTACTTCAGTGAGCACTAATCCTATATAGTACAGTGTCATGATAATGCTTTAGCAAGCTCCCTGATGAATGGCTAAATGAAATTTCAGAGCGGTGGAGGGAAAAGCATGAGATAATCCCATACTAACGCTTAATTGTGAGTAAAATAGTTGTGGCTCTTGAGTAAGATGCCCACTGTGCGTCATGCCCAGATACTACAGTCTAAAGTGAGGGGTCTGGGCAAAAATCTGCGAATGGTTTTCGAGTCATTATATCCCCTCCGCCCAAAACAAGAGACTTTTAAACGTGACTCATCTTTCTTTCCTCCTTAGTTTCTCTGGAAGAATGCCCATGCTCTGGCGTTTGTAGGTTTAAAGGCAGAGATATTTTTTAGATGTACATATTTCTAACAGTCAGATATCACTACAAATCGCCCACCGTCAACCAAACAGAGCTGGAAGGAAGGGGAGACCGGCTCACCGACCCTCCGAGTCGGGGAAATTCCAGATCACCTGACTGGCCACACTCAGTTTGACCCTGTCCTGTCAAAGCACCCATTTCTGTGAGATCAGCCCATTGCTTAACTCGAGAGCGAACTTCCCACAGTTCCTAGAATGCCAACCAACCTCGCAGGGCCGCCTTCAATGGCAGATTATTCCAACTGGACGCCTGTGGAGACTGTATTTTTCTTCTGGCTCCTGGTCGAGGGCTCTCGCCTCCAGACCACATTGCCTTTGTGGTGATTGATGGGAAGGCTGCTTTGAAATAGTTTTGTCCCGAGACAAGATCTTTGGCAGACTGCCCCTCAGGCTTAGCACTCTAAAGAAGATGAAAAGAAAACGGGGGGAAAAAAGAGCACCTTCATGAGAAGGGTTCACTTGCAAGTTTAAGCCCCAGGAAGAAGGACAAGTCAGAAACGGTGACACAGAGATATAAAGCCAGGCTTATTATCATCTGGAAATGGAAGTGTAACTCGATCATCCTTAAACAGCCCTCTTCTGTCATAATTTTCCCTAAAATAACAGCCTCGTCGGAGGTGGAAGAGGGTGGCCTGGTCTGACTTAAGTATGGCTTTGTGCTGTGGAAGCCCCCTCTCTCCGCGCAATGTCAACTTTTGGCTTGATTTCCTTTTCCGCCTCTTGCTCCATCTCCTCTTTTCACAGATACAAAACAGTATCCGGTGTTTGTGGGCCACAAGCCAGGACGGAACAGCACGCAGAGGCACAGACTGGACATCCAGATGATCATGACCATGAACAGAACCCTCTACATTGCTGCCAGGTGAGTGACCTGGTCCTCAATCTGCTTTCCAAGCGTCCGAAGGCCCTACGATGTAAATGCCTGTAAATGTAAATCCTTTTAAAGATCATGACATTTCCAGAGTGTTCTTTAATTGAAAGGCTACTCTAGTTTGTCAAGCAATTATTCTTCGAGATTTTCTGTGCCTCTTGGACTTTATGTGGATGTAGATAGAAATAAGTGCCTATTTTGGAGTTTAGACTCAAGTAATCCAAAGTTTTTCTTGAACATGCAAATATTTACTCAAGCACCTAGTAGAGTGTCTTTCTCCCTGATGTTTGTTTTTTGTTTGTTTTTTTTTTTTATCCTCACCCGAGGACATTTTTACATTCATGTTCAGATAGAGGAGGAGGGAGAAAGGGAGGAAGAAAGAGAGAGAGAAACATCGATGTGAGAGAGGCACATCGAGTGGTCGCCACCCACACGACCCCAACCAGGGCCAAGGACAAACTGAAACTGAGGTACATGCCCTTAGCGGGAATCGAACCTGGGACTCTCTGGTCCACAGGCTGACATTCTAACTGCTGAGCCAAACCCGCCAGGGCTTGTTTTTTAAATTAAGTTAAAGGTGTAAACATGTATGATTATATATAGTGTGTGTGTATTAAACCTATTTGTATTTCTGCAGTGAATATATAGTGTATGTCATTACTTTGACAGAATGGCAGTAGCACCCAAAGAGTCATTGATTTGGATCTAGTAAGAAAATATTCACCCACTAGGGAAATGACTTTTAAAACACCGTGTCTTAAGGCTGAATGGCATGGTAAGAATACTGCCTAAACAGGCATCACATGGATTGAGGCTTTTGTTTTAATTCCACTCTTAATTTACCTGGAATATTTCTCTGGCAATAGACTCCTCTGTCAAATGAGAAGTTGGAATAGATTATCTTAATGAAGTCTCTTGAGATTCTGACAATGTATGATCCCCCTTTTTGGGGTGTGTAGTTCACTCAAAATAATTCTAAATGAGCAGCGACAAGGAGCACCATCTTGTGGGATTCCACTGTGCTCTTACTGAATCTAGAATGATTAATCATCTCAACTGGGAGAAAGAAACATTGTGTTTGTGGTACTTGTCTGGCTGCGAGCATAGGGAAAGAACAGGTAAACAACAGCAGTGGTTAATTCTTTTATAGGACATAGATTTTCTGAAATGACAAGCTGTGCAACATTTAAAAAGAAACAAACCATTGGCAAGATGAAAATATCCTGCAAGTACCCCACATTTGGTCACAGGGAACAATGCCCAAACACCTTTTAAAATTTTCAGTTCACAAAACTATATAGTACATACTACTTGTTATGTGCCATATAAATTGCAAATATAATCGTAAGTTCTTTATAAATGTTAATTCATTTCATCGTGGAAAGAAAAAAAAAAAACCCCTATGAGAAGGAGATATTACCATATTACTATCCCCATGTCTTATGGGAGGAAACCAAAGTACAAAGAGGTAAAATGACTGGGTCAAAATGACGCAGCAGGATTTGAACCAGAATGGTCTTGCTTTAGAGCCTGGGTCGCTCCTCCCTGTGCTGTGCAGCTTACTGAGCAGTAGAGGTGGTAACATTTGTCCTGGGAATAACTTTCTAATAGCTGTTGGCCCAAGAACATATTCGTTGTATGTTCATTAAAAAGCATTTCAATGAGGTCCTCAGTAACCACCTGTGTGGGAGAATATTAGTTCCCTCTTAAATGTCATTTTTTGTTTCCTAAATGTAGCAGGGCTGGAAGACTACACTTGTATCCAATTATCTAAAGGCTGGTCAAAACAAATGATAAACATTGGATCTGTGAGAAATAGGTCGACTCAAGAATCTTTTATGAATGGTTCACTTTGCAGTGGAGTCTCCAGAGGGAAAACTGGTTTGACGGATTGCCCGAACTTAATAGGGACCATTATTCCAGCTTGTTAAAACCAAGTTTTATCCTAATCCCTTACCCCATGGAGAGGAGAAAGGGGAAGTGGACAAGAAAAAAGGAGAAACACATTCGATTTTTTAAAGCTATGAAATAGAGTCGCCTTTTGTTAGAGGTGAAATTTGCAATACCCTGGCGCTGACGAGATGCTTTCCGCGCTATACATCCACTTCCCTTCAGCACACGCCCCTGGAAGAGTCCTCGGGAGTTCCGAAGATGCCATAGTTAGCGTCTCTCCTCCCACTTCAATTTCACATTTTCCATCTTTGCTCTGAGAGATCCAGGTTCCTAGGCAGCAAGTGACAGGATCGAGAGTTAAATCCTTGCCCTAGGCTCAAGCCATGGCAACACAATTCAGTGGTACTTCCTGGCGTGGGGAAGAGGAAGTCCTCGGGTTAAGTCAGTTTGTGTTCTAATAACTTAATTCAGGGAGAGCAGCGTCTGAGCCGCACAGCAGTGGAGGGTGTACTCACTGGGGTTGGGAGCAACCTCTGACCCTGGTCTGTTTCTGTGTGCTGGGCAATGTGATCGCTTGGATGTTGGGAAAGATTGCCATTGTCCAAAAGGAGCCTTCATTCACAGACTGTATTTCTAAAAGGCTGCTTAGTTCTTCTAGAATCTGGACAATGGGTGTCAGCCATCGGAAGCGCCACCCAGAACCCCGGGACTGAGTGAGGCTTGATGGCAAGAACCCCTTTCAATTCTGTTTTATTATTATCCAGTTTGTAAATTCTTTTCTCCCCTTTAATCTCTAAAATGCTAATTAACATAAACAGGCCATGCCAGAAGTGGGCACTCCAAGAGCTTCCTGAGGAATTGCCAATGCATATTAATCAGCTGTTAATTTACAATTCATATATTCAGTTCCTATTTAAAGTTCTGAGGATAAGCAGGGCAAGAGAAACCTGAAGTCATATCAACCCTGATACCAGAGTAATAGGCAATTCCATTCCAATAATGAGCCTGACTCACAGCACCACCAATAAAGTCAAACAAGTAATAAAGGAATGCAATAAAACGGCCTTGAAATGAACGGGCAGGGCGATTCTGGCTCCCTACTAAAGTTTGAAGAACTTCCCAATTCAGCAATTACAAAACAGGCTGCCCATTCTCCCCCTTACACCCCCTCCACCCCACCCCCGTCTCTCTGTCTCTCTCTTCCGTAGCAGGCAAGGAAATTTTCTAAGCAAACTGCCTTGCCCTCTGCTTTTATTTGCACATGAGAGAGCCTGTTTTTACTTTTATTTTTATCTATTGTACATGCCCTGAAAGTGGTAGCAAACAGATTTCAAAAAAAAAAAAAAAAAAATTGGGGGGAAAATTGGAGTAAATCCTGACAGATAATTCCTTTCTTTTCTCCCCTGCCCCCTTTCTTTTAAGTAATCCGGGGCTTGAAAGTCTGCATAGAAGCCTTGAGGTCTTGGTTTAAAGCTGTGGGTAATTTTCCAGCCCCAGGACTTCCTGCATTTTAGAAAAAGTCAATGTTATTTCAAAGGAAAATGAGCTGTTTTGCTTTCCCTCACCAGCCCCTCATCTCCCCAGTTGAGTGTAGTTCTTTTCTTTTCTTTCTTCTGAATTCCAGACAAAAACACCCTTGTACTCAGCTCAAACAGAAGGGGATGTTTAAATATAGCCCCACACCTGAGCTGATTCCGTTCCTCCCCTTCCAAGGGGAGATTGGCAGCAAGTCACAAAGACAACCGAGTTCTCAGCAAAACAGGAAGGTGAACAGAAGCAAGAAATGTAAACTTCAGCTCAAGTACATTTTAGGCCTTAATTGGCCATCATTGTGTGAAGAAAAGACTGGCTTCTGGAAATAGTTTTCCCTTTATCATCTTCCATCTTGTCAATCACATCACCAAAGCCAAGGCCGAGAGATGGAGACGAATGTGAAGTTAGCTTTCTGTTGGCCCCCTTGATGAACCGATGTGGCGTGTTGAATACCAAGTGCCGGGTACATGTTTTTGAAGATGCTGAAATGTGAACCCATCTGTGTTCCAGTTTGGGGGTCAATTTGTCTTTCACAGTCCTCTCTCCTGAACTGCAACAGAGAGAGGTGATCGTTCTGACATGAGAGAGACTACAGGAGAGTGTCCATAAGAGGTGTCCCACAGCTGGGCGCCGCCATGTCCCAAGGTGCTGACTGTGCTCTGGCGCCAGCTCTTGGAAACAGAACTCTTCCCTTTCCTTGTACATGGATGTCTTGTTTTTTAATAGCAGAATATGGATTTATCTGCCTCGAGTGAGATATATACTCGTTCAGGAGAAAATAACTGTCTTGATGCTTATGTTTGACCTTGTATTAATTTCTTTTTGTTCATAGGGACCATATTTATACTGTTGATATAGACACATCACACACAGAAGAAATTTATTGTAGCAAAGTAAGTAGTTTTGAAACCATCTTTCTGAAATGAAGGACCTTTGGATGATTCTTGAAGAGAACTTGTATTTTAAATGCATTGATGGAGAGGATATAGCTAATAATAATTTAGAACATTTTGTGAGATCATAATGTGGGGTAAGTTAGGGCTTAATACATGTTCAGAAACAGTTATATTTGTCATATATTATTCACCAAATATGTGAGCAGATATACTTTGGAGTCTTAGGTCATTCTTATAATCCTTCAATAAAATATTGCCATGTTTGTCCAGGAAAATATCAGTTTTTGTATGGAGAAGTTTGTCCCACAAATGTTTAAATGTTATGTTTTCATGTCTTGCAGTATTAAGTTTGATTTGACTGTTGTGGTCAGGAATTCAATCATCACCCGTTTCAGACAGACATGAAGTATAGCCTGTGCTCCCCTGATGTCTCCACATGAGGTGTTTTAGTTAATAAAACCTGCCGTGGAACTAGACGATCCCTTTAGTCCATGAACTTATGTGGAGTGTGACCTGAATTAAATCTTTGTCCACCTAAAGTGAATGTCTCTTTTATTTTTAAGAAAATAACTTCCATGTTTTAAGGAAAAAGCCTGCTTTCTGAAAATTGATTTATCAACTGAAAGGCAAAGCAATGACATGTATTATATCCAAATGAGCATGATTTAGCAAGTTAATTTGGATATTTTATGTGAAATTTCCACAGCTGTTTATTCTTCCTTTCCCACCATCTTTATCTCAAAGAGAAGATCGTTCTGTAGTTTAATGAATACATAGGAGTTCAAAATTAAATGAACATTTCCATCTTTAATCTTTTGTTGTTATGGTGAATTAATCATGGAGAAAGGGTGTGGAAAGCTTTCAATAAATATATGTTCAGCCTCTAGTCTCCCCAAGGGAACTCTTACTTCTAAAATCAAATGCAACAATCTCTGGGCTCTAATTGATTTCTTTCTTGATCCCTGCAGAAACTGACATGGAAATCTAGACAAGCTGATGTAGACACATGCAGAATGAAGGGAAAACATAAGGTAGGCAATTTTCATTTCTCCTGCAGCTGCCACTTCGGGTTAAGGTTTTGACTGTTATCTCCAGCCATAGACCGTGATGTGGAAGGGGTAATGCTAGTCCCTTTTCTGCCAGTAACTGCTTTTTCCATCAACTTATTGAAGGCTTTAATTTGCAAAAATAGTTTGCATTTAATGTGATGAAACACCGCGACAGCTGCTAGGGCTGCATCATGAACTACTTAGGGGCACTGGGGATTATGGACACAAAGCTGGCTGCCCGCTCTTTTAATGCAGTCTCTAGTAGCCCACCTCACAGCCCAGCACCCTCAGGGATTCTGCAGAACAGCTCAGAAAAGGCTGCTGCGGACGTCCAGGGGTTGTGTCTTTGGTCACAGAACAACGGAAAAACACATTTCAGCTTGGAGCCTTGTATATCAAGAAACCTTACGGCATCTGGCATTAAAATTAGTATGATGGGAAATTGCCAATTCCAGGCTTGCCTTCCTTTTGTGACTTAAACACAGACTCTTTGCCATGTTTTTATTTACTCTTCTAAAGGCAATTGTTGTTATCAATATCATCTTTCGGTAAACATGGGGAGGAGCTCAACCTTTTAACCTGACTGTCCAGATCATGGCACCCAGTGAAGAATGGTTCTCTGTGTGGAATGGACTAATTACAAAAGAATTTGCATTCTTTTTCAGGATGAGTGTCACAACTTTATTAAAGTTATTCTAAAGAAAAACGATGATACTTTGTTTGTCTGCGGAACTAATGCCTTCAACCCTTCCTGCAGAAACTATAAGGTACGGGCAATTTTGTTTGTTGGAAGCACATGCCCTGGAGGTATTTTATAATTTACTGTGATCGTACCTGCAGCAACCTAAGAGGGGTAATTCAATACCACCTGGGCTCCTCTCACTTGTTGGACTTAATGTATTGTTCCACATGAGTGATCCTGAGCAAGCTTCTAAGCTTCCTGTTAGTTCAGGATTGATTGACGCGTCTTTAAAGAGTTAGTCTCTGTGCAACCCTATTCTTCATTGTTCCGAACACCAGCATACTTACCACATACCATGTGGATTTCCTCTCTCTCCCTTTCTCTTTCTCCCTCCCACCTTTCTGAGCACAGAAACACACTTATGTATTTTGAGTCATTCCTGTTTTTAAAAGGATCTCAAAAGCAGACCATTGGAGATTGTAGACTTTCCTCTAGGTAAAAATTTCAAGAACACAGGAATGTAATTCCATTTAGCACTCCACTTACTTAACCATGGCCTTACCTACCTTGGCCTTTGTGCAAGGCGGCAGGTAGGTGCAAAATGTAAGGTCACCAAAACAATTCAGTAATCAAGATAAATGATATAGTTAAAAACCTACATCAATGCAAAAACATACTATCATAAAATATCAACATTTTAAATAACGACAGGACCCACGCAGCTTCGCATGAAGGCAGCAGGTCCAGTTCCACATTTACTCTAGCCAGTAAACAGCACACGGCTGAAGTTTCGACTTTAATTCTGCCACTTGATATTGCATTGCTGTTTGTCATTGTTTAGGGCTCATTAAGATGGATGCTTCCAACAAATCCCAACGAATTCCCTAGCTGGAAAGCTATCTTTTATGGCAATTTCAGACCCATACATGTTCCGTTCCCCGAGGCACCTCGCTTATGGCGATACCTTCACCTTTCACTTGTTCTAGCCTCACCTGCTGAGACTTGTTCCAGGAGCAGGAGCCTCTCAGAATCCAGACAAGATGTTCTTCCTACACAGTCCCCATCGCTATGCCTAGCATGGTGAACAGTCGTGAGAACCTTTGGCGTCGATCAGAAAAGGGTTCTTTCAGACTCAGGGCACAGGAGAACTTCGATGATTCTATGGGGACATACTGCATTTGGCTTCAGAGAGAATGGATAGCCTCTCTCCTAAGAGCTTTTTATCAACAGATCAGGGCCAGAGATTCACAGCAAAAACAATGACCAGTCTTCCACTGAAAATCCCAGACCCCGTGGTGCAGAAGCATCAAGTTGATTAGACTCAGTTGAGGGTGACACATTTTTGGTCTCTGCCTCTGCTCCATGCCCTTATTGGTATAGTTTTTATAACAAAAGAAGGCTGAATGTGTTGGAAAGATTATGGCCCCAAATAAGATTATCTGGGGAAGAATTCTGAAGGCTACCCACTATAAATCTAAATGTACACTCCATACCTTTCCCTCCCGTGCTCAAACCTCTTGAACTTTTGTAAACGTCAGGCTGGTGCTCAGTATAATTACCTGTACCCTGCGGTGATTCAATTTCCCAGGGGCTGCTGTCAAGTCTGAGACTTGAAGACTAATGCAAAGATTAGTTCTTACTTCACGAAAAGAGGATTTCACCGCGGCATTGTTTCGTCTTTGCACCCTCCATACTCACACACCAATCTATTAATCCTTCACTGCTTCCTGCCTTTGACGCGCTGGGCTGCGGCCACCGTCTTCGAAGCTGCACATTGCTCCCCAGCGGCAGGATTACAGGTGCACGCCGCGGAGAAGGGCGCCTCTGTGCCATCGCGGTGTGCTGAGCATCACTCTGAACACCTGCCGGACCGCAGACGGCCAAGTCTGTCCCAGTTCAACGGGAAGGTCTCGCGGAAATAAAATACCAGAGAAAGACTTTCATGAACATGTGCTGGGGGGAAAAGAATACATGTGCTTTAAAGGGTGTCTGACTTGAACATCTTCCTCCTAAAAATATGTGGTTTGAACGCAGCCGCTTTGTGATGCTCAGCGGCAGTTTAAACAAAATGGTTACTGGTAGGAAAGGCGGGTCGCATCCCTGAGATGGTTTCTGGAGGTTGAGGCCAAAAGACCTCAGTGACTGGTTCACACTACCAGCTGCTCAGTGAGAACCGCGCTCTCCCTCCGCGCGGTGACTCCGAGCACCTGGCTCAGCCACGAAGGCCTTTCCGCGGACCCTTGCTCAGCAGCAGTGCTCGTTTTCTCGTCTGCGGTCAAACCATGCAACTGCCAGATGCTACAAAAAAATACCCTAACACTGTAGAGAAGATTGAGTCACAGAGGGGCATAAAAACATTCATGATGCGGAGGGGGTTCTTTTATGGGCTCTATGGTTCTGAGATTTAAATGCTGGGGAGATCCCACGGTGTGAGGAAGAAGACCACGAGGTGGAAGGCTGAAACCACTGAACGTCCTGGACAAGGCAGGCCAACCTCTGACTACTGTGAGTGGCTGCCCAATAGCAGTCCATCTCCTGCGCACGACCCAGTCGAGTGTTGGTCAGTGACAGAGGTTTTGTTCAGTGAGGTCATACAGGAGGCCAAGCTCCATCCTGCTCACACCTCTGCCATCTCCTAGGGGTCTTGGAATTGTCCACGGGCTCCTCTGTGTTTAGGGGAGAATGTGGGAGAAGAACAGGAATAGAAGACCCTGGACGGTTTTTAGGGCATGAGCTAGCGGTGGTGCACAGTCTTACGCTCACGTTCCATTGGCCAGGGCTCAGTCAGGTGATCGCACCTTGGATGGAAGCAGAGCTCAGGTGGCCTTTTGCATCTGATTCAGAAACACGTCCAGCCTGAGATCAGGTAGTTGAGAGAGAGAGGCCCAGAAACTGAGGGGCTCACGCTGGTCAAGGCAGCGAGGGGTGGGGCTGCTATCTGACTTTGGTCTCCTAGTACCCAAACTAGGCCTTGTTCCTGTGTCCTGGAGGTTGGTAAATGTAGATTAGTGATATGGAGGAAAGAGAAATGGAACTTGGTGAACAGCTAGCAAGGCTCCGCCACACCTGCAGATGCCTGTGGGGCCAGGCAGGTAACGCAGCCGTGAGCAAGCAGGACGGGGCACATTCTGTGGGCGAAGGAGCCTTGGTACTGGACACCGCGTGCCTGTTGAAGGACATGGCAAGGGCGTCCATTACACAGCAATAGCTTGTTGCTGCCACTTGGGTAAGAAGGGCCTCGATTGACCTCCCCACCTGTTCAAAAGCAAGAAATCCAGGTTTTCGTGTGAAAACTCCCTATTTTAAAATAAAGCTCAGTTTCCCCTTCCTCCCTCCCTTTCTTTCTTCCTCCCTCCCTTCCTTCATCTTTTTTTAACATACTAAGATGGCCAAACAAAACTCACCAGCAATGTAGTAATAACCTTCAGGACACAGGAACAAGGCCTGGTTTGGGTACTAGGAGACCAAAGTCAGATAGCAGCCTCCCTCGCTGCCTTGACCAGTGTGAGGCCCTCAGTTTCTGGGCCTCTCTCTCTCTCAACTACCTGATCTCAGGCTGGGATGTGTTTCTGAAGCAAATGCAAAAGGCCACCTGAGCTCTGTTTCCATCCATGTTTAAGCACCTTGGCTGGTGCCACACTAGTCTTCCAGGTAGCCCAAGGAAGAACTCAGCATCTTCTCCTGGGATTTAACCCACCAAGGCAGGACTCCTCGGGCAAACCCAAACCAAAAACAGGTCGTTCCCTGCAGCGCTCATGACTCCACAGATAATTTGAGGGGAGTGAAGGAGAGTGGCAGATAAGTTGTCGCGGTGATTGCCTCAGAAATCCCTTCTCCAAGGAGAAGACACTTATTTCTAGGGCATTTTAGAAGGATATGGGAATCTCTTCATTGTAATGGTTAAGAGTCAAGCAGGCATGACTGAATTTCAGGCCCTTTTAGCTGTAGAACCTTGATCGAGTGACTTCTGCTCTCTTACCCTCAGTTTCCTCGTTTGAAACGAGTAGACTTATTGAAGAGGGTATCTGAAGATGCTTTGTGCCGTGAATATGAATCACTCAGCACACTGAGTACTTTGTAAATATTAGTTGCTATTCAGGTGAGTTGTTGCTCCTAATGAATTTCTATCATTTCCTTTAGATGGATACTTTGGAACCTTTGGGGGATGAATTTAGTGGAATGGCCAGGTGCCCTTATGATGCCAAACATGCCAACATTGCTCTGTTTGCAGGTGAGTGATCTGATTTCTTCTCATTGCATTTGCTTTTGCGTGTTCTGCTCGTCGCTGTAAACCTGCCCTGGGGGATTCGCAGAGTCACAGTCGTGCTTTATTTCCCTGGTGAACACTGTAATTAATGTCTTTTCCATTGGAAATTAGTGTGGAAATTGTACTTTTCTTTGCTTCTTCAAAGAAGTCTTTGCACACTTACTCATGTGTTTGTGCCTTCAGAAGAGGCTAAAACAGCTCTGCACTGAACATGGCATATCGGTTAGGGCCTGTTTGGGCCCAAATAATAGAAAATCCCACCTCAAACCACATGCAGGTGGATTATTTAAAATAAGGGTTGGTTTGATTCAACAACTCATTAATATCGTCCAGGATGCAGGTCCTTTTCATTTCTCTGCTCACTTTCATCTCCTTCTGAGAGAGCCCAGCTTCTCCCAGGTATACAGATGCTGCCAACCCCACGTAGGGCTACGTATCTCCTTGTCCACATATAGGAAGGAGAAGGAAAGATAAAAGGAAGTTTCTGGAGGCTCTCCCAGGGCTTCATACCCCCAAATTTCCAGCAAACATCTTCTCAAATATCACCAACCTGATCTAATGACAAGGTTGTAGTGGCCGAGGGGTTGTTGCTGGTCAGCTTAGGTTGACCCATACTCCCCATCCTCACACCTTCCTCCATCGCACAGGATATGGCGCGGCAGCAAATAAGCCATTGTTTTCAGACTGAGATTTTTGTAGATGAGTGTGCGTTTTACTTAGAAATTTGTTTAGGAATTCACTGCCCGCCGTGTGTATGGAGGTGGGTGTAGGAAAAGCGTCGATATGATAGGGATTGTTATAGCATGTAATAAATCAGGTAGCTATCATTTCCATTACAAAAGCTAAAAACGGGTACATCCTAGCCAGATGAGGAGCTTCAGGCCTTTGACTGTGAAACCAGATTAGCTCCTTGAACCTCACTCATCCTCAGCGTCATCCATTTGGGGTTCTGAATCTGAAGTCACAGAATGTAGAAACAGCGTGGCCAAGTTAAGGACCGTTGTCTTGGGTCCCCTGCCAAAGTCAGAGCACAGTAGTACTGGGAAGCAACGTTGTAAGGAACACAGTCTTGTAACAACTGTCAGCATGGGCAGGAGCAAGCCCAACAGAGGAGATGCTGGAGCACATCCCCAAATGCGTAACTTCCACTGTAGAACATTTCTGACGCTTGAACCTGTATTTGTGGGTACCGTGGAGGATGTGAGCTGCTGTGGAGTATTTAAATTTAACTGTAAAGTGAAGAGAGAATTTGTAGCCTGATGCAGAAAAGGGAGAATGGGCAAAGTATTCTCTCAAGCCAACTTTCCAGGGGCTCTATAAAGCCAGTCACGCGAGACGATTCTGTGATTGCCCCTCCCCTCCCCAAATAGGTGTTCACTGGAATGTTTGAAACCTCATTCAAGCTCAGCCCTTATTCATAGAAGACCCTTGCTGCAGCTGAATGGTTGTCATGTTATCACCAGAGTAGTGCTCTGTTCTACAAGGAAAGTCTGGTGAGCTATTCAGTATTGAATGTAAAACAAAAAGAGTACTGGAGAGTTGTCAGGAGGAACGAACACATGAAGGAACACACACATGCACGCACGCACGCATCACCTTCCTCCTGCCCCCCACTCCCCACTTATATCTATGTGACCTGAGGCTATGACTCAAGTTGTGACTTTTGTAGATATGTTTATCAACAGAAATGTTTGTTGTCTACAGTTCCAATCTAACCCAAACAGTCAACACTTACTAAACTATGGCTGTTATAACGCAGATACTAAGACAGCTTGAAACTTGAACCTGCACCAGAACCAATTTTAGTTAAATTTAAAGTCCAAAGGTAGACATTAAGAACGTTGCTCAGGTATGTTTGGATAAGCTTTTATAAACCATTATGCTTTTCTACAAGTGGGAGAGCTTAAAGAATACTATATTCTACATAAGCACATTGACATATAATTAATAAAGATATCTAATCCATTAAAAAGGAACCATTGTTAGTTAGAATGTAACTAACTAAGGAAGTCATTGTTAGTTGGAATGTAATTATCATCTGCTTTATTTAAATAGATTTTGCTATTCTAGACCATGCCGATTAATTATTTGTGTGCAGAATGTTTGCTAATCCAGGAAAATAATAAAATTTTTTAGGGATTAATCTTTAGTCTGATTTAGTCTCTGTTTTGCTTTGGACGGACCCTCAAGCCTATCTCCCCAACAGCATGAATTCATAAAGAAAGACAAGTTTCTGCTCAGTATCAGCCCTTCTCCCTTTTTCTTTTGCTTTGGCATCTTGTATGTCAGTATGTTTTCAAGTTTATGACTTCAAAAACACTGAAGTAAACATCTCTTTTTTTAGCTGGATTGGCAGGGTTTAGTTTCTCAGGCAAAGGGGAGCGGTGCCTCTCAGGATATAAGTAGCAGTTTAGTCGGCTCTTTGTGTACAAACCCCCTTCCTGAGCTCCCCTCACCTGCTCAGTCTGAGGAGTCCATATTTCTGCTTGCACTTCAACTTTCAGGTGATAAGTCAGTGTCTGTCTTTCCCTGGGACCCCAGCTAATCCAGTTACCACAGTGTGGTGGCAATAGCGGTGTCCGGGGGCTTTGGCCTGGAGATTTTAGTCCAGCACCATCTAATCAACTGCAGCAAACAACATTTTTCATTTACGCAGTTCCTGGAGCTGCTGCTGCTGCTTAGAAATTGCCGTGCAATTTAAAAATGAAAAATGTTTCATCTCTCATGATCCCAATTTACAATGGTTAGGAATGTGGGCCAAGTATTTTCCCAGAGACTCTTAGATTTTTCCCAGTTGTCCTATCTCATTTGCCTGATATAGGAAAGCAATCTGGGGTATGTCTCTATTATTCCCCCATGCCCACGGTCTTGCTCCCCAACGCCTTCGCCTCTTTCCTCTTTCTTCGAAGATGGAAAACTATACTCGGCCACAGTGACTGACTTCCTTGCCATCGATGCCGTTATTTACCGGAGTCTTGGAGACAGCCCAACCCTACGGACCGTCAAGCACGATTCAAAGTGGTTGAAAGGTGAACAAACAAAAGACAAAAAGAGGGGAGGTGGGGGAGAGACGTGCCTGGAGGGAGATTTAGAGTCCCGAAGGACCAGGCTGTAGTTTCATTTTAGTAATGGCTTCTGACAGACAGGAAGGTGCAAATTGCATCTTTTGCCTCCACTGATTTATTTACCTCCCTTTTTCACTTCCCACGAGTTTCTGGAATATTAACAAAACTACCAACGCTACTACAATAGAATACATTACATTCATCTTTTCCTGCCTCAAAGTCTCATTTCGGGGTCCCACATGAAAAGAATTGAACATTTCATTCATAAAAGGGAGCAGGGAATTGGAGGTGGTGGGGAACAGGAAAAAGGCTATTCATAACTCTGTATGAGTCAGGGTTGACGAGGAGCTGTGTACGAAATCCTTTCTGTAATATGGGCATTCCATTGTGGAAAATAAAATACAGATATGCAAAACTCAAGCAGGCTCCATTGTTGGTTGCAACCACTTCTGAAATGTGTACTCTGTAGGCTCCCTTGCATGTGTGAAGTCATTAGAAACGGTTAGTGTGAACCAAATGTCTCATGGCCCTACGCTTGTCATTATTAACATGTCACTGGTTGCAGCTGATTGAAATTCTTTTAACTGTGTGACTTGTCACCAATTAAAGTTCCCAATTTGTTCACAGAACCATACTTTGTCCAAGCAGTGGACTATGGAGACTATATTTACTTCTTCTTCAGGGAAATAGCAGTGGAATACAACACCATGGGAAAGGTAAGGAGGGGGGATGTCTCCCTTTTGGAGCAATGTTGTTATAAATTACCTAGAAATAGGAACCATAAATCTACTGACAAGATCATCATTTTGAGAAGATCCAAAGTTTGGTCAAAGTGAAATTGTCCTGCCTCAAAGCCCTAGATGCTTTATCAGAATAGCAACAGAGTACGGGGACATGTTTAAATATTTCTCTGGAAAATGTCATAAACAGATGTTTGGTGATTTCACACTGAGTTGCAAGTGTCTTGAGATGTAGTTTCCAGGTATCCTCAACAGTTTTCTCTTTCTAATGAGATGCTCCAGTCGCTATCCAGTGTCTTTAAGCAAACTGAGGGTCTTGAATTTTATCTTTATTGAAGAAAGCAAAAGAACACTGAGGGGATGTCCATTTCAGTGACTGTTACCAGAGAGCAGATGCAGGTCACTAAGTTGGAGGGCACAAATGCCATGCCAGGGTGGCTTACACAGTCAGAGGAATTCAGAGCATGAGATTCAAGGCCCAGAGGCAGCTGGTGAGGGAGCCAGAGATGGTGCATACAAAGTGTGCTTTTGTTTGAGGAAATAAAAAGCTAAGCAGTCCGTATGGAAATGAGTTTATGTGGCTGGGAGCTGATCCCCTGAAGGATTTATGGCTCTGTATTAAATGCCACAGCCTTATCTTTTAAAACATGCTGTTCCGATGCTGAGGTTTTCCTTTTTGTTGGTCCTGATTTTAGAAACATAGGATTAAATTAAGCACCTTGATGTTCTGTTTCTGTTTTCAAAGAAAGGGAAGTTCTACTAAGATCTCCCCGAAAAGTGAGCGCATGTCATTTTCCCTGTGTGTTTTTCCTCTGCAGGTAGTTTTCCCAAGAGTGGCCCAGGTGTGTAAGAATGACATGGGAGGGTCTCAGAGAGTCCTGGAAAAACAGTGGACATCTTTCCTTAAGGCCCGCCTCAACTGCTCGGTTCCCGGAGACTCTCATTTCTATTTCAACATACTCCAGGCGGTCACAGATGTGATTCGTATTAATGGCCATGACGTTGTCCTGGCAACCTTTTCCACACCTTATAACAGGTAACCATGCCCTGCTTGTGTTAACCTAATCGGTTCTTCTGGCTCCTCTTCCCCAGGGGCTCTCTTCTAATGCACAAGGTTCACAACTGATGGAAGAATTACCATTCCCTCTTTGTAGCTAAAAAGCACTTAACACTCAGTTTACATCAACAAATTAACAGTCATTTGTAGGCATTATTAGATTAGGATTTTAGGGAAAGTAATTATGTAAATTATAACAATATCTTCTAATTACAGGCCTGGCATAGTCACGTGTTATTTCTCAATCCTTCCAGTACACTTGAGAAAGCTGAACGCAATTATAGCACCTGGTCCAGGTAGTCAGTAGATGGAAGAAGCAGCTTCAAACTCAAGAATGTTTCTTCTCTCTCTCCTGTTAAAAGTCTGTGTGACTTTTAACATTGATAACTTTTGAAGTAAAAACATTGGAAAATTATTAAAGTGCTATAGAGTGAAAGTTAGGATTCAGAGGAGTCTGTCCTGCATCCCACCTAAGACACCCTGTTCATTATCCCATCAGGGGGACCTGGGTCTCATTCTCTGACTCTGGAGGCCTCAAATGAGGACTGAAAAGTTATCAAACAGAAATACAGAGTGTCAGCCTGTTTGTTCCTACTTCGTTTTTGTTTTTTAAGTATCGTTTTTATTGTTTTGCGAGAGAGAGGAAGGGAGAGGGAAAGAGAGAAACATCGATGTGTGAGAGAAACATTGATCGGTTGCCTTCTGTATGTGCCCTGACCGGGAAATGAACCAGCAACCTTCAGTGCACAGGACAATATTCAGCCGGCTGAACCACTCCAGCCAGGTATATTTTGGCAGTTTTTAAGCTAAATCTTTGAGTAATTAAATAATACACTAATAACTGTTCCTGGAGCAGCGGGAATGTGTGGAGTTTAAAGAATCAAAGGAAGAGAGGCATTTAGATTCTCTGGCACTCGGCTCTCTCAGACCTTGAGTCCTAGCAGTGTTATGAAAATGATAACTCTGGGCATGGTCATAAATTTAAATACATGTACTGTATTCTCGTTTCTATGTAGAATTTTGGATATTCTATATTATCTTCCTTAGGAATACACTGTTTCATTTTGGGATTGTACTTTTTACAAAGACTTTTAGGAACTTGGTGAGTGCCTACATGATAAGTACAGGTATGATGAGATGGGAGGATAGTCTAGAAAGAAATGTTTTCAAATTGAGTAGAGCCCAGAACAAAGCAAGCTAAAGGAAGAAATAATGTTCCTTAATTATACAGAGGATAAGAGTTCCCCACTGAAGATATATGAAAATATGAAACCATACTCAGTACTCAGTGAGAGTTAAGTAACTTTAACCATCTGTAGGGATTTTTAGACCTGAGAATAGAACAGATATAATAATTCATGCCTTGCCTGTTCATACCTCAGAATGCATCTTTCTAGGATTGTTGAAAAAGGGCAGTGTCTTGGTACATGTGAATGCAATGGCTAGCGGACTTCAGAGTACACTTCCGGCTTGTCTGTTTGTTTTTTAAGGGGGTGAGTTACTTTGTGATTATAATACAGTTGCAGATTCCTGCATATTAGAGATACTCGATTTCAAATATTTTCTTTAAAGACCCCTGGGAAACATCCAATTATTGCATGCTTAAGCAGTCTCTGAGACATACTTATTCAGTACAATCAGAAAGTGGTAAAAATGCACATGCCCATTTTCATCTATAAAGTATAGTCCCTCTCTGGTTGTACTCCCTCTAGTTTCCCTCTTCACCCTACCCTCCTCTCATGCAAACTTGGTCACTGGCAGGCCTCAAACCCTTCAGGTGCTCCTCTTTGCCCCGGGGATAAAGCTTAAGCTCCTTGGCATGGCCCGCAAACCCCCTCATGGTCTGGCCCATCTCCTTCAGAGCATGGGTTTTCTGGTGCTAAGCTCTGCCTTGAACATGCCGTGCTTGCTCATGTCCTGTTCTCTGCCAAGTCCGCCAGTCCAACCGATGTCTGTGTGCCCGCTGAAACCCTGATGCTCCGCGTCTCAGCTTCCGTCAGTTCCCACGAGGTCTTGTGCGTACCTCTTTAAAGACTGCTCTTAGTGGCTGGTCCCGGACTGGATATCAGTATCGACCTTGTTGTTATTTGCCTCCACACTGAACTGTGAGTCAACTGAGAGCAGTATTGTGTATTTATTGAGCATTACTGCCAGAGATTAGGGATTCCATAAATATAGGTTGAATGAATAACAGATGGGAAGAAAGGAATGAAGAAAACATGAAAGGAAGGAGGCAGGGAGTAAAGTAGGGAAGGGAGAAGGAAGGATGTCTTTCTGACCTTGGGAAGATTGTAAAATCCTAGGGTGTCTTTAGTTATCACAAGTGCCTCTTAAAATAATTCAATATTTATCCTGTTCTTTTAAATAGTTAAAGTAAATATGTACACCTGTTACTTTTAGGAAAGGGAGATAAGAATCTTGTAAAATTAAGTAATGTTAGGGTTCTAAAATTTCAAAACAAATGGGGATTACTGTTTACATACTCAATTCTATAAACAGTGTGTGTGTATAAAATTTAAAAATTTTTACTACTACTTTTAATTTTAAAATACTTTGAAATTCATTCTGCCACCTTGTTTTAAATAAGCTTTCTAATCCTCTCCTTATTTCTTGCTTTATTAGTAATTCTTCAATAGTTGTTTTATGAAATTAAAGATGGCACGAAATTCTTCTAATCATGTATGGAGTGATTTCCATATTTATCCAACATCTGCAAAACCCAGACTCTGCCACTCGCCCTGCGTGGCTGACGCCCCCGCCCTGCAGAGTGCTGAGTGTCGCCCTGACGCGCCCGCCGCGCACTGGCCACAGCCTCACAGGCTGATTGAAACACTCGGCCAGCTGGTGCCGGCAACTGATTTGATCGAAATCAAGGAACAACCGTAGTCAAAAACAAACATGGGTTCAAACGGTATACCCAGATGGATGAATTATTCATGCCTCTCACCACTGATGAAAAAAAATCCCAAAGTCCTTCCAGGAGTGCCAGGCAAGAATGTAATTATAGGTAGAGATTACCGTCATTATTATTATTGAGCACTTAATAGAGCACTTTATTTGCAAAGTGTTGGTGCTTTAGACACTTAAATTGTTCGGTCCTATGCAAATAAACAGGAATGAAAACCGGAATGTCGGGTGACTAATGAAATATCCGTGAGTTCTACACACAGACGTTCTCACTCCTGGAGCCCTGGGTTTGAGGTACCAAAGATGTGGACAGTGCAGGCACACTGACTTCAAATGTTTGCCAATATTAGAGACGTAGAATATTTTCTAAAGACTTTATTTGGGGGTTATTGACTAACAATGTCAGGGAATTCAGGAAACTTCTAAATCGCCAGTTCAACCCCTCTTCCTTTCTAAACAAAAGCAGTTCCAGAGGACAAGGAGAGGTTCTTTCTCTAATGAGTTTGCTATAACCGGCCTTTTCTTTAAGGCCACGGATGAAAATTTGATTCACAGGAACATTCTCTTTTTGCTCTAGGATCCCTTACATTTATTGTGTTCGGCATATGAGCTTTAAATGTCAACTGCCCATAATAGGAACGTTTCTCTAAGTGTGTTTTCCAAGCTGCATGCGCACCTGTTGCAGCGGTAACACTGTGAAATGTCATGTTGCAGCATCCCTGGGTCCGCAGTGTGTGCCTATGACATGCTTGACATCGCCAATGTTTTCACTGGGAGATTCAAAGAGCAGAAGTCTCCGGACTCCACGTGGACACCAGTTCCTGATGAACGAGTGCCTAAGCCCAGGTACGTGCAAATACTCACATGGTCATTCTGAACTTCTGGAGATGGTACACTTGCTCCTCTGGCCACGAACCCCTCGTGAGCTGCACACCAGTGTCTTCCATGTAGCCACACAGATAAAATGCCGGAACAACAGAAAGGCCTCTGAGGTCACTGGCCTTCATCCACTTAAGCAAAAATCAGAGTTACCTATGTCATATTTAAAATAAAGTCTCTTGTCTTTTGCTTAATCTCTGTATCTGTGGTTTATCAAATGGGATCTAAGGATGAACAGAACCAGCTCATCCAGCCAGCTCCAATTGTCTGCAGTTGAGGAAACTGAGGCCCAGAGAAGTATAGAGTATATTGTACAAGTTCACAGAGCTGGATAGATTATTTCCACCACTCCTCCCTGCGTCTCTTCGATTTTACAGAGACACATGTCTTTAAATCCTAATAAAACGTGGAACATGAATGGTGTCCCCTGGATTTTTTTTGGCCAGGCTGGATCAGTCAGATCTAGGCCAAGGGCAAGAAGAGAGCACAGGTGCAGTGGGCCGTTAGCATGTCTCTGGTTGCCAGGTTCTGGTCTGTTTTGCATCCAGTTGCAATCCAGACTCCCCTCTCCCAAAAATGTTCCCCAGAATTGCCTTCATTGGGAACCTACTGTCCAGAGAATATCCAGAGACCTCTTGGTCCTCTGAAATCTCCTTCAATTCCTTGCACTGAAGCTGTTCAGTCACTCTATTCACTCTTTTTTTTTTTTTTTTTTTTAAATCCTCATCCAAGGATATTTTTCCATCTATTTTCAGAAGAGTGAGAGGGGGAGAGAGAGAGAGAAACATTGATGCAACAGAGACACATCAATTGGTTGCCTCCTGCATGACCCCAACCGGGGCCAGGGACTGAACCACAAACGAGGTGCATTCATTTGACTGAAATTGAACCCACAGCTCTTGGGTCCACAGGCCGTTGCTCTAACTGCTGAGCCAAACCAGCCAGGGCTAATTCATTCTTTTTAACTGGGACAGGAGAAGAATGTCCGCCAGCCCTGTGCCACCCACTTTATGTGGTGCCCACTGGGCACCTTCATTGCAGCGTCTGTGACCTAAGTGACACAGAAACATCCCTGCGTGCCCGGCTTCCTCCACTGAAAATGTGGACCTCTGGAAGCATGTCCAATGTCTTTTAGGTGTTTTGGTTTCCAACTGTCTCCTCCAACCTCCGTCCCCCACAGAAAATACCTAGCCCGACCCATTTAATTGCACTTAGGTAACGTGAACCTCTGTGCGCAGGAGAGAAAGCCTTGCAATTCATCCGTCTTCATCTGAATTATCTGGCATGTGCCGTACTGTCTTACTTATGGAGAGCAGACTGGGTGCAAAAAGCTGTCTGGCAAACCTCAGATAGATTTTTCTAAGTCACAGTCTGGAACTGTTAGCTACCTTCTAGGTAAGCAGGAAGGGGAATTAAGCCTGAGGGATCAGGTTTCAGGGAGAACTTACGTAATGCGCTCTCCTCGGTGTGTAAGATGGTGTCAGCCATGACCAGAAAACACACTTTAAGTGATTTGCTGCTACTGACAGTGTTTACCCTCATCTCTGCACACAGGGTACGTCCGCAGGGCTGCCTGGGTTAGTGCCGGGAGAGCGTGTGCACAGGCTGAACGATGCCATTGTTAGCAGGGTCTGATTTTCTCTCCTGCACCAGCAGGCAAACCAGCGGTCTGGACAGGATTGGTGTCCGTGATTCCCTGATTCGACTTCGCTGAGATGTCCCTTGACTCCGGAACCCATAGAATTTCTTGTAGAAATAAATATTCATGTCACTAAGAAATGACCTTTCAAGGGGGACCCTTCAGTGTAGCTAGCTTTTCATACCTGCCCACATCAAACAAAAACAGAAGCATCCGTCAAAAACTATAGACACATGTCCTCTGACTCCCAGTGAGAGATGGTTTCATGGAGTTTTGCCGGCGCATATGCTGGCTGGTGGCTTTTTGAATGCCTTTGTTTTCTACATGTGTGGGAAAGTCAGCTTAATTTTCTCCTTTTGTAGAGCAAATGCCTCCAGAACTTCTAACAGGGTTTTAGGACCGAGCAGTCCCTGGGACATGTGCAAACCGCATGCTCCCCCACTTGTTTCCAGCTCCGGCACTGTGGATGAGATTTGTCTGTGCTCCTGTGGGGGGAGCCAAGGTGCCCCCCACCAAGGTGGAACCGCGCTGGCTGCAGCTCCTCTGGCAGGAGGCGGCCTGGAGGAAATGGAAGCACATTTTCCGCAGTGGCATTCTGCTTTGTTCAGCTTCCTCCTCGCAGCCCATGGCACGTCCTCCCTCGTGCCAGATGCTCAGAGGCGCAGTTCATTCAAAGAACTCGCTATAAGGCATGAAATAAGCTCCCTCCCTTTCTTTTTCTCTTTAGGCCAGGGTGCTGCGCTGGCTCGTCCTCCTTAGAAAAATATGCAACCTCTAACGAGTTTCCTGACGACACCCTGAACTTCATCAAAACGCATCCGCTCATGGACGAGGCCGTGCCTTCTATCATCAACAGGCCGTGGTTCCTGAGGACGATGGTCAGGTGGGTGTCAAGCAAGCCTGTTCTAAATGGATCTTCCCTACTCCATCTCAGGCTCCTTTCAGTGGATCCTTTATCACGTGCATTGGTTCAGCCATGAAATGCTAATGAGTTGGGTGGATGCCATCAAACCCCCATCACCACATTCCCAGGGAGAGGAGTTTGGGGATTTGGGGGCTAACTGGACACAGAACACAAGAAACACAGACATCTCCTTCCTGGTCAGCCCTTTAGTCCAGTCTGTGCAAAAGGAGAGGAGCCGTGAAGGGGAGTCACTCAGTGGATGTGGATACCTGTTTGGTCGGATATGGTTGCAAAATGAGCTGCAGATTCCATCCGAGCACTGAGCCTGGGTTGTTAGGTGTCAAGTGGAGCATGGACAGGAAGGATTTGCCCAGGTGTACCAGCAGGAGCATTTGTTATCTGAAGTGGTGGCCAGCAGAGATGGGATCACTGATTTGAAATCTGCGAAAGCATTAAATACTCCTCCTTGTATATTTTTGTAGCTTATTTCCGAACAATTCAACAGGCTTTCCCAAGTGCCACGCAGTTGTGGCAGCCATCAAACACAATGTTAATTAACTTCACCACTATTTTTAAACTGTGCCTTTATTGAAAGGGTAATTAAAGCATTATAATGGCTCTTGTCCATAACATGGAAGCAGCATAACTTGCTGGAGGGCCCATATGTTTTGGAACAAGCCATGGGACTCAGGACAAGTAGAGTACTGAATGGAGTACTGAATGGCTGAGGGACATCAGAGAAAGGGGATGCCGAGGAGGACTTACCCCAGGTACTTGACAAGGCTGGTGCCCTTCATCTTTGCTTTAAATGGATTTCATTTGGCTGGCACCTCCTTCAGGACTCTCGGTCCTTCTACATACAATTGAACAGCTTTCTAGTCTGGCATTTGGGGATGAGGATTTACACCTAGAAGAACACTATGAAAAATGGTAGCCGTTGCTTTTCTTTCCAATGTTGAATGAAATGCTAAGTGAGTTCCCTTGTTTCTTCCCCTCTTCAGAGGCGACCTCAGCCTCTCCTTGTTGCTCATGGAAGGGATGGTTACTGAGTGGTTTCAGATGGTTACGGATGTCTATTTATTATGTAACTTGGCCTCCACACACCGGGCCTCTTTTCTCCCCTTGGAAGTCATATGGAAGTCACATACCAGAGCGGCTTGAGAGCATTGTTTACATACATGCATATATTTCTCCTGAGGTTATTACTAGAAAGCTGTGTCACAGTTCAATTGTTGGAAGTGCAATAGGGGACACTCGAATGACAGACCAACAGAGAGATAAAAAATGTGATCCTATCGTTTCAGATACCGCCTCACCAAAATTGCAGTGGACACCGCTGCTGGGCCATATCAGAATCACACGGTGGTTTTCCTGGGATCGGAGAAGGGGATCATCCTGAAGTTCTTGGCCAGAATAGGGAGCAGCGGTTTCCTAAATGACAGCCTTTTCCTGGAGGAGATGAGCGTTTACAATCCTGAAAAGTATGTCGAATGTTTGGTTCTTTCTCAGTAATGACTCGTTCTGGTATTGTGGTCCCTTTCATTCAGACAGAATCACGGCAGACTTAGGTTTTATGCATTTTAGGTGGCTTTTAATGCTAGTTGTAAAAATCTTTTAATACATAAAAGCATTTTCTCCTTGCCAATAAAGAACGTATTTATATAGCTACACGCACATATGTGTGCATATGTGTATGTGTGTAGGCATGCGGATGGATCTGTTTCACCTTCAGTTGGATCAGATGAAGAGATCACTTTGTGGGCTGGGAGGTGGGGTACGAGAGTGGCAACAGGAAAAAGAGAACCGACCCAAGAGACGCTCTTAATGATATTATCCTCCCTTATAAAATTAGGTGTAGTTACGATGGAGTAGAAGACAAGAGGATAATGGGATTGCAACTGGACAAAGCAAGCAACTCTCTCTTTGTTGCATTCTCCACCTGTGTGATCAAGGTTCCCCTTGGCCGGTGCGAACGACATGGGAAGTGTAAAAAGTATGTACTTTGCCTCACTGACCATTAGGAAGTGCTCTGAAAGGAGTCCTAGGTAGCTCACGGCCATCCTCTTCCTACAGAACCTGCATCGCCTCCCGAGACCCATACTGCGGGTGGGTGAAGGAAGGAGGTTCCTGTGCCCATCTGTCACTCAGCAGCAGGTAAAGCCTGAGGCACTGCATTCTCTCTGTACAGTTAACTGCTCGCACACACCACCACCACTCAGCCTTTGTGGCACAGCCTCATCCAAGGGACTGCCAGCCATTCTCCTCCCGTTTCCCATTTCACAGAACACCCCAATATCACATGGCAGATTTCCAATTGATTAATCATCCATCCTCGGGCTGATTAAAAACACAGAGAAAAGGAACACAGTGGGCTTCTGAGTGTTCCCTGGAGAGAGGGACAAGGATGTGCATGCCTTAATCATCGCCATTCGAGAACAGCAGAGAAAAGGAGCAGTTGGGTAGCAATTAGATTAGTGTTGTGGTTTATCCAGCCATCACAAAACTGGCTCCTCTAATTGACCATACAAGGCTGAGGAGAAATTGCAGAGCATTTGTTAAGCGATGCATTTGTACTGCAAGCATGTTGTATACATCCAATAAATCTTTCTCCGGCACTGAAGAACAGTTGACCCTCTTACTCATTAGGCGGTCGATTCTTGGCAGGTGTCCAGCAGATCAGCGCGATCAGGGCAGTCTAACATGCCTGGGAGTTCGGTGCTTAGAATTGTTACCCGCTCTTTGAGTGCTCAGATGGCACTAGTTAAAAGGTTTCCTTCAGTGAATGTGAAACCCAAAATAACACTGGAAAAACGTTCAATGCCTGTCCTTGACAGGTTATGGCAACCCAAGGAAAGTGCCATATGGCAGCACACTTCTTTCTTAGCCAATTTCTTCAACTTCCCCAGATCCGAACGGGGAGCAGAATGGTCCTCACATCACTGAATCTCCTCCAATTTTAGAATAGCTAGACAAATAGACAGAAGGGCACATCATGACCACCACCTGCAGAATATGAGGGAAAGTATTCCCATAATCAGGGCCAATGATACCTGTAAGTCTGACCTGCGAATCCGACTAATACAAAGGGTTGACTTCTGTATATTACTAGACCATCTTTACAAGTAGCGGTATAGACATATTACACTGTTAGTGCTTTGTATCTTTACATGGGACTCTTGACCTGAAGGAGGAAGGATTGCAAAGCACAGTGAGGAACACTAAGAAATGATCTTTCTCTATTCAAGATATAACCAAAAGTATACTCCTGAGGACTGGGAACAGTGAACAAAATACCTGAATGGTTTCAGCAAAATGCACCTCCACATATCCACTGACCATTTGTACTGTTTAACACTTTGTTATTTAAGTTATTGCTAAGCCAAGAAATAGATAAAGGCCTACGAAGGCAAGGGTCTAGGTGAAAGAGAAAGTAGAGAGGAAATGACTTATTTTATTTATTTATTTTATCCTCACCCAAGGACATTTTTCCATTTTTTGTTCAGATATAGTGGGAGGGAGAGAGGGAGAGAGAAACATTAACGTGAAAGGGACACATCAAGTGGTTGCCACCCGCACGACCCAACGAGGGCCGGGGACAAACTGCAACCGAGGTACGTGCCCTTAGCGGGAACCGAACCTGGGACTCTCTGAACTGCAGGCCGACGCTCTAACCGCTGAGCCAAACCAGCCAGAACGAAATGACTTATTTTAAATATACAGACTTCTATACTGCTTGTAACAGTATATTTTAACATTTTAATGTTTAAGAAATGCGCAGGGAATCAGAATATAAGAAGGATATAAATAATGCACAAACTAATTAACTCCTGAATAATATCTGAATCAACTGCTTAAACCATGGCTTCTCTTTGGCTCTTCTCATACATAAGACTCATTTCTGCAAATTTCAGAGATACATTTTCAAGCTGTTATCTACTTATTTTTTGCACCTGCCACTCAATTTATCAAACTGTGTTAGTTGTTTAGTGGAACTAACCCAGGGTAATGACTCACATTATTGAATTTGTTTCTGTTTTTCTCCTCCTTCCTTTTTAAAGACTAACTTTTGAACAGGACATAGAGCGTGGCAATACAGATGGCCTTGGAGACTGTCACAGTAAGTAAAGCTTTTTATCCATGTTTATCATGAGGCAGAGATGCTTTTATCGAATGGCCTAGAAACATTACCCTGCATGTGGGACTGAGTACTGCTGGCACCGAAACATGCATAAGTAGTAGCAACCATCTTCCAAATAGCAAATAAAGAAAAGAGTATGTTTTAAAGCCAATATTATTGTCAGTGTTGTTGCTCTAAATGCTGGCACCTATTTCATTATTATAATGCAGTGGAACAAATTCACTCAAGAAGATATTAATCATAGCAGAGCAGTAAGTTATATCTGCATTTTCATTTTAATATGTTTTTTTTATTGATATTTTGGAGAGAGAAGAAGGGAGAGAGAGATAGAAACATCGGTGTGAGAAACAGCCATCGGCTGCCTCCTGCACGCCCCCTACTGGAGAACAAGCCTGCAACCCCCTGGCGTGTGCCCTGACCTGCAATCAAACAGGGACCTCAGTCCGTGGGACCAGGCTCAGTCCACTGAGCCATACCAGCCTGGCTCTGCATTTTCATTTTAAAGAACCCAGTTTTGTTGTTTTTTAAAATGTGCTATTACACTGTAATTTTTAGCCAAATAATAAAAAGTTTGGACATTGTACTCTAGCTTTTTAATTGAATGGGACTGTTTTAATCTTCTTGAACATATAAACTAACAAAAGTAATTATTTTTTAAATGAGATTTATGCCCGTTAACATTTGCAGTAGAAACTTTTCAGAAATAACCAGCTAAGTACATGCTGTCTCAAAATAGCCTTTTCATAGAAATTAAACTATGCTAATCTCAGAGTTCATTTGAAAAGTTATTAAATGGTGACATTTTAGTTAGAACTTCGCCTAAAGGATCCTAGTCATCCGGTAGTCTGATTAATATAAAAATTTTCCTGAAAATGCTAAGGTGTCATTCAACTTTCTACCTTATCTTTTATAGAGATTAGATATAATCAAGTAAAGAGATATGGCAGCCTTCTCTCCAAATTCTTAGCCATATATTTTTTTGTTTGTTTGCAAATATTATATATTGGCAAAAGCTTATGATGTCTTCACACACAAAATTTAACGAGTTAAGAAATCAGCATAGGAGACAGACAGTGTCATTGTCAGCAGATCTGTGTTACCTTTGTGCAGTGAGACAATTTGATCCATAGATCTTAACCACTTTGATGCCTTAAAACTCCTTTTTCAGGGAACCAGGTTTTGGTTTCTATGTGCGTAAACTTAATTAGCTGACTTTAGTAAATAATTTTCATCATATTTTTATGATCTGGTGGTATGGGCATCTGTAGAAAATTGGGGTGTCAATTTGGATTTCATAGGTAAATATATGAAAAATGTGAAAATGGTTGTTAATATCTCTGTCAAGTGTCCACCACAGCAGTAGGCTCACACCACACCTGTTACTTGGCAGAAAAGCTTAAGGCAGCCTTCGAATCTAGCACAGAGGAGACCCTCAGGTCCCAAGCCAGTGACTTTACTCTTTAATCTCAGCATCAAGCCTCTGGGCTTTCCTGGGCCCTTCACCTTGAATCTCACTCCCGCTGAGGCGCTGAGGTGCCCGCTCAGGGCGGGAGGTAAGGCTGCCTGGACCCCGAGCTGCCTTTCCTAGTGCTTCTCAGCTCCCTGTGCCCCTGCTGGAGCATGACCTACTTCTGTCGGACACACCTGTTCACAGACACTCGGAGGCTTCAGATCGTTGGTGCACAGGATTTTAAGGGGAAATGAGGAAATCGTAATGAGCCAGTGTCAGAGGCTGAGCTGCACACGGAGTGAACCAGCGTTCTGACCGAGCCCCACAGCACGCACACACATATGCGTGTTGCCTTATGTGTGTGTGTATGTGATTACTTTTATTTTTGTTTTTAATTAACTAAAACCCCTGCTGAGTTCAGAACATGGTGAGACTGGACAGTTCCTCACAGCGTGGTTGTGAGGGTGAAATGAGAGAATGTAAAAAAAAAAAGTACTTTATAAGTGTGGTCCAGATGTCACTTATTTTATCCACATATATGGCAGGGCTTAAATTCTCAGAAACACATATAATCGCAGTTACCATTTCTTGACTAACTCGCTTTTTCCCTGCCTCTTGGCAACAAAAGCGGTGACTTTGATGAAACTCACTTGGGGCGGAGATGGGGAAATTGGACCAAATGCAAAGCATCTTATATTACAAGCCAAAATTAAAATGCACTCACTTAGTATTGGGTTCCTATGTTATCATAGTTCTGTATTGGTTCATTCCCACTCGCTGTGTAAGTCGTGCTATGTGCTGTTGGACATATGTAACCTTCTCCTCCCTTTTGTCTTTCAGATTCCTTCGTGGCACTGAATGGTAAGGAAGGCATCACTCATAATCAATTATCAATGAGACTCTATTTAGAAAATCCTGTTTCACTAATCCTCTTCAGTATTTTCAACCTTAGGTTTCTTTTTAAATTAATTTTTTTACCCTCATCATTTTTTTATAGACATTTCAACTCCTCTACCAGATCATGAAATGTCTTACAACACAGTACATGGTCAGTTTATGGATTTCTTCTTCTTCTTTTTTTTAATTCCTCAAGCCACTTATCCTGCTGTAGTTTATAGTTTTCATTCCTAAACATCATGGACCAGATTCTTTGCTACTTCAGGGCCCCAATTCACTAAAATTATTTATAGATTTCATGATGCTTCAAAAATCACCCTGCCTGTATTTGATGTATGAGACCGAGTCCTACGGTTTCATCCATATAACACGAAAGATGCCAACCTTAGGGAATTTGGTGAATATATTTAATAAGTTCTTGAAGGAGAAGAAATTGCTTTTGGACATAAGTATATCCAAGATAAAAGAACAGTGCTTATAACTAATAGGCCATGGCTCTTTAACTGATAGAGTAACATCCCCAAAATGCTGACTTTCAGGACAATACCTTCTGCAGGGGAAAATCTATATGGAGTGAACAGACCAAGTTCTTACTAGGCAAAATTTCAATGTGTCATGAAATTGGCCATTGAAATTTAAGTTCACAAGGAGTATGAGTATTTGACATATTTTCATCAAGATTTGTTTAGAAGGTTTACAAGGAAGAGGGACACAGTGCAAATGATGTGGGAACAGGAGTGACCCCGCTGTTGCTGCTCTCAAGCACAGACACTGCCTGAACAAAGCTATGACGTCCATCAACAGGACACTCTGAGCCATTCATAAGACAAGTTGAAATGGAGTTGAAACATTCCATTTCTCATGTTCCCCCCAAATATTTATTAGGGTAAACTACTCATGTGCTTTTTAAAATAAAAATGAAAACTATGTGGGGTGACAAATTCAAGCTTATGCATTACAGTGGGGACTAGGAGTTTCATTGATAGGCAGACATTTAATGGTATTTGTGGTTAAGAACAGTAACAGTTCTAGGACAGTCTTTTAATGTAGAGGTGGGTAAGAAATAAAGGGGGAACTAAAGAAAAGAATAAAAGAAGAAATCAAGGTGGATTTAGGATTCAAAGAAATAGTTCAAGATGGCTATAAATGTGTCTAATAGCTCTGATAAACGAGCTGTGCAGATATAGAAAACGATGCCTAGTTTCTCCTGATTGCCCCCATGTGAAGTGAGGCAGTGTGGAGATGAACCCACAGAATTCTTCCACCTTTAACATTCTCTCACGTGTGATTCAAGCCAGAATACTAAAGACCAACTACTGGAAGAAAAATTTCTCAGGAGGCAAATGTCATCTAGCTTAGCTTGTCCTTCAGAAAAATAACCCACTTAGCATCTGCTCTTCTCCAATATTATACTTTGCAATCATTTCTTATAATGGAATCATCTTTATCAGATATTGAAAAATTCAGGTCTTGAATCTAATTGAACCAGCAACCTCCCTAGCATCTATCAATTTGTACTAAGACCAATTTTAACTCCCAGGTAATTTCTCATATTGATAGAACAATTAAACTATGGGGTGCTCTTTATGAACAAAAATAATTGTCTTATCTATGCGTTTCTAATTTCCTTTACAAAAGGAAAGGAGCTTATTCATACCTCCACATTTATACCTTAAAGGACACTTCACCCTCAGCTCTTGACCAGTGGTTTCTGTGATGAAACTAAAGAAGAGTTGGAGTACTATATTGCTTTTAACTAGTGATCCTGCCCATTTCAGGCTAAATCTATCCAGGATGGAGTGGTTAAACAATTAATTGATCCTCAGAATGAGGCTGCTCCAGAGAGTACTTAGAAAAATACAGAAAACTTTCTTTTCACAAATTATTGAAGACACGCTTATTTTGGTGTTAATAAGCACAGAATAGGTTTCATGAATTCATTCAGCAAATATTTGTTGAGTGCCTGCTATGTGCCAGGCACGGGACTGGTTGCTGTATTGTATTTGTACCATCAAAGGAAATAGCAAATTGCTTTGTTGTTGTTGTTAATCCTCACCCAAGGATATTTTTTCCATTGATTTTCTTGGAGAGTGGAAAGGAGAGAGGGAGAGGGAGGGAGAAAGAGAGAGAGACATCTATGTGAGACACATCAACCAGTTGCCTCCTGCAATGCACCCCGACCGATACTGGGGATCTAATCTGCCACGCAAGTGCGTGCCCTTGACTGGGAATTGAACCCACAATGCTTGGGCACACAGGCAGATGCTCTAACTACTGAGCAACACCAGCCAGGGCCCAAATTGCTATTTTTAAGAGCATGGATGTAGATTAGAAAGCCAGTCTGACAGTCAGCCCAAAGTGTAGTCAGTCTTCTACCTGTGTCCTTTGAAGGTTTCCATAAGAAGTTTATTGGCTGAGGGCAGGCTCCTAGATTGAACAACCAAACCACAGTTGCCCGAGTCCAAAAAAGGGATCATTTCAATAAACCCCTGCTTGGCAAAAGCTCTGTACACCAGTTTCATAACCAAGAACCCCTTTTTAGTGAATTGGACCCTGCTTATTTTCCTTTTCTCTTCCTCTCTTGTACTGATATAGTGTCTCTTTTGTCTAATTGGCTACAATCATTGTTAACATGTTAGAGTGGTTTAAAGGACCGCTAACCTCTGGACTCACAAAGATTTGTAGATATAGAGAAACGCTATGATGCATATTAAAGTTAACTTTTAAAATCTCTCTCTTTGTATATTATAAGAATAATACATCATGAACTCAATCAAAATGCGGCCTCCCTAATTGGATTACCCAAACAAAATTATAGGTTAGAATTCTATTGACATGTAATACTATATCCACAAATGATTGCCTGTTTTTGTAGCATTATTTTGGTTACAAAGTCTCTTAGGGAACGCACACAAATAATATAGCCTGTAGAATCGGATTCTATGAAGAAATCAAGTGATCTCCTTTTAACAATTTTTAAGCTTGGAGACGTAATCATCATACACCTCTTTGATTTCAAACTAAGGACTGCTGTTTAATGGTCCTTTGACGTGGGGGTTCTAAAATCTGAGAATCAGGTGCTGCTTTCCCCGACTGATTCACCAGCGACACGTGATGCCTGTCCTCAAGCATACGTGTAGAAGATGACAAACCTCCTGTTGTTCTTTTCTTTTTTTTTCTTTTGAGCACCTCAGATGCATGGTTTCTCTAGATTTACATGTAGAAAATGGAGATGTGGTGGGTATTAGACTAACACTTAGCAATAGGAAAGAGCTGATTTCTCCCATTTGTGTAAAACATTTCCCTACCTAACTGCCATCTGGTCCACATTAATACCCTCTCGTAGCCCTAGCTCTCCATCACCAACGAGCTTTCCGCGTATTTGCAGCATATGGTCCAAGAAATCTTTCTACGGAGAATGTGTCCCTTAGGCATATATTTCCCCTAGATTACCGTAGTAAGAAATGTTCTCCCTAAACCGTACTTATGGCATTATCATAAAATTGCCCCTGGAACACAGTTAAATAGAAAGTGCTCAAAACGCATATCAATTCAGGTAAAAGAAACGTTTGCTACTTGGAAGAGAGGCCTTCCCCCCTTCCCCCCTTTCTAACTTCCTGCAAAGCTACTTCTAATTATTTACTTATGCTGGGTGCTGAATTCTCTCGTAGGTTAACTGTATATTTCATTAGAGCAGTGTTGAATTGAAGAGTAGAAAATCGAGGCTATATTTTAGATCTCAATATAAGCAAGAGGAAGTAAAAGTAATTCTGTATTTCTAATTCCAGGTTATTTCCCTACCCTTGTTCTCTTATCAGTGTTATGAGATGAGATCTGAAACCCAGAAATGTAAAAACAAAACCGTAGATTCAAGCATCCTTGAGTTTTAAATGAACGTGTTTTTAGCAGTTGGATATGAACCAGACTATTTGTAACAAAGAGGATGTTTGAAGCTGTGTGGGAGCCAAACACATTCTACACCGAAAGCGGCCTCTTAAATGTTACCAAAGCTTTGCGGTAACTTCTAAGTGGAGTGCTTTCATAGAAACCATTATAGCTTAGATAAGCCACTGGCTGACTTGCTTTTCCCTGCTCTTTTACATATGTCGACACACACACACACACACACACACACACACACACACACATTTCTGTAATTGGCAGTATAAAGTCTCCTGGGAATCCAACTTCCAATAATGGTAAAAAGGAAGAATGCAATGCATTGATCACTATAATCTTTCTTTCTGGTGGCCAGTGTTTTATTTAACACGTACATGGTGATCACAGCCCAAGGTTGAAGCCACCTGTGAACTGTCCTGCTTTCTGCCAAAGGCACCAATTACACATTCACAGTAGGTGCTCCGATGTCTTTCTAAAAACAACTCAAGAGGTTGCTCTGGGTGAAATGGTTGAATAAACCAAAGACTATTTGAAAACCATAGAGAGCTTAGATTTTGTTTCTACCAGAAAGGACAGGTGGTGGGGCTTCTTTAAATCACTGTGCCAGTTTAGATCAAAGCACCTACTATGAGCTGCGGGTAACCTTGTGGAATGAGGGCAGAAAAGCTTAGGAATGCATTCACAGGAAATGTCCAGGTTCTGCCATAATTCCCAGACTAGCCGTTTTTCTTCTAACATCCTATCACAGGCTATTTGGATCTCAAAAAGCTATTTCTTTCTCATCAAAATCATATCAGTCAGTGTGGCCTCAAAAACAACCTCTCACGAGCATGACTCATAAAACCATGAAACTATCATTGTTGAAGTAAGACACAAAAGGCAAAGGTCATACAGCACGGGGCATGTGAGGCCTCCATTCCAGTGAAAAGAAGGTGGGGGCAGAGCCCTTTGGAAAGCAGGCACATCTCCCAGAAAGAGAAATGCCTGTGACGCTCAGCTGAAGCTAGATACATCCTCCCTGGGAAAGGCTCGGGACAGCTGAGCTGTTTGTGACAGGGGAGAGGGTGGTCCACACCCATAAACCTCCCCCGTATGTCACAAACAGTGTCCCCAGAGCGGACAATTCTGCCTTTGGGGATACCAAAGGATCCTAATATTTCTTGAGCACCTACTATGTGTCAGGCACTGCTAGGTCTTTTCACCATTATGTCACTTTCTCCTCCCAACACTGAGAGGTAAGTGGCATCATCCCCATTTTGTGCACAAGGAAAACCAAGGCCCACTAGTCAGAAGCAGAAATGGATCTGACCCTTTATCCTCTAACTATAAGTTCAAGAAGTCTACCACTGAACCCCCCCTCCCCCCCCCCAGTCTTCTTCTGATTTCCGGGCCAATCTCCTTCCAGTCCTACAGCCAGCTGGGGTGTCCAGTCTGCTGGCCTCTGAGCTAAGGGAATGTGGGTGTCTCCAGTGATGTTTTCCCTAACTGTATTTGTGATGAAAACAGGGCACTCCAGTTCCCTCTTGCCCAGCACCACCACGTCAGATTCGGCAGCTGGAGACGGGTATGAGTCTAGGGGAGAAATGCTGGACTGGAAGGATCTGCTCCATTCACCTGGCAGCACAGACTCTTTGGGGGCAGTGTCTTCCCATAATCACCAAGACAAGAAGGGTAAGGCCTTGGAATTGCCTCTTCCTCTGGGGGGAGAGGGAGGGAAAGTAGGGAGGACTATGTAACTGCTTCCAGCTGAATCAGAGCAAGATTTAAGGAACCTCCAAGAACACTATGATTAAAAGGCATCTCAAAAAAGACTGCAACCCAATCCTCTTTACTAGGCTCGATCCTAAATTATTGCCCGAACGAGGAGAAACCACACAAAACAAATAACACAGCCTCTAAGCTTCCTCCACCCAAAAGAGGTGGGGCTTGGCCCAGTGCTGATGCTGGCTCCTGAGATCCTTTCCACTCCTCTTCTGTAATCTTTGAGTCCTGTTTTCACACCATAGTGGAGTGGAATGCAATGCATGAGGGCTTTGGCAAATGCACGTATGCCAAGCAAAGGCCCGTTTAATCAGTGAATGGAGACATAGCAGGGCACAGTCTGTTCTGGCTGTAGCATCTCTCGCTCTTGCATGGTACTGAATTTGAATAGAGCCATACTGTAATTGCCTTTACAGGACAACAGCTAAAACAAAAATATGTTATCTAACCAAGCAGAATTGCTATGCATTTAAAATGGAAGGGAAGCTGTACTAGATGAAAGGGACTCGACTGTGAACTGTCCTAAATTCTCCCTTGCTTTCTTTGCTCAACTGGAGGCAGGAAGTGTCATCTTTTTTCTTGCCATTTGCTGCTTCTGCTAACACATCCTACTTTAGTTGCAGCTGCAACCAAAGAGGCCTTTACTTGTCCAAAAAACAGTCTTGTAAATCAGAGACTGAAAAGCCCAGTGATGTTGCGAGCTGTTTCCCCCCATTCAGAATTGTTTACTTCTATGTGTTTTCAAGAGTTTCATCCCAGCGGGTTTGAGTCTTGAGGGCACACCAGCCGCAGGGACCCTTGGAAGACAGTCTCCATCACGCCCTCCCTCGGGGTTTTCTGTATACCTGTCTTTACTCTGAGAGGTTTTCTAGGCAGACTTGCATGCCACATGCCCGTCCCCTTTTTGCATCTCACGTCCTGAGAGTGCTGTACACGCTGCTTCTCTCTGTGCCGAGCCAAACAGCCCTTCTAACTTGTCTTTGAGCATGTCCCTTAATTGACTTTATTCTTCTTCCGTAACTTCTTATTAATGTGCCCTGCCCCAAATCTTTTTTTCAAAGTGGCTTTTGTCTCAGCAGCCCCTTTAAGTTGGAGAGATCCTTGCATTTAGCCATACCGAGAAAGTGCCAGGCCGATTTGCAATGGTACAGAACTGTCGCGCAGGCCACAAGCCCTAGCATGCGCCATGATTTGTTCTGTGTGGCTCCAGACCGCAGATGTATTCATCTTGGCCAGGTTCTCAAGAAGACACAACTCAGTAAAAACACTTTGTTGTTGCCCACGGCGACTTTCTAAAACACCAAACAGCCTTTCCAGGAAAGCATTAACTACGTCAACCAAGTATCTAGCTGTTGGTTACAGTCATTTTCTCTTCCCTGAGACCTGTGGCTCAAATGTTCTCCAATGGTGAAATCCCCCAAGGAGGTCATCAAAGAGTCCAATGAACACTGTGACATCATTTTAAAATTCGGCATTGTTCATTCTCTTGGGTCTTACGATGCATGTTGACAAAGCTGGAAGCAGGCTACAAATTGTCAGACAATGGTGGCAGAGGTGACTGCATGGGTGTTAACATGACCACTGTTCTCGTGCTATTCTCTCCTTGCCTTGCCCTGTCAAACCTGAGTTTGATTGTCGACAGTTCCGTATTTGATGGGGCAAAGACAATGAGATGCTGTGCAGACGTTTGGAAAGATGTAGCTTTGATGTTCCTTTCACCATGATTTTGATGATTTTAATTTCCATTTTGCTCCGAATCGTTTCTGTTGAATGATCATGATTTCCTTTGATCTTTTGTTTTCTTTTGCCAAGCACTGTGTGTGATGATTTGGTGGTGGTGTTATTCTGTTGGAAAAGTCCTGTTTCTTTTCTGACTCATTTTGACGTTCCTTCACTTGACCCAACCTGTGATCCCTGCGCTTCTTTCTGTCGCATTCCCCGACGTGGATGCCTCAGCGATGTCACATCCGTGTGTGCAGCCTCTCCTGGGACGCAGGAGTGTCATGGGTTTTCTGAGGGCCTCTGGCAGGTGCTCTTTTCACTGGGTCGATTGTCTCATGGGAATGTGACATTTGTATGCGCCAGCTTTAGGGGCTAAATATACTCTGGAATTTTTGCTAAAATACTGCACATTTCCCCACTAAGCAGAAAATGTGTCCTCTGGTCAACTAGCTGAGGAGTCAAGTGTCCAAGACCCTTTTTATCTTGGCCACTGGAGGGGAAAAATAACAGTGAGCAGACTAGCCCACAGCTCTGCCCTGCAGACAAGCTGACCACCAATGGGCTAGTCCCCTCCTCTGTCCTACCTCATCCTCCAAACAATTCTGCATTTCCAGAGTATGTTTGCTTGCCTTTCCTTTCTTTTCCTTGCTGTGTCTTTCATGTTGGTTTAATCCTGTGTGTCCCTCACTTTCTGTTAAAGCACCATTCCCAACCTTGCAATCTAACCCCCTTCTGCTGCCATTGTTCTCAGCCTCCCCTTTCAAAACAATAGACTCAAGCCCTCTGCCCCTCTGTGGGGTGTTCCAAGGCACTTTCCTTCTGTACTGTGAGTAGCATTCTGACGTCGTATGTATATGCAGTCCTATTAACAGAGCGTGAGAGGAGACCTGCAGAGCACACAGAAGCATTATCACAGCAAATGAAGCAATTTTCTCTCTCAGTAACTGGCCTTGTCCTTCATTACCCCACTGGCCTTGTTTAATGTCTCTTGTCCTTGCTGCTTTTCTTTCAAATTGCCTGCTATCTTTCAAGCCCTAGATTCATTAGCAAAAACACAGCCAACTGCTCTGGTTTATCTCTGGGGCCCTAGATGTCTGGAGCCTCTAGAGCCAGCCCTTGAATCGCCAAGCTGATAAATTAGATGCCGCCCTGGCTACTTCTTTCTTAGCTTTGCCACATTTAAACATATATATTATTTATTCTTCCTATAACTATTGAGGAATAGTAATCAGTAGTTACAAAGAGGCTCTAATCACATGTGAATGAGAAAGACAGTCCTGTTTATTTAAATCTGGCTTGTCTCTCCTCACCACCACCCCTTCCCACAGCAAAAAAAAAAAAGGGAGCTTTCTTTTTTAGGTTAAGTGATACTGAGAATTAATAGTCACTCTTGTGCTTCTCGTTTCTGACCAAAAGTAACAATACCATAAAACCTGATTTCTAAGAAGACTGCAAGATATGTGAGGAAATTAGCCATGTACAGGTCCTCCAAGAGAGCTGTGAAGCATTAATATTGTAAAATGCAAATGCTGACCATTGGGATACAAGAATAAATCAGGAACAGAAGAAAATCTTCTACTTCACACTTTCGTTCAAAGCGTTCTTGTGAGCTCTCAGAAAATAGATGACTTAGTCAATATGTACAGAGATGTTCCCATGTGATTGGAAATGCCAGAATTGTAGTATGTGTATGTATTTTGGGAAATCGTTCAAGTGAGATATTATCACACTCTTACATTTAGTCAAGATAGGCTTATTATAGACAAGGAAAAGATGCAGAAACAGAATTTAAATAAGAGATCAAATGAATAATTTAAGCTACAATGTACAGTAAATGTTAAGTATATTTTAATCAATGTCCAAGCTATTTGTGCAAGCAATTTTTAGTCCGGAAATAATAGTCCAGTAAGATTCATAAGGTCTATAAAGGATAATGAGCATATTGTCCACACTTCATAACAATCCTGAATGGGATTTTATAAATCACAGGGTTTATTAACAATCCCCTTTATAGTCAATTATTTATTCCTCAAATGCACCATAGCCCACAGCAGAATTGCCTCCGGGTTGGACACGCAGCACCTTACAGAAGATGGTTTAGGTGTCTCGGGGACACCCTGACTTTCAAGAATCGTGTGGTGGAAAGTTACACCATTTTCATTTCTTTCAGTCTCGGGTATGTCCAGGAAAAAGTCTCAGTTCGGTGCCCTATCATTAACAACTCCCTAAACTGCTACTCCCTCTTTTTGACAAGAAAGAACTGGCATTAGGTTGTGGGCTTGGACTTGTAGCCGGAACTAGCCAGGCTAACATTGCTTTGCTTTCCATTACTTTTATTTTTATAGTTACCTTCTATTTATGAAAAGTGACACTTTTTTTTTCCATTTATGATAATGACACAAAGTTTCCATTTGAAATACATTCTAAAGGTAAAGAAACTGTAAGTAAATGATCTAGTCGACGAGATTCATTGGTAGCACTCAGTTGCAGCATAGGTAGCTGAAGGACTCAAATTCGGGTAACTCTGGCGTAGAGTAATTAAAAGAGTCCACTGAGGATTAAACTACTACCAAAACTTTGCTTCTGGCATTTGGGAGAACAAGATTTAATAACCGCTATCCCTTCTGTTGGCTGGGCTCTAAACGCTGCAATTTTATTATCTAGTGCTCTTCTGATTTCTCCTCTAACTATGGAGCTTTTTTGATTGGAAATGAAAAGTTTGGTCAAGGAGGAATTTCAAGTAAAATGAATTTAAACTAAAAAAAAAAAAAAAAAAAGAGTCATTCCAGGCTTGTTAAGCATCTGGTGAGATGTTTCGCCAGACAGCAGTGAGCAGCCAAGTGTGGACTACAGCTAGTTATTACCCAAACTGTGGCCTGGGGGGGACTTTACCTTCAGCGCTTTGCTGTTTTTCCCAGATCTGTGAGGACTGTGTGTTACGGTGCATTCCCCTGGCCTGGCAGTAACCTACACCTGACCCTTCTTTCCCCTTTCTCTCATTCAAACTTCCATTTCAATAATCTCCAGTGTTTAAAAGCTAATGGATTGGGGATTTTAAAGCATCCCAGTTCTCCCGATGAGGAAAGGGATTTCTTACCACTCCTATTGAGTCATATGTAGGTAATTTTATATACGGAAAAGGTTATTGCTGATGACAGTTAATAAAGGAAGGAAAATAAGCTTCCCTTCTTTTCCTAACTCCTTAACGTGGGTCACATTTTCTCTGCCATGTCTTCAGTACAACTACCATAACAAAAATGTTTTCTAAAGCTTCTCAAACAAAAATTTTTGCTGGCTCTATAGCACAGTATCGGATGCCAATAAGGAGTTAGAGGCCATACTAGAGATAGACATAGTTCCTATCCAAGAACTATCAAACCAGCAGACAGATGAAGTACACACAGACTAGGAAATGCACCAAAAAGCTTTTACGACCACCACCGTCTTTGTGAACAAGGCATAACTACACAGCAGGTTTGAGAGAAAGATAATAGACAACTTGGCTAAACACATCAAGGACATAGCACTTGGAAACAGTTTTTCAGTCCCTTTTCTTTAGTCTTTCCCTGCAGTCCCAGTATTATACAGTCATGTATCACTTGACGGGAAGGAAGGAGAAAAGAGGGATGTTTGGTATAGGGTTCATATTTAAAATTTCTGTGGAAATGCTGGCAAACTCAGCCCTTTAATGCAAAAACCAGCCTGAGCTTTATTTACAAAAACAAAAAACTAAGCCCATGATAATTTGCATAAGCTTCTATAAGTAAAACCTATAGTATCACAGCCATTTCTAAATGTGATGATTGAACAGGACAGTCTACGAGAGAATCCAGAGAAAGGGCTTCTGTCGGGTGAGGAAGTCTATGTGTGGGAGGGACATGGAGCTGGACTTCCAGCCAACAATTTCCCCCTCAGCTGACCCGGTTAGGAACATCAAGGTCAGGGCCAAGGACAACGCGGGATGGGGAATTGGTTGCTATTGTTTTAACAATCTTTTAAAATTAGAGTTCATTTATTTCTGTTTTTGAGGGTGAGAGAAAAGGTATCCATCAAAGTTCACAAGAAACTTGATCTCTAAGTTGCCATTGTTGCCGGTAATGAAAAATAAAACACAGTTCTTGAAATTCAGTCCATTAGTATTTTTTTTTCATTTGTACATTATATGCTATAACTTCCCCATAAAGGTTTAGTATCATTTTTATTACTATCTGTTAAGCTAGTTTAATCTCCAGAAGTTTAGAGTGAGTCTAAAGAATATTTGTGGGGATCATTAGAAGTACATGATTTGGGGGTAGACGAGGAGGATTATGAGGTAAAATATAGACCGCCTGGTTAAATTTGAATGTCAAATAAACCATGAATAATTTTTAGTGTAAGTATTCCTGCATATTAAATGGGGCATACTTATATTAAAATATTATTATTTACTTGAAGTTGAAATTTAACCAGGTATTCTATATATTTAGTTGCTGCCTGGCAATCCTATGAAGAGGTTACTCTTAACTTATTCAGTGAAAATACAAAATCTGATCTCTAGATTACATTTGCCCTTTAACTCTTAGAATAACCCATATAAGAGGAATTAAAGTAAAAATGTAATTCTGTGAAATATATTTAATTTCAGAGAATTATCACTAACAGTTATGTGTTTGAAATATAAGAACTTAATGATCACTGACGGCCGGCTTTCAAATGCCACTTTTAAGTACAGAAGGCTCAGAAATCAAACTGTTCCTAAATAAGGGCATGGTTAAAACTTCTGGCGCTTCCTAATTCTATTTAACTTCACGTTTTAAACAACTGTTATATTAATCATATTTTTTTTCCCCTTTTTTGTGTGGCTGTGTTGAATTGTTTTCCCATTTCTCATTTCCATGGCTTTGAAGGGGATGAACTGGAATCCAAACTGCACTGCAAAATAATAGTGTAACAGTGGGGACAATAAGCCTAGCCTTCAAGAAAGGCACGTCAGCAGCCTTCCCTCAGGTCTGTCCCCGGGCCTTCAGCAGACACTCAGCCAGCGGCGTCAAACATGAGCCCTGTGCTGAGTGTGACAGTAGATACGATCTGAAGTCAACATAAGCCCCGTGCTCCAGAAGCTTCCAGTTCAGCAGGGGATGCACACAGGTGACCTGCGGGCTAGCCGACGAGGCGGAGTGGAGTCTGAGAGAAAAAGGAGGAGAGAGGCGCAGGCCAAGTGCTGGGAGAGGAAGGAGACACAGCTCATTCCAAGTCGAGGCTATGGGAAGGCCTCGCAAAGTTTTGAAGGCAAAAGGGGGGCGACATTCCAAGCTACATAAGTGACATGACCAAGACACAAAGCGATTCAAGGGCAGAGTGTAATGATGAAGAGGCAAGCAGCGTGCTGTGATGGAAGGGATAAGCTCTACAGAGGGCCAGACTGGGAACTGAGCTTCCTGGGATCGAGATCGCACTGACAGTATGGAGCCTTAAAGGCCATGCTACGGGGGGTTGGCTTTAGCTGTAGGCAGTGGGGGGTAGGAAGGTGGAAGGATGGAAAGAAAGGGACCAAACGAGGTAGGAGAGAGGGAAAGGCAGAGATCAAGAGACTGGTAGATGACAGACACACACTAAGTTGATTATCCAATCACTCTGGGATGTCAGTTACATAGACACAGTAAGTTTGGGACGTGACGCTCAGCGTCAGGTTTGGATCTGAAGCATGTGGACATCACTGCCCTTTCCCGGTAGAGCCCCAGACAAGGTGAACTCCACCCTCGGGCTTCTCTGTCACTCTAGTTAAAACACGGAGGTGCATGGTGCGTGGAGTTTTCATCCAGAACAGGGTTTGAAACCAGGGAGACTGAGAAAGAAATGATAATAGAATCCAGGGTGCTGCCATTTATTTATACTATATTAATATTTCTTTGTCACCTACCGGAAAAGGAATTTATCTGTGGTCTCTGGCTCTTTGAAGACCTGAGGAAAAGGACAGTATGAGGCCAGGTGCTGAGCTGTCATAGATGCCCTGGGAGTTTCCACGTGAGTGTGTGCGGGGAGCAGGGAGGAGGACGGAGAAGCCCGTGTAGAAAGCTGAAATTGTTCTTCCAGCAGCTCAGGCAGAGACATGGATTTGATCTCATTAATTCTGGATCCTCTTGACAACTTGCTGAATTTATCTAAGGTCTTGATGAGATTATTGTGGAAAGGGTAGAAGAAAAAATAAGTTAAATGTCAGCCACGTAGAAAACTGTTTCATCTCCCTGCCTCTCTGAATCTGCACACCAATATTTAAAGTTTCTTCCTAGAGATACTAATTAAACCTTTTTTTCACCTAACATCCATTTTTCTTTAGAAAAAAAATTGAAGGACTTAAATTGTGATTATGATGACTTGAATTTTTTTTTTTTTTTTAAATCGGCAACTTATACCTTAGGGTATTTAAAAAATCAAAACTTCTACAGGTGCTTCTTACCTTGAATCTATAGCCACTTTTTCAAGCAACATCCCCATTGACATGCATTCATTTTGCTCCACCCTTTCCCTGAAAATCTCTTTATTTCATTTCTCTCCTATTTTGTACACAAACACACACACACAGTGACAGAGGTTTCTGACAGCTTAATGGGACTTTCAAGGACTACAGGGACTAGGTTAGGCATGATCTTATTAACTGAACATCTGGAGTAGTTAAAAATTTGCTCTCTAATTGGTTCAACTGCACTGCGTTCATCTAGAATTTGATTTGTCCTAACAGTAAAACTGTGAAGAGTCCTTTGTATTTGGAATCACGTACAATAATGGAAAAAATAACATTAGCTTTGTAATAAAACTTTCTGATAGCCTCATTTCCTAAAGTTAAAATAAAAAAGGTGGTTACAAGTTTGACTTTGCACACCTCGCTGCTCCATAGACAGAGTAGTCTAACGAGGCAAAACAGTAGAAACTGGGAAATTTCCTGAGGACATTTTCTCTTTTTTTTTTTTTATCCTCAACCGAGGACATGTTTCCATTTTTTGTTCAGATAGAGCGGGAGGGAGAGAGAGGAAGAGAGAAAGAGAGAAACATCGATGTGAAGGGACACATCGAGTGGCTGCCACCCGCACGACCAACCAGGGCCGGGGACAAACTGCAACCGAGATACGTGCCCTTAGCGGGAACCGAACCCGGGTCTCTCTGTACCGCAGGCCGACACTCCAACCGCTGAGCCAAACTGGCCAGGGATCTTTTCTTGACATTATATATGAGAATGGCCTCAAAAGTGGCCAGAGTTGCTCAAAATACAAAATTCATGCCATTGCCATAGAGAGGAAGGGGACAGAAGAGCCGTGTTCTCGTTGGGTCCCGGGGAGATGCAGGCAGTAGGCACAGTCCTGTGAGCGCATGGCTGCACTGGGGGCCCGAAAGGATGCACGTGAACCCGTCACCTTAACTCGCTGAAGGGCCTGAAGTAAACCAGTGAAATGCAGTTGGATGTATTCAACTATATCGGATGCACAGTAGATGGGATCTTAATCGGCGTCGGGAAGCTCATTATGAGCAGTGTGAAGGTTTGTCATCCTTAATTAATATTTTTTAAGCTCTCGGAAGTCTACAGCCTGAAAACTGTCTCTGTGAAAAGATTCTTTTTAATTGGATAATAGGAATTTCTCACTCCAATTATTTTTAAATTTCATATTTCTTTAAAGGATGCATTCTTTTTGGAATATGTATCTGTGGGTACATTTCTTCAGTGAAGGCAGGGGCAGTCACAATGAGCTGTGTGGAAATAATGGAAGTTCGGTGTAGTCGCCACTGACAGTGCTTTATTAGGAGGGAAAATGATGTCAAGAAATTTATAGGGCAGCAAACTGCATTACGCCTAACCTTTTGGACATATTAAAGCTTGTCATTTCCAGTCTTACAGCTTCTTGTTATTCATAAATAATAGATAACACTGGACACAATCATCTGACATTTGTTAAGGTAATAAATATACCCTAAGTGCTGACGGGTCTTGCACTCCGTGATTTAAAAGCACACAGCAGAAATGTAATGTAATTTGAAATGTCTTATATAATTCTATGGATTTGCAGATTCAGTTCAGCTCAGCAGATCTGCAAGACCTGAGCTCCAATGAGTGCACTGTTGTTTTATTATAAAGCAGGATCTTAACTTGGGGAATGAACCATGAACTGGGTCCCTTCCTCAATCCAGAAATATGAAGGAAAAAAATCTTCCTGAGTTTTATTCTTGATGGTTGTGTGTTGCTTGAAGGGAGTTGATTTCAAGGTGACATGAAGTGCAGGCGTCTAAAGAAGGGTGCTCTAGTTAATAGTGAGTTCCCACTGAGATTATGCTGCTTCTGTGTCTGGGAACCAGTCCTGACTGGGTTGATCCAGTCTGGGACCTATCTGATGGCCCCTGTGACAGAGATGGGGAGCAGCTGAAATTCCCTGTGTCTTCATGCTGGGGCAGATAAGGAGACCACTGACATTCTCCCAGCAGCTTTGGGCTCTAACAAATTGGGTTGATTCTGTGACAGGAGCAGAGGGCAAGGTATTGTAGACTGCATGTCAAGCCTTTGTCAGGTACCAAGGGAAAGTGTTAGGGATTTGTCTTTCTAATAAAATCACATCCATCTTGTATTCTTTGTCAGAATAAAGTAACCACAGTAAAGAGATGGTCACACACGAGACCCATACTTTGAACAAAGACTCATACTTTGAACATTTAGTCACTTAAAATCTGGTTATATACTGCCTCAGTGGTGTTTGAGGTTGGACTTGAACGCTAAACATCATAGATGCATTTTCTGGAATACTGTTCATGTCATTTAGGGCAGTGTGTCTCAAGCTTCTGTGAACATAAGAATCATCTGGGAGCCTTGTTAAAACACAAATTTCTGAATCCCAACTCCAGAGATTCTGATTCAGAGCGTCTAAGTAGGACCTAGGTAATTATTTCTAGCAAGTTACAGGTGATGCTGGTGCAGAGTAGCACTGATTTGGGACACTTTCCAGTTGCTATGAGCTACCTTATTTAAGGTTACTCTCCAAGAGTTTACTGTATTTTTAAATCCTTATTTTCCACTCTTGCTAAACATAATTGAACCCAACCAAAGTGATTCATTAAAATAGTCTATCTTGGACCCTGTCAAAGGCAGATTAACTTGTCACAAATTCTAGAAACACTTCCCTTACGTTATTAATTGAGCATTAATATGTGTCCTGCACTATACCAAATGCTCTATAAGCCTTCATTCACTTAATGTAATCCTTCCAACAACACTTATCTCATACTCGACCTACTGAGGCTTAGAAAGATTGGGTGACTTGCCCAAGGTCACACAGCTAGTTAGTTATAGAGCCAAGACTTAAACCCAGGTCTTTATGACCTCCAAGTTTATGTTCTTAACCATTAACACCCAGCCTCATCTATAGCCTAGATCCTAAGGACTCTATTTCTAGCAAGTTTAAGTTGTCAGTTTTAGGAGTTTTCAAACAGGCCTGTTTTCTCATATTTGTATTTTGCTTGCTTTGTAAAGAAAAAAAAAAATCAAAGCCTGCAAATAATACAAAGAATCACCTGAATTTCACAATTATATAAGGATATCCTCTCCCCCATTTTGCAGCTCTGATGCCATGTGAGAGAGCAAAGGGAAAAGATGGGACCAGGAAGCTGGACAATAGAAATTGTCTGGTTTCAGAGATCACTTAGATGTTGGGTTTCCAGTGTTATTAGAAAGAAAACCTCAAAAAAAGGAAAATAAACCATGCAACCATTACTAAATCTTTGCCCATCTGAAATAACCATTATCTTTAGAAAGACAGTACTAATTCTAACACATGGAGCCAGAGACCAACATCCCGGGGCATGGCTTTTCAAGATTAACTTATCATGACACCCAGTCGGCACGCCAGTCCCTCCCAGCGCCGCGCCCCAGCGGCCGTGCCAACTCCGGCCGTGCAGCCGAGGACGAACCGTGCGCTGAGCGCTCCGATTGGCACAAAGGGGGGCATGAAGCTGTTTCTCCCCTTAAAAATATATGAAATCAAATGACTTTCATGCTCATTCTCCCTTTACTTCCCGTGATGGTCTCCCAACAACGACAAAGGGCATCCTCAGAGGCGAGAGAACTGGAAAGGGATTCATCCGCGGGCAGCCACCCAGTAAGCACCGTTCCAGTGTGTCCGTGTTCGAAAAATAGCTTCTGAACTGAGGAGGTCCCGCAGCCAGAAAGCTGCCTTTACTTTGGCATCGCCTGTCACTAACTTGATCATCTTGAAGACCATGGCCCCTCCCAGCACCTAATCTTCAGCCTCCTGTAGGCAGAGGGGGTAAAAAAATAAAAATTAAAAAAAAGAGGAAAAGGAAAGTTTGAGTTATAAACTCTGAGCCCATTTCCATGGCTGCTGGAGTTTCAGTTTATTCCTCAGCCATCTGGTTCACATTATGCCGTAAGACAAGAAGAAGGCTGCTTCCTGCCGAGATAACCACAGAGAGCTGCCACCGCACTTTCAGTGTGGTCATCGCCATGGGGGAGGGGGGGCTCTGCAGCTAGATTGTCTCCAGTCGGGGTTTTTCCCCTATTTATTTTCTTCTCTCCGTGATAGGGATTACAGCGGGCCCTCTGTGGTTAGCGGCCATGATGCTGGCCCATAATTAGTTCATTCATACTGCCTTGCAGGACTGTAAGCCTGGCATTTTGTTGCAATAAGATTTTCAAACAAGAGAAACTGGGTTGTTAGATTCCATTCACCCAAGTTGTTATGAGGATTTCAAGGAAATTGTAGGCTTGTCTTACTCTAAAGCAGAATCAAGAGTCTATTTTTAGGGGATCCTACTCCGAGGCTTTTCTTGGTGTTTTGCCATCTTTCTGAGCTCTCAGACCCAACACGAACCCTGCTCTGGCTCACAGTGGAGGAAATGTCCATCCTCCTTTTTGCCTTTGCAGATTTCTCTAAAGGACACAGAGAGGCTTTGTTGTCTTTGTGGTTACCAGGTCTGATTTACACAGATGCCTATTAATCACTTCACTATGGAGACAGACACATCCATCATATCACAGTGGCTCTGAGACAGGCAGTCCAGTGAGGGGAAAGTATGCACTTAACCATTTCGAGGTACTGGCTGCCTAGCTCTCATACTTAGCAAGATAAGTGGGGGCAGATGGGTAGGGCTCTTCCCTGGTATTTAGCTTAGTAGGTGCAATTGATTTTAGGTGCGGTTTTGTTTATTTGTTTTGCTTCATTTTTTGAAAGGACAGATAAATCTACCTATTTCTGTAGGATGCAGGGGATAAGTATAGTTGAAGACAGTTTTAATTTTAGAAACAGTAATAATAGATTCAGGTAAACTAGCTATGCTTTTAATGCAAAGATATTGACTCTTTGAAGCCAGTTTTTCAATAATGGACTCAGCGTAGAGCAAGTAAGCTGAAAGTGAACTTTCTTGGGAAAGAAGACCTTAAAACTGCAGGCAAATTAACCAAGAACTTTCCTTCCAAAACTGGCATGTCTTCTACACATCTTTTTGAGTCATTCAAGGTTTTCTCAGCCTGCTTCCAAATGTGTTTAATTCTCGCTCTTATTTTCCCTCTACAAATACTCATCATTTACTACTTATTTAACAGGTACTTACTAAGCATTTTTTATGCCTGGGGACTGAGTCGTAAATCTCTCCTTCCTAGAGCAGCCTAGGTGAGAAAAGCAAACATAATGCAAGTATCATAAGAGTGATGATTTTAGGATCGAGCAGCACAGAGTTCAGGACCCTTGTAGGAGGAAGAGCTGACCTAGTCTGAGGGAGTTGGAGAAGGCGTCTTCATTTAGCTAAGACCTAAAGGAGCAAATCAGAGGAATAGAAGGTAAGCAAGGATATTCCAGACGAGAGCACAGCCTGTGTGAAAGGTCAGAAGCATGTCAGAGCATAGCACAGTGCCAGATACCGAGAAGAGACTAGAAAGGAATTAGACCATTTGCCAATAATGAGCACAGCCTTCACTTTCTTTCCCTTGATGCCTTGGTTCTGGTGTCTCCACTTCAGCTGACATCCTATGAATTTATTTTTCATTAATCCTTACCTGAAGATATGTTCGTTGATCTTAGAGAGAGAGGATGGGAGAGAGAAAGAGAGGAGAGAGAAACATCAACAGGTTGCTTCTTATACATGCCCAACTGGGGATCAAACCCCACAACCTGTATGTGCCCTGACCAGGAATCAAACCCACAACACTTTTGGTGATGGGACAATGCTCCAACCAACTGAGCCACCTGGATGGCATGACACCCTATGAATATTTAAGTCTTAGCTCGAATGCTACCTTCTACATAAAGCCTTTGCCCATAATGAAGTAGAAGTGATGTATCTCCTGGTTCTTCCACACTTTGGAAGTAGTTTAGGTATGAGCACCTGCCTCTTTCTCCCCTCCTGGATCACAGGGTTGTCTCCCTAGCACCTAGCACAGTGCCTGAGTTCATGCTCAGAAAATGTTGGCTGAAGACAGCCACCAAGATGCTTGGAGCTGAAACCTTGTTATACTGGGGGCATGACAGTAAAGGAACCAAAAACATCACAATCCAATCCCAAATTAGGAGAGCCTCTTTCCTGGGGTATATTGTTCCAGAGCCTGGTGCTGGGCTCCTCGTGCAAACTAGGCAATTGTAGAGAACCTGCCAGCAAGGCAGCCAGAAACCATTTCTTAAAGAATTGAATGTTTGGCCCTGGCCAGTTTGGCCCAGCAGTTAGAGCACTGGCCCATGGACCAGAGAGCCCCGGGTTCGATTCCCTCTAAGAGCATGTACCTCGGTTGCAGTTTGCCCCGGCCCCAACAGGGTTGTGTGGGTGGCAGCCAGTTGATGTGTCTTTCTGACATTGATGTTTCTCTCTCTCTCTTCCTCCCTCTTTCCCTCCCACTCTATCTGAAGACAAATGCAAAAATGTCCTCAGGTGGGGATAAAAAACAAACAAACAATGTAATGTTTGAAATCTCAAAATGCATTGACATGGTCATCATAAAAAAATCAAAACTGTGTTGGACTTCCTCTTATTTTATAGCTTATAATTGTTCTTATTTTGAATTACATAGTGCGGGGCCTGGTGGGCAGGGTTGTTCTTAATCTTTTCATTACTTCAACCTCTACAGCCCTATAAACTGCCCCTTTGAGACCTTCCTCCAGCATCTGAAAATTCTCTCACCTCAGAAGAAAAAAAAAATAATGGCGATTCTATTCTTTCTCAGTTTTGCCAATTTAGGCATGATTTCAGAGAACTCTCTAAGCCATTGTGTGCCTTGCTTCCTGCAGTAGGAAGGTGGAAAGAATAAACCATTTAGCACCTCATGACTGCTGAGAAATAGCTTGTGGTTAATGAATCAATGCGAAGGATTTTTCAGAAAATGTTTTCATTACTAATGCCCCATTTTCGATTGATGAGTAGAAAACCCATCTCTACCAGGGTTGGTAGAGAAGCCAACTCTGATTGGTCCCTCTCTGTACCAAGGCCCTCCCACTTCCCCAGGGCTGCCCTGAACCCTTTGCACAGAGGCATTTGTTTCAAATTATTCAGTTCCACCTGAACACCCTCATCTCTCTTGGAATTATCCCAGAATGAATTTCTTCTCATCTTTAAAATAGCTTCTTTCATTATTTTGAACAAATATATTTTGAGCACCTTTATAGATTACTTTTGTCTAATGGATGTTAGTATGATTATATTCTGCTATATGATTGGAGATATGTTTCTGTGACTTCAGAAGCAAGGTTATTGTCACTCTAAAGATGACCCACCAAGTATAGAAGTCCATTTAAAAATGTCTGGACAATGCACTGCTAGCCCACTTATTTATTTATATTTTTCTCTTTATTGATGTTAGAGAGAGAGAGAACATTGATTGGCTGCCTCCTGCATGCCCTCCACTGGGGACTGGGCCCACAACCTGGGCATGTGCCCTGACCAGGGATTGAACCAACAACCTCTCGGTGCATGGGTCGACGCTCAACCACTGAGCCATACTGGCTGGGCTAACCCACTTATTTAATAATCATTTATTAAGTGCCTAAGAGCCCTGGGAATGGTGAGGGTGATACGTGCATATGAACTTCATTCCCTGTTCCCTAGGAGCTGATTGCATGACTATGCCCCACTAGAAGTCTAACTGTAATCACTGTTTTGCTGAACATTTCCCACTTTTGTTGTTTTACTTATTTCAAAATTCAGGACCAATAGACAGTGTTTTCTTATGTTGCCTTAACATATCAACCTTTGGCAGCATTTGGACAGCACAAGGTTTGAAGTTGGAAGAACATGCCTGTCCCCTCTCCTCCGGGACATCCGTAGTAAATGGAACCAATGGAGCAGCTGTGACTGTGGGTCTTAAGCGCTTGGTGAGGTACTAACCCACCACTTCTCTTTAGTGGCTTGACTTTCAGAGTTGTCCAGCAAACCACAGCATCTGTGCTCTTTCTTATTCATTATTTCATTTGATTCTTGCAACAACCCAATAAGGCATTAAAAGTAGGTGTGTTGACCTCACATTACAGGTGAAAAAACCTGAGGCCCAGAGATGTTAAGTCACTTACCAAAAGGTCACCCAGCAGTAAGCAGAAGCTTAAGACTCCAATGTCACAGAGATGATTTAATCATTACCATGAATGTCCCTTTGCCCTTTTTCATGATGTAAGCAAAAAGCTTTAAGTATAGAAGGCATTTCCTCAAAATAACTTTTAACTTCTTAATCTCTTTCAACTAATTTCTGGGCTTTCAACTTAATCTCTGACTGTTTCTCATTTTGGACATGGAGTTTCTGAATTTGTACAAACGGATGAGGGAAGCCACCTGCTTCATGGTAGATATCAAGATACGGAAAGGTCTTTAAGGGTTCTATTTACATAACAAAGTGGGACAGGGGGAAACTGAGACATCATTTTTCTCAAAGGTCAGACCCTGCTTCATTTGTTAGCCATCGAAAACCTGAACCAAAAGTCACCCACTGAAAAACAGTTTTTCCCAGTGAAAGAACAGGTGGTTTCCATGAATCTAAGACAGTCAAGGACCTTCAGACGTGAAGGAAGAATGGAAGCTAAACGAAGCAATGGACAACCTTGAAACATCTGCCGTATTCTCAATTAAACAATTAAGCAGGAAAAAAAACAAAAAGACCGCTCTAGCCTTATACTTTTCATGTTCCTCTTAAACAGAGAGGGCACTTTAAATTGTAAAATTCCAAAGCCAATTATAGATAGCGACCTATTATAAATATGCATTTATTGAGGAGACACAGCCCCATAAATATGCTTGCCTGAAAGGGATTCATGAAATACCCTTTGCTATGGAAAAAAAATTTACCTAGTACCCCTGTCAGTGGTCTCTCGCCCCAATGAGATTGCCAAATCAACAGGGAAATTAAACCCATTTTATTCACAGTTTACATCTTTGTGGCATTATATGTCGGTGGTTAAAAATGATGTTCAATAGAACCCCATGCACAATCAGAAATGAAAGAAAAGCAGTGCTGTTTTAGCATTACAACAAGAAAATGCAAATTTATGGAAAAAATTTTCAGTATCACAGTTCCTTGGTGACTGGGTATTAAAACATATTTGAACACAGAGATACCCCACTGTTTGGGGAGCTCCACAATATAAAAGGTGTGAGTTATAGCTGAATTTCCTGCTGGCTTTTTGCTTCTCAGTTTCTACCCCTTAAAAGTCCATGAAGATAAATCTAGAAATATTTGAAAAGTGTCACATTTGAACATTAGTCAATGTCTGACCATCCTACACACACTTTCCCTGGGGTGAATTGCCTCTGCCCTTCATTATCAAGGGCATTTGTTTAATCACAGAATCTTTCTTTCTCAAGAGATATTTGCTGGTTCTATTCATTCCTCACCTGAAGTCATGATCCTTTGTGACTGGACAATCATTTCCACAGCGACCGACTGTGATGTCACAGTTGAGGGGAGGAGGGCAGTTTTGAAAGAAAATACAATGTATCTTCTCAGGCTAAGGTTTCTGAGTTTTAAAACCATTACTTCCCTAATCAAAATATTTTAGCAGAAAGGCCCCAAGACAAAGCTGCATTTCTTCAACGTCTCAGCATTTCAGCAGAAGTTTAATGGTTGCATGTTGTGGGTTTGGGAAGAGGTAGAGATTTTTATTTTATTTCATTTCATTGTAATTCTGTGCCACTGATATCTGCCAGGAAAATATATTAAACATATTCCAGAAAGAGTTGATTTAGTAGATGAAAAATGTGTCTCCTGGGACCAGAGAAGGTACATTTTCGGTCTTACTATCAGTTTCCATAATAGGAACAATGTTTACATTTCCTCAGCCCATGCGGTGCCTCTAATGTATTCATGTTCTTTCTCTCTCCAGAGGCAGGAATTGAAGTATTTAAGATTTTATTTTTTAGCTACTGCATCAAGCACTTAAGACCTGACGATTGTGATATGTATTCTCACCTGGTATTAAAAAAAAACAAAAGCTCCAATGTTTGCATTTGATTAGAGTCTCAGCTTGGTGGCTGATTAAGCAGGAACGGGGACAGCAACTTTCTTCAGAAACACAGCATCTTGGTTAATGTAGTGTAAGGTTATTGACAGTCACATGGTTTTTATTAAATTGATGAGATTAGCTCTGCTGAAGAACCTCACCGTGACCGCAAGCTCCAGCCGTAATCATCAGACCTGACACTTCTCAAACCCACTTCAGGGCCCCAAATGGTCCCCTTTTCTAAATATCCTTTTAGTTCAAGTAAGGGAAGAGCTTCATCCAATTATTCAGCTTATGTACCGGAAATTGGGTATGCGTGGGTTGTTTGTGTTTGGGGTTTTTTTGCCGGGGTAATGCCAAATCAGCACACACTTGTAGTCCGTGAGTTCTGGCTATTTTCGTTCACTGTAAATGACACACTGTCTTTCCTCCAGTGGCTTGAAAAGCAAACACAGCTTCTCTCCAGATAGGGGCCACGGTGCCCACAAGGGACACACGAGAAAATACCCGGAAGCCTGAAGTGTTGTGCGGTTTGTTCATTTAATGTGGGTAAAATTGTGGCCTCTCCCCCTTCCCCCATTCAAAATATCTGTTATCCCAGTTTTATGAGGAGAAGTTTGAAAAAGATGAAGAGGGGAAAAGGTTAAATTTTGGAAACAAATTGCTGTATTCCACAGAATGAAGCCATGTGGAAGGAACAAGTACCTAAGACAGGGAGAATGCAATTTTTTAGAACCCAAAGAGGCAACAGAGTTTTTTACCTACTTCTCAGGGGGAGCTTGGGGAGGATTGATTAGTTCATATTGATCAGCTGCGCCTTGATGACAAGTTATGCTGAGGTGCCATTGTCGCTTATTACTGAACAGGTTGAATGCCAAACGAAAATATGCTTCGGGGTGTCCTTTCGTTTCTTAACACCATATGCGATGTCTGTTGCAGGAGTGATTCGCGAAAGTTACCTCAAAGGCCATGACCAGCTCGTTCCTGTCACCCTCCTGGCCATTGCGGTCATTCTGGCTTTTGTCATGGGGGCCGTTTTCTCGGGCATCATCGTCTATTGCGTCTGCGATCACCGGCGCAAAGACGTGTCCTCCGTGCAGCGCAAGGAGGAGCTCACCCACTCGCGCCGGGGCTCCATGAGCAGCGTCACCAAGCTCAGCGGCCTCTTTGGCGACACCCAGTCCAAAGAGCCAAAGCCAGAGGCCATCCTCACACCGCTCATGCACAACGGCAAGCTGGCCACTCCCAGTAACACGGCCAAGATGCTCATTAAGGCCGACCAGCACCACCTGGACCTGGCAGCCTTGCCCACCCCCGAGTCCACCCCAACGCTGCAGCAGAAGCGGAAGCCCAGTCGCGGCAGCCGGGAGTGGGAAAGGAACCAGAACCTCATCAATGCCTGCACAAAGGACATGCCCCCCATGGGCTCCCCTGTGATTCCCACTGACCTGCCCCTGCGGGCCTCCCCCAGCCACATCCCCAGCGTGGTGGTCCTGCCCATCACACAGCAGGGCTACCAGCACGAGTACGTGGACCAGCCCAAAATGAGCGAGGTGGCCCAGATGGCCCTGGAGGACCAGGCGGCCACCCTGGAATATAAGACCATCAAGGAACATCTCAGCAGCAAGAGCCCCAACCATGGGGTGAACCTAGTGGAGAACTTGGACAGCCTGCCCCCCAAGGTCCCCCAGCGGGAGGCTTCCCTGGGCCCCCCGGGGGCCTCCCTGTCGCAGAGCGGCCTGAGCAAGAGGCTGGAGATGCACCACTCCTCCTCCTACGGGCTTGACTATAAGCGGAGCTACCCCACGAACTCACTCACGAGAAGCCACCAGGCCACCACTCTCAAAAGAAACAATACTAACTCCTCCAATTCCTCCCACCTCTCCAGAAACCAGAGCTTTGGCCGGGGAGACAACCCGCCCCCCGCCCCGCAGCGGGTGGACTCCATCCAGGTGCACAGCTCCCAGCCGTCGGGCCCGGCCGTGACTGTTTCGAGGCAGCCCAGCCTCAACGCCTACAACTCATTAACCAGGTCCGGGCTGAAGCGCACACCCTCGCTAAAGCCGGACGTACCCCCCAAACCTACCTTTGCCCCCCTTTCCACATCCATGAAGCCCAATGATGCGTGTACATAATCCCAGGGGACGGGGTAAGGTGTCGAGCCAGCAGGAAAGGCGAGGCGCGCTCCGCCCCGCACGGTTCTCAGCTGCCTGAGTCCACACCAGACCAAGACGGCCACGGGAGCCCAGGACGCTGCGTCGTCCTCTGCGATTCGGGGGACTCTCCAAGTGGCCCACGTGGTTTGGTGAAGGTTTGCGACGCGGGACTCACCTCCATTCCCTTCCTTCACTCTCCCCCCACACCCTGCAACAGGTCGTACTCAGAAAGACTTAAACTCTCATCACAAACATGAGCCAAAAGCACATACCAACCCACCCCCACACGTGTGCGCATGCACGCGCGGACACAGACACACACACAAACACACACTCACACATAGACACTCACACACAGAGGTGAACAGCAATTGCAACCTTTTGTCCGTGACTGCACTGGGCGCTGCCAAACGAGGCTAGTGTTCCAACTCGCAAAACACAAACACATTTTTTTTAAATCATGCAAGTTAAAAAGACAAAAAAAAGAAAAAAGAATTCATTGATAATTCTAACTCAGACTTTTAACAATGGCAGAAGTTTACTATGCGCAGATACTGTGAAATGCCCACCAGTGTTACAGCTTTCTGTTATAGCAGATGAATGCCATGTTGGGCAACTATGTCATAGATTTCTGCTCCTCTCTTTTAATGAAATAACGTGACCGATAACGCAAGTAACTTTATTTATTGTTCACCCTTTTTTTCCTTAAGGAATGGACTCTTCCATATACCACCATATGAACAGCTCTTCAGAAAGCCCCTTGAAGTTACAATATTTAACGTGAAATCCATTAACTGGAATAATTGAGTTTCTTTATTTTTACAATAAATTCACTGAGTAAATAAGTTGGAGCTGGAATTCTGAGCTTTGTGTTTGGACTGTCTGATCTCTAGCTAAAGGAGAAAGTTGAGAGGGGAATATTTATTTAAATCTACCACTTAATTTGCTGGTCAAGTCTCTGTGCTATAACATGCGAAAAAAATTAATCGGTTTAAAAGTCCTTCCAGATCCTAACTTCTAAGGCAACCAGGAGAGGAACTTTTAGAATGGCACATCCATGTCCCATTGTTGCCAACCTGGCTTTGTCAGTGGTTCCTACTTTCTGTGAAGGCACCAGCTTGTGATATGCCATCTCATTTCGCCTTGCATGTGAGACAGCAAACAAAATCCATAAACGGTGTGAACTAATTAATATGCTGGCTGCTACCTTGCATAAATTAATGGTTTGATCACACGGGTTTTTCGTGGGGTTACATCTGTGAATAGCCTGTTTTCCACATGTAAATTTGTGCCTTACACCCTGAGTTGTGTACACTTGTAAACTGTCATGATGATAAATTTTTTCCTCCTTTTGAAATACAGATATTTATTTAACCCTCCCCTAACCCCGCTCCAGTCCTCTGGAAGATTAGCTGTCCAGCAGATGGAAGAAATACGCAGTAGTGATGCTTATAATCTTGCAGCCTGGGAAAGCTGGGTGCACAACAACCTCCAATTCACACTTCCTTCTAGTCGTGCCAACTCCATCCACCCTTTGGTCATGTTGCCAAACATGGACCCCAGTGTTGTGGGTGGCAAATCCCTTCTCCCTCCAGAGCTCCCGCTTCCCTTAGATTCTCAGATCATTTCAACATGGTAATATCCTCATTTACCAGCAGAAAAAGGACTCACGTCCCAGTCCTTATTTCTGTCATGTCCACTGGCTGGAGAACACGCTGTGTGTGGTTGGGCAGGCATCTGGGAGGAGTCTCCAAGCTGAGTGCATGCGAGCAATGCACACAAAGAAATGACATGGAAACAGATGCAGGCAGGCTGGTCCCTGCTGTGCTTAATGAGTAACTCCAAGTACAAGGCCAACTACAATGGATGCTGCAAAAACCTTGACTGGGGCAAAAGATTTTTAATTTTTAAAAAAATGTCTTTATCTTTTTGTTGTTATGGTTTGTGGGGGGTGGGTGGGTAGGTGGGTGTTTTCCCCTTGGTTTCTATTAGTGCAAGCACACAGAAGGGACTTTTGTTTATCGTGAACAAAGGAATTGTCGGCATACTCTAAACTGTGAACATTACTAGTTATTGTTCTTTAAACAGTTCAACGTATTTGGTGGTCTCTTTGCCTTTTTATTTCCAGTTTGAGCTGAGGTTAGTTTTGTCTTTAAAATAAACTTTCAAAAAAGACAATTTGGGGCAATTTTGAGTTGCCTGGTGAAAATCTGATGCCTACATAATCAGAGAGAGACTTGGGTGTGTAGCAAGGTTGCGTGCCCAGCCTTCTGTCCCAAGCATCTCTTGCTCTTTTCCTGTTGTTTGGGGTAGGGTTTTGTTGTTTCTGTGTCCTTATATTTTTGTTTTGTTAGTGGAATCAATGCTCACTTCCTGTGAACTCTATACCTTGAAACCATGAAGTCTTTTTAAAATAGAAACTGAGATATTGTTTTTTTTCCCCCCTGGATTTTCTTTAGAAATGCAGGATTTAGGAAAGTGATGGATGTATATTACCCTGTTCCCTTCTTCCCGAAGCTGGACTCCCAAGAGTATTGACAGTGCAGTGCCTGCCGGCTCATCCTGTGTGTGCACGTCATTGCCTCAGCTGTGTTATGGAGACCGTGTCCAATTCCAACCCACACCCCAACTTCCCACAACCCATCACTGTGGTGGTGACCCTAGAATGCCCACCTGTGTTGAGCGGGTCTGCATTTAAGTGTTTTTCAGCTTTTCTTTTTTTCCCCATTGCGTGTGGAGGGAGGATCCATGAACCTGAGTGTGCCTTTGCTTTCCACCCTTGCTAGACACTGGTAGATGCCACAGAGTCAGACTTATATTTGTTGTCAAGTTGTACAAATATTGTGATGTCACCAATTTTCCTTCCATCTCCACGTCCCTTAACATCTGCTTCACGACTTAATGTATGTTGTAAAAAAAAAAGAAAAGAAAAAAGGGAAAAAAAAAAAGCAAGGAAAAAGGCTCTTTATTACTTAAAAGTAATAAAACAAGACTGTTCATTATCTTTTGTGTTCTGGATGCTTTTATTTATGTCTTAATTTTCCCCTTTTTAACCTTCACATTTTTTGGATAGGATTCTACTCTTTCCCCCATCTCTAGCAGTACCCACACCCTGCCTACGCACCCCCACCTCTTGCCCACACCCCTAGATTGCATATGTGTTTTCTTTGCCTGCTCCCAGCCTGAACCAGGACTGTACAGAAGCCACCGGTAATTAAAAGGCGGAGCACGGGCTGACTCCCTCTATTCATTTTGTGCATTTTCTTTTTATAGGCATGTTCATCATCAAACATTTATGGTAGGTTTGATAGTTTAAGAGATCAAGGCTAGGATTTTAGTATGTAGGGTCCACTAAAAATAGATCCTTGCACAGATGTGACAGCCTTTTTACATATTAATCAGGTGAAGGGTGGCAGATTTCACTCCTTGTTAGCATCTATCTCTTGTGACCCAGAAGACAGGCAGAGGTAGACTGGGATGCCATACTTGGCTTTTACTTTGCAGAATAGTATTGTGAAATGCCTAGGTCAGGTTTTCCCCTCTGTGATCGTTTTTAAAGTTATTTAAATACGTCCTCAGCTACAGTCTTACTTTTGACCTGAAATAAATTTTTTAATGCTTTGGGTCAGTTTAAGTGTGGCAAGCTTTGGGTTGGGCCTCAGTTCACACCTGTAGTAATGCAGTCACCTTTGAATAGTCATTTCCAATTGTATGTCTTAAATCCCACCCAGAGGGCCAGGCACTGTCAGGCACAACACGGACTAGAATATAGTTCCTTCTTCCTCTTGTATGAGGAGAGATGGACATGCCCCTGTAATTGCCTTTGGGAAGGAAGAACAAAGTGCTGGGGAAGTGGCCTGGAACTTTGGGGCTACAGCTAAGTTTGTTCTTACAGAATGAGTCTCTGGACAGCTAGCCCAGGCAGAAGGAATAGCGTGTAAAAGCACCAAGTGCGCTGTTTGGAAAACAAAAGTTTTGGTGAGCCTTGAACAGGTCCGGGAGAGCCTGGCTGGGGCTGGGCAGCGAAAGGGGGTGGGGCTAGACCAGGCGGGGCCTGGTTACCCTGTGCAAGGATTTTAGCTGATGAGCAGCCAGGTGCCTTTGGAGTGTATGAAGCAGCCAACACATGTGCCTGTACTTTAGAAAGCTACCTGGCAGTAACGTGGAAAATGGATTGGTCCAGGGAGAAGCTGCAGGCCACTGGGCAACGTGCCAAGGGCATGCCAAGTTATTAGGAGAACACAAGTGAAAACTCCCCTCCAACTTAAGATTCCTTAGGAAACAGCTCTGTGATCATCCCCTTTTGCCAGGAAGAAGATCTCGTCTCTATGACTGACAGGTTTCCATGCCCACTTACACCCAAATGTAAAACAGAGAGAAAGACCAACAGCTACTCTGACCCTTCCTTTTAAAAAATGAGGAAGCCAAGGTCCATTGAGTGAAGAAAAGATGTGCCCACAATCCTAACGCTGGTGGTAGAACAGCTCTTCTGAAGACGGGTTCGTCTATCTCTTACCCCTCTCTCCACACCCACCCCATTTATTCACGCCATTGGAACAATACTAGCTAATAAAGCCCTGAGACCCCTTCAGCCCAGACAGCTTCTCATCTCACTCAGTCATCCTTCCTCACAGGAAGCCCTTCATACCAGCCTCCCATCTCCCACCCCACCAAGCATTCCAAATTCCTTCCTCTGCGCTAAGCGGGGCAGGCTGGGGCGCAGACCACACTGGTCTGACGCAGACAGTCCCTGCGGTGCAATCTGATACTTGGTAGGGTGGCTTCTGCTGCAGTCAGCTTTGTTCTGGTCTGGGGAAGAGGTGACAGAGGCTGAACAGGTGCAGCCTGTGTTTAAGCTGGGTCCCCAGGGATGTCCTTGCTCAGGCTGGAGTGCCTCAGACAACCCCGCGTTTTAATTGTGTTTGCTTGCTTGTTACAGAGTTGGCGCTGTCTGCAGGGTGTTTGTTGAACGACGGGCCTTGAGGAGGGCCTGCCCTGATACAATCAACAGGCGAGAGCTGGCATCTTGGACTGCCTGCTTTCCTTAAGTGCTTTGTTCCTAAACACAGACTGGTCTCGCTCAGCCTTGTAAGCTGGCAGAAGCCAAACTAGATGCCCCAGAATCGCAGTGCCCAGGTTTGACTGCCTGAACAAAAAGCTCTTTCAAGAAAAGTCATTCAGCAAGTGAAATAAAAGTGTCGGAAAGGCACCTCCAGTTTCAGACACTGGTACATTTTGCTTGGGGGAAAGGGGTGAGGGGAATTTAAAAGAACTCTTTAGTAACAGAATAACATGATTAAGACCATAATCCCTGTCCTGGCTGAGCACTGTGACAGCTGGGTGCTTAGACTCAGTAACCCTCAGAAACTCACATCTCATGCTTGTCTTAAACCCAGGTGGTGACGTGTTGCTTATACAGAACTGGAAAGGAAGGGCTCACATTTATTGATTGGGACTGCCAGACAGATGGGATCTTCAATATTCCATTTAGAGTATTGTGTGTCCTTAGCTCTAACCCCCTGGGATGCCTGGGGGTGGAGGGTGGCTGACCTCAGCAGAGGGTTAGGGCTGAACTGATGTGCATTAAATGTTGGCTGGGCAGAAAAACGTGCAGATGTCCCTCTAGCAAATGGAAATGAAATTGGAGCAAATCAAGCGAGGCAGCTGAGTAGCAGGGAGTTCCCCATCCCCCTCTGCAAACACATCTCTGCGCACACACATGTGCACAAAAATGCTTTCAGGGGGCTTTTTCTTCTTGGTGCCTAATAGCAAAAATGTCACAGTGTTCAGAACCCAGGTCTTTCACCCCTTTTCCTGGTAAAACACGGGTTCTATCTCAGCACTTTCTGATCAAAAGTAAATTGTCATAAACTAAAATCTTAAGAACGGGAACCAAGACCTTTGCAGAGGACCCTGGACACAGGCCGCTGATAGCCCACTGACACCTGCTGTGGCTAGCAACGTTTTTATTCTTCCTAATCACCTTCAGATGAAGACTCCCTTAAGAATCATTAACATCATCCCCAGAGCAAGTCATCAGCCTTACTGATGGGTTGCAATAATGGTCCCAATAAAGCGATGCTAATGAAAGGGAAAAGTGGGTAACCATGAAATCAGAAGCATTTTTCATTGGTGATTTTCAGAAAAAATAAAAAAAAAATTAAATGAAGGTGACATTGGTCACAATATCAAATGCCAGGAAGCCAATACAAAAGAAACTCAGGCAGGACTCCCTGCGGTTTCCTAGGATGAGGAAGATGATGAAAAATCTGTCTGACAGCCAAACACTCTCTTTTTTCCTGTCCATCAAGACAGCTGACCTTTCCATGTTATAGGAGAAAGTGAGCTGATCTCGCAAGAAGTATCCGTTCTCGGGTGTGGATACTGAACATTTTGCACACCTAGTCCATGCCAGAGCAAAAGCATACATTTTGACAGTAGGGCTAAGGCATTTCATAAAAAAGGAAAAGTACCACCCAAACGGGGCAGGGCTTCCAATCGTCAATAACAACGACAGTTAACATTAGTGGCATTTTACAGCTAAGTCCTCATAACAGCCTAGTGAGGTGGGCAGTGCATAGATGATTATCCTCATTGTACAGAAACTGGAGTTTGGAGAGGAGGGATCTATTGACACACTGATCAACATTAAAAATGTAGTGATGTTTCAAAAGCCTGTGTGTTGACATCATCCCCTCAGCTCTCTCGGGGACACCTCGGGTTACACAATGACTCTGCTTCACCAGAGGGGAAAGGCCTCCCACAGCATTTCCCAGGAGAGATGGTTCCAACAATGAAGTCCCCAAAATAAAGGCTAGGCGCACACGTTCTATTTTAAGGGCATTGTGCTCCGATATTTTTCCGCCATTAAAGAACACATCTCTTCCTTCCTGCGTCTGCAAAGCCCTTGATGCCAGCAGTGTTATTAGGAACTGTCAACAAAGCAGGAGAAGGGAGAGCTGGAGCCAAGTTCTGTGACCTCCCTTCTTGGGGTGCACCCTGCCACTTCGGGGGCCGGGCACCGACTGCCTCCGTGGAAGGAGAAGGATGAAAAGCCCAGCTTTTAGAGCTTCTTTATCCTACTCAAGCCACTGATCACAAGAGAAACTTAAGAAACGTAAAAGAATGCAGGATTAATTGGGAACAGAGAAGAGGGGATGCCCTATACCCAGAAGAGTGAAGAATGTGCCCACCTTCCCCTCCACAGAAGACGGAGGTAAAGTAAGCGTGAAAGGAAGCGGTAAGAGGTCTCACTGTTGTCTGTGTTAGACCCATTAACTACATTGGCACTGTGGGTACCAAACAGTTTGGCTTCATCCCTGATGTTAAAGGTGGGATGATTTGGTTGAGCACCTAGAAAAATGTCCCAAGAGGAGGCAGAGGGTCCATATAGTCTCCCTAGGGGAACCTCTTGTCCTACTTCCTCAGACTGGCCCCCTTGGAGTGAATGAGCTCCTTGGTGATGAGTGCATGAGAGGCAGGGCCATTTCTCTGGAATGGGCTCCTGGCCTCGTCCTGCTTCAGCGGGTAGGGCCTGGCCGGTCCCCACGCAGAGGAAGAGCCAGCCTCTTCCATGCGCTGCCTGGACGGATAATCTCAGACAGATTTCACTCAGAGGGTGAGGAAAACAGCCCTTCTTCCTGGAACCCCACTGCTCCTTTAGGTTTGGCTGGTTGCTGTTACTTCTGTGCATTTGCTTGTTTGTTTGTTTGCCATTGAAACCCTGTTCCCAGCCCACAAAGTTTTCTCAGGACACAAATATGCCGTTTAGTAAAGATAAAGTCTTGGTCGCCACGGACTTTGGTCAAATATATGCAATCTCAACTGGCACACAGTGCTGTTTACTTGATTGCACACTCACTAAAGGTAACAACCTCTGAAACAATTCACTTTACCTGATCGAAAGGGTCAGAGTCATACTGATTAACCTTTTTTTTTTTTTTTTTTCTGTTTCTAAGGCATCGTTAGTCACTTACACATGAGAGCAAATGAGTTTGTCAGCTCTTTCCTGAGAACAGAGGAGGAATAATCACTTAGCTCTGAAAAGGAAGCTTCCTCGTCCACGTGTGTTTCCAGGGCAATGCCAGAGGCTCCCGTTGTGCTGCAGACCTGGCTCTTCCGTTCCTGGGGAAAGGGTACATTGGGTTTTTTATTTAATGAAACAAAATTGTTGAAGTTTGACATAGGTGTCGGGTGACTTAAATTCTTATTAGTGTTAATTTTATTTAAGAACCAAAGATTTGCCGCCGCCGCCCCCACCCCCCCACCCCCATTTCCAAGGTGAAAAGAAGTCCTGTGATCACATTTCTTGCGTGGGGAGAAAAAAGTAATGTGTTAGACTTATATGTATGAATAGAAACAGGTAAATAGTCATATTTCCTTCTGACTTTGTAATTTAAACAGTGTAAGTCAGTCAGGAAGGGCTGTAATTGGAACCAAAGTAAGTGAGGTGAAAATTACTAGGTGTTGGAGCATCTGCATCTCAGTTTCATTGGGTGACTATAATGGCAAGATTAAAACTTTTCCTTGTCACTTAATCTGTTGAGCTTCCTAATCGAGAAGCCAAAGGGCTTGTTTTGTCCTCAGAAAAGAGTGACCCAGAAAAGATCCTCTCTAATTACCTGGCCAGAGCAGCAGACAGGCCTGGGCCCAGGGACAGGGCAGGGCTCGCTGGGGTTGGTGTAGTGAGGGTGAGGTGCTCCGAGACCAGCCCCACCAAGAGGCTTGGAAGGAAAGTAACCCCTAATTTGGCAGCTTGGAGTTTTTGCTTCTCACAAGATTGGGGTGGTGGTGGAAGAATTGAGCAAAAAATTTTAAAAAGTGAGAAAAAACTCATGGACATGGACAACAGTGTGGTGATTGCCAGGAAAGTGGAGGGAGGTGAAGGAGGGGGGGCATAAATGGTGATGGAAGGAGGCTTGGTTTGGGGTGGTGAACACAATACAGTGCACAGATGATGTGCACCTGAACCCGTGTAATTGCATTAATGAGTGTCACCCCAATAAATTCAATCAAAAGGAAAAATAGAAAACAAAGTACTTTAGAAGGAAGTCTGCCGCATTATGAGTCTGTGGGCTTAGGTTCTAGTCCAAGCTGGCCTCGCCTTTGCGGGGCAGTCATTCAAACTCTCGGTATTTCGTTTTCCCACCTGCAAAACAAACTCAGTGAGGGCTGCCCTGCCCTGTCACAGCACATGTAAAAGTCAAACAAGGTGAGTGTTAATCAGTGCCTGCAAAACTCAAAATCCAATCTTGGCATTCAAAAAGAGATCCCACTTCTCTGAATCTTCAAATTAAATAAAGGGCTTTGAGTCCCCATCCTGCTGATAATGAAAATTTTTTTCTCTCCCCTAAATACCTTTATCTGCCAACAAAAGCAGCCAGCCGGGCCTGGTCAAACAAAAGCCCGGCTTGACCTGATCGAGTTCTGGCTCTTTTTACTGCTGTGGCCATCTCAGCCCCACGACGCCTGCGTGGACGCCTGGGGGCCCTGCACGCTCTCCTCCTCCTCCTCCATCCCCAGATGGCTGGTCTGGGGAGAACAGGCCGAACCCTCTGTGAATTCTACCTGCCCTGCTACCTAGGGCTCCTATGTGCTTGGCCCACACTGCTGCCTCTGGGCAGGACTCTGCGACCTCCGGAGAGGGCCCCAGAATGCACTGCAAGGAACACAGCTGCAAGTCCACTGCCCGCCTCGGTCCATAGGCTTATCTCCACGGGCCCCAGCACGTGATGCCCAGTGCCCTTGGCTTGCCTGTCTGCTTTGGTGACTTCCTCCGTGAGCCAATATGCTCACGGCCATTGTCCCCAAGCACACCCGCAGGGCGGCCTTGTCCAGCCCAAAGCATTTCCAGTCTCAGCTACAGTTGGCCTGGAAGGAAGTGCTACCCACTCAGTCCCAAGTCTCTCCCCATCTCCTGTCCCAAGAGTTTCTGACATTTCTCTCAACAGAAAAACCACTTTTTTTTACAACTGTAAAGCATTACACCAAACCATGTAAGTGATAGTCATTATTATATGTCTCATAGTACCGAAGATCTAGTTCAACTCCCTCCTTTTGGAGAGGAATAAATCAAGACGTGAGGTGCTCAGTAACACGCCTCTAATTCATGACCGGTCTAGGGGCAAGAAGCAGGTGTCCAATTCCGAATTCATTACAAGATAGCGCACTCTATGAAGCACAGACCTAACTTCTTTAAAAAGGTAACACCAGCCAGGGCAGCTGAAAATGAGATAGAATAGCCCCCCTCATGCAATAGCCCCAAAGCACGCGGCCCAGGAGTGGCAGGGCAGCTCCGCATCTTCAATGCATGGCTTGTCTCCGGATACAAGAAGGTGTCCTAGTGTGCCAGCTTCTCAGTCAGGAGGAGTAAAGGAGAGAGTGGGCACAGCATACACAACCCTTTTAAAGAGCTAATCCCGGTATCTGCACAGAACACTGTGGCTCAAGCACCAGGAACATCGTCACAGGGCCACGGCAGGGCCACCGCAGGGCCACCGCAGGGCCACAGCAGGCAGCAAGGGGGCTGGGAAATGCGGATTCGGTGCCTCGTGCTCTGGGAAACTCAGGAGTGTGCAGGTACTTTTTAAAAAGGGGAGACAGGGGTGGAATGGATACTGCAGGAAATCAGCAGTCTGCCGCATTCTGGACACATAAGGACATATAAGTCTTATTACACAGTGCATGTGTATGTTTATGCATGTATACATACTTCACAGAAATAAAATGCAGTCAACCACTGCTCACAGGCCCTGCCTCTAGCCTTCCCCGAGCGCCCAGCCAGGCGGTGCTCTCCTTGTATCCCGGCAGCGCAGCCGGGACTGGAAGGCTTCGAGTGTGCACCACGACATGGAAAGATGTGCTTCTTCATTAGGCTGTAAGCATATCAAGGGCAGGAACTGTATCTTATAAATCATTTGCTAAACTAAGTTGTCATCAAGCTTAAGACAGCAAAGACAGTCTCCACACACCCCCACAGAAGCAAAGCCGCTGCCTGGCGTTGCTGTAGCTGTCCTCGCAGCTGTCGCATTTCCACTCGCTCGCCAGGTGCCAGGCACTGGGCTGTGTGTTCCCTTGGCATTGCCCATTTTATCTTCTCAAAATCCCACCCATTGTTACTTCCGTTTGACAGATAAGGCAACTGAAGCACAGAGAAATGAAAGAACCTGCCCATACTCACTGGGCTAGCAATTGGTGGTACATTTGGGTGACCCCATAGCCAGTGCTCATAATCAGCTCTGTCATAGAGGCGAGGTGGGACAGGGGCTGCTTTTTGTAATGTGATAAAGAGTGCCTATCAGAAATCTAGAGACAGCCAACACTGTAGGAAGCTAAGTGATTAATGACACAAGGGATGGGAGTCAGACTAATCCCTTAGCGACACTCCTCCAACCGTACACACAACATGCAGCCCACCTGCATATACTCCATATGTGCACGCCCACATCAGTGCCCGGGGGTGCTCGTCCTGTTTTCCAAAGGGCGCGTATAAGAAAGTCGCTGAGACTTCAAGTGTTAAAAATAATTGGTCAAACCTTTTGATATCCCTTTTTTTCTTTATCCTCACCTGAGGACACTTTTCTATTTTTTGTTCAGACAGAGTGGGAGGGAGAGAGAGAGAGAGAGAGAGAGACATCGACATGAAAGGGACACATCGAGTGGCTGCCACCCACATGACCCCAACAATGCCGGGGACAATCTGCAACTGAGGTACGCACCCTTAGCAGGAACCAAACCCGGGTCTTTCTGGATCGCAGGCCGACACTCTAACTGCTGAGCCAAACCGACCAGGGCCAAATCTTTTAATATCCTAAACCCTTGACCCTCATGAGATCCCTACCCCAGCGCACCGTTAAGTACCTCAATTGTTTGCAAAACCACAGTAACAACGAGCGTGCAGTGGTAGTGGGATATACATTAGAGACAACGCCAGACAGCAGAGTGGGCATTGGGGGGTTCTGACTTTTCATGACACTGGGACGCAAAGCCCCTTATCTCTGGAGACCACGCATGTGTGTGGTGGGGGGAGGGCACACACGCTGGGGACATTTACTTTTCCCTTTGTTGATGCTCTGCTGTGTAAGTGCTGATAAGAATCTCCTAACGCTATTTTAAGAGATATTTTTAATGCAACTTGGGTCTGTTAGTGGGGAACAGACTCATGATTTGGAGGGAAAAGACAAGATTTGATTTCACAGATGTCGCAGAAATAGTGACATATAGTGACATAATCTTATCTGTTTTCAGCAAATACAATCTGAAGCATGCAAGCCTCCAATAAACATCTATTGCCTTCATTGGTGCAGGAAACTACAGATTTAAGTTTTTTTTAAATGTTCAAATTACCTGTGAATAAACCTTTCATGAGATATGGTTCCGAACACTTTTGCAAAGAGCAGAAGACAAAGAACAGGTTTTTACACTGAACTGGTTTCCTAGGAAACACTAAAAAATTGCAATATGATATCTCTTAGAGGTAGTTTAAGGACCGGGGTTCCTCTTTTTTTTAAATTTTTTGAATGGTGTCTATTATCCGCCTCTCCCCCTCCCTGCAGAGGCACTGGGAGGGTGAACACTCTCTCTTTACCAGAGCCTGGGTCCCCTTGTTAGTCCAGTGCCTCTCTGCACAAAGGAGGAACATTCTAGCCAAGTTGCACCTTTATTATTCTCTGCACCAATTTGAAGTAAAAATTTAAAAAACAGAATGTGAATCTTTTGCTCTACCATTAGAAAAAAATCCCCAGATCCCAACTAAGAATTTAAAAAAAAAGAAAGCCAACCCACTCTTTCCCAAGTCACATCTAAATTAATCCATTTCAAGGTTTTCAAATACCACTTATTTTGGGTTTATTTTCACTTGGGCTACTCATCCATGTCTGTGAGGTGCCAGGCTGGCAGAATGTGCCTGAGTTAGCAGACTTAACGTCTCCCAAGTCCCCCAGGGTCTAGAGGTGACAAAGCAGCGCTGGATGAAGAGCCGGGAGTCTGCAGGTCAGAAACCTTTCAAGGAGCAGGAGGCTGTTTGCAGTGACACCTCCACTGGCCCTAATTTCTATCATTCATCACTTATGTCAAGAGGAAATCAAAATGGGAAAAGTGAAGGAACATCTGGGCTGTGTGGGAAGGAGTTACATTTGATTTTAAAATAAATAAGGCGTCAAACTTTCAAGTTTCACTTATTCAAAAATTGGGGATGAAATTAAATTGTTGGTTTAAAGGAGTTGGGCATCTTTTGTGTGGGTGGGCAAGGGTGGGAGGGGGCTGCAGCCTCCTGTGAAGTTCCTTGCTTGTGGGTACCCTCACCCCCACCTCTGTGCAAAAAGCTGGGAGAGCCCAGAGGAGACAAAGGGACCAGGAGGACAGTTGGTGGTGCTGGACACCCTCCTACACCAGCAGGCCACGGACATCCTGCCTTTCTTTTTTTTTCTTTTTCTTTTTTATTAATTAATTTTTGTTACAGATGTTTCTCCTTTTCCCCCCCACTGATCCCCCCTCCCCCTCCCTCCCCCTCCCCCCATCCTGCCTTTCTTCACGACCACTGAGTCTGGGGAAGAGTGACATTCTGGGAGGATACCTCTTAGGAATCCATGAGAGTCTTTAGGGTCATCAAAACACATTTAATAACTGCCATTTCAGATGGGACGCTGTGCGGAGTGGCTCAGGAAGAGGGAGGAAGCCAGAATTTGAAGCCTTTGCTCTAGGATGGGGAACTGTGAAATGCCAAACCAGCCAGGGCAGATTGACACGCACAGTGGTTATCCGTAAGGCTTCATGGGACCCAGCTCATGCCAAAGAACACGGCAGGCTCTGCAGAGACGCCGTCTATACATGGCAGGTTGAATTAAATTAAAATAAATATAAGGAACCCTGTTTGAAGGTAAGAAACCAATTTTAAAAATAGTCTGTTGGATAAACGAAGAGGGAACAAAGCATTAGCATTGGTGTAATAAGGAGACAGGTGAAAATGAACAGATGATACACATAAAAGCCTCCGGTGCTTATTTTTTTGACAACAGGATCCCAACTTTCTTTGGAGAGTTAGGCCTCCTTTGTTACAATGTTGATGGGACCGTACAGTAAGATCACTTGCCCTTCCCCTAACCAAGAAGTGGACAGGTAACCCAAGCTAGGTCAAAGGAGTCGTGAGGAGAAGGATGCACTCAGTGGCTGGCACCCAGGCTTGAACAGTGACATCCCTGGAACGCCCAGACCCATGTGTCACAGCGGGAAGCTGCCCTGGATGTACTGGCAGTAATATACTCCTATCTACCAAGGACGGGGTAGATAGTGCTGCTTGAGGGGACACACATATCGGTACACAAAGGTGAGACCGGAAGTGAAAGCCACCGCTGGAGCCCTCCGTCTAGAGCAGGTGAGGTGACAGGCTGCATCGTTCAGCGGAGTCACCTGGAGGACCTTGTGGAAGGTAGGGTGTCAGTGGCAGTTTGCACGGAAGCTTTGGTGAATCATGGGGCTGGGGCACTGAGCCTTCCAGACAAAGTACAACTTGAGGACCAAAGTAACATGACATATAGTCAAGGTTTAATGAAGTGAAGTGGGAGTTTGTTATCAGGATATGGGGTCGTCTCAAATACGATGCAAGAATTCCCTGGGTCTCGTGGGGGCCTGGAACCCAGACCAGGAAAGTCAAGAAGCAGGGCGCTCTGCGTCTCTGGGGCCCTGGGCCTCTGGGCCTCTGATGCTCTGTCTTAGTTTAGTCCCAGATATTGCCCCTCTCTGACTCTCTGCACGTGGTTCTCAAGCGGCCACTCCAGAAAGCACACCCCTTCCTGATTCAAACACGGGCAGACGCTGACCAGCCTCTCAGAGCGTTGCAAGGCTTAGAACCTATCACTGGGGTGGCCGAGGTAGCGGAGGCCTGGCAGCCACCCTACCTGGCCAGATCACAGTGTACCTGTGCTCCGTGGACATACAGGCATTTCCTGCCCTTTTGAGAATTTCTTAAGGGCCATCTAAGGATAGAGGGATGAACCAGTCTGATTTTGGAGTTTAATAATTATCACTTTTAAGCTGGGGGAAATTACTTAAGCTTTCTGAGCCCTATTTTCCTCATTTAAAAAAAAATATATGTTTTTTGGAGAGATTTAAATTAGCTAATTTAGGAAACCTACTGGCACACACAGGCTCTCAAGGAACGGCAGCCATTCTCCTGTCTTGCCTGCCACATGGAGGGTCACAGGGGGATGAGAGGACAGGGACCCTTGCCTGTGGCACTCACATGGTCCTGAGATTTCGCACATGTGTGCACAGTACTAGATTTTTCTTAGCTTCTCTGAAGGTCCATCCACTGAGCTTGCGCTGACATCCACACTCTGCCTGTGCGAACTTTAGGCTGAGTGACAGTGCTGTAAGCAGTCTCTGGGCCCTGATTGTGTTGGAACAACATGACATTCTACATGATTAATGTGACTCAATAGGTGCTCAGTGTGTTTTTATATTTTAGTGTCAAGATTAAAAAAATATTTTCCCCCGAATATCAGAGCATCAGCTGACAGGTGAGGAGGGGGGAAAAGTAATCTCAATGTGTGCATTGTATTCAGGATTGGGGGCAGGGGAGTAGGGTGATTAAGTGCAGTGGGTGTAAGTGAAGTTTTAATAATAGAGCTTCTCAGTGGATCCAAGATGGTGGAGAAGTAGATGGAAGTTACACTCACCCCCTCCCAAGACCTAACTGGAATTACAACTAAATTATAGAACAATCAACCTGAGTAACCAACTGAAGACGAGCATAAAAACAGACAGATAGAACAATAGAATAGAATAAAGAGCCCAGAAAAAAAATGCCTATATAGTCAATTAATATTTTATTTATTTATTTATGGATTTATTTATTTATCGTTACCAATATTACAGGTGTCCCCCAATTTCCCCCCTTTATCCCCTTCCTTCCAGCCCCTGCCCCCCTCCCCCTTGGGCCTTTACCACACTACAGTCTGTGTCCATTGGTTATGCATATATGTATATAAGTTATCTGGTTAATCTCTTCCCATCTCCTCTCCCCACCTTCCCTGAGATATGTCAGTCTGTTCCATGCCTCCATGCCTCTGGGCCTATTTTGTTCATAAGTTTACTATGTTCATTAGATACCACTTGTACGTGACATCATGTGGTATTCGTCTTTCTCTGACTGGCTTATTGCACTCAGCATAATATTCTCCAGGTCCCCATACTGTCACAAAGAGTAAGAAATCCTTCCTTTTTACAGCTGCATAGCATTCCATTATGTAGCTTTTTGATGGGCACTGGGGCTATTTCTAGATCTTAGCTATTATAAATAACACTACTATGAACATAGGTGTGCATATATTCTTTATGATTGGTGTTTCAGGTTTCTTAGGATATATTCCTAGAAGTAGGATTGCTGAGTCAAGTGGTAGTGCCATTTTTAATTTTTTGAGGAAACTCCGCACTGTTTTCCATAGTGGCTGCACCAGTCTGCATTCTCAAGAGCAGTGTACCTTTTCTCCACATCCTCACCAGCACTTGTTGTTTGTTGATTTATTGATGGTAGCCATCTGGTAGGTGGTATTTTTATGCACCAGTAGTAAACTCCCAAAAAGAGAAACTAAAACAAACAAACAAAAATCCCATTTATAATTGCAACAACAACAAAATAAGATACCTTGGAATAAACTTAACCAAGGAGGTAAAAGACCTGTCCTCAGAAAACTACTAGACATTGACAAAAGACATAGAGGAAGATACAAATAAGTGGAAGTATATACCATGTTCATGGATTAGAAGAATTAACATCATTAAAATGTCTATACTACCCAAAGCAATCTATAGATTCAATGCAATTCCTATTAAAATACCAGCAGTATATTTCAAAGATATAGAACAAATATTCCAAAAATTTATATGGACCCAGAATAGACTCTGAGTAGCTGCAGTAATCTTGGAAAAGAACAAAATTGGAGGCATCACAATACCAGATATCAAACTATACTACAAAGCCATTGTAATCAAAACAGCCTGGTACTGGCACAAGGACAGGCATATAGATCAATGGAAAAGAACAGAGAACACAGAAATTGACCCAACACATTAACGTAATTAATATTTGACAAAGGAGACAAGAACACACAATGGAGTAAAGACAGTCTATTCAATAAATGATGTTGGGAAAATTGGACAGGTACATACAAAAAAAAAGAAAAGAAAGAAAGAAAAAACACTAGACCACCAACTCACACCATACACAAGAATAAACTCAAATGGATAAAAGACTGAAATATAAGTCATGAAACCATAAAACTCCTAGAAGAAAACATAGGCAGCAAAATCTCAGGCATCATACATAGCAGAATTTTCACTAATACATCTCCTAGGGCAAGAGAAACAAAGGAAAACTTTAAATAAATGGGACTACATCAAACTAAAAGACTTCTGCACAGCAAAAAAAAAAAAAAAAAATAAGCATCAATATGAAAGGGGAACCCCCTGTATAAGAGAACATATTTGCCAATGACACATCTGATAAGAGGTTAATTACCAAAATATTTAAGTACTCATACAACTCAACAAAAGGAAGACAGACAATCCAATTAAAAATTGGGCACAGGACCTGAAAAGACACTTCTCCAAAGAGGACATACAGATGGCCAAGAGACATATGAAAAAATGCTCAACATCACTAATCATCAGAAAGGTGCAAATTAAAACTACAATGAGATATCACCTGGTCAATTAATATTTGATAAAGGAAACAAGAATATACAATGGAATAAAAACAGTGTATTCAATAAATAGTATTGGACAGATACATGCAAAAAATGAAACTAGACCACTTCTTTTTTTTTATCCTCACCCAAGTATATTTTTCCATTTATCTTTAGACCGAGTGGGAGGTGGGGGAAGGGGGGAAGGGGAAAAGAGAGAGAGGGAGAGAGAGAAACATTGATGTGAGAAAGACACATTGACTGGTTGCCTCCTGTACCACCCCGACCATGGCTGGGGTCGAACTGCAACCAAGGTATGTGCCCCTGACCAGAATCGAACTCATGACTCTTTGGTCCACGGGCTGATGCTCTAACCTCTGAGCCAAACCAGCTAGGGCCTAGACCACCTTCTTATACCATATACAAGAATATGGATTAAAGACTTAAATGTAATACCAGAAATAATAAAACGTCTAGAAGAAAATATAGGCAGTAAAATCTCTGATATTTCTCATAGTAATATTTTTTTCTTATATATTTCCTTGGACAAAGGAAACAAAAGAAAAATAAACAAATGGGAATACATCAAACTAAAAAGTTTTGCACAGCAAAGGAAACCATCAACAAAATGAAAAGACAACCCACTGAATGGGAGAACATATTTGCCAATGATACATTTGATATTTAAATTTTATAAAGAACTTAGACAACTCAACACCAAAAAAAAAAACCCCAATCCAATTAAGAAATGGGCAAAGGCAGTGCCCTCTGTGGTCCCCCAGTTGCCTCAACAGTATTTGGATGAAACAGAACCAAGGACACCCATTCTTCCAACCTCTGACCAACCTCTTTTCTAATCATCCCCTTTGGAACCAGCTCAGCCATCCTCAGACTCTGAGACCAACCAACACGGTTTTCTGACCTTAACTCCTTATTGCGGAACCATGAGCTCCCAAATTATTCAGAGTTATTCCACCGAGGTGGAGGCCCCTGGCCAACCTGCATCTGCGGGCCTCCTGCACCTACCTCTCTCTGGGCGTCTGTTTCCACAACAACCGTGTGGCTCTGGAGGGTGTGGCCGAGGAGAAGCTCGAGGGCCCCGCATGTCTCTTAAAGATACAAAACCAGCAAGTTGGCCACATTCTTCCAGGATGTGCTGAAGCCTTCCCAAGGTGAGTGGAGCAAAACTCAGGACACCATGGAAGCCGCCATGGCCTTGGAGAAGAACCTGAGCCAGGTCCCTGTGGTCCGCATGCCCTGGGTTCTCCCCGTGCAGACGCTCATCTCTGTGACTTCCTGGAGAAAAACTTCCTGGGTGAGGAAGTGAAACTCATCAAGAAGATGGATGACACCTGACTCACCTCGGCAGGCTGGCAGCCCCCAGGCTGGGCTGGGCAAGTCTCTCTTCAAAAGGCTCACCCTCAAGCAGGACGGGGAACCTTTGGAGCCCAGAGGTTTAGAGGGACCCCCTCTGCATTCCAGTGGTGACTGCTTTCTGCCTGAGTCTCTCCCTGAAACCACTAGGCATCCTGCCACTATACTAAATTCATCTATCAGTTCTAGTAGTTTTTTGGTGGAATCCTTAGGGTTCTCTCTATATAGTATCATGTCATCTGCAAAGAGCTTTATTTCTCTTTTTTCATGGATTTTCACCTTTTTTTTCCCCCATTTATTTTGATATGTTCTTTGCTTCTTGTCTTCCAAACAGATGCAATTGTCTAACCCTATTTACTATGTAAGACATTCTTCCCCACTATCTTATACTGTTGGTGTGGTGACTTTGAACTCTGTCAACTCAGCTAAGCTGGAACGGTCTTTCCCAGAACTCCCTTTCCTGTATGATTAGAGATAGCTGCAAGAAAAATTAAGAAGCAGGAAGTGACACAGCACCTATTATTCTCTGAAGGTCACTGTACGGTGCAGTGATGTTGGGTGATGTTGGCGGGAGTAACACCCAGGACTGCAGCGCCGTGGCTCCCACCAAGTCTCCGTCAGCTTCTCTGAACCCTGGGCAGGGCATGCGCAGCCCTGTAGCACAGGGCACCAGCCCTGCAGGTCACCCACAGCATCAAGGTGGTGAGACACGGGCTTGGGTTCACTGTTCTCATCGTCTCCAGTTGATCCTCACTGGTGCACCCAACTGTCCTTTTTCTCACCAGCTCCATGTCAGCTTTTTTTCCTGACTGCTCTGTGGTGACTCAGGCCCTAAGAGCAGAGGCAATCGCCTTGCACGGGCTTCTTGATAAGTTCCCACTGTTCGAGGTCTAATTCTTATAAGGAATCCTTTATAATATAAGGGTTTCTCAACCTCATCACTATTAACATTTGGGTTGGATAATTCTGTATTATGTGAAGCTCTCCTATGCAATGCAGAATGCTTATCTACCCATTATATACTAGCAGCACCTACCCCTTAGTTGTGGCTATAAGAAAAATGTCTCCACACATTGCCAAATGTTCCTTGGGTCAAATCGACTGTATTGACAAGTGCCATTCTATATCATTGATAGTGGTTCCACTTCTGTCATTGAACCCTGAGTACATCATCACCTTTATCGTGCATTGTTTCCAAGTTCACTTGGATCCCTTTCCTTATTCTCTTTCCTTGCTTCTATATTTGTGTCAGGACTATGCTTCTTTAGTTAGGGTAGTTTTGAAGTAGGTGAAGCAAAACCAACACAATGTTCTGTTTTTAACATTTCCTTGGCATTTATCACATACTATATAGACATGACTAGGATATAGCCATTCCTAACCCAGAACATCATCCTAAGCCATCCTGTAATGATGGTTTTTTCTTTTTTAAATATTTTTTCTTTATTGATTTTTAGAGAGAGGAAAGGAGAGAGAGATAGAAACATCAATGAGAGAGAACATCAATTGGCCGCCTCCTGCAGGCCCCCCACTGGGGATTGGGCCCACAACCTGGGCATGTGCCCTGACTGGGAATCGAACTGGTAACCTCTTGGTGCATGGGTTGATGCTCAACCAGTGAGCCACACTGGCTGGGCACAAATGGATTTTTATTTTATTTTTATTTTTAATTTATTTATTTTTGTTACAGATGTTTCTCCTTTTCCCCCCTCCCACTGATTCCCCCCTCCCCCTCCCTCCTCGCCCTGTCCCCAGCTTTGTTGTCCATGTCCATTGTTCATGCATACATGCATATAAATTCTGTGGTTTATCTCTCCCCCCACCCCCTCTTCTGGGGATTGTCAGTCTCTACCCCACTTCCACGTCTCTGGGACTACCCCACGAATGGTTTTTAAACTGGAATTCCTGACCCCCTTGCAATTGTATACAAAATTGTGTGTGCATGTATGTGTGTGTGTGTACAGTGGTCTATGAAAGGTAGTCACTCTGAGTCATAACATTTTTCTAATTACCCTCCCTTTTCAGAATCTCCTACAAAGCACCTGACAGGCAAGTCAGGGTGGTCCATCCACATTAAAGGTAAAGTCATTGCATGCACAGAACCTCTTCTCTAAAATCTGCGAGAGATGCTCTGGAGAAGGACATAACCAAAGGACTCTAGCTAGGGATGAAATAAACAGCGATAGAGACTTCATTGCCTTATGAAGTGACCAAGAAACCACGGTGTGCGCCTGAGTAGCCCAGAAGCTCACAGCCACATACAAAGTGAAAAGTTCTCGCTTTGTCCGGCAAGGCTGTTGTGAAGCATATGTTCATCTCTCATCTATCAGTTATACCCTACCTGCTTCCAAAGGGTTGTGACACAGCTTTCAATGAAAAGCACAGATATGAAAGAACCATTCAACCTCTTAAACTAATGTCAGAAGACAAAGGGAGGGGTTTTGTAGAATAATTGTATCAGAAAGCATTGGCTTAGATCCAAACTTCCTCCAAGAAAAAAAAAAAGAAAAGAAAGAAAGAAAGAAAACACAATGAAATGTAGTTCCCTTTAACTAGGAATAGGAAGCAGATCGTCAGGAGAGAGGCACTAGGAACCTCCCGGGAATTCTGGCCTTTCCGGCCAGCAGAGAGCCAGGCAAGGGAAGGAGAATAGGTGTGTGTCTCCCCAAACATCTGGGCCCTGTAGGAACACGTGTCCATTAAACAAGTGCTGATTCTCTGGCGTCCAAGGGAAAGATGCCCTTGCAGAACTATTCATTTAGTTCATCAAATATTTACTGGCCAGACTCCATGCTAAGGATTTAGAAGTAAAAATAAGAACCTGGCACCTTCCTTCAGGGAACTCACTGTCAAGGAAGATAGACATGAGCAAATAATAAAAAAGAACTTGAGTAAGTGTCCCGGTAGAGTGATGAACATCCAGCTCAGAAGCATAAGGAGAGCCATAAACTTTGCTGGGAGGGATGTCAGTGCTAGGAGACCAGGACGGGAGGAGGGGCACTCCGAGCTAAGGGCCAACTACGGGGAAGGAAAGCACAGAGCGGGGCAGCCAGTGTTGGCGAGGTGGTGTGCACGGAGTGTAGATGCATGGTCATGGTGGAGCAGGTAGAGGCTTGATCATTTGGCTGCAGTTAAATCGTGCAGGACCTTTGACATAAGGCTAAGGAATCTGGGCTTTGACATGAGAACCATCAAAGATGTTTAAGCGGGGAGTGATGCACTTAGATCCCTGCGGGTTTTGTGTTTGCTTAAGATCCTCAAATCCATACCCAGAAGTCTTCTGAAGGGTCTAAAATTGGTCAATGAATCCTCACCGGGAGCAACTGAGAGCTGAAACAGGGCGTTTCCCAGGAGCTCTGTGTTCTTTTGCAAAGCAGAACTGTGTGTCCTTTCTCGTCATAAAACAGATAACGAGGACACCGGCTTGGTGATCCTACTTAGGCGCAACCGAGAAGAGTCAAGTCAGCAGCAGGGGGCTGCTTCCGAGAATAAATCTAGGAGTTTGGGAAGAAAAAAAAGAAAAGAGGCATCTGGGAGACATCTAAAAATATATTCCTTGGTGAAGGACACACAGGTACTTTCTGTTTCTCTGTGTAGTTAAAAAGAGCAAAAGAGGAGAAAAAAAATGACCTGTTCCCATGAGTGCAGCAGGTTTTTAGTGGGATAAAAAGCCAAGGGCAACACCGCTGAATGACACCAAAGATCAAAACGGATTAGGGGCCGAGGACAGTGGTTCCAGGCAGATCCCATTGGTTGTGGGAGTGTGTACAGGAAACATACTTGTTCTAAACATGAGGGAGAGAGTGAGCTTAAGAGGCTGAGAAAGGGCAAGAAGCCACAGAGCACAGCTGTCTGCAGGAAGAAAGATGGGGCCACTCACCCCGTTGCACCTCTGGCAATAGGCAAACACTCTTTTCCTCGCTGACAAGCCTCAGCCGCCTCCCTCTCCGAGCTCATGGTCCTTCACGGCGTCGGGCACTCTCAGATTTGCTCGTTACCTGTGTTTTGAGCCTGAAGACTCTGGTAGGAAAAAGAAGTATTTCCACAGTTTGAACATACAAGGGGTGTATGATGCCGAAAACCCTGTGGTAAGCGTGGGCTGCGTCCAGTTTAAGGCTATGAAGATCGGTGTGCAGATCCTGACCTTGACTGTGACCTGCTGTTTGGGACATATGTCCTTCTACAGGACCGCGTGATGTTATGAGTTTGTGTGCCTTTCTAACATCCAGAAGGGATTTATTTCCCCTTTGCTCTCGCTGAGAAGCAGTCTCTCGTTGCTGGCCATGGCTTTTATGACTGCCCACAAACATCTCTCAGGAACGGTTTGCCTGTGTCCATTCAGCACCGCAGCCAGGATGTTCCTTTGGGCTTCGCATTCTCCTGGTAAAGCTGAAACTGCTCTCTCCTCGGCGCTTGCCTCCTTCGTTCTCTGACCCCGTTGGACTGGGATGCCTAGGTGAAGTTTTGAAAGTGGCTACCACAAAAGCGCTTGGTTATAGGACAAGCTCCAGGTCTGTGTTCTCCCTAGACAAACTGGTACGCTCAGTACATTTTCTGACCGGGGCCCATCCTCCTCCTTTGAGCTCCCCCTTCTCATTCGGCCCTAACGTCCCACACCCTATGTCTCTCCAGGGCTCAGATCCTCTCCTCCTCTTGGGTCCTCCTCCCAGGTGTGCCTCTGGTCACTTTCCACGTTCCAGACCTTTTCTGAAGCCCAATCGTCCACCAATCACCCTCTGTCCCGTCTCCTCATGCCCTGCACTGTTAATGAACCTAATGGTGACGTGGAGCAGCTGCAAAGGTCCCCTTGGAAGACGAATGGCTAGAAAAGGTGCGTCCACCCTAAAAAGTGCGTTCAGGGTGGAGCCACCCGTACCTCTTCCCCACCCTGCGGCCGCTCTCACAGCCTCTGCGGAGCCTCAGCTCCTCGTCGGATGCCATCCTGGCAAGACTCTCAAAATGAGCTAGTCTGTCATGAACAAGACGTGGACGCATGACTCTAGCCCGGCCAATCAGACTCTTCCTGAGAGCAGTGACAAGGACACTGCCGCTCAAACCAATCCATCCCAAACTGGGCTCTGAAAAGATGCTCATGATATTTGGGCTTTGTAGATCTGCCCACCTGGGCCGGCTCCGGTGTTCTTCTGAAGCCTGAATAGCTACCCAGTGCTCCCCCAACTCTCTCTTGGATGAGTTCCCAAGGCAAAAACTCCTAGTAGCATTTCTTACCTAAAAGAATGGGAAAACGGTGGACATTTTAAGAAAAGAAGCCTTGGAAGAGTCTATTTCGGACCAAGTGGCCGTGGGGGTTGGGTGTGCTCCTTGAGAAAACAGGAATTGGCAGTCGATGCTTCCAGCAAATCGTAGGGGCTCCCCAATGTTCTACCAATTCCTTCACTGAGTGGAGGGTCAGCGGCCTGAGGGTAACACTTTTTTTTTTATTGTTGAAAGTATTACATGTTTCCCTTTCCACCCCCACCCCATTGACTCCCTCCCCCTCTCCCACCCCGCTCCTGCTTTCCCCAAACTAATGTCTGTGTCCGTTGGTTGTGCATCTGAGGGTAACATGTGACGCATGCAGAGACTTCCGCATGACTGTCCCACTCAGTTTATGGTCTGGAGGGAGGACTCCGCCCCGGCAGCCTGGCCCCTGACGCTGGCACCTGAGGGTAATGTTGCAGGAACAGGCTGATCCTGTCCGCAGGGCACCCCGGCCTGGCTGTGCACAGTGCAGGGCAAAGTGGGGGACATCTCTCACAGGGAACACAGGGGCAGCGCTCACCCCTCCCTGGTGAGCAAGCCTCTGGCTCCTGGACAAAGGGGGGGGGGGGCAATGAAGCCACCTGTGGTCGAGGCTGAAATACTGTGAAACAAATAAACCTCAGGCGTCAGGACCCGTACCAACAGCAGCCCCCTCCAGTCTCATAGTAAATGAAGACTCACTTCTTTATTTGATCTAATTCCATAGTTAGTGTATCCTTTTTTTTTCATAAAGCAGGCTCTCCAAGCTGTGTGAGCATGGGATCTGTCCTGAGCGTAATACGGAGGAAAGAGAAGAAAAACTGGGAAGCTCGGGTGGGAGCTCTCTGAACAAAATTAAAAACTAAATATTATTTTTGCTTTAGAAATAGAAAAGAATTGTAACCAGGGAGTTTCAGGACCCTCCCTTCCTTCTGCCCCACAGGGGATGTCCCTCACTACTTAATGGGGGCCCAGGGCAAGCAGAGAAACACACCCTAGGGTCCCTCGGGCTTGAGGAATTGTCTCTGCTCCGTAGGCGCCTCCTTGCAGCAGCCCCAGAGGAAGGGCTGGGTGCTGCCAGGTGATCAGGAGCCAGGTGCTTCCTCTTTGCAAGACCCACCACCCTGTCTTCCCCAGAAGAAGCCTGCTCTGAACTCAGCAGGATGCTGTACTGAAGGTTCAGGAAGGTATCCCATGGCAGACACAGTAGATGAGCCGGAAGGTGTGGCTTTATTTAACTAACATTGTTCGTTGCCCCATCAAAGGTTGGGGGTGGGAGAACAAGACTTCAGAGTGTAGGCCTTCAGGGATGTCCCACAGACAGTCCCACATAGGCAGTGCTTTGTTCTCCCCGAGAGCAGCTGTTCGTTTACTCTGCTCCTGTGGGAACTAGAAAAATAAAGAAAGCCCCCTTCCCCCCCATCTGTATGTGCCTGAAGCAGGTGCAGCCTCATGCCTGGACACCTGGCTTGGAAAGTGGAGCATGGCTGGAATTCCAGTCCTCACTCACCAAGCAGCTCACAAATGCTCAGTCCATACACTGGCCAACCTGCTCTGGAAGCCCTGAGGTCTCCTAACTCTATCTCTTGAACTCCTCCACCCTCCTGTCCCATAGTCCCTCTCTTCTTTCTGCTTTTTCTGGTGTCTCCCCACTGTCTACTTGGACACTACCATCCCCCTGGAAAACAAGTCTGCAGGTCCAATGTGAATGCTGGCTCCTGGAGCTGGGCGAGATGGTGCCCCCTTTCCTTCCCTGGCTGCAAAGCGGAGAGACGGGTTTCTGTCCCACACATGATAGGGATCCACGCTATTTTCTCCACCACTCATGGCTCAGGGGACCTTATGATTATGGAAGAGCTAATAAATGCACTCAATAAGAATCCGTTTTCTTCTGAAATCAATACCACCTGGTTTTGCACAAAGTATGCTTATTTTTTCTATAAAGTTTGGCCCTGCTCTCAGAGAAACGATAATCCTAGCATTACTATCTTAAAGGAAATAGTGCCATCTCCAGATAGTTTTATTTTGACATGAAATCTGCCACCCACAAATAAAGATGGAGGGGAAGTTTCGGTACGTGGCACCACAACACGGGCTTGGGGCTTAGCAGAAGAAAAAAACTGGAGTCCCTCTGCGCACCACTGATTCACTTTGTCCGACTGCTGCCCTGTAACAGTTACTTTCTCTGCCATTTAATAGATGCAGCCTTTTTTATGGAGTGTGAGAACTATAATGTAGCTATCAGTTAGCTATTGCTACAATAATGTTACATAAACTCCAAGGCATGCAGTCATAGCATTTATGTCTCCCTCCTGCATCTGAAGATCAGCTGGGGTTCAGCTGAACCAGGCTGGGCTCAGCGGGACGTCCCTCCAGGCTGCAGGCTGGTCCAGGGCTCCCCTGCGTGTCTCTCATCCTTCTTGGCCCAGCAGCTTTCTGAAGCATGTTGTTCTCACGGTAGAAAGTGGGAGAGCAAGTGAACAAACTCATCCCTAAAAAAACATCGAAGCCTCCACTCACGTCATATCTGCTAATATCCCAATGGCCAAAGCAAGTCATACAGCCAAGCCTGAATCAAACCAAGAAGCTAAGCCCAGTGCCAGTGGAACAGAAAAATATATTCTGCCTCTACTGAAGGCAACGTCACAGTTTCGTGGCAAAGAGGACACAGAGAGGGTGGGAAAGCGAGAATAATAAGCCATCTACCACAGGGAGGAAGGGGAAAGGAACGGACCGCAAAAGCGACAGTATTTTTAGGGATCTGTTTGAGTCCGGTATTCTCCTGTGTGTTTCAGCTCGACACTTTATTTAGGCTTCACAAGACCCTGTGTTATAGGTGGAAAACTGACATCTCCATGGGAAGCTGCTGAGCAACCGAGCCAGGTCTCACACGGGCCCAGCAGACCCCAGACCCTGCCGACGGACACAGAGTCGAGACGGTGCCCTCTGGAGCTGTCTCCCTGTCAGAACTGCAGATGGATACGGAGCCAGGAAAGAGGCAAATAAACTGTGATCTCCTCAAACACAGCGCCCAAAGCTCGGATATTGTGCTGGAGGTGATCACTGGAGTCCGACGACCCGCTGAACCAGACGCGCTGTGGTGGTGCCGCAGGCGTGTACGCGACCGTGAGGCATACTGCCTTGTCCCGAATTCTACATTATAATGGGATCAGGGACCGTTTTCAATTTCTACATAAAAAGTTCAGCTTCTTACATTTTTTAAATTGGCTTCTTGCATTTGATTTATTATGTGTTAACCCAGAAGGTAAGTACGGGAGAAAGACGATAATGTGACCAGACAGTGCCCGAGGTTATAGCTGTGAATCCCTTAGCACCGAGTTCCAGGTTGGCGAAGACACTTTAGGAAGAACAAAGCGGGGCACAGAAGGGTATGGAGACAGTATTAAGCTAGTTGGTGCTGAATAAATATTTATCAAAAGAATGATTTCATCAACCCTGATTTTCCACCTATGCCAAGCAGCCGTGCTGTACTTCCAGCCACGGTTTGTGGGCCTGCAGGGATGACTAAGCTTCATCTAAAACACCACCACTCTCCTCTAGAGAAAAACACTACCATTGCCTTTTCTCCCTCCTCCTTTTAGACATCTAGCGACACCCTGAGGACGCCCCTCTCTTCGCCGATGACTTGGGTGTAACACCCTTTCCCAGACCCACCAGTCCCACAGGTTCTGAGGAACTCGGATGTGACTGTGAATGGGCCTGGAGCACCTGAGCCTTGCGGTTCCCAACCCTGCCGGCTCCAGCAGCCTTGCTCTTCCCCACACCCACCCCCTTTCACGGCCTGGGCTCCTACCCCAGGGCACCTGTTTTCAAACTGCAGGTCAGAGCTATTGCTGAATTTAGTGAACTGTAGAACTTTTACAAAAGAAAAGATCCAAGAGCACTGCATGTGATACAATTTTTTTTCATGAAACTTGAATTATATATGTTGACGGGTGCACATGGCTGTGATGTCAGATTTTTCTCTAAAAGCCATGATCAAAACCAGTCTGAAAAATACTTCCCTCGGCTTTTTCACGTGCAGAGCATCCCATTAAAAAATACCATTCTTTCATAGCTACCCATCGGACACCTGTTCACTCTCCACCTTCACACACTCATGTTGCCGCTCATTTGGTTACATGTGGACCATCGATCAGCACGACAGGTGGAAAACTTCAGAACAGGGATGCTGCTGCATTATAAATCTCCTGCTCCATCTTAGTTCCCCCCACACACACACACACACACACACACCTGCTGGTGTAGGTGGTGTGCGTGCGTGCACACTCGCACTTGAGAACAGAGGTGAGTCTCACCTATGAGCTGACACGGGACAGAACAGATGCACCACAGGTGAAGCAGGAATCTCGGGCAAGAGGGTGTGGACTTGGGAATTTGAAAGAGCCTCATGAAATTAACTCAAGATGCAGGGAGATTTCAGTTGTCACACAGATGACAAAGTCATGGCCCAGAAAGGCAAGATCAGCATTAAAACTCAAGCCATAATGTAAACTCCAAGTCGATGTAAATTCTAAGTTGACATTTTCCTTTGGGCTTCGGTACTGTTGATATTTTGGGTTGGACCATTCTGTGCACTGTGGAATGGGGAGCAGCATCCCTGGTCTCCGCCAGCAGCACACCTCCTCCCCACAGGGGACAACTGACACTGTCTCCAGATGCTGCCACGCAGGGCGCCATGGTTGAGCAGGCCCTCCCAGCCATGATCTCCTTTGGCCCACAGAGCAGCCCGTGGGGTAAGAAAGGCCCCGCTGGAGCTGTGAGCCCCACACCTGGGCTATTTCAATGCTCTGGGGAGCTCCGTCTCTGCCTTTCCCATCGGAAGCAGACAATCTGTGGCTTCGTACTGAGAATCAATAAAAAATGAGCCACCTCTTACCCTGTCCTCAGTTTTTTTGGCAGTGCTAAAACAGGAATCAAAATACGAGGAGACAAGCTGTCCAAAGTGCTTTAGGGGCCAAGTTTGGACATTCGCCCTACTTGAATAACAAGAATTCAGATGATTAACATCACTCACCTTCCTCATTTACAGGAGGCTGAGGCCCTGGGAAGAGAAATAACTTCCCCCTACATCAAACCTGTATCATGGTGCCCCCTGCTCTGGACCCTTGGTCCCCTGACCCAGAGACAGTACTCACGGAATGTAAACCCCAGCAGATGACAGCCCCAGTCCATCTGCATCCCAAGTCCTAATTCCTGGGGGCAAGTCACAGTGGGGCTCTCAGGATGGTGGCACTGCAGGACCCCAGGGGGCTCTATTCACATAGACCAGGGAAACCCTATGGTGCCTGGTTCCACAGTATGAGCAGGGCGTCGGGGGCCACCCCACGGATAAACAGCACATCTCAGAGAGGTGGCGGTGAATTGGGTAGGCACCTCGCGAGGTGTAGAAGGAAGTGGCCTCAAGCAAACTTCTTGGAACTTCCTCATCTCAATTTGGCAGTGCTAAAGCATGGCCCCCCAATTCTCTGCCACTTCTTTCAGTGAGAGCTACGGTCTTCGTGCCTTCGTGACTCTGGGCTTTGTGGCAGTGTGCCCAGGAGAAGCTGGCACAAATTCTATGCCGGTGTCTGGACCCAGGTCTTAACTGCAAATTGTCACTGTATGTCTCTTGGGATTCTCAGCCTGGGGACCCAGTCACCATGCTGTGAGGAAGCCCAGGTAGCCCCGGGGGCGGCCCAGGGGGATGGCAACACCAGCTGGGTGAGCGAGCCATCCTGGGAGTTCATCCTGCAGCTTCCAGTCGGGACCGCTCCTCCCCAGGAAGCCGAGTCGAGCCTCCCCACGGAGCACTTCCCACACTGCAAGCCCGCGTGGTAAACAAACGGCGGTGGGTGTTTTCAGCCTCTGTGTTGGGGTGGGCTGCTGGGCAGCAATAACCAGGAACACTCATGTTCTCAGTCCTCCTCACGCAACTGTCATAGCACCTGACGCGAGGGTCCGGAACGTGAGAGCTCTTGGTAAACCCGGGAGAGTCGGATCAGCTTTATTTTGTGTTATTTCAAGATAAACAGGCAGCAACGCCATGGCTCTCCTAGCCAAGGGAGCAGCTGGCGTGTGTTCAGGGGAGAGGAGGTGGTTGCTAATGGCCGTGACCAAGGAGCCAGGCTGGAGGAGGAGCTGTGGACGGGGGAGCGCCCTGGGAAAGGCTGCAGGGTAGCGTCTCAGAGCTAATGGCGACCCTGGGAGGTGTCTGAGCTCCTTCCTCCAGACAGATATGTGAAGGAGAGCGACCTGACTTGAGAGGTTCCATGGGGAAACAAATGTCAGGGGCCAGCAGTAAGTTTGAGTTATTCTGTATTCTCGGTCAGGAAATTCTAAACCAAGTCCCGCTGGTTTCCTATGTGGCCTGTATCCTTGGGTTATGTTGTGAGATAAATTAGGGGACAAAAGTAGAAAGTCTAAAAGGGAAACAGTTTAAGGGAATTGGCCGGAGAGGAGGCCGTTGAAGAGACAGCCTGGAGGGGGGCAGGTCACCTGGCACCGCGGGTGCTCGCGCATCCTTGGCCACAGGGTGTTTCCAAAAATCTCAGCTACTGTAAGTGGCTGTTGCAGTGCTGTCTTCCCCCCATCGTTTAACATACGTTGTATAAACTGCACAGCAATCTAATAGCCCGTGTGCTAATTTGATGATGGAAACTCATAAATTATTTTGCACCTTAAGGTACAAGCGCCACCAAAGAGATCTTTTTTTTTTCAGATCTTATATTCATTTTTTTCCCATTTTTATCGATTTATTTTTGTTACAGATGTTTCTCCTTTTTACCCCTAGACCCCCTCCTCCACATCCCGCCCCCCGACCCCAGCATTGTTGTCTATGTCCATTGGTTGTGCATAGAAGTTCTTTGGTTTATCTCATCCATCCCCACCCCCCCTTCTCTGAGGTCTTTCAGTCTGAACCATACTCCTTTCTATGTCTCTGGATCTATTTTATTCATCAGCTTATTTTGTTCATTATGTTCCACAAATAAGTGAGATCATGTGGTATTTCTCTTTCCCTAATTGGCTTATTTCACTTAGCATAATGCTCTCCAGGTCCCTCCATGTCATCTCAAAGGATAAGAGATCTGTCTTTTGCCTTGGCCAGTTTGGCTCAGCGATTAGAGCGTCGGCCTGCGGTCCAGAGAAACCCGGGTTCGGTTCCCGCCAAGGGAACGTACCTCGGTTGCAGTTTGTCCCCGGCCCTGGCTGGCTTGTGCGGGTGGCAACCACTCGATGTGTCCCTTTCACGTCGATGTTTCCCTCTCTCTCTCTCTCCCTCCCACTCTATCTGAACAAAAAATGGGGGGAAAAAAGTCCTCAGTTGAGGATTAAAAAAGAGAGAGAGAGAGATCTTTCTTTCTTACAGCTGCATAGTATTCCATTGTGTATATGTACCACAGCTTTTTTATCTACTGATGGACATCTGAGCTGTTTCCAGATCTTAGCAATTGTAAATAGCACTGCTATGAACATAGGGGTACATATATTTTTTCTGATTGGTGTTTCAGGCTTCTTAGGGTATATTCCTAGAAGTGGGATCACTGGGTCAAATGGAGGTTCCATTTTTAATTTTTTGAGGAAACACCATACTGTTTTCCACAGTGGCTGCACCAGTCTGCATTCCCACCAGCAGTGCACTAGAGTCCCCTTTTCTCCACACCCTCGCCAACACTTGTTGTTTGATGGTTTGTTGATGGCGGCCATTCTGACAGGTGTGAGGTGATACCTCATAGTTGTTTTAATTTGCATCTCTCTGATGATTAGTGACATTGAGCATTTCTTCATATGTCTTTTGGCCATTTGTATGTCCTAAAGAGATCTTTTCGAACCAGGTTCAATGCCTGGTCATTGCCCTTCAGTTTTTCTCCTCTGCAATTCAGAGCTAAGTCTGAACTTGGTGGAAATGGCCCTTGACCTTCTTGCTACATTGGATGTGCTGAAAAGCTGAAGGGGGGTTGCAGGTGAATATACCCTGGAAACCACAGATGGTGTAGGCGCTGGTGCTACTGCACCACATTAGTAAAGTAAGAAGTCAACCAGAGGCTAATTCAGTTTTAAAAAAGGCTGAAGAAAAAGAGAAAATGAGTCCTGAGGACACTGCCCGAGGTTCGCTGGAAACCAGTCCCACCCGGTGCACTGCAGCCTACACAAAGCAACGTGCTCTGCTTTTGCTGCGGACAATTTGAGATGGCCCTTGTGTCCCTCGCAATCACGAGTCTTAACTGACCAGCACGCAGAGAAGATGTCCTGAGCTGACTAAGGCAGGAAAAGCACATGGTGGATGGTTTACTCTGCAGAAATGTTATAAAGACCCCCGTCTCAGGGGATGCTCCTTTATTTCCTCTTCTGTCCACCTTCTCCGAGACAGAAACGGCACTGTGGGGGCCTCCTGGGTTTCGTCACTATGTTCTTCTCAGTGTTGAGCCTCCTGGTCCTCGAATCAACTCAGCTGCTTCTCACCCCCCCCCTCATACTAAATCATAGGACAAAGGGGTTAGATGAATTCCGTCACTGCAGGCAGGCACTGCTAGGGTCACTCGGGACCTGCCTGCTCTGTCGCTGTCCTTTCCACCCCTGGGGGCGGGAGCTGGCAGCTTCCAGCCCTTAGAGCTCTGAGCACAGGGCGCCCCATGCAGAAGAACAAAGAGGTCTTGGTGCCCTTGGGCCTCGATTACCAAAGTGTGGCATGTCAGATGATTTGTAAGTGCTAGGCAAACACTCTGTGCTTCAACTGGCATGCCCTGATTTGAAGGTGTTTTAGAAAAAGGTATAACTGGTTAGTAATTTCCTTATTGCCTGAGATGAGACCAAAATACTTAAAAAGTGAGTCAAGTTAAATGAAGATACTAAATAAATAGTAGTTCAGTGATCTATTGTAATGACAAAAATCAGTAGGGCGGTAGAGAAATAACAGAAATTTGGTAAATTCTGTCTCAGGTTATTGCTCTCATGTCTTCAAAGGCGTCTGCTTCTCTGGACCAAATTTCTCCAGCGCGTTCGGTTTTGCTTCCCTCGCCTTCACCGCGGCCCTTCCCCCACGGAACCCAGCAAGGTCACATTGGGCTGCGTAAAAACACTGATTACGCAGCTGAACTTAAACTCTGCTCCAGAACAATGAGTCGCACCATTCCGTGTGCCGCAGTGGTGACGCAGGCTGTGTGTGATTCTAACACACTTCACATGTAGGCTTCACAGCAGGGCAGATAATTAAAGTCTCATCTGTTCACAACTTTGTTTTGACAGCGGTGCAACACTTTTTTAACTTCTATTAACAGGAATAGAAGCGCTAGGTGCTGTGGGGCGGAGGGCTGGAGAGGGGCTGGTGCAGGAGAGGATGCTCTCCGTGCGCAGGGACGTCTGTCTGGGGAGAAGAGGGATGGCAAAGCCACACCCCGCTTTACCCACAACCCTCTAGCCTGTGTGTGGGCCCCTTTCACTTGCTCTGGCAGGATAACCCTCTGTGGACCGTGCGGCTGCCTCTGGGTCGACGCCTATCACAAAGCCAGGCCAAGGAGCCTCTCAGAACTCAGAAGTAAATTTTAGAAACAACAACACACACGGAGTCTCAGAACTAGTTGGAACCCTGAAGGGAGCACTCGAAACACAAACACAAGAATGAATTTCAAAGTCAGAACCCGGACTCAAATCTTGACCGCTCACTTACTGGCTACATGATGTTCGTCGACTTTTCTTACAGCCTCAACCCTAGTTTCCTTGCTTTTAAAAGTAGGTGAGTACACCCATCTCCCCTAGTTTTGAGACAACTCCGCTAGATTATTTTATGTGGAGCACTTGGCTCCCAGTCGGCAAATACTGACTGTTCATTCTCTGGTTCCCTGCCCTGCCTCCTTCGAAGGCACGGGCTCCGTGGGAGGGAGGGGAGTGGGCTGGGTGGGGTGCAGGGTGCACAGCACTGCACTGAGGTCTGTGCGGGCAGAGCTGCAGCTGTCCTCGCAGCCCTGCCCCTCAGGCTTGGAGACCGAAACACTCTGCTGCGCTCTCAGGGAAACCAGCCCGGGGAAAGGAGTCGACCTCACGGCGCAAGACAGGCCAGGCGAGGCAGAGAGAGCTGGGCTGAGATGGGCGGCCAAGTCTGTGTTCCCGGCCTGCTTGGCCCAGCGGCCTGTCCCCTGCCAGAGGATGCACTTGCACCTTCCCTCCTGCGGGTGCTCTCTCCAGCCCACAGGTCTGTCTGGTGACCAGACTCCAAGAGATGGACTTGACTTGGCAGGTCACATGGCTTGGAAGCCATCCCAGAATTTATGTTTGGATGGATGGTCAGCTGTAGCCGTGGTGCGGGGCGTCTGGTTCAAGTGTAGAAAGGAGACGTTTGCAGGCTTTGTCTCTTTCATTAGAACTAGAAAACGAATATATGCCGACACCAAAACATGGAGCAGGAAATTGGAAAGTGTCCAGTGATCTCACCCCTGGGAGGTACCCGCTGTCAATGGATCTTATCTGTATACATCTCAATTCTCCCCGGTTAAAAATTATTCTGTCACTCTTATTTCTTGAAAAAAAGTTTTCTTTCAAGAAAACCGCTTGGCAAGTGGTTTCTATATGACACATTCCAAGACAACCCAAGGCTCTTGGTTCCAGACGAGTCCCTCGTTTTGGAGGTGCAGGTGGAGCCTCTGGAGAGTGCTGCTGGCACGTGTCCACACATTCCGTGCCCGGGCGTGCCGGGCACAGGCCACTGGTGAGGGTGCTGCACGCTGGAGGAGCCCAACGACGGGCCCTTCCTGGGACTCAAGCTCTCAGCAGAGAGGAGGGTTGAGACGTTGCATCAGATTTCTGCAGCCACAGGAGGACAACGACAGGCACAGAAATCAACCAAAACCCCAGCATGCCTCAGCTCTCCACTGCCCCCCATGAACCCTCTGCACATTCTCCCCCAACTGCGAGGCCCATCAAGGACAGTCCTCTCTGTTTGCCTCTTCCTTTGGAAAGGGGATGGAGTGGGGTTTGTAATTACTCCATATTGCAATGAATGAAAGTAATATTCAATCAGTACATTGTGCATTTAAATGGCTTCTTTAGCCCTGGCCAGTTTTCTCAGTGGTTAGAGTGTCGGCCCGCAGACCAGAGAGACCTGGGTTCGGTTCCCACTAAGAGCACGTACCTCGGTTGCAGTTTGTCCCCGGCCCCAGTTGGGGTTGTGTGGGTGGCAGCCAGTCGATGTGTCTCTCTCACACTGATGTTTCTCTCGCTCTCTTCCTCCTTCTCTCCCTCCCGCTCTATCTGAAGATAATTGCAAAAATGTCCTTGGGTGAGGATAAAAAATAAAATAAAATAAATGACTTTTTTTATGATGTCATAACTGGTAAAGTTTTGTGTACACAGCTTTGCTGAGTCATATTAAAAGTTTCAAGGCCTCAGATGACAACTGAGCTTTCCCTTGGCTCGTGGCACCCTTGCCATCTGCTCTTTTGGGGCCTGTTCCACCAAAGAGGTTGTAGTCCTTGCAGCTCCCTGGTTTGTGACTTTCAAAGCAAAAATGGCTGCCTCTCCGCTTCTGAGAAGCCAGGGCAAGTCCTTGTATTCTTGCTGCCAACTCAGACGGAAAAGCAGAGTAAACAGCAGGTGTGGAAACCGGACCTCATCCTCCAGGAGCTAGCAGAGCAGAAAGGGGCGGCTGGCTGCCGTGCCAGCAAAACAAGGTGGGGGGGGCTCCCCCTTGGCCTGAGCCTCCAGCCGCTGTTTCGGGGGATGAACACCTGGACGGTCTGGCTTCCAGCCGTGAAAGCTCCTTGGCTGCCTCCTTCAGTCACAAGATTGCAGCATCGGTTTGCAAGGGCTTCCTTTAAAAAGTACCACAGACTGGGTGGCTTAAGACCTCACAGTCTTGGAGGCTCGAAGTCTGAGATCAAGATCATTTCTGACCCCACTGAGGGAGGCATTTGAGCCGTGTGGACCCAGGAGCACCTTCCAGAGCCAGGCAGCCTGAGCTGCACCCACACTGGGGTTTGGGTTCTGAGTTGTCTGAGCAATTACACAGTTGTCTGAGCAATCCTGCTGTGTACCTACCTCTTGCAAGGGAAACAAGATACCCCCAGGGCAATATAGATACAAGCCACATCTATAATTTTTAATTTTTCAGTAGCCATATTAGAAAATCTAAAAGCCAGTGAAATTAACTTTAACATTTTATGTAACCCAATCTGTTCAAAATATTATCCTTGCAGCATAAAATCAATATGAAATGTTTAATGAGATTATGTGTGTGTGTGTGTGTGTGTGTGTGTGCATATGACTGCACACATCTGAGGAACCACCTCAGCGGGGGCCTCCAGGCCCACTAGGTACGTGGACAAAGCCCTTACCTGGACCACTCAGGTCCTAAGCTCATCTTTCTCTGTATGGTCTAAACTGCGTGGTTTTGCTTCTCTAGCATCCCACCTGCAGTGATCTTGGAACACGAGGACATGTGCACCAGGGAGTGTGTGGAATACCCTTGTTTTTAGACTTAGAAATAAGAGTAAGAGGGGGATTATTTGCCAGCCTGGAAAAATGTGTCAAGGACTCAGTACCATGGGAACATGCCCAGCTTGCACCCTGAAGGCAGGAGGACCCTGGAGTTCCGAGTCCGGCCCTCTTTTACTGCAAAAACAGCTATTGCAGACTGAACACTGCTGTCCCCTCCCCTAAGGATGAGGACACTGAGAGGTGAGGTGACTCAGAGGCCACTCACCTGTGGGTACTAGAGTCAAAATTCAAACCTGGGTCCCTCTAATTCCCAGCTCTTCATGATGCCCGAGTTTCCAGGGACTTGGTTTAAAAGAAGTGTTCTAGGAAATAAAATCTAAGGTAAAGGGGGCAGTGTTGTTGTTATTGTTTTAGCCTATTACTCAGGTCCCAACCTCGGCTGCTTTGTGCATCAAAGCCTGACCTAGCTGAGCAAGAGGGTCCCAGCCCCGGGAGAAACTCTGGTCCCTTTGCCTTCCCGCTCTGCTGAGCAGCCTGGGGTCACACCCTTGCTGGCCAGGGTGCTGAATGAGAAGCAGAAGCTCTTCTCCTTGATGGGTGAAGTGAGAGGGATAAGATGATGCCTGTTGGGCACATAGAACACCTGGGAATAATGGCGTTCTCCCAAGCTTTATCTGTGAGCTTCTCCATCTGCCTGTAGCATGCCTGCGGGAGGACCCTTCCCTCCCTCCAGTCTCTGGAGTTGCTCCTCAGACCCAGCCCAGGCCTCCCGATACCTAGGATATATCAAAAGACTCACCTGTGTGGGTCTGAGTTTAATTACATTCATCATCAGGCAAGGGATTTGGGGAGCTTTAATTTAAAGCTGGTGTTGAATGCTTTTAAATTATTTTGAATTTTCTGAGGCACCCAGGTGCAACTCACATCTTTTATAAATTACAGAGCAAATGCTGTGGAGCCTGGGTGCCCAGGAGGGCCCAGGATCGGCACAGATTCCCAGAGGATGCAATATATTTCTGGAAACGAGGAAGACCTTAGCACACACCTATCATCGTTGTTGATGGGACCGGGGTGTTCAGCCCACTCTCGGGGCGCAGCACGATGCAAATCTGGCTCTTGGAGTTCAGCGTCTCGCTGCTCCCTGCCTGCTCGGTAGCACGGAGCCCTGGTGAAATGTGTGTCAAGTTCTTCAAAACAGTTATTGCTGCTGGAGGAAAAATGATCAGCGAAGTGCTCCGAAGTTAACACCTCCTCAGCGCTGGAACTGGAAATGAATTATGGAAATGTTTGCATTCGGTGTAATAGGAACCTGCAGACATCTCGGCTGCTGTGTGCGAAACAGGAGGGGGATTTTTAATGTGATAATGAGCTTAGGGAGGCGCTGGCCAGGTCCAGAGGCCAGAGCAATGAACCGGTCGCCACACTGTGCGTTCTTGCCACGGTTCTGCTGTGAGACCACGCGTGAGCTACTCCAACTCTCTGGGCCTCCTTTTGGGAGTCTAACAAAGGTGTTTAAACCAGTAATTTATGTCGGAAGCTAAATACTGATGCCAGTTACTGGGGTGAGTGCGGGAAGTCTCATCCCGTGCCATGGGAATCCTCCCAAATGAGCACGACAGCAGGTGTCGGGATGTGTGCTCCTCTGGAAAGGGATGTGACCAGAGCCTATTGGTTCCTGGACAGAGAGGAGAGTTGAGGTGGGGGAACCCAACCTGGGGTGGGAGACCCCGCCACCAAAACGATCCGCCTGATAGTTAGAAGTAGAACTGGAAAATTCTGACATGGACTCCAAGGTATGGACTAGGGTGTTAGAATGGGAATCATTAGGTCTCAGTTTGGGTTGAGACTCCAGAGGCTGAGATGTATCGGTGAACAGTGGGAGCCAAGTATGCCCCCATCCAAAGCAAGGTGCTATATACCTGTGCTACGCCGCGGGGGGATTTGTCCCCTGGGTGTGATCTGCCCAGCGGGGAAACAGCCGTGGACAGAGAAGTTCCAGGCTCTCTCTGGAGAGAAGTGAGCGTGCGCTCTGAGTCCCACGGGTGCTGCCCCTGCACTGGGGTGAAGGAGGAGGGAAGAAACCCCTCTTTCCAATCGGCTCAAAAGAATCACTTGGAAAGTCTGACCTGTGTGCCCTGGAGTTTGTTGGGGACAGGGGCTAGGTCAGGCTCGCGCCTCACGAAGCCCACAGGCAGGCTACAGAGCACGCTGAGGGCTAACTGCTTGTCTGCAAGGGCAGCTCCCCAAGACCGGGGAGCCCAGGAAGGGAACTCGCTTGGCAGATCCTGAGACCTGACCATATGGGCCACCAAGAGGACCATGGGACCGACAGGGCTGAACATGCAGGGGCTGAAGAAGAAAACAGATTTTTACAGATGCTAATGCCTGTTGTAACTGAAGGCTCCCAAGGAGAGACTATCTTCCTCAAACACAAACAAAAAGGCCCCTGTTGGGAACTGTCAAACCAGGAGGCCACGATGTGAGGTACAGCGATGCCACTCAACCTCGACCTGCCCTACCGCCACCTCTCCTCTCCGCCATCTCCACACCCCGGAGAGCCAGAGGGGCCTGGTGGGGTGAGGAGGGGAAGACAGGACACACGCAACCTGTCCCCTGCCGACTGCGAAGGCCCGTCTGGGCGGAGAGAGAGGACTTCATTTTTCTATTCTCAAAACTTAAAGCCACCAGAAGACTTTTATTGTCTAAGAAGGACAGGGAAAGCCATGGGATTTGCCCAAGCATTCGTCCCAGGGGCCGTAAGAATCAGTCCACGGAATGGGTCTGAAGGGTCAACAGTGAGAAAGAGTAACATTGTTTCCTACGTGCACCCCACCGAGTTAGGTCATTCAGTGTGCCAGCCACATAGACTTCAGGGCCTGCGGTTACTCGGGCAAGGATTAAGTGAGCACCCTCCAGTGCAGGTCGGACCTGCTGAGAGCAGCAAGTCCGCTCGCCAGCCCAGCTGACGTGCGGTGGCCCATGGTGACAGTGAGGCCATACAGCTCTCGCATGCAGAGCTGAGAGGCTAGGAGCGCGGCTGCCCCTTTCCAGTCCTTGGATGTCTAGTCGGTGTCCCAGGGTAGAGTGCTTCATTGCCGCTAGAATGTATATTTGAGTCTTAATTACTCCCAGATAGAAGAAATCTAATTTTATCAGTTATATACTAAAGCTCAGAGAGGTTAAGGTATTTGCTAACATTACTGTTCTTTTGGTTGCAAATGATAAAAAACAAACCAGAAATGGAAGGAAGGAAGGAAGGAAGGAAGGAAGGAAGGAAGGAAGGAAGGAAGGAAGGAAGGAAGGAAGGAAGGAAGGAAGGAAGGAAGGAAGGAAACGAACAGAAAAAGGCAAAGAGGGGGAACATTTACTACTTTGTGTATCTGAAAAGTCCAGGCATTATTTGTGCAGGTATGGCTGTGTCCGGGCGCTCGATTAATGTTTTTCCAAATGCGCCTTTTCCCATTTCTTGGCAATGCGTTTGCTTTCCTGTCAGTGGCAAAGTAGGCCATCAGGAGCTCTAGCTTTATAGTCTATCAGCTGGGCATTCCCAGCAAAAATTAAAAGAGACTCTTTTCAGTAGTTTCAGTAAACGTCACAGCTTGAATGTCATTGACCTGGTTTAAATTGCATGTCCAGTGCTCAGCTAAGCAGCATGACGCTGAACACCCTGGCCTTGCACACACTCCCCAGGGCTGAGGTGCAGGATCAGCCCCAAGGCAAACACGATGTGTGAGTAGGAAAGAGCTGCTGTTACTTAAAGACAGGGGCATGGCGGCGATGGGCAGACAGAAACAACGGATGCCCACTCCGGACACAGAGATAGTAAGTAAACGTCAAAGCCAGGGTTAGAACGTACACCTTTGGATTCCAAAACCCAAGATTTTTGTAAGCGCAAAGTAATTTCATTGATGTGCCCCTCTTTTTAAGTTTTATTAGCCAGTATTAGCAGGGTAAATTTGGGCTCCAAAAACTCAATTTATCCTGCCAGCTAGAAATAAAGCCATGTAAACAATATCATTTCATATACAAGACGCCAAATGGAATGATCGGCCTCATTTTACTAGCGTTGTTCAAGACAATAACTTGTGCTGTAAGTTACCCTGACTCTGGAGAAAGCTGCAATCTGATGAACCACCGACAGAGGATTACAAAGCGCCGTTGCTTTCGTAGGAGTGAGAATGTTTAGAGCGAGCTGGCAAGAGTCAACTGTGTTCTTCCGCGCTCTCCGAGTTCCATCTGGCCGCTGCCATTCATTCCAAAGCAGGGACCCGAATAAGGCTAGCGGAAGTGACCAAGCTGTTCATTTGTCAGACAAGAGATCAAGAGCATACATAGGATGTCTAATGTGAAGTCTGGGGTTTTTCTTTTGTTTATTTACTTGTCCAGGAGAAAAGAAAGTTTTCCTTTTTTAAAAAATCTTCACCCGAGGACATTTTTGCATCTATCATCAGACAGAGCAGGAGGGAGAGAGGGAAGAAGAGAGAGAAACATCAATGTGAGAGGGACATATCGAGTGGCTGCCACCCACATGACCCCAATCGGGGCCAGGGACAAACTGCAACCGAGGTACGTGCCATTAGCGGGGACTGAACCGGGGTCTCCCTGGTCTGTAGGCCGAGGCCTTAACCACTGAACAAAACTGGCCAGAATGAAAGTTTTTCTTTTTTCTTCAGAGAAATGACAAAGAGGTTTTTAAAATATCCATATCTCTGGTACACAAAACCTCACAAGTTTCCATGAAAGGAGTGGACTTCTGCTGGGGGCTGGCTAGTCACTGATTCTAACCATGCAACGTTGTAGCGGACGGCAGCAGGGTGGAAACAGGGGGCCGGTGGGCTCTGATCGGGTGGAGCAGGGTTTCCATCATCTCTCACTGACTCCCTGATTCTTGGTGGATGTTCAACTTGGGACTGGAAGTCCAGGCCCTGCTCTGCCACGACCTGAGATAAAGTGACAGGTAGTTGGTAGCTGGAGGGCCATGTACCCTGAGTGTCTTCAAGGCCCTGAATGTGCCTGAAGCAGACACAACACATTGAAGGTGGTTTGTGCTATTTGAGAGGGTAGGGATCAGTGGACATAATTCTCAATACACGTTTAAATGAATCATTGTGTGCATAAAAATCCTCAAGAAAGATGGGCTTCCCCTGACTTCCCCGAGGAGAAGCCTGCACCTCAGGACAGGTGACTTACTCATGGCCTATCGATTACCCGGCTGTACAGAGGTATGGCTACAGCCAAGCACTCAATGAAGGTAACCTCAAAGCTTGACAAACGTCCTCCTGTCCTTCCTTCCTTCTATGCATCCATCCATCCGTCCAACCCACAAATGTTCCCAAATGCCCACATGTGCCAGACTGCAAATGAGACCTGATCTCTGACATCTGGAAGCATAAAGACCCAGGGACACACACACTGAACAAACAGTCCCAAGAGCGATGAGTCAGCATGGACAGGCGTGCAGAACCGGGGCCTGAGCATGCCTGGGGTCCTGATTTCAGGAAACACTACTGCCCCAGGTGTGGGTCTCCCAGGGTGTCACAGCCAACATCGGACAACAGCTGGAGGGATGAGGCTGCCCAGGGCGCCCTGTGCAGAAGGCAGGCTTTGTGCTAGCTCAGTGTGGAAACTCTGACTGGGGCACTGCAGGCTTTCAGATGGATTTCCTATCATTTATCTTCTTATCAAAAGGTTTAATCACTTTCCGCTGTCCTGACAGTATGGGAATAATGAGCTTATTCTACCCCTACCAATACAATGCACAATAGAAACAGTTCAGAGACTATTCAGCCTCCGAAATGAATGTTTTTATTGTATACACATCATTAAAACCATGGTAAAAGGCATGTTTAAAGAAGAAAAATAAATCTCAGTAATCCCATGCACAGCTACTGCATTTTGCCTGCTGGTCTTTGCACGCACACCAAGATGAATTTTATGTGAAAATTAGTTGTCATGTCATTTCCCCAAGAAGCTAAATCTAGTCTGACATGAAATGGACCTGTGGCTTTTGGAGAAGAAAGCATACTCCCTCATGATTTTCAGCTTCTCGGTCCAGAATGAAAAAGTACTTAGAAATGGAAAACTATTCTCAGCGGTTTCTGCACAGAGTTGGGTTGCATTCAGTCTTGTTCTGGAAACAGTTAAAAACTGTTAAAAACATTCTTGGAGAGCAAGGTCTGTATCCTATACCTTGATGCCTCAATTAGCTCCCTCCCGAAACAAAGCTCCTTTCTGTGAAGGTAGACATATTAAATAACAAAAGCAGCAGGAAACCTGAGCCGTCAGAGGGGCAGTCAGGACTCTAGGCTGGACTCTAGGCTGGTCCTGTGCGGAACACTCAAGTCCTCAAAGTGATTCTGGCTTCCCCAGACTCCTTTTCCCACCTTCTTTCCCAGGTCCAAGTCAGGGCCCTCATCCTCTCTCCGTCACCAAAAGGGCTAGAGCTCTTTGCAATTCATCAGTCAGTTCATCCTGTGAAAGGATTCTCCACGAATACTGTCACTTCGGTTGCATTTAACTTGTTTCTTTAGTTGTAACAGTAAAGGTGGATTTTAGGCACTCGCAAGTGGGTGAAGAGGGGTGCAGGAGGGTGCAGAGGAGCCTTAACAGCACCCTACAGCCTTGCTCCTCACAGTGTGGTCCCTGGACCAGCCATGTATCCCCTGGGAGCTTGTTAGGAATGCAGAGGCTCAGGCCTCACCCCGCGGCTTTGGACCAGAATTACAGGTGCAGATATCGCTGGTCAGGGACCACACGTTGAGAACTACTGCCCTAGAATCATTCGAGGAATCTACCTACCTGGAGAAGCCTCCTGGGGTGTCTTCCTATTGGGGTAGAAGAGGCAGCTAAAGGGCTTTCATTTCTCTTTTGACAGAGACAAACTGGCAAGGCAGCACTTGGGGTGGAAACTCCCTTCCCACTCACTGCTACCGGCTGTCGCCCAGGTCCAGCCGGCCCTGAAGCCCCACCTCATTCCCACCCCTGCTCACATCTGCCCAGGCTGCCCCTCCGCCCCCAGGATTTCCAGCATAAACTGTCAGGCACATGGGATGGAGTGGTGACAGCAGATCTGAACCATGTGATGTAAGATAGTGTGACTTGCCTGTCTCGTGTTATACACAAAATTGGAACGAATATGAATCATCTAAGAAATGTTAAAAGTCCATGAAGAATTGCATAATTTCAAGACCAGCAGAAGTCCTCTGGAGCAGTTTATACGCTTCCCACATGTCAGGCTCCAGGAGTGCGTGGCACCCTTTCTCAGGATCTGTAATCTGCGAAGCTTCTGGCTGCCTACATATGTCAAAGGGTTTGCCAGTATCATGGTGACCATTTTGCTAATAATAATCTTCACTGATATAATTTATTATCTTTCAAAAAAACATGACAGCAATATCATCTAAGAGATCCCTAAATGTGAATGCTCAAAGGAAGGCTGATAAAAAGCACCCCGAAGTCAAAATCGTTGCAAAGGGAAGTTAGATGTGGTAAAATCCACAGTGAAACCCGTCCGTACACTGTGACGTGCTCTTAAGGTAGGCAAAGGCTCTGCAAGTTATTAAAGACAATGCTAGAGGGGAAACAGCTTTAAAGCCGAAAGACAACATAGTGATTACAGATTTACGCTCTCCTGGAACACACGCCCCTCACTTTACATTTACTGCTACGAGAAAGTTTGTATTGAATTATACAAGGTCTTCAAAAAACCATTTGTTGCATAAAATGTGACCATGACATATATGCGAATATTTTATTCCTCAGGTCACTGAAGCCATAAATGTATCCTGATGTGTCCAACACAATTTGTCCCATGGTTATGGAACTCATCCCCTTTGCTGGGCGAGGCCCCAGACTCCCCCTTTGTCGCCTGGGACCCCACACATCATACAACATGCAGTCGACACCCAATAACGTGATAATCACACCGTTTCAAATAATGATCTGGTTTTCACCCCTTCTCTGCTCAGGCTGATGCTATGTTTGAGCTCTGGCTTTCAGCAGGGCTCCATCTGCTCTGCGGGATGGGTGGTTTCTTTCTCAGTGCCTCAGTTTCCCATCTTTGCAAAGAGACTCGCCCTCAGTCTGACAGTCATTGCTAAGAGGGAGTTGTAGGAAGGATACAGATGGTGCCTTCAGAAGTGAGGATGGGCAGGGGAAGGGTGTGCAGGTCCTTCCGCAACCCTGCGCCCATTCTTGCTCTGGGGTGAGGGGCCATCACAGGTGAGACCTAGCCATCACATTCTTCCCCCCTCTGTAAGGGGACCTCTCCAGCAGTGGGATATGTGGGGTGTAACTCGGACAGAGGGTGGGGTTTGCCCTAGGATCTGTCTAGAAAGTGGCTAGTTGAAACTATGAGTGGTGAGCTCTGGGTATTAAGAGGTAACCAAAGGTTGAGGCTAGAACTGGGGGAAACATTCCCACTTGAGGGTCAAAAAGAGGAAGAGCGAAGACCACCAGAGAGGTGGAGTGACAGGGGCCCAAGTGGGACAATTCTTTTGCCTCCTCCAGTGACAGTCCTCCTCAGCCCCCAGCCCAAATGGGGGTGCACAGAGGCCAACGGAGAAGTGTTGAGTCGAACCATATGGAATTACCACTATTAGGTACAAAATGTTGATTGTCGACAATTTCACATGGTGTAACCTAAAATTACATGGTGTAACCTAAAATTACATCATGAAAAGATGTGGGAACCTCTGAAGCTTGCCTGTGGCCGGAAGTGCACATGGGGAAGGTGATGGGCAGTGGGCTGAGCTGCAGGGGGCTCCCTCTGTCCCACAGGGCGAGGTGGGCAATTGGAGGGGGGCTGTGGGCCGCAGAGGCTCCGCCCCTGGGGATGGTGAATGCGGGTGAGGAAGGGGGTCCTCATGCCAGCTGCCTGTGCACCACTGCCCTCATCACCCTGCCCGGGAATGGGTTGTTTTCAGGTACCTGGCACCCAGCGGAGGATCCAACAAGCGGTGACTGAGTTCAAGCAGAAGCTCCAGCTAACACAGCTTTCCTGTGCAGAACCAGCCGCTAGGAATCCTCAAGAGTAAGGAATAGGACACGCTATTTCCTAAAATTATTGGGCCACAAAATATGTTGTTTTCATGGAGCATTTCCCAGGGCCGGTGCTTTCCAGAATGTATGTTAGTGATTTAGACAGGAGTTGAGTTGAAATACATCTAGCATCATCTATGAAAACAGAAATTAATAGTGTAAACTAGATTTCAAGGTAGAAATAGTAAAATATTTATGAGGGAAAAAACTGTTTCCAAAGACCCGGGAAGCATTTCAGAAGCACCAAATGCATATAAATAATGGATATATTAATAATAATTCAATTATTCATTAAAACAGGCTTCGTGAAGATATGAATGAAGCAAGACTAGATCAGCCTCGTTGAAGATATGTAGTTGAAAGTAACATGACGACATTGCTTCAAATATATTCTATCTTTTCAATAATTCAGAATAGTTCCACCACTTTATGCTGTACTTAAAAGATTTTAACTTACCCATTTATTTCACTAATTCACTTGAAAATGTGTGAAAGGTATTGTTCTTGATATCTCTCAAGATGAATCAGGAAGGGAGTTTGCCTTCAAGGAGATTTCCATGCGAAGAGGTGCTGAGCCAGGTGGATTAGACTAAATGAAGATTCTTCCAAGTAGACAGGGACGCGTGGCACACGGAGACACAGACGAGGGGAGGGGCTTCTGTGGGAGGGAGGCTGCTCCGGCCGCGGCCGCGGGTCGAGCGCTGTCCTGCACGGGGGTTCTGTCCGGGAAGGCGGCCCGTAGGTAAGGAAGGCCGTGGATGGCAGCAGGGCAGGGCTTCCTCTAGGGGCCCCACGGAGCCTGCTAGGACATGTCAGCATGTTTGTACAGTCTAGTAGCCAAGATTTGAGGCTTGATTCTGTAAATGACAAGGAGCCACCAAGTGTGCGGCCAGATGGGTAACAGGGACCAGCAGTGACAGTGGGTATGTCAGAGGTAGAGCTGACAGTCACAAACCCATACAACGGGAGTTGTACGAGGCTGCATAGGATACTCCCGGATTCTGTATGTAGACCTGTGAAACCCTCAGCATGGCTCTGTCTGCCCTGGTGTTAACACGTTCCACCAACCCATGGCCAAGAGCCACCAGGGAGGTCCGGCATGTGCACCAGGTGATTTCCCAAGTGACTGAGAAGGAAAGGGCCCTCTGAGTTCACTGTTTAAAACAGCATAGGAACAGCATTAACAAGGCCAGGTCATTTCAGCGTGAGGACACTGGGAAGTACCCTGACACTATCACATGGAGCTCACATTGGGGTCCTGTTACTGGAAAATGGCGTGGTGCCACCATGCAAGCAAGTGAAAAACAAAGCATGGTGAGTGGGCTTATGAAAGAGTACAGGCAGCGTTTTCGACAGGTCCGACCCCCTCCCATGTGCTCTCATGTAATTTTCATAGCAACCCCATGCATTAGATTAGTCCCATCGTATACATTTCGTAAGGAAACTTAGGCTCAAATGGTCCACAAAACTAAAAGAGGCAACCCTGAAAGCCAGTGGCAGGGTCTTAATTTGAACCCAGATCCTTTGAACCCCCCAAACCCAAGGCTCCATAGAAGTCACACCTTTGCCTAATAAACACAAATTCCCCACCTTCTCAGACACTTGGGTCCCTTGTCTGTGATCAGGGAGTGAGAGGGAGAGAGGTAGGCACACATCAATACTAAGTCTGCTCACTCCACAGGGCCATTAAAAAAATAATTAATAGATCATTTTTAAAAACTGTTTTGATTGATTTTAGAGAGAAAAGGGAGAGGGTGAGAGAGAAACATTGATGTGGGAGAGAAACATCGAGTGGCTGCTTCCTGCATGCCCCCTCTTGGGATTAAGCCCCCAACCTGGGCATGTGTCCTGACTGGAAATTGAACCGGGGACGTCTTGGTGTGTGGGACGACGCTCAACCCGCTGAGCCACACCAGCCAGGGCCACAGGGCCATTTTGAACCTCAAATGTCAAAGTATATTTTCAACTCTGAAGTAATGGCTTTATTAACGGGTGTGTTTTGATTAAGGGATGAGGGTATTGCAGGGGGTGTGCAAAACATGGCTCCTGACCAAAAAAAAAAAGGCAGAAGTGGCCCAGCTGGGCCATCAGGGGAGGGTTATACATTTCAAGGCGTGGTCAAAGAAGGTAGCCCTGAAAGATGCTGGAGGAGTTCAGATGAACTCATCTCCAGGTCCTAATCCCATGGGACTGGACCCTCCTCCCTACTGTTCTCACTGGTCCTCAAGCATTGAGTGTAACTCCACGGTGAGAGCTAGACCCGAGGACCCCCTTCCCCGACTGCGGCTTCCTTATGCTGCCCGCACCGTGTCCGTCCTCGCTGACCTGGCCCCAAGCGTCTGGCCAGGTGCTTGTGCTGATAGACTGCTCAGAGCCAAGGCCACCTCAAGTGACATTGCTGAGGGATTTGGTCTGGGTCCATGAAGTTGTCCTGCCATCAAGAGGAAATGTATCCAAACTGATGCCAGACAAACTTACTTGTTCTGGTGGCAGAGGGGAATCAGTGTCTCCCCACTGTGCGCACAGTGACTCTGCTCAAAGACACCAGCTTAGGGCTGTCAGGGCCATTATCACAGGCCAAACTGGGAGTCAGTGCTGCAGGATTTATTTTCTGGTTCCGAAGTGCAGGTGGATCAGAGCATGTCCTCCCGCTGTGCGAAATCCTCCCTCGTGGGAGCTGGGTGCGGAGCCACGTGGTTCTGAGCCCTGGCTCCTGGCTCCTGTCTCCGGTCAGGTCTAGGGCCAGCAGAGAAGGTACCACTTACCTAGCAAACCACAGACTTTGGGATGAATTTCGAGTGTAAAGGATATTGGGGAAAGGGAAGCAGGAGTTCTATCTAAATTACCCAGAAAATGCCCTGGCTGGTGTTTCTCAGTTGTCTGAGTGTGGTCCTATGTGCTGAGAGGTCGCCCGGGTCGCTGACTCTCTCTCATCCATGTTTCTCTCTTTCTGTCCTTTCCTCTCTAAAAATTAATAAAAACATATTTTAAAAAATAAAACAAAATAATTACCCAGAAAATGGCCTCTGCCTTCGGCTCAACTTGGGGTGGAGAGTTGCTCTTCAGAGCTTTGGGCAGAAATGTTTACGGGGTTTGACTCCCAACGGGTCTTTGGCCAAGTGTCGGCAGGTCCTGAGCTTCCTGAAACAGAACTGTCTGTGACACGTCTGCATCATGTGTGTATGTGGCAAAGAGGTTCCCTATTGGGTCCAACAGGCTGTGTAGCTTTATTTCATGAGATCCTTGACCCCAAAATAGGTCAGAACTGTTGCTCTAGGAAGATAAACCTGCTCAGTCCTGCGAAGCAGGGCCCTTTGCTCCCAGATTTCCGGGGGCTGTTTTGCCTGCCTGGAGCATTAGCTGCAGACAGGGGCCCCTGTGTAGCTCTGGAATTGGTATTTAGTTTTTCAGAAACTGGCAGCAGTTTCTTCCTGACTCTTACAGGGGACCTTGTTGCCCCCTCACTCTCATTCTTTCTGGCCCTTCACCCTCAAAAAGCAGGTTTCTAACAGTGGAAACAGACACAGTTGCCCCCCCCCCCCCCCAGTAGCTACCAACTAGTAGCTGCAGGAGCCTTCTCAGACTCCAGAGCCTCTCTGCATGGACAGGCTGCTGACTAGCCCCAGGCAAAGAATGTAACAGCCCACACTGAGTTGAGTGTGCTACATAATCTGTTTTAAAAGAAACAATACCCCTAGAGATAAACAAGAACTATCAGAAGGCAGCAGCGGCAGCAGCAGCAGCAGCCATGGCCAGGAGAGATGTGGCCACAGCAGAATCCTGAAAAGCTGGTGGAAGACAGAAGGTGTGTCTAGGTGCGAAATGTTTCCAGTCCAAGAAAAAACAAAAACAAACACAATGTCAGAAGCCAGGGGGATTCAGGCCACGGAGACACAAAGGAGCCCTGAAGTCCCCCTCCAACGGTCTCTCCGGAAGTGTCCTGGGGTCCCGGGAGACTTCAGGGCTCACCACAGGCAGGGTGGCTGGAGGCTGTGCTCCAGGGGAGCCCGAAGCCCAGCGCACCCCAGCTGCCCTCCTTGGGGGTGCAAACCTGGACCGCTCTGCCACCGAGGGAAGCTTCCGGTCTGCGTCCTTCGCGGGGTGCCTGTGCCTGAGGCTTCCAGACCCTCTTAGAAGTTCGGCGCGTCCTCACCTACACCATCTGCTCCTTTGGAGGGAGGGGAAGTGTGGACAACACTGTTCTCCACAGTCCTTACCTTTGCAGCAGTGCGCTCGGCTCCCAGCTTCGTTCCTCAAGGGGAGCGAGGAGTGGGCAAGTGGGCACTTCTGGCTCGGAGGACCTTCTTCATCATCCCTTCAGCCTGCGGGCTCTGAGGGCGCGGGAGTGACAGGAGAGGGCTGAGTGGGGACTGAAGCAAATGGAGAGCACCCTCAGTCCCAGTAGCGTCGCCATGAGAGAATGTGCGATAGGCTGCTTTTTCTTCTTTTTTATTGATTTGAGAGAGAGTGGGGAAGGGAAGGGGAGAGAAAGAGAGAGAAACATTGATTTTTGTTGTTTCACTTATTTCTACATTCATTGCCTGATGGTTGTACGTGCCCTGACTAGGGATCGAACCCGCAACCCTGTTGTATTGGGACAACATTCTAACCAACTGAGCTACCCATCCAAGGCTGAGATAGGCTGGTTTATCAAGAAGGGCAGGACATCTGCATTTGTATATGACGTGTTCCATTTCTAACTGCTGTTTTGAGAGTAGTTTTGTAGGACAAGTTTGGCAGGGCTGGCTGTGCACCCTTTGCTCTGTGGACAGGAGGTCCCACAGGACGCCAGGCAGCTCTGTTCTCTCAGCTCCCACGTGACAATGCCCAGGAGCCTCACAGGGCACGGCCTCTGCCACATCCAGAGTAAATGGCTCTGCGGAGTCTTATGACGGGAGAGGAGATTTCCTCTAGCTGTTATGTAGAATCGCCAGTCTGAGCAATAATTCTGGCCCCTCCGGTTCTAGTCTGGAATGCCTTACCCACCCTAGTCAGTCGTAGGATCGGAGGCAAGGATGGTGGGACGGCAACCACCTTTGTCTCATGTGGAAGCTTGTGTGCATTCGGAGTTTCTCTGAAGACAAATAATCACAAGTTTCACCACAGCGTCGCTATACTGAAGTAGCTGTTATGGCCATCGTTCCGAAACCGCAGTACTCTTACAACGTGCTGCTCTTACCACGTCTCTGACGTGCCAGAGACATCCACTGCTCACCCCTTCTCAGGAAGTCAGAACAAATAGTCAAAGTCTTCATTATCATAATAAATTCCTTAAGTTTTATCCCCAGAGGGGGTCAATACTAGCAAGAGATAGGACCGTTTTCCTAGTAGATTACTTACTCTAAACTGAGCCCAAATCTTCCTCCAACACACTGAGGACCTCACTGATTGAATATTTGGATGCTCAACCCCACACCCACCCTCTGCAACCTTTGAGTACTCACAATGAATGAAGGGACAAACTTTCTGACAGTGGGCTGTACCTCCACCTCCTCCCAAGCAGTACAGACAAAATCAAAGTGTTGCCCGCTTCCATATGGTTTCCTCAGAAGCATATACAACATGGAGCTAAACCAGATAGCAATTAGGAGAGCCCATTCAACCTCTCCTTAAAGTATATTGTTCTCTGGATATTACATATGACTCACAAGAAAACGTGTGGGGGGAAACTCCATCATGGATAGTTACCGACTATATTCGTATGTATTCCAACTTGGCTTTTGAGTACAGAAATATTGCTCTTGGCCTTTCTTTCTGTCAATTAGCCAACCATTAACAACTGATTATCTCTGTCCCCAGTCCCTACAGGACAACGGGAAGGAGTATTAGAAATACTGAGTCCTTCCTGAAGAGACATTTCTCCAAAGAGGACGTGCAGATGGCCTACAGACACATGAAAAGATTCTCAACATCAAATTAAAGCCACAATTAGATATCACCTCACACATGTCAGAATGGCTATTATTAAAAAAGACAGCAAAAATAAGTGTTGGTGAGGATGTGGGAAAAAAAGACACTTTCATGCATTGTTGGTGCTGCCACTATGGAAAACAGTGTGGAAATTCCTCAAAAAATTAAAAATAGAACCACTGTATGACCCAGCAATTGGGAATTTATCCAAAGAAATACAAAACACTAATTCAAAATTATCTATGCACCCCTGTGTTCATTGTAGCATTATTTACAATAGCCAGATATGGAAGCAACTTAGGTGTTGGTCAGTAGATGAACAGATAAAGAAGACGTGGTACATATATACAATGGAATATTACTCAACCATAAAAAGAATGAAATCTTGTAATTTGTGACACCATGGATGGACCTAGAGGACATGGTGCTAAGTGAAATAAGTCCAGCAGAAAGACTTACTGTATGATTTCACTTATATGTGCAATCTGAAAAAACACGATAAATGAACAAACAAAACAAAACAGAAATAAACCCATACATACAGAGAACAAATTGATGGTTGATAAATGGGCGAGGGGCAAAAAAAGGTAAAGGGCTAAGAAGTACAAACTGCTAGTTACAAAATTAGTCTTGAGGATTTCAAGTACAACATAAGGCGCAGCTGATGTGGTTCAGTTGTTTGAGCATTGTCCTTGCACCAACAGGTCACTGGTTCAATTCCTGGTCAGGGCACATGCCCTGGTTGCAGGCTGGATTCCCAGGAGGGGGCGTGCAGGAGGCAGCTGATTGACGTTCTCTCATGGATGTTTCTCTTTCTCCCTCTCTTTTCCTCTCTCTTTCTAAAAAAAAAAAATCAATAAAAACATTTAAAAAATAAAGTACAGCAAAGGGAATGTAGTCAATAATATTGTAATAACTATGTATTGTGTCAGATGGGTATTGGACTAATTGTGGTGATCACTTCATAAGGTATAAAAATGTCTAACCACTATGTTGTACACCTGAAACTCATATAATATTGCATGTCAATTATAATTTAAAACCTAATTTAAAAAACACTGGGCCCTTCATCAATCAATGAAATGTGTGTGTGTGTGTGTGTGTGTGTGTGCGTGTGTTTAAAAAGACTGTCTAGTTAAACTGCTACAATGTGTGATACAGACAGCAGCAAATTCTTCAAGAGTTCCAAGAAAAGGCAAAGGGAGAGCACTGACGGCTGGAGAAATCAGGGAAACTTCTAGGAGGAAGTTTCTAGGAGATATTTGATATATTCTAGGAGAATATCTAGGAGATACTTGAACTAGAACTTTAGAAATGGGAATAACCTCATTAGAGCCTTAGAAGCAAAGGACCTTACTTTGGTTGGCTGGGAGAAATAAATTTCTGACTGAGTTGTGGGAGGAGCAGAACCCTATAAACAACATGGAAAAAAACTTTGGATAATACGATAGGCTTTTTAGTTCAGCATCCTTTGGTGGTGGTACTTAGACTACATACAGAACACACAGATGCCAGGAAGAGCAGCCAATGTGAAGTCCTGGATTGGGCAACTAATATCTGTTAAAAAATAAAGGGATCTTAAAAATCAACAGGAAAATAACAAAGACCTACTTTGAAAATAAAATGGGCAAAGGACAATATTAAGCATGTTGCAAAAGAAGAAAAACGTAAGAAAATGTACAACTTCCCAAGAAAAATGGAAAGTTCAAAGTACAATTTGGCAAGATTGAATACAAAGATAGAAGCCAACGTCACTGACAGAGGGGCACCATCACACTGCTGATAAGAGTACAGGTGGGTACTGCCCCTTGCATTTGGTGTGCAGAACTTCAACTCAGGGAGTCAAGTCCACCTTATCTTAAAGAAAGAATTAAGATTTTGAAGAAAGAGTTTGTGCGATGATTTTCATAACATCAAGCTTATGGTAAAATACTAAAATCTTTTAAAATATGACAGCCAAGAATAATGCATAAGAATTTATTAATGTGGAAGTTTGAAAAATTTTTACAAGTATAGCACAGATCACACCACAGTATGTACACTGCAGTCCTATTTGTGTATAAAAGTAAAATACACAAGCATATTATATATATGTGTGTATATATATACATACACATACACACACACACATATATATACACACACATGTATACTCATACATCTCTTTATTTCTCTGTCTATCCATCTGTCTAGATAAATGGATAGACATACACACACAATACACACGCACACATATATGCATATATACAAATAACACATAGATGTCTTATACACTTAGATGTTAATATTCAATATTTCTAAGTAGTGGAATTATGAGTAATGTCTATTTTCTTCTGTATACTTTTATGTTTATAACTTTTTTTTACAATAAGTATATATAATTTTTTTTCTTTTATTTAAAACAAGAAAGCTCAGCGTCTTCTGCCAGGGACCTATGTTAGCAGGGTGCACAGGTGTGAAGGCAACGCACTGTGATGTGAGTGATGCTGAGGGACCAGTTCCAATGTCCCCTCAGTCACAGTCTAGAACTCAGTATTGCTCTGGCCTGGCAGAAAGAAACGTTCCGCTTCCTGAGACATGCTGCGTGTCCCCATGTGCATTTCAAAGAGCGACAGGTAGAGACAGAAAACAGAGAGAAAACAAGAAAGCTAAGTGACACACTTGGGGCCCAGCAGGGAGACAGTGACAGGAGGGCATCAAATCCAACATCAAAAGCTGTCGTTTCGCCCACAACACCCTGGCTGTGTAAACCATCCACTCATAAGTGGCTTCCATGTTTCTGAAAAAGTTGAGAAGTGAATCCACACAACAGAAGGATGGTGTTTGTTCCACAATCTCCTGCGATGAAGCTGAGACCTGTCAATGCAGCTCAACAAGTTAGTTGAGTGTCCTCTACTGAGTTCTGAAAAGCAAGACCCCTCCCTCTTCTAGAAAAAACAATGTCAACAAGGACAGCATCTTATTCTTATGAAACTTTTCTTAAACACAACCGCTCAGTCTTCACAACAGCATTCTCATGTAGATGTGGAGGGTGTTATTCCACCCTTTCTACAGGTGGGGCGAAGGGCTTAGAGGGAGCGACCAGGACTTGACCCAAATGCACTGACTCTCTCCTCCCATGGTGACTTATTAGAGCATCTTAAAAACAAAACTCATTCACAGGCAGCCATTTATTCCCAATATTCATTGCAGTGGTTGATATTTAAGCAAAGGAAAGGGCACAATCATGCAAATCTTATTTATCATCTTGCCTCATTACACAGTCAAATTAAAGTTGCTGATAACACTGAAGTGTGAACCCATTTTTTTGTTTTGTTTTCTTAATCCCACAATGGAATGTCGGTTCTACTAATCAACCTTCAGCGCGGCCTTTCCTCCTGCAGAGCGATTTCCCTGGAAGGAGGAAACACTGCTGGAGGAGCTGACCTGGCTGGGGCGGCTGGCTGAGCCTGAGTGAGCCGGGGTCTCTGCCCTTCTACCTGCCACTGCCGGGCGGTGTGGCCCCATCCTGGTTCCTTCCTGGCCAGGGCCTGTGTGCCGCGGGAGGAAGAGGGGGCAGGAGTAATTTCCTCCCTCATTTCCATTCTCTGCGAAAGGCTGGCCTCGCTTCCCGGTGGCTCCTGTGCGGCCCCTTCCTCAAGCTTTGAAACCTTTTAAAGCAGAAGCTACGATCTTCAAAGCTAACTCATGGCCAAACGGCCCTTATAAGGGTGCAAGATATACTCTTGGTTTCCTTTTGTGCTGAAAAATAAACCTGAGAGGACAAAAGGCTCTTGTTGGGGACCGGAGGCCCGGGGCAGGTGGGCTGTGGGGCTCTGCGGGCGAGGGCTGCTTCCCGCCGGCGCAGGGCTGTGCGGGTTTAGAGAAGGTGCTGAGCTGCGGCTTCCCTTTCCTCCTGTTTCCTGCTTCATCCGCTGTCCTTGATGTGTTCGTCTGACTTCAGAAAAAATAAATTTATGTATCTTTCTATTTAATATAATAATTTAATATGTTTTAAATTTTATTTTTTCCTTTATTGATTTAAAGAGCAAGGAAGAAAGAGGGAGAGACAGAAACATGGATGAGAGAGAACATCGCGTGGCCGCCTCCTGCAGGCCCCTCACTGGGGATCAGGCCCACAACCTGGGCATGTGCCCTGACCGGGAATCGAATGGGCAACCTCTTGGTGCATGGGGCGATGCTCAACCACTGCGCCACATCGGCTGGGCTAATTTAATATTTTGAATAACCAATACATTTCATGGTCCAAACCAAAAATAATACAAAAATGAACACACGGAGAAGTCTTGCTCACACCTTGCCCTCATCCCCCCATTCTCTCCCTTCCTCCTAGGCAACCACTTTTATTCGTTTCTTATGTTTCCTTCCAGCTTGTTGCACAATATATTTATTTTCTCCCTTTCTTATTGAACAGGCATTCTCAACAATGAGGTGATATCATCCCCAAGGGGGTGAAAATTGGTTTTTAGAAGTGGAAAATACTTACTCTTTTTATGTATAAGTCACAGATGAACATTATATATACAAAACATAAACAGATACACATGATATTGAAATTTCATAGGGGTGGCAACTGGGAAAAATATGTTGTAAAAAGGCTTCTTGTGGGGGTGATAATTAAAAATGGTTGAGAAACACTGTTATACAAAGTAGTATACAATCTACACTCTTCTGCACCTGCTTTTTCACTTTACAACATAACCTAGGGATCTTTCCATATCAATTCATACAGATTTACTTCACTATTTTTTATAGGGGCATAGTATTCCATTGTGTAGATGTACCATTATTGGTTTACCTAGTTCTCTATTAATGAATACTTGGGTTGATTCTAATCTTTGGTTCTTGTAATATCACACTGAATAACATTCTGCATACACTGAATACCTGAACAGGTATATCTGGATAGAGATGCCTGGAATTGGGGTTGCTAAGTCCAAGGGTAAATTTCTTTAAAATGCAAATAGAGCCCTGGCCAGGTAGCTCGGCTGGCTGGAGGGTCATCCCATGCACCGGAAGGTTGCGTGTGCAATCCAGTTGGTGCGCATACAAGAGACAATAGCTTGATGTTTCTCTCTCACATTGCTGTCTCTCTCTCTCTCAAAATCAATTTAAAAATATCCTTGGGTGATTAACAAAAACATAAAATGCAGATAAGACATTGCCAGATGTCCCTCCATTTTGCACTCCCAAGTAAGTCTGTCATCCAACAAGTAAGAAACAGGTCAGCTGTTCTTTACATGGCTTCGTCTGACACTTTCTGAGGGTCATGTGACTGGTTGTTAGGCTAGGGGCAAGGTGGTCACTGGGGCCTGGGGTCTTCTCTTGGTTGTGCTGTGACCAGGGTATTCCCAGCCCTGAAGAGGGCCAGTGTGCTTCTGGTTAAGCAGAGAGATGGCCCTGTGTGACAGAACTCCAGGCAAGGGAGGGATCCTACGTCTTAGACGAGGCGCTTTCAGGCCATTAAAGGGAATCCTGCTTGGGATGACCTCAGCCGTCGTGTGGGACTTGGCACCCCTCTCCCAGAGTCTGGAACCTTCAGTGGGTGAGAAGCAGGCAGTTCCCAGTACAAGCTGAACCTAACCCAACCTTGACTTTCCAGCCTGGGAGCAAAGGGCCATGGCCAGGGAGGTTATTTCTGCATGGAGTATCCAGGCTGCCACAGAGCTCAGCCCCTAACACCACTCCCTTCCCATTGTCCTGCACAGTCATGGTGGCCTCATCGTCCCCAGAAACCTTGGGGATGTGCCCCCTCCATTGCACACACCAGCTGGATGCGGCCCCACCCCCACTTTAATCTGGGTCACAATTAATTGCCAGCTCCAGAGACATTTGTGCTTAATGCTTCAACCAACTCTGAAATTTTACTTGGTCCTTAAATTATTTAAACCAGTGTAATCATATTTGCTTTCAAAAGAAACCTCCTGTACTCACAGGTTTGAAAGCTGACTAAGTGAAGTGCCCCGGGGTGGCTGGCTGCTGCTTTGGGCTCCGTCCGGATCCCCTCCTGGAGACGGGCCCCTCCCAGGCTTCTCTCCGTGAAGCTGAGTGCGCTCAGGGTCTGTATGGGCGAGAAACATGCTAGAACTGTCAAACTACATAAATTGTGAATCATAAGTCACAGTCCCACTTGCTCTGCGACAGGGTAAAAATTGCAAATTTTTCATCAAGCAAGAGAACTGAGTGCTTCGTGTAACTCAGCGGCCATGACACTTCCCTCCCCGGGAATGGGCGAGTCCGGAGGCCGGGAAGTACTGGAGAAGCTTTCCAGAAGGAAAGGATGTGGGCTTCGGAGCGACAGAGACACGGGAGAGAACAGTGAATGTCCAGCTGAAGAACTGAAGGAAGGTGATCATGTGACGTAAGGTTGGAAATGGTAGAGAGAGAGGAAGTCACGCATATTATACTGTAAAATAAATCTTCCAAGCATTACAGGGCTCATTTAGGTTTGATTCCCTCGCAGAGAAGCATATAAGTGGCAGGACACAGGACCATCTGCCAGGGGGTGCTGGGAAAAATAAAAGGGGCTGGGGGCACCTGGCAGGGGAGTATAAAAGCCAGGGGGTTGCCCTTTTACTCCTGCTGCAAAAGTTTCCTAGGGAAACATGTTTTATCATCATGGTTAGAATAGCCCTAAACGGATGCCCCAAATGGGCTCAGTTCCCTCTTTAAGGGGAAGTGTCATCAAGCTCCAAAACGAAGTGACTTGATCTCAGCAGAAAGCGTCTCAAGCTGACTGGTGACCAGAGTATGACCGTGGCCTGCGCCCCCAGTCTCAGCCAACACGAGTCCTGCTGGAGAGGACCGGCAGCTGCTTTCCTAGGGTGCAGTGGCCTCCCCCAGGGCTGAAAATACCCTTCTCCACACAGCGTGGCCTCTGGGGCTCTGTGCAGGGCTGTCCCTGCCCCAGGGTTCCAGGCAGAGTGACTACATCACAGAGAGCCGGCACCTCACCAGCCCAGACGACACAGGTGCAGAGGTGACACACCGGGGCCTGCCTGGTGCAGCTGCAGCGCGGGCCTCCCCCAGAGCGGGAAGGGGCACCCAGTGATCGGCATGGAGCAGGCTGGCCAGAGGGAAGAGTGGGCTGGGTGAGGGTGATCATCAGTCTCCTGCTTTACACAGGCTCTCAATTGTTCATTTGATTAAATATCTTACTTAGGTGAACAGATGGCATTAAGATAACATCAGATGCTTCTATTTCCGCTGGCTTCTCCTTCCTTGTCCTCAAGAGTTCCAAGGGTTTTTTTTTTTTTTTTTTTGGTCTTGTTGTGTTTTTCAACAAAGGAAATTAGACAAAGCAGAACACAGAAACCTTTGGCACACGGTGAGGGAGAGGGGAAGCATGTTGTCTTTGCAAAAGGGTGGCTGGCGTTCTTTCTAAGGAAGCGCAATAGCAAAGAGCAACAGGGTTTCAGCTCCTGGGCACAAGACCGTGTCAGATAAAGAACCGGGCTACTGCTCTCAGCGAAAACCTCAACCCGGGCGCGGGGCAGAGCCTGCGGCTCGGAGGAGGCAGCGTGCTCCCAGGTGCGCTCCCCGTGTTGAAGGTCCATCCGTGCTGGAAAAACAAAGCATTTGCTTACACGTTCATTTGTCAGACATCTTGGCATCTTGGGCATACTGAGGTGAGGGAGGCGAAAAAGGAGCCCCAAAATAGCACAGCATTGCGTGGGAAGGATGATAAAATTATGGCACTTGGCACGGTGACAGACACGGGGGTTTCATTTATCACTCTGTAAAAGGGCGCCCTGGGAGACTGGCCGTTTCCATTACTTTGCTGTCTCCTCGTCCTCGTGTTTTCCTCACATTAATGTGTACACTGTCGCGTATTTTGCTTCAATTGTGGATGTTGCTTCTCATGGCGTCCCTGCTCGGATGCACGCGGCTCAGTGATGCCGGGGTGTCTGTCCCTGCGCGGCGCGGGAATGGCCCCTCGGCGCTGCGTCTCCAGGCGCCGCTCCCGGGAAACGTTGGCAGCCCCAGCTGGCCCATGTAGAGGTATGAAGGGGCTGAGAAGTACAGGTTGGAAGTTACGAAACAGTCACAGGGATGTAAAGCACAGCACACAAAACATAGTCGATAATATTGTAATAACCAGGTATGGTGCCAGTTGGATACTGGAAATAATTGAGGCAACACCTGGTAAACTTTATGAGTGTCTAACCACTATGCTGTGTGCCTGAAACTAATGCAAAATAATATTGAAGGTAAACTGTCATTGAAAAAAATTTAAATTAAAAACAAGAACACCCCAAAATCAAAGATCAGATACAGCTGCTGCCCTTTTGAAGGCAAATGCATCCTGGAATCTGGGAAATGGGATTTGCTGGTCTCTCTTCCCACTGACAGTTCTCAGGAGCCGGTCAGTAGACACCGGGTGGACCGAAAGGGCGCTGCTGTGTCTCTCACTTCCAGCCATGGCCTAAGGAGGCAGCTTTTACATCTGCATCGGACCAGTGCTGTGATGAACAGGTTGTTCCTCCAGCTGTGGTCAAGGGCACACTCCTGCCTCCTCTACCTCAATCCCCACCCCAACCTGAACAGCTCAGCAGAGGGAGTTGGGGTGCCTCAGTCTCTCCCCTCTGAATTGGGAGTTTTAAGGTCCCCACTGCATCATTTTCATGTGAACCCTCTTACACAAGTATGCCTGCCCATGATGAGGCTCCACGGATGTCGGTTGCTATGCTCGCTGGATCAGGCAGGGTTTGATCAGAGAAGCAAACCACCGCAGATGATTTGGTCAGGATTTGTTAGTTTGTAGGGTCGGGCCTGCTGCAGTGGAGGCTGCAGACTGCCTGGTAATGCAGGCTGGGGCAGGCTGCGGCTTCTGCCCCTCGTGTCGAGCCTGCAGTGACTACAGACCAGCCGGACCAGTTCAGAAGGAAGTGGGATGTGGAGGAAAGAAAGGATGAACGGGCACCTCCAATGATGAACCCACATGGAGCCTGGGGAGAAAATTGGAACCTGCTTTACCTCCACTTTCCACAATTTTTTAAAAAAAGTATTTATTGATAAGAGACAGAGAGAAGAGAGAAACATCAATTTGTTGTTCTACTCATTTATGCATTCATTGGTTCTTTTTTTCTTAAATTTTCTTTATTTTTATTTTTATTGATCAAAAAAAATTTGTTTTATTAATTCATTTTTGTTACAGATGTTTCTAGTTTTTCCCTGCAGACACCCTCCTCCCTATCTCACTCACGGCCAAGCATTGTTGTCTATGTCCATTGGTCTATGTCCATACACATATATTCTTTGGTTTAGCTCATCCCTTCCCCCGTTAATCCTTGTATGTGCCCTGACCAGGGATAAAACCCGCAACCTTGGCGTATCAAGATGATGTTCTGACTGAGCTACCAAGCCAAGGGCACTTCCTATATTTTATTCAAATTATCCTGTGTGGCCAATGCTCACCCAGAACCATACAGGAAGGTAATTCAGGGGACTGTAGCTCCAGTTTAGGTAAAGTGCTATAATACAAACCACCATAATACTTAAAAGATCTGTGACCTTCCACCTCCACAACCCCTATCCTCACCTGTGGAAGAAATCAACCCCCAGTGCAATGCCTTTATACTCCTCACAACCCAGCATGGGACTGTGAGGCCCACAGAAATGGGATGTTGTGTTTGGTGCTCACTGCTCTATCCCTGTGCTGATGAGGACGTCGATGTTGGTTGAATGACTCACTGCCAGAGACAATCAGAACAAACTCTGACCTTTGCACAAGTCTTCAGCCCACTGTGTATTTTTATACCAGTCTATGGGATAATAAGCATTTACTGAGACCTGTTTTGAACTAGATAGTAGACTGGTACTGAGGAAAATGCAAAGAAATACAAAAAGGCCCTCATGCCCTCAAAACTGCAGCCATCTGGCTTACGAGGTGTCCCAATTCATCTAAAGCTAATGAATAGTCCCACTGGTGTGGCTCAGTGGTTAAGCATCGACCCATGTACCATGAAGTCGCTGGTTTAATTCCTGGTCAGGACACACACCAGTTTGTGGGTCCAATCCCCAAAGGGGGGTATGCAGCAGGTGGCCAATTGATGTTCTCTCTCATCAGTGTTTCTCTCTCTCTCTCCCTCTCCCCTCGTCTCTCTCTAATATCAATAAAGGAAAAAAATTTAAAAAATAAATAAAATAAAGCTAACGAATATCAGCATTGCATTCGGTAAGAGGCAAGGGGCGCTAACAAATACTCTAGGAATCCGTATGGAGAACACTTCAGGGAAGGCGTCCAGAGGAGGTCAGGCTCCAGCCAGTGTGTGAAGATAAAGGGACAGGAGAAGGAAGGGGCGGAAGACAATAGCAAGGGAGCAGAAGTCAAAGTTCAAAAGGCCCGCTTAGGGCAGCAGGGCAGCCTTAGGCCCCCACTCAGAGGCCTAATATAGAGGATGGGAAGACAGAAAGTGGGGGCTCACATCAAGGTTGATTTCCCCACTGCCCAAGCTTTCCCAGCATTGAGAATGGGAAATGTGATTGGGTTGCTCTTCAGTGATGATTAAAAATAGCGGACACCCACTAAGCATTTACAATATTCAGTGCTGTTAACCCCAAACTAACCATTAAGTGGTTATTATTGTCCCCACTGATGGATGAGGAAACTGAGGCTTAGAGGGAAGAAATTTCTCGTCCAAGGTGACCCAGCCAGTAAGTGGTTGAACTGGGATCTGAACTGATGCCTGAGCCAGCAGCTCTGTCCCTAAGCTCTCCACCCGCACAGACATGTCTCCGCCAGACGACGATTGCTTCCTAACCACCTCAAGACTGCCCAGTTAGGCCTGCAGTTCAAAATCCTAGTGAAGAAGGTGTTGCTGTACATACCCAGTGACCCATCAAATGTTAAGCTTCTGCCATTTCAGATCAGTTTTGATTTTGGAAGAAAACACCCCAGAATTTAAACCAGCTAAATTATAAAAGAATCCTGCGGTTTACAAGGTGACTTCTCCATCTAGGAGGGTGGACTGAGGAGAGCCTACATTGTGTACAACACACACTTGTCTTAGAGTAAGCACTTGGCACCTCTTTGCTTTTATGGGTTCTTTTGTTAAAAAAAAAAAAAATGTTTTCAGTTTGTAAGTTGAAATGCACTCATTCATGTCAGTAAAGAAAATAGGCTGGCACAGAGAAATCTTCACCTAGGTGCCCAGCCTGTGACCACCTCCAAACATCAGAGCCCTGTTCCGCTGGTGCCGGGGGGGGCCCCCCTCACCACCCCCCACCCCAGAACCGCTCCAGCAAGGAGAGGCCCAGCTGAGGCAACGAAGCAGGAACAGAAAAGGAGCTCAAGCTAGTAAATGTGTCCATTTATCTGGACTCCCTGCAATTTAGAAGCTGATTTCAAAGAAAAATTGCTTCAGGCTTCAAACTCCTTCTGTTGTTGCCAACTGTGGCCCATTTTTACAGCTGACTGACCACCGGCTAAAAATGTGGGTCTCTGGTCCTCTTGGCAGGACTTGATGGCTCCTGGCCGCCCTGGAGCAGAAGTCATGAGCATAATTACAGCTAATAGAGGCAGGTTGGGACAGGCGGGCGACCGCTTCACCGCCACCTGCTTCCCTAAGGACTGGGCCGAGGCGTCCACTTGCAGCTGCTTGTTGTGAATCCCAAGTCAGCAGCTGACATGATTCATTAGGAGTTCACACTCCGCTGCAATCCCCTCACGCCTCTCTCACCTTCTCTGCCGTCCCTCACGTACAGCTGGGCCACCGCTCCAAGGTCCCTGCCTTCTTTCTCTCCCGCCCTGGCCCCAGGCGACCTCTAAGGTTAATTACGCTGCCACAAGGCTTCCACCCAGAAGGAAAAGAAACAGTCTGATTGCACCGGGAGTGACTGGGCAAAGGGACAAGACATCCACCCCCAACACACACACATAAATCACAGAGGCCTTTTATTTCGGCACTTTAAATCCGAGTATGTCTCGTTGAAAAGCCATCTCTCCCATGGCCGGCCTGAGAGTGGGGTGTCAGACGGCTCTGTGGTAATAGGGAATGCATTAATCTCATCCGCGTTTCCAAAGAATTTTTAGTTGTTGTTGTTCAGAGAGGCTGGTTATTTAAATAGAGTTTTTGGAGGGTGAACCGTTAATATGTTGCCCCCTCAACAAACCCTTTAAGAACCTACCAACAGAGCCTTGGTTGTTCAAAGGGGTGAGTCCTCTGCCTGGCTTATCTCGGGGAACTTGGAGGATGTATTTCGTCTGCTCAAAGAGCCTGTCCTGAGTTAGCAGCGATCTGGGGGAGCTGCGGACGGCGCCCCAGCCGGCAGGGCTCTTCCAGGCCAGGGCGGAACGTGGGCGGCCAGAGGCCAGTGGACGCGGCCACATGCAGGTGGGGCCCAGTGAACAGAGGGGTGTAGACCAAATGACCTTTCTCCTCTGCTGCACCCCAGCCCTGGGCTCCTTGCCTGAACTTTCTTTTTTTGTGAAGACAGCAGTCTGGACGAATGGAGATAACCTTTCCAGACCAATCACAACCTTTTGCTGAGACATTTGCATGCGATTCTCAGGGAAAGGTCACCCAGAAAACTCCATAGTCAAAGAGCATCCTTCCAAACAACAAATGTGACGATGAAAACAAAGCACCCTTCTCATTCGATGGCGGGGGAAGCAGCTGGCTCCAGGGTGGCTTAGCCGACCCAGGCCTGTGGCATTTGTTACCTGAGGGGAACAATAGCAGCTCTGTGGGCATTGCTGTCGAAAGGGCAGGTGCTGTAGCCAGCTTCTGGGTTCAGCCAACAAGGGGGGGTACCAGGAGACTGCCGGTCAGGGCTGCAGGGCAGTCTCCACCTTCCTGAACATCGCCTGTGCTCCTGCACCACCTCCTGTTGCACGCGGTACATCCACGCACACACGATGAGTGCACACGCATGCTCTAGTGACGCATATTGTTCTGATTTCAGAGCTGGGCTTGAAGCTGGGAGCACCCGGCAGGCCCAGAGACCGTGGGTGTGTCTCTTTCGTCCCACTTTGAAATAGCGAGGTCGTGCAGGGCTTTCTCTCTGAATTGAAAAATGTGTTTTGGACTCTTAGAGCCAAAGACACATTTCTTACCTTCTCCCAGCTTTTCCCGGTGTCCTACCAAACCAGGTCTTCCATGGAAGTGATAGCTTATGGAAAGCTTAGGACCGCTTTAAAAAGACTCTCAAGCGCCCATATATCTGGCTGTACTGACAGCACCCGAGGCCTGCTTGGACCACCCTCTAAGGGAAACAGACCCCTGTAAGCCTTTGCTGCTTAGAGGGTCTACTTTTGAACCATCCCTCCCCACCCACACCCTTCTGCACTGCTCATTGGACCAGGGATTGGAGACATAACTGAAAAAGAACCAACTGATGCTTTTCCAATAGCCAATGACCCATATTTTTTTTTAAAGGAGGAGAAAGAATTGAACTCACTGAATATTCTCTCTCTCTCTCTCTCTCTCTCTCTCTCTCTCTCTCTCTCATATTAACCATGAATCAAAGAAGACTTTTCTATTGGCAGGAGAAATTACTTCTGATGACTGATTAAGTAAACTTACAACTACAAAAGCCAAAATTAAGGGTGAGCTGGGGCCGTGGCAAGCACACGGAGCCTCTGATGGTTGGGACTGAATGAGAAAGGCCATCAGGCAGAATGGGGGTGTGTGTTCTTAATGGTGGGGTGCTTCAGTGAGGACCCGGCTAGCGCCCCTTGATCCTTGGGTTCCATTTCCAGATGGTCCAGCTATACCTTGGTTTCTGTCCTTCCTCACTGACCCACGTGTACCTTAACCTTAATCCCCCTTTACTTAGGCTAGTTTCAAGAAGTCTCCATTCTTTCCTTAAACACAAACCTGGGGGGGAAAAAACAATAGACATCTAGGGGAGACTTGTTTCCCAGGGCCGACAAGAAAAGAGTAATTATATTAAGAACACATTTAATTGTTGCTTTTCTACTTGATTAAAGGAAGGAGGACAAAAGCCCTGATTGATGAGGCAATTAGCAGATCCATAGAGGATGGTCCCGGAGGCCAAAGGCAGTGCCATTTATACAGACTGAGTAATCTGATTGCCTCAGAGGGAGAAAGACAGGTGCCTGATCTCTCCGTCAAAACAGCTGTTCGTTTGGAGACCTGGGAGACTGGAGTCAGGGCAGGGAACTTAGAGATGTCTCTCTGGGCGGGCCCCGCAACACCGGCATCGGCATCCAACCAGGCCTGAGAAAAGGCTGAAACCCTGCTCTGCCTCCTAGAACCTGACAAAAAATGGGAGCTACAGGAGGGTTAATTAAATTCATATTCTAGGCTGGGTGTCAGTCATTTCAGTATTTTATATTTTTTTCTGTTTGACTTACAATAAACATGCTCTGGGCTGGGAAGAAGGCACAGTGTTTTAATAAATATCACGAAGTTTCTATGCAATTAAATATTCTTCACAACTTGTTTGAGGAGGCTGAGAGGACAAAGATGGAGCAGGCCATATAATATAAAAAGACCTCAACTAGCCCTGGCTGGTTGGGCTCAGCGGTTGGAGCATCAGCCTCCGGATCAAAGAGTCTCAGGTTTGATTCGGTCAAGGGCATGTACCTCGGTTACAGTTCAGTCTCCAGCCCTGGTTGGGGTCATGCAGGAGGCAACCAGTCAATGTGTCCCTCTCACATCAGTGTTTCTCTCCCCCCTCCTCTCTCTCCCTCCCTCCCACTCTATCTGAAGATAAATGGAAAAATATCCTTGGGTGAGGATTAAAAGAAAAAAGAAAAAAGACCTCAACTATCTAGAATTCAACTAACCCAGATGTCTTGATTAATTAGAAATCGGTTATTTTACTTTTTACTTTTATAAACATAAAAGGTCAAATGACCAAAAAAATCAGTTAAGAATGTCAATCTAGATTATGTATTAGAAGGTACTCGCAGAGATCTCTAGCATGATGACCTCGAGATATCGTAGCGTCTTGAATCATGTGAAATGTTTGTTGTGCTCATTACACTCTGTTGCTAAAGCCATGGATGGGGCTGCAAACATGTTGGAAAGATTTGCAACAAGAGAAATTTCGATTTCATTCACATAGAAGCAGGGACTTGGATGCTTGAGATCCTAAACATCTTTTTTTTTTTTTAAAGACTATATCTAACAGCCTAAACATCACATTCTCTTCTGAGAAGAGGGATCCTGAGGAGAGATTTGTCCAAAGCCCCTGAACTAGACCAGGGCCTTCTACACTCAAAGGCATGAGTGAGTCATTGGACACAATCAAGTCTTGGGATTTGGACAAGGGACCAAGAGACACAGATTGAAGTCACAGCTTTGCCAGGTAAGGAGTGACCTTGGGAAAGCCCCGAGCTCATTTTCCTTAGCTGTAACATGGAGCGATTGTATTAAATGTACAAAAGTATCTGTCTCCAAAGATGATCTCAATTCCAAATTCTGTCCCACCACTTTGAGAGAAAAGTTAGGGGAAGCCTATCTTAATTTTAGCTCTAAACTTGAGGCAAGTGGTGGAGGGAGGTAGCTTAGCCTGGACCCCGTGCTTTGCATTACAAGTTTTCCTCCGAGGGAAACTCTCCCTGGAAAAATCATCCCACACATCCAGTACTGGTTCTAGTTCACAAACTTCTTTTCTTGATTCAGAAAGATCTTGAAGGTTCCAGTTCGGGACTCAGATTTGGCATTTAGAGTATATTTTTCCCGTAGCAGGGACCCCCTGACCAGACCTGAAATTATGTATCTCTGAAGACTCCTTTCTCTCTTTCAGACCCCAGTCCCAGGCCACACTCAGGAGTTCTTCCAAACCCATTCAGAAGTGAGGAAGCAGGAGGCCTCACTGGGGGAAATGATGAGGTACTTCCTTCCTCTTGGAGCTGAGTGAGCTCCCTCCTCAGGACTCCCACGGCCTCAGAGGCCAAGGGTCAGGGACCTGAGAAATAGGGCAGAATCAGGCTTCCCTTTGGACCACAGACAGTGCTTTTGCATCCATGCTCAATCCATTGCAACAGATGTATGTGTGTAATCTCATGTAATCAAAGTCCAAGAGATTGTATCACTAATGCCTACTCTCCCAAGCTCTGAGGTCACTTAACTTGGACAAGTGACTTCACCGACTTCAGCTTCAGTCTCCTCATCTGTAAAATGGATACGGTGCGTGGTGGGTACTAGAATGATTGGGGAGATCACTTCATAAATTATATAAATGTCTAACCACTATGCTGTACATCTGGAACTAAAATAATATTGTCAACGGTAATTGAAAATTAAAAAATAAACAGTTCCTACTTCATCAGGTTGCTGTACTCATTCAATGAGTAATCCATTCCAAGTATCTGGCATACAGAAACTATTTAGTAATATGTAGCTCTTGTTTTTGTTGTATCTCAAGGATCCAAACACTGTTCTTTCTTTGTCTCCCAAAAGTCTTTGGTGAGGACAAGGTGTGACGGGAGCTAAATTTGATCGACCTAGATGCCTCTTCTGGGAGAAGGGCTGCTGCCCCGGGGGCGTGAGGAGCTCACTGACGGAGCCAGCGGCTCTGGATTCTGCACCTGTGATTTCCTGCGCCCGGTCCCAAAGCACCCCCTCTGCCATTTGTAGATGGAGGTGAGAAATGAGTCATTTTTGCCCCTGCTCCAACCCTGATAATTTCAGTCACACCTATGTTCATTAGTGTTCCATGGGAAACATGAAAATCTTTCAGCTGAGGTTTGGGCACTCACATGCACCCAAACCTAATTAGAAAAGAAGAGGGTGTATAATTCCCACACAGCGAGGAACAGCCAGGGCCTTCCTGTGGCACCTGTGGCACCTGTGGCACCTGTGGCTGAAGCAGTGGAATCGAGGGCACAGCCAGGGGTCACTCATTCTGGCTCTGCCACGTGCCAGCCACAGAGCTGTGGGCAAGCTGTGAACCTCTCAAGGCCATGCTTTCTCCTTTAGGAGGAGGAGCACATAGAAGCCTAGGGTCACGCGGGAGACAGTGTTATGTAGTTAAAGTTGGTTACTGCTGAGTCCACTGGGCTTCTCTCCAAGATGCCGATGGCTGGTAGGCATTCTGTTAACTAATGGTGTCTCCCCATCAACAGCAACCACAAACAGGCAGCTCATCCGCCCTCGGGACCCATCTCCCACTTGCACTAAGGGCAGTATGGCCCCGAGAGACTCCAAACCCAAAACCAGAAGACGTGTGTCTGTCATCCACAGGTGACAGCCTAGGAATGACCTGGTGTGGACAGAGCCGGGACCACCTTCACTTGGTTCCTATTAGAGCTCTCTCACCCCCAGAGAGGGTCCACATCCGGCGGGACTTTCGTGGGGCTGTGGTGAATCAGGGGGATTGCGGCTTTGACAGGATCCACAGAAAAGCCTCCTTCTTCCCTCCTTCCCTTGACCACACCTGCTGTGCCTTCAGTGGAACTTCCCCGCCCCCTCTGATGTCCTTCAAGTCTTGGTCACAGCATTTCCTACCTTGACTTACTGTTTATTTTTTCTTACTATTAAACATTTAGTAATTAATAGCATGGACTGTGTCTCAGACTACCTGAGTTTAAATGCTGTTCTACCACTTACTACTCATATGGCTTTAGCCAAGTGACTTAATCTCTCTGTTTGAATTGATGCAACTGTAAAGTATTATTATATTTATAGGATTGTTGCGAGAATTAAATGAGTTCACGCAGGTAAGGCAGTCAGAGCGGTGTCTGTACCATACTAAACACCTTATTACTGTCAGCGGCTTTATTACTGCTTCCACAATATGCGTCAGTAATGATTCATAATTAGCGAGGTTCTTCAGAGGTTTTATCTCTCAGGAAGAGGGGCTAGAGACTGCCCAGTCAGCCATCTACTCAGGACACTGAGTTAATCCATCATGTTGCAACGCACAGGTGCATTCTCTCTGCCTGTTTACTGTGACCCCAGAATGACTCAGTCTGTCCTTCTCTTGGGACAGTTCCTCTTTTCCGGAACTATCTGTTTACTCACATTTCTCTGTATCCACCCTTCCCCGCGTACACAGAGAGAAATATACATCTATATTTTATAAACAGATATACACTTAATTTTTAAAAAGTCAAAATACCCAAATATGTCAACCACACGACCACCACCATGCTCAACCCCACACTAGGGCCCGGGGTGGGAGAGAAAGGCAGCTATGCTGTGCCCCAGGCTCTCTCCACGTGGGAGCACACAGGAGACTGTTTTGGCTTTCCTTAATATTTCCCCTCAATAGCTCTCTCTCTTTTTTTTTTAATCCTCACCTGAAAATATGTTTAGTGATTTGAGAGAGAGAGGAAGAGACAGAGAGAGAGAGAAACTCGATGTAAGAGAGAAATACGGTCAGTTGCCTCCTGTAAATGCCCTGACTGGGGATTGAACCCCAAACCTAGGTATGTGTCCTGATCGGGAATCAAACCCACAACCTTTTGGGTGCATGGGATGATGCTCCCACCAACTGAGCCACCTGGCCGGGGCAGTAACTATCATTTTATTTATTTAATTTTATATATTTATTTATTTATTTTTGGTTAATCCTCAAATGAGGATATTTTTCCATTGATTTTTTTAGATAAAGTGGAAGGGGGGATGGTGAGAGAGAGAGAGAGAGAGAGAGAGAGAGAGAGAGAGAGAGAGAGATGTGAGAGAGACACATCCATTGACTGCCTCTGGCATGACCCGGACCAGGGCTGGGGATCAAACCTACAACCCAGGTATTTGCCCTTGACTGGAAATCGAACTCAGGACCTTTCGGTCCAAGGGCTGAAGCTCTAACTGCTGAGCCAAACCCACCAGGGCAATAGCTATCTTTTAAAAAGCTACAGCAACAGAGGAGTGGAATCAAAAAAGGTAAACCTGTCCTTTTTTGGCCACTTGGGTAAAAGTTATGAAAACAATGTTCCCAATTTCTGGACAACATCCTCTTCCCACCCAGTCCCCAGCTCTCTCAGCCCTAAAACAGCTTGAGCACAAAGACCATCTTCATGGGAGGTGCTGGTGAAAGACATGGTGGAGAAAGCTACCTTTGCTGGGCCCTAAGTCTGGCTCCCAAGGTAACGTGGAACCTGCCTCGTGCCTTTTCCCAACCTGTGTGCACTTCAGACATTCCCAGATACGTGCCCAGCAGCTTCCCCGTAAAACAAAAAGGCCGTAGTTGGCACTTTCTCTCTCTCCACTCAAGCTGTTCATGCAAGAAAAAAATATTTAAAGTCTACAAGTTGAAAAAAGCTTTTTTAAAAAAAAAACCGCAACTACCCACATTAAAGGAAGACTGTTTAATTCTAAATCTACAGCTAGAAGATCAAAAATAGAGATAATTAAGGCCTGAGATGTAACTGTTCAGAAAGGCATTTCTATCCTCTTTGCCAAGTCTTTAAACAGGTAAACCACATATTTAAAGAAAGTACTAAGATTTGAAAATCCCAATGGGAATTTTTTTTTTCTAGTTTAAGACATAATGAATTCAGTCTTCAGAGACCACAGAGCAGGGTTTGTTAAGCTCTTCGAACTGTCAGCTGAATAATTATCTAGCGAAGCTTGTGTGTAGGTGACTCCCTGTGATTCAGCTTCTTTCCTGTTTTGAAACAGAAGGTTACTAACCTCTGGAACAAAATTTGGCCAAGTCAGGGAACATCAGTTTTGTGCAAACAGTATTTCCTTTTTGTGGCCTTCCTTTTCATCCTATGATATTTGATTTTTAAGTCTTATAAATATAATGAATTCCACTTCAGTACTCTTTCCAAATGCCCCAGAGAAAATGTAAAATTAAAAAAAAAAAAAAAAGGTGCCAAACCAACCAAATAAAAAACCTCCCTTTTTCCAGGGTGGCTGGAGCCAGGTGAACTTTCTATCAAACCCCACAAACAGTGTGACGATTTATATTCCAAGGAGAAGGTGAGGCAGGCATATTAAGGGTCATATACAAAACAAGAATTTTGAAGAAAAAAATCTCATTATTCTGCCAGACCTGTTGGTATTTTTAAAAACATGATTATCATTTTAAACTGTGACTTTAAAATATCTGAGTGCTTGGATGTTCATGCCGTGACGGCTCCACTCGCGAGGTTGTGGCTGTGGTTTCTCTTTCACCTAAAAGGAATCCGGACAGCTGAACATGGGCTCATCCTTTCGTTGTGCGAACCTGTTCATCAGATTCTGAAACTAACTTATTCACCCTCTTCCCCACAGGATACAAGACACCCTCCAGCAGAGACAATGCATGTCATTATCCGAACTTGACTGAAGGAAGAACCAAGCAATGAACTCAAAATCAGACGCAAAACCTGACGTGGAGCAGAAACCGTGCCTGGCTTGCTGGTGTCCCAAAGGAACTCTGCCTGGGTGTCAGACAGGGTTGTCTGCGCCTGGCCGGGCAGGAGATGTGGGGTTTGAAGAACAGAACTCAAAAAAACAAAACAAAACAAAAAAAAAACTCAGTTCATTATTGTAAAGAGAAAAATGATTAACAGCCCACCTGTTGCAGAGCTGGCCAGTTTCCCTCGAGTTTGGTCAGACAGGATGCTCTGTTGCTCCAGACACTGTGGCTGCTGCTGCTGCTGCCTTCATCTGCCAGAGGTCAGACTGAGCCAGACAGCAGGAGGCAGGTGACTTCCTGCTCGGCTCTTGGCTCTCGGGTGGAAGTGGAGTTGAGAGAAGGGCAAGGGTCAGCAATGCTGTCCTGAATGCCTGTCCCCACTACACCTCATCTCCACTATCCCTGTAGAGAAAGGTGGTTAAACAGAGAGGGGCAAATCCCCCCAAACAGCTGTAACTCTTCCCCTGATGGGACCTCATTTCTAGACTCATCAGCCTGGAGTGCGCTCCGGGGACTGGAACCTGGTAGGCACACCATCCACATTCACTGGACAAGCTCACAGATAAAGGAACAAGCATGAAGGAGCGATCCCGCCATCACACGTCGAGTAGTCTCCCCCTGGAACCAGGTGTGACGTTGTAGAATGTTTTATTTTACCCTGGTGTTTTCAGGTCCTCCCCCCCAAGTCCTAGAAAGCATGCGTGTAACACTCCCATCTTACCTCAACATGAGCTGCCAGTTTCTTGGGAAACTTCTCTATCCTGACACCTAACACTTCCAACGTGTGGGGGGAGCATTCATCTCTCTCTACTCAGGCTGCTTGGTGCTCAGAGCTCCAAGAACCTTCAATATGCGGGTCCCTTTCACCATTTCTCCCCACTATACTGCAAAGACCTTGTGAAAACTGACCCCCAAGGTTGTCCTGATGTCTTGGAGTTCCCAGGTCGGACATGAAGAGCAGACCTCGGCTAGCCTGAGAGGCTAGTTTCAAACGGGTGGGACACACATAAACTGATGAGAGCTTGACAGCTGCCACTCCAGATGCCGGCCTGCCTGTCACCAGGAAAACGGCACATCGGCTCAGTCCTCAACAGACATTGAGAAAACATCTCAGCATACCCAGAAAATAGATATTCCTCTAAATCCCCTGTATTCTTCGATAATATAAACTCCCCAGCTCCGATCACTGGTGTTGGCAAATCATGTTGCAGCTAATCCCAGTCTGTCCCGGCTGCCTGAAGATCAGCCAAGAGCTGTGTTCACCCCCTGCAACCCACCTGCTTCCTAGAAACTGCAACGTGTATGACACCTTGAACCAACCAATGAATACCAGAGGGCATTCTGAGGATTCGCTGTCAGTTCCACAAAACCTATAAAGCAAATAAAACAACAACAATATACTGGAGTCATCAGGGTAAGGGGCTAAAATAATAACTAATTTTGACAGGTGGATGGAATTGTTACTTTAAATTTTAGAAAACCTACATGAGAAAAAATTAGTCATTGGGAAGTCATGAGAAGTCATTGGTCAAATATTACAACCTGGACCCATCTCACCTAGCCAGGCTCCATCATAACTCTCTTTGCACTTATAACTAAGCAGTTCTTCATGGGGTTGCTTTAAATTTTTAGGAAATTATTTTAGAATTTTTTCCCATGTAGGTCTTATACATTTTTTATTTAGTTTATTCCTGGGTAGCTTAGAGCTTTATAAATGTCATCTTTTGTCTTCTCATGACATTTTGGCAATCACTTATTAATGGGTATAGTATCTGGCCAACTTGCTGAATTCTCTTATTATTTCAAACCATTTTTCAGTTGATGTGAATAAATTTTCTAAGTGGACATATTGTCCACAATAAAAACAATTTTGACTCTTCTTTTTCAGTATTTACATGTTTCATTTCTTTTTACTGTTTTATTCCATTAGCAGGGATATTGAATAATAGTAGTGCTACTGTCTTGTTTCTGTGATTTCAAGTGAATGATTCACCATTGATATGATATTATGTAGGGTTTCTTTCCTTTATTAAAATGAGGCTACTTTCATTTTAATTTCTATTTTGTTAAGTGGTGTTTTAAATAAGTGGGTCTTTGTTGAATTTATTACAGTTTTTTCTAAACTTATCGAGATGATGTTATGATTTTTCCCTCTTAATTCTTGATCAAACAAATTATACTAATAGATTTCCTAATGTTGAAATGTCCTGGCATTCCAAGGATAAGCCCTACTTAGGTAAGCTGTATTATTCCTTTAGTGTATAAATGGATTAATTGCTAATGTTTTATTTAGGACTTTTGTATCTTTGTTCATAAATGTGACTGATTTCTAGTTTTCTTTTCCCATGATATCTTTGCTTAGTCTTGGTGTATGATTATTCAAACCTCATAAATGAATTGAGAGGCTTCCAAGTTTTGTCTTTGTTCTCAAAGAAGTGATATAACCCCCAAATTATCTGTTCCTTGGTGACTGAAGCTTAATGACTACCTCTGACTAAGTTTTAAATGTTCTTGTAATTCTTCATCTCCCTTTAGTCAACTTTAGAAATTATATTTACTAGGACACCACCCATTTAAAAAAATTTTTTTTCTTTATTGATTTTTTTTTTTTAGAGAGAGGAAGAGAGAGGGACAGAGAGATAGAAACAACAATAAGAGAGGACATCAACTGGTCACCTCCTCCATGCCCCGCACTGGGGACCTGGCCCACAACCTGGGCATGTACCCTGACCGGGAATTGAACAGGTGACCTCTTAGTACATGGGTTGACGCTCAACCACTAAGCCACACCGGCCTGGCCACCACCATTTATAAATCTAGATTTTCGAATTTATTTAATGAAATTGAGCATGGTATGTTTTTATGTTTTAAATACCCTAACAGAATATATGCCCCCAATAAATGCAATTAATTACAATTTTAAAAAATTAAATAGAATATAATGATAGTAATACTCAATAAATAGTAATAATCCACTGATAAATACTAAAACTAATATAAATAAATATATACAGAAAATAAAATTAAGAAAAGAATGTAGGTTTTCTTGTTTCTAATGTTTCATTAATTTCCTTCTTGTTCATAATTTAAGTTGCAAAGCCTTGATCAGTTTTTCTTTTTGCTTTTATTCCATTAACCCCTGCATTTTTACATGTTTATTAATTCTTTCCTTGTATTTTTTGGGAGGTTTACTTTATAATTTGTTATTTAGCTTCTTGATTCACGGTTTAATTCATTTTTAAGGCTCATTCTCATTGTCTAATTAGGACATTTTAAGCTACAAATTGTCCTCAGAGTATCATTTTGTATGCATCCCACAAGCTTTTTGTCTTAATATTCTGCTCATGTTTTCATTTATTCCCAACTTGTTTATAATTTGAGAAAGATCTCCTTTTTAATCCAGGAATTATTTATAAGTCTGTGTTAAAATTTCCTGGTAGATGTACCTAGAATATGTAAATAATTCCTATAAACCAATAATTAAAAGATAATCCATTATAAAATAGGCAAAGAAATGAACAGGCAGCTCACACAAAAAAAATATATTTGAATAATCAATAAGCATGTGAAAAGGTATTCAACATTAGAAGCCATTGGGAAATGCAAATTCAAACTGCAATGAGATACCACTTGACATCTGCCAAATGGCTTCCATTTAAAAGATGTAAATTATCAAATATTGGTGAGAAAATAGACCTAAAACTCTTCGGCTTTGGTGATGAAAGTACAAAATGGCACAACCATTTTGGAAAAGAGTGGTAGTTTTTAGCAGCTTTTCATAAGATTAAACATGCCCCTATAAACAAGAGATTCGATTACTAGGTATATACTCCAAAGAAATGAATTCATATGTTCAGCAACATATTTGTACAAAAATGTTTATATTAGCTTTGTTAACAATAACCCAAAACTGAAAACTGGATTACCAGACAGTAATATATCTATGCAAAAAGATACTACTTAGGAAACAACATACATACATACATACATACATACATACATACATACATACATTCAGAATGAACTGCTGCTACACACAGCAAACAACATGGATGAATCTTAGAAACATTATGCTGAGTGAAAAAAGCCAGACACAGGAGAGTATATACTGCATGATGCCATTTACATGAAGTTCAAGAACTGACAGTGATCAACTCTGAGTGGGGGGATGACTGCAAAGGATCATGAGGAGTCTTTTTGGAGTGACAAAAAGATCTTAACCTGAATGATGGTTACTTAGGTGTGTACATGGAAATTCTTTGAGCTGTACACTAAACAACAACAAAAACAAAACATGTTTAACCACCTCCTTCTGTTGTTAATTTATACTATTCTTTCACTTGGCCAATACATGTATTAAATATATTCAGCTTCTCACATTTATTGAGATTTTTTTTTTGAATCATAGTAGATAAGTACGTTTTTGTAACTGCTCCATTAGTAATAACTTTATTTTTAAGTGATTAAGTAACAACTTAATTCCATTTGTAATAACTTTATTCTTTTAGACATAGATTGTGGTTTGTTATTCAAATATACTACTTTAAAAAACAATACTTGTATTTTTGATAGAACCATGCTAAAATTGAAGATTTGTCATTCATTTCACCCAGTAAACATTTGTTGAGTTTCTACCCTTTGAGGACACATATATTAAGGATTGAGAGCAGAGTACAGAGTCAAACCACCTGGGTTTGAGTCTTGGCTCTGCTTTCTACTAGCTGTGTGACACTGAATATACTACTTAGCTTCTCTGTGTACCAGTTTCTATGTCATTAAAATGTGGACAATATAGCACCCGCCTCATGTGTTTGCCATGAGTATTAAATGAGTACATGTGAAGTCCTACAATAATGCTTGCATACTGTAAGAACTTAATAAATGTTCGCTATTATATGTTAAACCCCGGAACTATAATGATGAAAGAGAAAATACATGACATGGTCTGAGACTTCATGGAGCTTATACTGTAGTGAAGGAGTCAGACATTTTGTCAATCCCACAAATAAATGTATAACTATACTGGGATAAGTATAATAAAAGAGAAAACAGTATCATCAGAGCACATAACAATGAGACATAATCTCTTTTGAGAGATTGGAGAAGATTTTCCTAAGGAAGTAATATTTGTGCTGAGGAGAATCTGGTTATGACTTTAGAGTACAAAATAATTTCTTAAACAAGTCACAGCAGTACATAAAATTTGATTGCATTAAAATTTATAGCTTTTATATTTCAGAAATACCAAAAACAAAATGTAAAGAGAAATTAGGGACGAGGAGAAAATATTGTAATACATATAGCTGACAAGAAGTTACTATCCAAATTGATAAAGAAATTCCACAAATCAATAAGAACAAACCAAAATGTATAAAGGTGTGGACAGATGACAGGAACAGGCCATTCACATAATAAAATGGAATAGCACAAAAACACGTATCAAGATGTTCAACCTCATTAGTATGCAAGGTAACACAAAATACAATAACAATGAGATAAAATTTTATACCTGATGGTCTGGCAAAAATTTTAATGTCTAACAATATCACAGTTTGGCAATGGGAACTCTGACATTTGTCTAAAGGTGAATTAATACAATTGATTTGGAGAGCAGTGAAGTAATATCTAGTAAAACCAAATAGGCACATATTCTCTGACTCAGAAATTTCACTCCTGGGCGTACACTCTGGAGGTAGTGCTTCCCATCTTTGCACATCATGACTCACACAGGATTTTACCCTAGATGTAAATCTCTGCCTTTCAACGGGGAAATTTAATATATATCTGTATGTATGTGAATATATACATATGTATATATATAGTAATTACTAATATGCTTGGATGTATTTCTACCATCTTATTTTGTTTCCCATGTATCCTACTTAAAACAACAACAAAAAATCTTTGTTATTTTTCTCTTTTTTCACCATCTTTTAAAAGTGACTTTGAATTCTTTGAAATTTTTTCCTCTAGTAGCTTGGACATTATGCATCCTATTTCTGTGTTATTATTTTTTTGTGATTATCTTTACATCTTTTTTTTTTATCCTCACCCGAGGACATTTTTTCATTTTTTGTTTAGATAGAGTGGGAGGAAGAGACAGAGAGAGAAACATCGACGTGAAGGGGACACATTGAGTGGTTGCCACCCGCACGACCCAACCAGGGCCGGGAACAAACTGCAACCGAGGTACGTGCCCTTAGCGGGAACCGAACCTGGGTCTCTCTGGACCGCAGGCCGATGCTCTAACCGCTGAGCCAAACCGGCCAGGGCTATCTTTACATCTTAACACACATTTAACCGGATGTACTTTTCTATGTATCTCTGGTATTTGTCAATATCTCTATATTGTCCCTGAAAAGTTATCTATTGATTTGATACAATTCTAATGATCAGCCTGCTTTCACTTTCTTCTTCATCCCAAATCATTTGGAATTTTAGTTCTAGTAATTATTTTTTACATTGTGCTATCAAAACCATTTGATATTTAAGTATTAATTGTACAAGTTTACCACTTTCTTGTTACTTGATCACTTTCTTAGGTTCCTTTTTCTTCTGGCAAGAAACACTTGAGTATCTCTGCTCAGAGAAGGTCTGTGAGTAGCAATGCTTCAGTACCTTGCATCTCAGTGATTTCAACTGTAATGCTAGTTTGGCTTAGCATAAACTTGTAGTTGTCTGCAGCCATTCTCTTTCCTGCAGTTGCAAACCGTCAATTCCCCTAAGCAGCTATTGTTTTGGTCTACTGCTATTTTTCCTTAGATTTCAGTTTAACGGGTACTTGTTGAGTCCCTACAAGGTGGCGAGTACATTCCTTGGTGCTGGGGATGTAGGGATGACTAAGACACTGGCCTGTGCCCAGTGTGCTGTGTTGGCTCCCCACCACTGCACCTGAGCTTCCCCCCAATGTCTGGCCGAGGGGCTACCCTCCTCAAGGGTAGCCAGTGCCTAGGCTGGTCCCCATGGTCTGATATTAAACAAAAACAATAAACAATATACGACAGCAGCAAAACTGAGCTGAGCTGATTCCATTCCCATTCTTACGCATTTGAATGGGGACATGGCCAGAGAATGAAGCTGTAAAAATAATGCTGCCTGCTCTTTGGCCATCTGCCCGCCAAGGGCAGAGCTCGGGGCTTCTGGGCCCTCTGATAAATGCTCTGACCCAGCTCCCCCTGACAAACCACACGTTTCTCACTATCACTTTCTGAGCAGTGACATTTGGGAGAGGAAAAACTAGCTTCTTGGTAAAGTGATTCCCTGAAGAAGGAAAATAGGGCTGGGGTTGGGGGAAGCATTTATTAAATCTCCTGGGGCACTTTTCCAAATGCACACTCTGGGTGCTTACAGAGGACAGAATCCAACTTCTTGGAGACTGCAAGTGGAAGAGGGGGCAGCAAAGACACATGTTTTGAAAAAGTGTGTCAGGAAATTATCATCTATATTTTATGTCTGACCACTCTGCCACCTCCTTGTTGAACACCACTGATGTTATCTAACACTGCTGTTTTATAGATGGAGAACACGGCCCCCCAGGAAAGGTGATTGATTTGTCAAAGCCACACAGATAGTCACAGTGGAGCCAGGCTGAGACGCAAGAACACTCGATTCTTAGACCAGTGTTTCTTCTGACGTTACGTATAATTCACCTTTAACCCTGCTCTCCTGGTGATCACCCTCATCACCTTCATCCCCCTCATCACCATCATCAAGGTCAGCAGACACTCTACTGGCCACTTTATATAAAATTATATCTCAAATTTGTAGTAATCCTACAAGACAAATATTACCTTCATTTTTCACCTTCTGTCCATGTTCCTAACCTTTTTCGACTATATTCCTTGACATCTGGGTATCTATTATCAGCAAGTGCCTCTATATCTTTCACCCTTTTTTTGTTGTTTCTTCCTATCTTACCCCATTGGGAATTTAGCTGTCCCCTGCAAATACCACTTCTCAAGGTGAGGCCCACCTGGCCCTTCCTCCATTCTCCTTGTATTAGAGGGTTGGAGGGTGGGGTAGGAATCTCACTGAGTTTGCAAGTCAATCATCTTCCCTCCTCCTTCAAACCCGCCAGATCTTCTGAAAATCATGCCAGCTTTTACCATCTGCCATCTGTACTTGCTACTGATATCTCCCCACCTACTTTTCTTCATTCATTAATGACTTTAGTACCTGGCTATCCACCCCTATTTCTATCACCATTTTTTGGCGACTGAACCCTGTAGAAGAGCGACTCATGCAGTACCTCGTCCTCTGAGTTCTGTGACCAGCTCACCTCCAACAGTCTTTACCTCTACTCCCTCTCAGCCATCCCCCCGCTGTGTTCCCAACCCCGCCATCGCCTCTCTGACATCAGATCCTACCACCTTTATATCTTTACGAAGATTCAAAGCAGACATACAGATACCATGAGAATATATATTCTTCCCTTCATATACCCACTTGCCTTCTTGCTCTGCTTAATGCTATGGTTTAACATTACAATTACTGTTTTGTGAGTTCCCTTATTTTTCTTGCCTTTCCCATTCCTATCAAATTCATCTGGAAAAACACATTCAAGATTAAATCTATAGCCACATAGTCTGTGATTACACCTGAGAGGCTCAAAGTAATGGTAGAAAATGCAAAGGTGCCGGGGGTTTGCCTTAAACACACTGCCGCACCCCAGCACACTTGGCAGTTTTATGATACTTCCCTAATGTGCCTATTTTGCACCCTGCGAAAACATTGTTTCATACCTTTCCCACCCCTCCTTAAACTTTATACACGGCTGTTTTAGCCTAAGTTTCCTCGAAGCTGCGCCTGCGATACAGGCGTGCCTGAGGTCCTCTGTCTGGGAAGTGGTCCCAGGGATGAGAGAGGACCTGAGGAGTGAGTCGGGAAGGGCGGGGAAGACAAGGATGCATGACTGAGTCGGCTGCTCCTATGAGCAACGGAAGATCAATCCCGTGGGATCTTCTGAAGAACTTGATGGGATGCAGCTCCGATTTTTCTGCTCAGGGAATGAAATGGGTGAGCCTTCATCCATAGGTTTCCGTCTTCCGTTGGTCAAAGGGGCCCCTTGAACTCACTCCTTTACATCTTCAGGCTGCCCCAGGAGGGGCCCAGAGGATCCTGTGGGCATGTGCACAGCAGGCTCAGGGAGGCCTGGGCAGACGCTGGTACAGTGCCGCTGAGCACAGCGTTTTGAACCCTGTACAGAATGGGTCCCTGCAACAGCCATAAAGTAAGGAGTGAGGCTGAGAGGACCCTTGCACCTTCATGTCTGTCACGGACGCACTAATTCCCACCGAATCTTTACTCAAGGCTGCAACCTCTGCCAGGACTTAATGCAAGAGAGTGAATGAAACAAGCTCCGGTCCCCTGCCCAGCTGACCGCGGCCATAACTGATATTCAGCGTCTATTCCTCTCACCCTGTCTCCATTTCCCTCAGTCTCAGCCAGCACTTAGCTGGTGTAAGTTGATTGCTTTATGCAGTGACAAAGGCATTTATCCCCAAAGAGGCCCGATGCTTCATGTCTTGCCCTTATGAGGTCATGATTGCTGAGTTGCCCATTTAGCATGGTTCCTGGAAAAGAAAGCGAGGGAAGGCACCCCTCTGATCCCTGGCTTCAGACCGAGGCTCCCTGCCCCCGTGGCCATGGGGCCTGGTGGAGGGGTTCCCCTTCAGGGGAGGGCATGAGGACATTGGCCTCAGTAGAGGTGAGAGGTTAGAGGGTGAGACGTTTCAAAAGCATTGATAGGAGCGAGAAGGGAAGCCAAAGACCTGCTTCACTAACTTCATAAGAGGGGCCTGTCTTTTCCTGAGCACCTACTATGTGCAGGTAGTTTAGGTGACTTGTCTTCATGTAGGAGTGGTATTGTTACAAAACCGTTTCCCATTTTCATGAGGGGGAACTGAAGCTGCGGTTAGGAGCTTGTGTGAGTGCCCGGTGCCCTGCCTCACCCGGGCCTCTCCTCGCGTCCCACTCCTGTGCTGCGGGCTGGCCCACGGCACTGTGCTTCCAGAGGGCGGCCAGAGGACACCCCGCAGCGCCACAGGCAGCGGGAGGCAGCGGGAGGCAGCGGGAGGCAGCGGGAGGCAGCGGGAGGCAGCGGGAGGCAGCGGGAGGCAGCGGGAGGCAGCGGGAGGCAGCGGGAGGCAGCGGGAGGCAGCGGGAGGCAGCGGGAGGCAGCGGGAGGCAGCGGGAGGCAGCGGGAGGCAGCGGGAGGCAGCGGGAGGCAGCGGGAGGCAGCGGGAGGCAGCGGGAGTCCGGGATCGCGCTCCGGGGGGGCCTGCTCCGGCCAGGTGGGGGCCAGGGGCTCCCCCGTCAGTGGGCTGGAGGCACAGCCTCGGTGTGCGGAGCTTTGTGGACCCCGCCGGGAGTCTCAGCCCTGCCACTTCAGCCACTTCCTTGCCGTCAGACAAGTCACTTCGCGTCTCTGCTTCACTTCCCTCCCCCATAAAACAGCTGTGATGGTGAGGATGATCTGACCTTCCCCTAGGGTTAATATGTGTGGAGTCCCTGCGGGGGCGGGAGGGGGGGATTCATCCCGTTTACTCTCAGAACAATGCGGTTTGTCACATTTTACAGATGGGGAAACTGAGGCTCTTACTGGATGACACACATTGAGCGGGAGCTGCAGTTTGAAACCCACGCTCCTTTTGGTCTCTCAGAAGCGCAGACAGGCAAGCAGACAGGCAAAGAGAAAACCTGTCACCAGGGTCAGAAATGGGGATTCCGAGTGGTGCTACTTCATTTTTACTTCTTCTCAGGCTCCTGGAAGCAGCTCAGGGGGCAGAGCCCAATTCCTGCTGCTGAGCCACAGCTGACTCCAGACCTGCGCGCAGGGGCGGACGGTCTCTGCAGCCCTCTCCTCCCTGCCCGCAGGCAGGGCCTCCTGGGGCCCGGTCACTTGCCGAGAGGCCATGGGCTCTGTGCAGGGAAGATGGGCTCCTGTGGAGCTTACATCGAAGCAGGATGCCATCTAGTTTTGGAATTCCATCGAGGCCCTTGCCCTGGCCTCGAGATTCCTGTGTGGGCAGAATCCAAGGGAAAGGATGGACGCTGCGGAGTTTGTGTGCTGGGCACAGGCTCCCACCGACCACTTCTCAAAGCTCTCCCAGGCCTGCCTTTCTCCTCAGTTTACTTCTGGCAGCCCTGTGCCAAGCACTCAATTACCCAGCCGACTTCTGCCTCCTTCCCAGCCAAATGGGTACCAGATGCACTGTGTAGACCTTGGACAACGTGGAGGAGAAAACCTTTACTCAGACAAATCAGCAGAGAAAACACAATTAGGCAAAGCAAACAGAGCTGAAGAGGCAGTAGGCAAGCCAAGCGTCCAGGAGCCCACCTGCAACACATTTCCAGGGCCCCTCAAAAACCAGCCTCTTCTAATGGGGGCCGCATGGAAGCCCCTGCCTGGCAAAGGCAGGCTCTGAGCACGGCAAATCAAGAAGCCGCCATGCCAGGGGCTGGGGAAGCGGGAAGAGGTGGGTTTGCTTGTGTTCCACCCTCTGGTTTCCAGGAAGGATGTAGGGCCTGTGGCTGCTGTGAAAACATGAGAGCTCGGTGCCAAGGAGTGACCAGGATATCGGCTCAACTCCTTCCTTACACTACAATCCAGACTCCAGCCAGAGCCAGGAGTTGCAGTCACTGGAAGAGGAGGGGTAAAGGCCCTTTCTTTGGGAGGCCTGCTGAAATCACTGAGGTAGAAATAGCCGCTTGGCTCCCTGGGGGAGTGGGGAAGGGCGCTCCTTGGTGTCTTGCTTGGAGCATCAGGCAGGCCTGGAGGGGCTTCTGCCAACAGCAAACACCTAGAGCCCCGGGTACCATGGTCCTGCCTCTCCTTGGAAGCAGCAGCTGAATGCGGTGCTCATTCCCCCTCCACCAACATCACTGATCGCACAGTGAGAGGTGAAGAGCCGCCTCTTACCTCACAGACAGACATAACCTGGATTCTCCGACCCGCCACTTACAAGGAGCTGTGCCACTTTCAGCAAGTTACTGAACCTCTCTGGGCCTCTTTTCTCATTTGTAAACTGGGGACATACGCCTAACGTAACTAGGAAGATTCAGTGAGACATGTGCCTAGACGGTGCTGAACACAGACCTGGCGCACAGCGGCACTCAGTAAACGGCAGCCGCTTTGTGCTGAGCTTATTAGAAGGACCTAAACACCTATAGAAATCAGGAGGTGGGAGAGAGAAGGGTGAATATGAAGAATAAATCTGTAGCTGAGAGGTGTGAAGAGATGAAAGAGCTACAGTTGAAAAAAACACAGGGAAGTGTTGATAGAACTACATCATCCACACCCTCTTGTAAGAAGAGGAACAGCTCTGCCAGCTTATTAGCAGGGAAAGTTCTATTTTAAAAACCAAACCAGGAGCAGACATCAACTGTACTGCCTCAGACATGGGGGAAATCATCACCTGGCTCTGTTTCTTTTCCATCTCCAAAGCCTGCGCTGGCTCCCCACCCCTTTCCCAAGCTTTCCGCCCACAGGCTGCTTTCCTCTTTCCTACCCACCCTCCTTTGTTACAGAAATGATACCAGATGAAAGTGGTGGGTTCCACCTGCAAAGGAAGGTTCCCAGGATCCTGCAGAGGCTCAGTGTCGTGGCTCGGCCCCAGGAGCTGGTCTGGACAACAAGAGGTCTGGCTGACCTCCGTGGCCACGGCCTCTGTCATGGTCTCGGCCCCACACCCCTGGGGTGCAGCCAGCGTCCGCTGGGAGCCCTTCCTCAGGGCTGAGCAGAGCTGTGGACTCAGCACTCAGGGAGAGCTGGGGGAGGGGTGGCGGGGGAGCCACATGGCTGAAACCTGCGCAAACCAAGCCAAGGGCTGTCACTCCACGGAGCTTGTATTTTGTATCACTTTACCCTAAGTGGCTGCATAAAGCACCGTCACATTGCATTTCAGGCTGGCACGTCCTTACGTTACTCCAGTGCTCAAGGCAAAATTTTGCCAACCCTCTTATGAAGTCTGCCACCTGTTTCAGAACAATAGCTGATGAAGACAAGCTCCGTGACTTAATTCAACAGTGCGACAATGAACTTCATTCTGGCAAACGGGGCTTCTCACCAGTCTCTGTGCATCTGCAGGGCCCTGTGGTGGTCTCTGGGCAAGGGAACGAGTGGGCTGGCTGAGTGAGCTGCCCGCAGAACACCAGATGAGCCCATACAAACTGGAGCCCGAGAGCAGCCCCTGGACGACAGAAAGGCAGCAGGGAGTCCAGCCTTTGTCCTCAGTGTCCTTGGCCACCTCCCTGGCTTGTATGGAAGGCATGCGAGCAGGAGCCCTTCTCCGCTGAGAAGAGGGCTTGGGGCCGTGGCAAGACCGCAAGCTTTGGAATCAGCAAGCCCGAGTTTGAACTTGAACATAGTCTGCATGGTCTCAGGAACCGATGTAATCTCTTCGGCCTCAGTTCCCCACAGTGAGTAGGGTTTCTGTGAGGATTCTATACTATGAAGTATATACAGGGCCTGGCTAGCACACTCCTTTTCCCTTCAGTTTGGGTTCACAGACCAAGTGTGCAGGGTCTGGCCAGACTTACTGGGCTGTTCCTCCGTCCCCTGAGCCCCCGTGCTCGAGCACAGCCCCTGACTGCCCCTCCCCCACAGTTACCCATCTCTGGCTCCTCAGCATCCACAGCAACGGGCTGCCCAAACCCTAGTCCAGCGGACAGCCTGGTAGCGTTTCTTTTCTTCATCGCATCTGGAATCACTCCAAAGCAGCTGCTCAGGAATTAGAAACCACACAGTATCTTCTGGGCAGCAGCAGAAAGGTCAGAGCAAGCATCTTTTTCTGTGAGAAACTGGACAGGATCGCATGAAGGAGGAGCACGTCCACTTTTCAGGAAGCCCAGAGGACCAGGCTTCAGATGTACCAGACCCTGGCTTGGGTTCATGGGAACGAAAAACCGATTAGATAAATCTGCAAGGCAATGTAAGTTTGCTTTTCTGATGAACAATAACCCTGAAGCTCCTACTTGTTTTCTGTTTTGCATATCCATCCCTGAGGCCGAAGGGGAGGTCACACCCTGCCAAGCAGAAGAGCCCTGTATTGGGCAGACTCTGGGCCAGAAGGACACTCAGGTCCCAAAGCACTTAGGCCTCTAATACCCATGTCACTCACCCTAAATTGCCTGGATAAGCAGTCACATTTGTATTTGGGGCTGGCACACCCTTCCAAGTCCGTATGCTACTCCGGTGCTCAGGGATAACTTGCCAAACCTCTCGTAAAGCCGCCACCTGTTTAGAACAATAGCCAAGGAAGCCACGCACCATGGCAGCAGGGAGCTGTCTCGTCCTGGATTATTTCTCCAGTGTCCGCCCCAATGCCTGGCACCTACTAGGTGCCCGGTAAATGTTTGTGAGACTGAAATCCTCTGGTCTGCTATGGATCCAACTCTGAGTCAGACAGTTCCAAGAAAAGAGCTATCACAGGTAGACACGTCCAACTCTTCCACGGGGCTCCAGGCCAGACACAGAGCTGTGTACAGGAAGGTATGTAGAGACAGGGAAGTGATCAAATGTAAGGTGCGAGGAGTGGAGAGCAGATTTCAACTATGCGAGTGCTCACTTGTTTAGGTAAGGAGAAATGCTTGAAAGCCCTACGTGAAGGAGAAACACCTGGAAGCTTGATAAAACAAAAACAGCCATGCTTTAGACAATGGGTATTAGATTCTTTCCAGGCATTAAAAGAGAGAGAGAGAGGGTGACTTTAAATGTTAGAGTTTCCAGTAGAATCTCTTATCAGCCTAGCCTCTCCCTGCCCTCCCGACCCAGCTCTTAACAACAAGGAACAGCTGCTTGCCACTCCAACACTGCCCGGGGCGCTACCCACTCGGCACCTGGCATGGCAGTGCATGGGACCCCCGGCCCACTGGTGTGTGCCCCTGCCCCGCTCCTGTGACAGAAGAAAAAGCTGAACTCCAAGGCCTGCAGTACAGCCTTTCCCGATGGCCAGCACACAGCCAGTTTCCTAGCTGGCCCTCCACCTTGGCTTCTGGACTTTCGATTCTCTGCTGAACACAAGCTGGCTGGGATGCCGACCCCTTAGGGAGAGTTACCTGCCGTAAGAGTGTTCCAGGGAACTTCTCCCCAGCTGAAACTGATGGGAAGGTGGAATTCTTTGCTCTTGAAAGCTACAAAATAATACCACCCAAACTTGGAAGGGGGAGGCAGAGAGCAGGTGATCAGGGAAGAAACACTTCAATTACAAAGCCACGACAGGAATACCATGTTTCAGGATTAAACTCTACGTGAACAGTCCCTCTCAAATCCCCTGTCTGCAGAGGGAGCAGGTGCCACCATGGAAACACGTGGCTAAAATGAGATTCATCTCACTCTTACTCCCAACTAGTGCGACATTTTATAAAGATCCCTTTTCTAACCCCTACAGTAGCATACTTTAGTGCTAATTTTGATCTCTAAGAAGCCAGTGACCTTGGGTACCTCTTGAGATTTCAGTCATAACATTCATCGGTACAAGTAAATGCTTTCTGACTGACATACACTGCTCTTCACCTATGTTTTCCCCCATATCTCAGAAAACCTAATATATATATATATATATTTTTTATCCTCACCCGAGGACATTTTTCCATTTTTTGTACAGATAGAGTGGGAGGGAGAGAGAGGAAGAGAGAGAGAGAAGGAAACATCGACGTGAAAGGGACACATCGAGTGGCTGCCACCCGCACGACCAACCAGGGCCAGGGACAAACTGCAACCGAGGTACGTGCCCTTAGCGGGAACCGAACCCGGGTCTCTCCGGACCGCAGGCGGACGCTCCAACCGCTGAGCCAAACCAGCCAGGGCAGAAAACCTAATATTTTAAACTCTAGATCTCTTGTTTCTCTGTAACTATCCACAGATACTTGTGGCTTCAGTACTAAGAGTTCTGCACAGTTGTTGTTCAGTCGCTCTGGACCCCTGATCAATGAGTGTCACCTGCTCCCATCCCCCAGCTGATCTGTTTGTGTGGCTTCGTTTTAACAGCATTACCCTCAGACGTGGTGCCCCTGTTGGCATTTCAGTGTATGAAAGTGCCCATCTATGGGCATCTTTTTAAGCACTAACTTTTGTCAGTAGTTTCCTTCTTTGATGCTCTGAGCATTGAAAAACAGGCATCTCATTATTATTATTTCTTTGCAAACGTGCTTATGGAACTGTTACTGTCTAGTGAGCTATCTGGATTCCTATTTGCGCCAGTTCCTCTGTTCAGCCGTGGCTTTGCCTCTGGGTTTTCCTCTTCATCAGTCCGTCCCATGGAAAGTTGGGCTCTTTGGTTGTTCCCCTTTCAGGACAGAAAGCAGCCTTCAGGATGCTTTCACTCAGTCTCTCTTAAACCGTGTTTTCTGATTAGGCTGCAGTTACCTGTGAGGCCGAGACACCAACTTCAGAGCTGCTATTCTTTTCCCTCTTTATGCCCCCAAGTCTGCTCAGCTTCCTCTCTTTCTAACCAAAGAAGCTGAGTGACGGGCCGGGTCCCAGCAGGTTTTTCTAAGCCCGTACAATCTTCTACTTATGGAGTGTGGGCTTCGAATCCCATTATCCTATTGAAGGTGACTCACACGGTCCATTGAAGAGCTGTTCTGGTCAAAGAACTTCAGTCCAGCAAGCAAACCAGAATTTTCAAAGTAACTCACCCCCTCCCTCCCTCCTCCCTCGCGCGATTCTCTCTCTACCATTTCTTGAACATCACGAAGACGATCCACATTCGCAAAGCAGTTCGTAAAATCCCACTTTTCTATTCCTTCTGCTTCTCTCTTGTATCCCACAGCCCTTCTCTTGTGTCTCCTCCACAGCCCGCCCGCGGCTTGCCTGCCTCTGAGGCTCGAAGAACAGCCCTGAAACCGGCAGACTTCCGTGGAGGGCCAGGGAGGGGGGAAACTGAAACACCCGAGTCCTCCTCCAAAGAAAATGCAAATGCCGGGAAATAGAAAACTTGCAGGCAAACATTTGTTTTTGGTCCTGTCACGCGTACAAGTGCACAGTATTTTAATATGATCCAAGTACCTTCTAGAATCATCTCCTTCTGATTCGCCCACGGGGAGGAGCAGCAGGGTGCGGGCTGCCCTGCCGCTGGGCTGGGGCGGCGGGAAGAGGCGGTGGGAAGATGCGGTGGGAAGAGGCGGTGATCGCGTGCAGTTTGGGCCTCAGGGAAGAGGAGTCGGGCCACCCTCACACTAGTTGTCACTGACGGTACAGCGAGCCAGTGCCTTAAACCCGAAATACTAGAGATTAGAGGGTCTCTACAGTTCCTGCGCGCATCATGTTTTAAACTATGTTCTGGGGAACACTAGGTCATAGTTGAATGTTTAGAGAGGGGGAGGGAGGAAGAGAAAGGAACTGTATTTTAAACAATTTTCTTTACTGTAGGGTGCCTCAGACTTGACTACGGTAACACTGATTACACATCCCTAAGAGGAAGAGACCACAACGTGTAGCTTAATGTTTCTTTAATTGATTTGATCAAAGAACTCTTTCTTTCTGGAACCCTTACTTTTTACAACATAATTTAGTAAGAGTGGATGTATTTGTATTTTTGTCTTTATTTTGATAGAGGTTTTGTAGCTCCACCTGTTTTCTTTGGTAACCATGTATAGTGTGGTGGAGAGGAGACTACGATAGGATGCAAGATATTACTTTATGTTTAAGATATCCTAGACATTGGAGTTCAGTTTTTCTAAAAACCCTTTAAGCTGACATAAAACAATATATGGTCATTATAGAAAATTTGTAAAATATAGGCAATTATCAAGAAGATACTTACAATTATGTCAAGAAGAGTGAAATTCCATGATATTAAGTTATCATCCAAAGACTGTTCTCAATACATGTGTATTTTTCCTGTATGTGTGTTGTGTGTAAAAGCATGTTAATGTGTACATATAGCTTTTCAGCAAAATTAGGGTCATTCCGTGTGTGAAATTTTGCATTTTTTCTACTTATAATATTTTGAGCATCTTAATAAAATGTTCAGAACTTTAATTTTAATGGTTATTACTTCAGATGTATAACTAAGCCAAATTTAACTATTTCCATTTCGGAGAACATTCTAGGTAATTTCTAATTTTTTACTGTTATAAATATAACACCCTGATGAACTTCTTCCATATAAATCTTTGTTTTCATCTCTGCTTACTTTCTCAGGATAGATACCAAAATCTGTAATTGCTATATGAAAGAGTAGAACTACTTAAAGATTCTTGTTCTGTATTATTAAATTGCTTTTGGGAACGATTATTCCAGCTGTATCATTAGCACTGTATAAAGCAGCCTATCTCACAACAGATTGGTAAGAATTTTTATGATATTTAAATTTAAATTTTATTTACTAAGTGATACTGTATATAAAGCAAAATTCAAAAAAATTTTTAATGCAATCAAGTTTCACTTTAACCTCTATCCTCTAGGGACCCCCCCCTCCCCCGGCAAATGATACTTGTGAATACTTTCAAAGACATTTTGTGCACATGGCAAATACATGTAAATATATTCTCTTCTTCAAACTCTTGCATATTTAAGTTTTACATGGATCTCATTCCATGTTAGGACATAAAGGATGTTCTCATCTTTTTTAACAGCTGCTTGGCATTCCATTGTATAAAATATACACGTTTTTTAAACCAATCCTCTATTAATAGATATTTGTGATATTACCAGAAAAAAATACATACTATTTCACTTGTATGCAAAAATATCTAGGCATGTTCCTAGAAGTAGAATTGCTGCTTTACAGAGTGTGTGACCCAGTCACTTTGCTAGATATCAACAAAATGCCCTGTGGCGTCCCTGCTGCTTCCCACACTCTCACCTGGTGCTGTGTAGGTAACTGATTGACCGGTTTCCATGACAGAAACACTTACCACATGGCTGATTGCAAGCTATCAACATGAAATCACTGTATATCAAGTTGGGAAGAGATGTCTACAATCTGCTCTTACACTGTCCACACAGTGTGTTAGCAAGCGTTTTAATCATCACCTGACTAAAAATAATATTGGGCATGAAATCGCATATACTTTCATATATTTAAGAACATTTTTTTCCCCTAAGAGCTGCTTATGTCCCTTGTTCATTTCCTATTGCAGAGGGGGTTCTTTTCTTATTTGTGGAAGCACTATATATAATGGTCATCAGTTTCTGTATGATTGGAACAGCAAATATTTTCCTTGGTTTATATATATTTTGAATTTACTTATGAAGGTTTTGCCATGAAGACAATTTTTTACTTTCATGTAAATATTTATCATTCTTTTCTTTATACTTGAATGGCATGCCTTAGTTAGGTCTTTTCTAAGATTAAAAACATAATTCTCATATGATTTCTTCTCATACTTTTATAATTTTATTTTTTTATACGTAAAATTGTCGAAACATTTTGTTCCAGTCTATGTTTCAGTCTGGGTGGCACATGCTCTAATACCAATTAGGACAAGTTTGTTGATAGTGCTGCTCAAGTCTCCTCCTTACTTTTTTTGGGGGGGTCAGCTGGTTCTAGTAATTGAAATCTTCAACATTGTGGGTTTGTCTTTTTTTGTTTCTTTTTGGTTTAATCAGTTTTTGGTTCATGTTTTTTGAAGGTCTGTGATTAGGGGCATACACATATAACACATTTCTTGTTGACAGTTTGACCCCTTTATCATAATGTAGGGGCATTCTTCATTCCTGGAACTATTACTTGCTCTGAAGACTATATTATCTCATGTTAATAGTCACTCTAGCTTTCTTTTCATGGGTGTTTATATGAGGTATCTTTTCCTCTCTTTTTTAAAAATGTGTTTATATTGAAAATATGTTTTTGTAAACGGTTACAAAGTTGGTTTTTGTCTTTTCTTCTATATATATTTTTAAATTGGAGTGCTTAGACCACTGACAGTCAGTGTAATTATCAATAGAGTTGGGTTTATATCGAACATGTTCCTGTTTGTTTTCTATTTGTCACATTTGTTCTTTCTTTGTCCTCTTTTCCTGTCTTCTTTTGGATTAATTAAGTACTTTTTAGTATTTACCTCTATTAGCTTATTAACTATATCTCTTTGTTTTTAGTGGTCGCTCTAAGGTTTACCACATATATCTCTAATGTATCACAGTCTGCATTCACACAGAACTACACAACTTTGCACGTGGTTAGAGAAGCTTAAGACAGTGTGCTTCCATTTCCCTTGTTCTGCTCTTTGTTCCCATATATTTCACTGCTACATTTATGCACATTAATTATAAGCCCCCCAGACCACTGCTACCATTCTTGTTTTAAAACAGTCAGTTATATTTATAAGACAGTAATAATTGGAAAAAGTATTTATTTTCTATTTACCCGCATATTGGCCACTTCCTGTACTCTTGTGTCTGTGTGTGCATTTTCAAATTTCCATCAGAAAAAACATTTTAGTTCAGTCTGGAAAGCTTCCTTCCAAGATGCTTTCTAGAGCAGATCCAGTATCGACGGATTTTCTTAGCATTCCTTTGTCTGAAGTCTTCATTTTACCCTCATCTTTAATGGTGTTTTCATTAGGTTCGGATTCTGGGTTAATAGCTCTCGCCCTCTCCTCCTGCATGTTAAAGGTGTTATTTGACTGTGTTCCTGAGGACTTGGCTGTCATTTCTTTATTTCTCTACATGTAATGTGTATTTTTACTCCGGATGCTTTTTTACCTTCTCTAATGTCTTCCTTTTATTGTTTCTAACCTATGCCATTTCCTTCCTTTTGAATAACTTATTAAAATACTTCTTGCAAGGCAGGCCCACTGACAACAAACTCCCTCAATTTTTGTCTCAGAAAGCCTTTTTTTTTGAAGATATTTTCACAGGACACAGAATTGTAGGTTGGTGTTTTTGTTTTCTCTCTCCCCGCAATATTTTAAATATTTCACTCCACTCTCTTCTTGCGTATGCTGTTTCTAAGGAAATGTTAGACATAATTCTTATCCTTGCTCCTCTATAGGTAAGGTAATTCTTCTCCTCTGCTTTCAGTATCTTTTATGTTTTCCATCACCACGTATCCCCACTATGCCCTCTTCCACCTCCACCTCCTCCCTCCCCTAGTCTGAAGATGATACGCTTAGTTGTAGAACTTTAGTTTTGTTTTTAAATTTATCCTATTTGGTGTTTTCTCAGCTTTGGATCTATGGCTTCCTATCATTAATTTGGAGGAAATTATTCATTATTGCTTCAAATATTTCTTCTGATCCTTCTTCTCCTTTTGTAGTTGTTAGTTCTTGGATATTCTGTTCCTTTTTTTTTTCTTCTTTGTTTTCTTAATTTTTGATTTCCGGTTTCATAAATGTCGATTTACATATCCTCAAGCTCAACAATGTCTTCGTTAGCTGTGTCCAGTCTCCTTATGAACACATGAAAAGCATTCTTTATTTCTGTTAGTGTAGTTTAGCCTTTTATATGCCTTGTGATTTTCTGTTGAGAGCTAGCCATGCTGTCCCGGGTAAAAGGGCAACAGACGGGCCGTTCATAGTGAGGTGGTGAGGCAGGAGGGCCTGCCTCTGGGCTGTGAACCTCACAAGGGCTTCTCGGTGTTTTCCCCTCGTAGGTGGGACCGGGTGGCTAGAGGGAGCTGGAGCTGGGGTTCTCTTCCCCCAGCCTGGCTAAGCTCTAACAAAACCCCCATCAGCTTAGGCTCTGGTAAAACAGTTTAAGGCAGGCCTTGTTAAGAACAAAGTGCTCTGGCATATTTGTGAATAGTTCTCTTCCCCTTCCCTACCAGAAACATGAAGGGGTCTTTCTCCAGTATTCACCATGAAAACCTGCTGGGGCTCCGAAAGGCAAACAGCTACCACAGCGTGCAGGTTCCTCCATGCCTATCCCTCCCACGTTTTCAGCTCTCAGATTTGTCAACACTGAGCCTCCAGCAATTTGTCAACTACAGGGTAGGTTTCCTACCTGGCACTGGGTCCCACAGAAGTTTCTGTTCTAGGAAGTTGTGATTCTCTGTACCCACACATCTCTCCAGTTTGGAGAACCGTGGTTTGCCTTGTGACCTCACTTCTCTGACAGATCTAAGGAGAGTTGTTTTTTCAGCATTTTAATTATTGTTAGGACTGAGGGGTGAGTCCCAAGCACCGTACATACCAAACCAGAAGCCTGGATGCTTTCTAAGATTTTCTCTTTATCACTGGTTTGCAGCAATTTGATATGATGTGCCTTGGTGTGGTTTTTGTCATGTTTCTTCTGCTTGAGGTTTTTAAACTTCTCAGAACTGCAGGCTTAACATTTTTGTCAAATTTGAAAAAAATTTGGCCATTACTTCATTTCTGTCTGCTTACCCCAACTCCTCTTCTTCTGGGATTCTAATAACATACATGTTGACGGCTTAATATTGCACCACAGCTCACAGATGCTCTGCTCATTATTTTCAAGTCTGTTTCCACTGTTTCATTTTGGGGAAATTTTTCCTATATTTAAATTTATATTTATATAACTTCTAGTGACTGATTTTTCCTTTTGCAGGGTCTAATCTGCTCTTAAACCTACTCAGTATATTTTCGTTTCAGATATTGTATTTTTCATTGTCTGAAATTCTACTTAATTCTTATTTCTTCCATTTCCTTTTCAGTGGGTCCATGTTTTTCTTTAATTACTTCAAAAAAGAGAATGTATTTATAACAGCGTCCAAAAATCCTGTTAATTTCAACATCTCTAGCATTTCCGGCTTTGTTGATGCTTTTCTCCCAGTTATGGATTGCATTTTTCTGATTCTTGGTATATATAGTAATTTTTATTGGTAACCCAGACATTGTTGACATTGGTGAGTGCTCAGTTTCGGTGTATTCCTTTAAATAGTGTTAAACATTTTCTGGCAGATAGTTAAGGAGCTTTCAACATTAATTTCACCCTTTCAAAAATATTTTTTAAAGCTCTTTTTAAGGGGGCCTAGAGGAGCTGTTGTTCAGAGCTATTTTGCCCCACTTCTAAGACTTGGCCGTTTTGAGGTCTCTACTGCATGTCCTTCAGTTTAACAATGTCTCTTCACTCTGGCTGGACATCAGTCAAACAATTTCCAGTCCTTTGTGAGCTCTGGGAATTATTTATTTTACAGTTTCCTTGTAATTATTTTACTTTGGAAGTTGTGTTTGCCCAACTGTGTGGGGTGTTTTTCATTTCTCTCCTCCTTATATTCGTGTTTCCTTTTCATTCTTTGAACAAACAGAGCATGCACGGACTGGTAAGCAAGCAGAGACCCGCGGGGCGCCTGCGCACACTTCTGTGGCAGTTACTCCAGGGACAGGAGCAGAGGAAGCGCTGGCTGTTTAATGGAGATGGAGGAGACACAGAAATGTTGTACCATGTACTTGTTCTCAACTTCACATTTCCCCAAACCAAAATATTTGTCTTAAAGATTTAGACCTTATTCCTAAAGAGCCATTTGGGGCCCTATCTAAATTGCTTTCTATCCAACATCAGTTTTCTGGCTTTTGCTTTATAGAAAGCAGGGAGTCCGTGGCGAAGGGGCTTAGTACTTGAGCGCAATAAATGGCCCAGCTTCTTAAACTTATGTAAAATTCTTTGTAAATAGAGCTTAAACTTAAACCTGTATAATGTAGTTGGGTCAGTTCCCACTACCTAGTGACATTGAAAAAATTGGGGGATAACAAAACAACCCTTCCCATTCCCTCCTCATGTCTCCTATTGCTGAACAGAAATGCTCACAGGGAATATATTACTACAAAGACCTCTGACCATATCTCCAAATGTCATCTGGGTTAGCCAACCCTTATATGTCAACAACCCAACACTCTTCTCTGACCTGTGACAGCTCTGGCTGGGGCAGATCATGATTTTGGAAAGATAATCCACTGCTGAAGTGTTCCAAACAGCAATTCTTACAGCTTTTTCTCTAATAAACAGCATAGGGCTGAATCCTGATAGCATACCTAGTCCTGATTCCTTTCTGCTGAAGACAGAAAAATTGGAAAAACAGCATTTTCTGAGATGAAACAGTGAAAAGGAAATAAATTATACATAATCACTTTAAATGCTGGTATCAACAGAGCTGGAAAAATCCTCTGGCTAAATCCCATGGTGAAAATACACTAATTTTGAAGGGATTAAATCAACTGAATAATTTTGGATGGGCAGATAATGGAAGTAACTATCCCGACAGTTAAACTACTCCAGGGAAGGAAACTTAGTTTTTAAATCTCTGGCAATAATTGCAAATACAATTTGGTATTTTTAAAGCTACGCATTTGGAACTGTTTCTTATGATACAATTTACATTTCTATAATCTCTGCATGCCAGTAGTGTTAATATTTTATTCAGATATAAATTCATAATTCAACTATTACTGTCTGAAAGCATTAGGTAGTAATCTCCTTATTTACCTTATCAAAAAAGAACCCAGGCATGACTGCATCTGGTTGGTACAAGAATCCCTACACAAAATTTCCTTTCCTATTTCCAACACAGAGGCCAAGCTCTGAGAAGGGTATTAATGTGCTAACAGTATTAATTGACCTGCAGGGCCAGTTTCAAGATATGATAGGTGCAAACTTTCTCATTTTTCTTGCTTACAACTTGGCGCCTGGTTGGCGTGGGCTGGAGAGACATAAAGTTGGCAGAAGATACAGACAAGAAAGAGAAACCAAAGATGTCTCATTGAGCACATTACTAAAACTCTATCCTTAGAAACTGCTAGAGAGATCCTCAGAAATGTGGGGAAAGCTGTGATGAGGAGCTGGGAACTCCTCTGGGGCAGAGATGTGTGTTCCATTTCATTCCTATGTCCTCAGTGCCTGGTCCTGCTGGACAGAGCAGAAGCTCAACACATGTGATACCTGATCAGTGGTGGAGCCCTGGGGAGCCCCTCGCTCTGCAGAGGAGTGTATCTCACCCTTTCCTTACTGAAGTGGTGGTGAAGTGAAGAAATGGACCCAGATGGAGTTCACTCCTCCTCTTCTCAAAGACGTGCTCCCCCATGGACTCATCCTTTACCTTTATGGCCAAAATGTGAAGTCGTACTGTTTTTATCTATCCTTGTGTTTTGTTTGAGAATTAGAATGTTTTCTGCAGAGAGAACAGCATGGGACAAAGTAAGGGCATAAGATTGTATACTGTGTTTAGAAACTGTTCTCTCTGTGTGTTTTTCTTTCCTGGTTGAGTTGTCCACAGTGAGTTCAGGGGTCAGAGTGCATCATGTTCCTTTGTTCATGGTATGTTATCATAATTGGTCTGTTCAAGTTTCTTTCTTGTTTTATTTATGTATCTATTATTTTTTTCCCCAAAACTGGCTTCTTGCTTATGATATACTAAGACTCCCACTGATAACAGATAACATCTATAATGAAAAGCCACATAATTTTTTAAAAACCCCTCTGTATAAAGACAACTGAGGGAATTACAGGGGTCAGGATCAAGATTCTGGAGAGAATTAAGAGAAGTGAACTGACCCTCTGTAGCTGCATCTTCTCTGGAGGCATTTGTTATTTTGGCCAAAAGGCAAAACCCTGAGAATCTGGCTGTATCTGAGCACAGCAAGATAAACCAGAAGACGTTTCTGGCAGTCTCACAGGGCTGGAAACCTGAGTGGCTGCAACATGCCTCATTTCCCCCTAAAAACATTTGCCAATATCTGGAGCTACCCTGATTGTAAAAAGAAGAGCAGAAAGCTGTTGAAAAGCAAAAGGGCCTTTGGCGTAGTCTCACAGAAATGATGAAACAAGAATAGAGTTCAGGGTTTACCAAGATGGGGGATCCAACGATCATGCCAGGAAGATTTGGAAGACTGTGCCCTAGGAGCAGGGATGAACCAGAGGTAGACTGAACAAAAAATGGCATATAAGCATTTTCTCAGCTCAAATCCTGATCGGATTATGTGGTCAGTCCCCACTCTGTAAGCCTCATAAAGGAGAGGATGAATCAACTCTTGTGAAAGATAGCATCATTTAAAATCTCTAAAATGTTCAAATCCAATGTTCAGCATATAATAAACCTAGAGTTAAGAAGCAGGAAAGTAACAGAGGATCAAAAGATAAAACAGTTAATAGAAACAGACTGAGAAATGAACCAGACACTGAAGTTTGCAGACAAGGATTTCAAAATAAATAACACTAATATAAAAATAAAATAGAAATAAAGGATGGAACTACTGAATGAAAAAAATGAAGCTGTATAACAAGTAATTTGAATCTATATTTTAAAGAGTCATATTGACATTCTAGAGCTGCAAAATAAGTATCACAGAGGCTTTGTTTTTAGTTTAGAAGGAGTAAACTGTCAATGAACCTATCCTCCTTCAAACAACAGCTATAACCCCTGAAAAAAAAGGGGGGGATCTGTCTGAATACTATGGAGATTGAAAAACACAGGCTAATTATAGAAGACAATTGAAACTTAGGAAAGTGATCAGCACAGAATAAATTCCCTGTTTTTGTCACATTACCCAGAGGTAAACAGATGTGGTGGCAACAATGCCAGGTCCCTAAAACTCCATTAAGAAAACCCATCAATTTATTGCCCAGAGTTAGCAGGGGAAGGAGTATGGGACCACCACAGAGGATTAAAGAGGGAACCTTGGAAAGGAGAGAGCCAGAAAGGATTACATCCTAATTCTGTATGTAAATTTAGCCCAAGTCTATGACTGATGAATGTATCATTCATGCTGCTTAGAGCTAAAACTTTAAAAACTAGATTGTGAACCAAGCCACCACACATCACAAGCATGACAATATACAATCTGAACATAATTATTAATAAGTATGATCCTCCATGTTCCAGCTTTTGAGGTCAGAATGGGCTCAAAATCATGCTTCAAGTGGGATATCAGGATTATCACAATATCTTATCATTAACAGAAGTGTGTTGGGACTCTCTTATGGCTCTAGTGGTCACCAGCTATGGAAAGAGGGTTCAGGAATATAGTTTTAGTTACTAAATTATCTATCAGATCTCAAAACTCTACTATGTTTCATAACAATCTGGCTCTCTGTACTCACCAACATGCCAGTCACTTACCTTATCAGTATATAAACGTGCAATGAAAACCTGGCCTGGGTCTTGGAGAAAACTATTTGCAGTCTAGTTTCTGGACTGTGGGAGGGAGATATCCCAAAGTTTTGGGACAGACACCATGCTTGGTGTGCTGCCATATTCTCAGTAGCTAGCACAGTGCCTGCCCAGGATAAGTGCTTGCTGAATTAACATTTGTTGAACTGTGTTTAATTTGTTTGAAGCCTTTGAGAAAAATTCAGTGACTTCACCTCAGGTCTCCAAATACATATTATCCCTGCTACCTATTACCTGTATTGGGTAAAACCTGTAATTCCTGGTTGGGAGTCCCTGAGACTTGCGCAGATGGACAGTGGCTACATGACTACCAGGGCCTTCATATACTTTACTCATATAAAGTAAGAGCTCCAGTTGTTTCTAATCCTTGTGCAAAATTCAAATCCCTGCTGGAATCAGCATGCATTGTATTTCTGGGCTCATGCCATGTGCACTGCTATGGACAAATACCTTCCATACAACGCATTCATTTCTAGGCATTTCCAAAGAGAAGTGAAAACATGTGCCCTCTCATAGACAGATACGATTGTTCATAGCAGCTTTACTCTTAGTAGCCCCAAACTGGAAATAAACAAAAATCACATCAACAGTTAAATATTTTGTGGCAAATCCATACAATGGAATACTCTTCAGCAATGAAAAGGAACAAACTTTGGATAGCTATAAGAAAATGAATAGAGCTAAAAAATATGCTGAACAAAGGAAGCCAGACACAAGAGTACATACTGTATGCTTTCCATTAATATAAAATTCTAGGATAGGCAAAACTAATCTGTAATGGCAGAAAACAAATCAATGGTTGCCTGGGGCCACGGGTAGAAGAGGTTGACTGCAAAGGAGTACATGGAAGATTTTGAGAAGGTGGAAGTGTTCTATATATTGACAGTAAAGGAGATTTCATAGATCTGTGTATACATCTGTGAAAAGTCAGTGAACTGTACAATTCAAATGAGTATATTTTATTGTATGCAAATTGAATCTCAACAAAATTGACCAAAAATAAATTCTAGTTTGTTTGTTTTTTATCCTCACTCGAGGATATTTTTTCATTTATCTTTGAATGGGGGTGGGAGGAGAGAAAGAGAAACATCGATGTGAGAGAGACACATTGATTGGCTGCCTGCCGCATGATCCCAACCAGGGCCAGGGACTGAACCACAACTCAGGTATGTGCCCTTGACCGGAATTGAACCAGCAATTCTTCTGTCTATAGGCGGACGCTCTAACCACTGAGTGAAATTGGCCAGGGCATATATTTAGTTTTCAGACAGTCAGATGGATCTCAACATCCAGGATGGTGCATGGCAATGGAGCAAGCTATGACACCCCAAGGCCTTGGCTCTAGCCAGCTGCTGGCCCAGAGCCCTGGGACTGACTTCCTCTCTAACTCGATGACATTTCAGGCCTAGAAGTCCACTATCCTGAATGTGTCCATTTACAGAATCCTCTCCTAGGTGTCAGGAGATGATGACGAGGCTAACATAGAAGCCCTATTAGAGCTGTTGAATTCGCAGAGCTTGGCACAGCACACTATGAATGAATGAATAAGACAAAAGTAAACAAAGAATATTCCCAGAAGAAACCTTAGCTAGGACAGCACACCTGCAAGGACTTAGAGGGTCAGGGGCGGAGAGGAAGAAAAACAGTGGTTTGAAGAAAGCCATCAGGCCAGAAAGTGCCTCAGTACTGGCTCCTAGAGCAAGTCCAGGCTGCGACGTGCACAGCTTCGGCACTGGCAAACCCTGGCAGCGTCCTTCCTCACTGGTTTCAGTGGGCCGGGTGAATAGAGCAATCCCCACTCTAGCAGATTTCCTAGTGAGGGAAATTTCATTTCCCAGGCACCAGCAACTCCCAACAAGATGCTTCTCCAACCAGGACTAGCCTGTTAAGTGCAACTCTCATTTCACTCAAACTCCTTGTGGAGCATCTGGCCTCTCCCAGGATGCTCACAGGCAGGCCTGTTTTCTCTGCACCCATGTGTCTCTTGCTTCCCATCACAGAGGTGTATGCACATCCTGAATCAATTAATCAGCATGAGTTCCTTCTCAATGACAGCCAACACAGACATTCTAAACATGGCTTGACATAGCTCACACAGCGTTTGCTGCATCCACACTCCTCCTTGGCTCATATGCATCCCATCTGTCGAATGAAAAATTAGTGACACACAGTGTGTCACATATGCCCATACGTTCATTGTAGGATGCAAGCTAGAAGTCATGCTCTTGGGGAAGCTTCAGAGGACTATGTGGAACAGGCTCTGTTGGCTCTCCCCACTTAATAAAAGATGCCAAGCCTTGGCTCCCTGGGAAAACATCTGATCAGAAATAGCAAAATGTCCTACTAAGTAAAGGGAAATTATTAGCATCATTAAGCTGCAGATGTTGGAAAGAGTGATAGAGAGGCATTGTGTGGGGGTGTAAGACCACCTCAGAGAAACCCGAAACGCTGTGAGGAGGGTAGGACAGGGAGCATTTTGCTTTGCCCCAGAAGCCTGCAATGCTGTGGATTAACAGGTGGCTAATTACCTTGGGGGGTGTATTTATCTGACAGACTGCTGGTTGCTTTCCCAAAGGTAATAGTATTGGCAGGGAATTTCTTGGATCTCCCAAATAGAGTCTTTTGAACTGCTATGTAAGGAATAACCGTGTTTGGGGGTATTTCCCCCCACTTTCTGAGATGGCAGTTTGGATCACCACTCCTTCTCACCCCGCTTGAAGAATCACTGGTAAGGGTTTGGACTGAGGATCATGAGACCTGCCTTCCACTCCTGGCTCTACCAAGGGGGAGCCACGTAACCTTAGATAAGTCGCTTATTATTTTTGAGCCTCACATATAGTTAGATCATTTAGCATTTCCCTAGTTTCTTCTGGGTCTTTTCATGTTGTTTTCATTTTGTCTTCCAGAATGTTCCTCATAATTTTTCCTCTAGTAGCAGCATTTACCTGGTGCCCAGTTAAAGGCCAATGCTGCTCTTTGACCTGCTGTTGGGGCAAATGCTGGGGCTCCCAGTTGGCATTTGATCAATTTTAGTAAACAAATGAATAGCTCACCTCAGAAGTGACCTACACCGGGGCTTCCCATCTTCCCTGCAGAAAGCTGCTGGGAGTCAGGAGGGGCCCTCGGGCCTCTCCTCCCCGGAACATCTCTTGCTGAGGTCCTGGGGCCATTTCTCTATTGTGGTTCCTGATACTCAAGCAGAATAAGAGAGTTCTAGCAGGACCTCACTTGTTGGCCTATTAGATAGTTAATGGATGAATAAATGGGTAAATAAATAAATGAACAAGCAGAGCTGTCCAGCTAAGGTCCTGCCTAGCATCCTATTGGAATATGATAATCATAAGACTACCAAAATGCATTCTCCTCAACTATACAGTAATGCCTTAAATGCACACACACACACACACACACACTAATCTTTGTCCATTTCTTTCTCTATTATTCCCTTCCTTCCTTTTTTATAAATAGATAAAGAAATCAAGGTATATATGCAAAGCAATTGCTGATCCGTTCATTTACTTATTGTATTCCTGCAGCAGAAACCTCATAGTAGAATAGAGCAGGGCTGTGTCTGGGCATCTTGGGCACCGCTGTTCAAGGTCGGAAGCTGTGTGATTTCTGAAGAGTCTGTTTTTGCATGAAGGGCAAGTTCCTGGTGGTCTGGGCTCCCACTCAGCCGGTCCTGGGACTGCTGCCGATCATGTCGGGAGGAAGCTGGGAACAAGCTGTGGCTGGAGGGGACAAAAACTGAGGACAAGCTGATGGGCTGGGAGAGGAACCTCTGCCATCTGGCTCTCCTCCCCCACATGGCAGTTCTGAAGGAGAAGCAGGAACAGACAGGCATATCCTGGGACATTTCAGAGCTCCCTGCAGGGGACTGAACTGTTCTTTAAAGCTGAACATCTTTATTGTCTGAGACAGAAACAACTCGGCATTGCAGAATCAGTTTGCTCTGCCCTTTTTTTTTTTTTTTCTTAATGTAACACTGTTTATTTAACTTCAAAAACATTTTAGCATTCCAATCATACAAAAAATAACAAAATGTTGCAAATTGTGTTTAGCACCGGTTCTTGAACTTTCATTGATGCAGTGACTCTTCACTTTGCTGACAATGAAGAGTTGTACAGTTTGTTAAAAAACAAAGTTTAAAACTACCACACTTAACTAAAAAAAGATCCAAACACTTCTCATGCCAGCTGACCCCCCTTTTCCACAGCTAAGAATGGCAGAATGCTATGTCACTACATACAAAAATCAGGACAACCTGAAGCTAAGTGATGCCCACTGCAGTGTCCACAGGTCCAGCCTTACAGTGCACGCCCTGAGCTATGGCCCCTCCCAAAGGCTTCTTCCCCACAGCCTCAACGCCAAGCAAAGAGCATCAAGAGCTTGTCTCGGTTGTTCGTTCTTTTTACAAGCTATAGATATGTACAGTCTTGGTAACTCAGGATTTCTAGCCAATAACCAAATAGTTAACACCACCTTACAGATTAAAAAAAGAAAATGCCAGAAACATCTTTAAATGCCTTGTCACACCAACAGCAAAGTGCACAGAGTGAGGAGAACACGAGAGCCTTTTCATTTTAAAAATGTTTGGAAATATGTACAACTTTGATACAGTATCAGGGTGCTCGACACCCATGGCCACTTCACGTAAACCACTGACAATTTCTGAGCACTTTGAGAAACTACATATGATCATGATCCAATTGTGTAATTAATCCTAATGAGGACAACAGACATCTCTCAAATAAGAGCTGTGTCAATTACGGCGCTCCCCTACACTAAGGTGTTCACAAGGAGACAGATAAACAGGTTTTTTTATTCATCCTCCTCCTCCTCCTCCTCCTCTTCCTCCTCCTCTTCCTCCTCATCTTCTTCATCTTCCTCTTCCACCTTTTTCCGGGCAACTTTAGGGGGACCTTTGCACCATCAAACTTTCCTTTAACCTTATAGTCGGCAACCTCCTTCTCATACTTCTCCTTCAGCTTTGCAGCCTTACTGTTGTAAGGCTGCCTTTCACTGTCACTTAAGTTATTCCACATCTCGCCCAGCTTCTTTGCCACATCTCCAATAGAGTTGCCAGGTTTTGTGGATTTGATCTTGGGGCGGAATTCTGAACAGAACAGAAAGAATCCAGACGGTGGCCTTTTGGGGGCATCGGGGTCCTTTTTCTTCTTGCCTCCCTTAGCTGGTCCATAACCCTTCATTTCCTGATCATAACATACTTTATCTGCTTTTGCCATCTCATCAAATTTAGATTTCTCTTTCCCTGACATTGTCTTCCACCTCCCAGAGCACTTCTTGGAAAATTCTGCAAAATTGACAGGAACTTCTGGAATTTTCTTCTTATGTTCCTCTCTGCATGTCTGCACAAAGAAGGCATAAGCGAACGTCTTGCCCTTTGGCTTCTCGGGATCCCTTTAGCCATCCTGACTGTACTGTTCGCCAGTCTGGGCAGCGCAGGGCACGGCGCGAGGCCTTGCTCTGCTGTTGATACACGCTGGGATGGGTTAAATATTTCGGGCGTGAAACCAACACATGGAAGAAGTCTTTCCTTCCTTCATTGCCCCATCTGAAGCAAATACTGTGGGCTGCATATATGTCAGCCCACTTGCAGATAACAAAACATATTTAGAAAAGGAGGCACAGAAGTAGCCCTAATGTGGCTTAGATGGCAGTTACTGGAGCATATACGGTAACAATCTCAGCCCCCTTTCTCTGTTTCCTTCTTAGCCGTGTTCATTGTAAACACTTAGTATGAAAAGAGAGGAGCACTGTGTGTTTTTTCTTCCACACATTCAACAAATGGTCAAAAGACAGAATCATGTCAGGCTACCAAAGGTACATTCCTGCCTCCTTGGCTTCCCAGGGAGCTGGAGGGAGAAGTTCCAGTTCAAATTCTTGCTCAGAAATGTACAAGGTGAATATGAGGTCAGTTTCCACCCTGCCAGGAACTGGTCTCACTCTTAGGGCCTAAGAAGGACCCTCCTGACCTGCTCCCCCACACACCTCAGCTTCACCTCAAATTTTGAACTATAACGAGTCCCTCCCAGCCACATGGCCGGAAACCAAAGCAGGGATGCATTACGGAGGCAGAGGAAGACGGCCAGGCCCAGAGGGGTCCCTGCTCCACCGGCGATTCCAGCCCTTTGCAGTCAAAGCAGGAGTGTAACAGAGGATTACCGCGAGCAGACATGGCCTTTCTATAGCACCCTGTCCATCAGCAAACGTGGCCGATCAATATTTATAACTGACCGCACAGCATGGCAAGTCATTCTCCCGAAAGAGAAAGAGAAACGAGAAAGTAGGTAACAACAGAGGCCTCCCTTTCCCTACTAAACACTCACCCACTCACCCCAGAAATGTTCTGTTCGAGCCCTATACAGCCTAGCTTATGAAATAGAGTTGGCTTCTTTAAGAAAACTTAAATTACATATTTAGTCTTAGAAAACTGATGAAAAGAGTGGTTATTTAATTATAGGAGAATTTTTCACTTCTCAAAAAATATGATTCTCTAGAGAGAAAAGGTGACTCGGGGAGGTCTTCCCTTTCCAGGCGCACGCGCTTGAAGTCCCGGAACCCCCAGCACAGACTGCAGAGCTCAATATGAAAATCACTTTAAATGTTGTTGAGATTATACGGATTACAAATCTAACTGAAAGTGTAATCTAAATAAAAGGGGCTCAAAAGCACACATGCATTTACTGGAAGAGCATGAGAGGAAAGTGGTCCAGGAAAAGTCGGAGATGGAAGGTCGTGGGCCCCAGAAGCCAGCAGAGAACCACGGCACTATCGGATCAGCATGTCCGGGCAACTTCTCTTTGGGGCCTGAAGGAATAACCCTGCCAGATGGTGGCCACACTCTACTGGTCAGTCAGCTCAGGAAAACCATCGGCACATCTGAGCCTACCCAGAAGAACTTTATAAGGTTGATAGCAAAGATGGCCACTACCCGAGTCCTTCAACCCTGCTCTGGGTAATTTGCAAGGCCAGAAAGCGGATGTACCCAAACTTGCTGACTCTTTATTACTACTCTAGTCAGTTCACATCACACAATACAGAACATGCTTTTCAGTACAAAGTGCCAAAACTCTGACAAAGAGGCCTTTTCTGCCATGAGGTAGAAAGGGGTTAGAGTCATTCTATCAAGAAGAAATTGAGCCCTCGTATTGGACTCTATATTTAGAGTCATGGTCTCGGTTGCATAGTGAAAATTTTAAGTAAAATGACATCGAGCAGCTTCTTGCCTGGCTCTCTGCATTTTGCTTACATTCTGCATTATTTATGTGAACTTGTTCAGATTTTGTCCAGCCTGTATATCTGTGGTAGCTTGGAACAATCTTGTAAGGGGAGACTTCTTTCTAAAACTGTCATTGAATTGCCCCACATCAGTGAAGAAAGCCTCTTTGCAGGCAATGCATATATGTGTATGTCTTTTTTTTTCTTTCTTTCTTTTTTTTTTAATCCTCACCCGAGGACATTTTTTCCATCTTTTGTACAGATAGAGTGGGAGGGAGAGAGAGGAAGAGAGAGAAACATCGATGTGAAAGGGACACATCGAGTGGCTGCCACCCGCATGACCAACCAGGGCCGGGGACAAACTGCAACCGAAGTACGTGCCCTTAGCGGGACCGAACCCGGGTCTCTCCGGACCGCAGGCCGACGCTCTAACCGCTGAGCCAAACTGGCCAGGGCATATGTGTATGTCTTCAATCAAGATATACTCTTCTACAGAAACTAAAATCTGGGTAATGACCTGACAAATTCTATCCTTATTTAACATATACCTCAATATAACAATATATTGAAATGTCTTTCTGGAGCACTTCACTTGACCCTGTCACATAAATCACCTCTGAATTTGGTAGGAACAATATTGCTTTTTAGGCTTCACAGCATCAGGACGAGGTCAACTTGATGGCCATCATAAATCTCAAGCAGTGAGGGAATTGCTCTAGCATTCCGGACGAGGAAGGTACACAACAACTTTGAGAAACCTGGGCCTCCAGCAGGTTACCCGCGTTATTTCTCCTCCTGTACATCTCTTGCTCCATGAATGAAAGAAAGGATCAATGATTTCAGGAGATCCTCTCCAGAAGAGAGGTGCCTACTCCCTAATGGGATTACTGATGAATTGAGCTAAAGCAGTTTGAAAACTACTCTTGTAAATCTGAGATTTATGCTGGTGGAGTTTGTTTTCTAAAATTTAGACAGTACTGTGCAAACAGAGAGGCAGAGGAAGAAAAACTACTTATGTACTCCATTAATTCATTCAGCCAGTATTTCTTAAGTACCCTGATGGTCAGAGGACGACTTACATCAGCATGCAATACAGTGAGAGGCTGCATTACAAAGCTGAGCACATGGTCTGGGATGTGTGAGTCACTCCTGCCTCCGATCATTTGGAAAATTACTGTGCTCTGCCGCCAAAGCATAACCACATCCCTGGACAGGAAGGGATGCTGAAGCTTCCAGCACTGAAGTGTTAGAGCAGCCTGTTTCTGGGGACAGCTTTTTGCTTTGTTAATGAGGAGCTTGGTTGAACCTATGGGAAGACTCTGAAATGTGAACTAGAAACAGTGCAAGAGAAAAAGACCTTGAGAAATCACTGAGCTCCGTGCCTCACAACAAACCTACATTTACTATAGATGAGGAAACCTTGTTGGCTTTTCCTTAAACAAGTCGGGAAGGAGGTATTATATTCTTCAAAACTCAGTTCCAGAAATAAATACAACTATTAAATTTACTTGTAAATGCCTTTCCCTTCTTTCCTTTACTTAGATTCCTCTGAAGAAAAATGTTTTAAAAAAAAAGAAAGTCTTTGATAAAATGAGATTCGTAAATTCTCATTAAAAGATGCTGAAAATGACTGAACTCTGGTTTTACTAAAGAAACATTATTATAGATTCATTATTTTCCCTGCCTTGGAGATTAAAACAGTTTCTCTAATCCTCTAGCATCCTTTTCCTTACATATTTATAGACTGGACCTGCTTCGACTTTCTTGCCTTTGCAGGCTATTTCTTTTGAAACAAAAACTAACAACTTTCCATTTCAAATAAAACAAATAAAGCAGGCTATGCAAACTGCCATCACTTAAATCTGGATCGCAGGCCTCCGCTCAGTGAGCACACCTTACAAATCAGAGAAAAGCAGGAGACATTTAAAAAGATTCAAGGCGGGGCAGCAAGGAAGCAACGGTAAAATCTTGAAATTCTCCAAATTTATAAATGCCATTAAATTTTACTACGAAATCCCTCAAATAAATGTGTTCCTAATTTTAGCACTAAATGAGGCTGGTGTATTGAGTAGAACTATTTGCATAATAATGACAAAAAAATCAAAGTTTCAGAGAAGCAAAATTGACTCATTTGAAACTTAAATTCTCAATCCTGAGCAGCTTCTGACTAATGAGCCTGAACACGTCGGAATTGTCCTGCCCCTCTTCTTCAACAGTGGAAAAGGGATTATGTAAAGATCTTGGGGGAAATTTACAATACATACCTATGGTTTCTCAAACTTTTCCTTCCATGTAGCCACACTGGGGGAGTAGGATGAATATATCCTCCTAGTAGCTCTGCCAATGTAGCCTGACGTTGCCTATTTTCTCTTTAACATTTATACACTTGAACTATATAACATAAAATATTTATTTCTCTGTAACAATACAAATGCTGCAAATTATTGGCTACTTAAAATCATGCTACTCCCATATGAGTTAGGCTATGGGGTAAGCTGCTGTATTAATAAGATCTCAAATATACTTGCTCCAACAAGATGTTTTATTTTTCATGTTAATAGTCTGGGGATAGCAGCTTGTTAATAAGGGCATTTCAGCAGTACTGCTCCATGAGGACATTCAGGGAGGGACCCAGCTTCCTTCCATGTTGTTGCTCCCTACCCTTTAAGACATCATCTTTGTCTGCTCAAAGCTCACTCAGCTCCAAATCTAAGATAGAAAAGTGAAGATGAATATCATTTCCACTTACATTTCACAGGTGAGACCTAGTCACATGGCTGCAGTAGCTGCAGAGGATGGGAAACATAATTTCTAATTCCTATGGGGCTGGCAAAAATTAAAGTAAAAGTGATGCTACAGAAATAAATACCACATCCATCTTATAGATCTATGTATCCCCTATTAACTGCTATATTCCTCTGGAGATGCCCCAGGGAAACATGATATAAGCATGGGTCTGCCCACTATTTTTGTAAAGAGCCAGGTAGTAAATATTTTAGGCTTTCTGGATCGTATGCTCTGTTCAACTCCTCAACTCTGCTGTTGTAGTGCAAAAGGAGCCACAGACTACATGATTATGTAAATAAAAGACTGTTATCTATCACAGCATAACAAATTACTATAAATTTAGAGATTTAAATGAACACACGTTCATTATCTCACAATTACCATGAACCAGGAGTCTGAATTCTTTCTTTTTTTAAAAATTTTTTTTCTTATTGATTTTAGAGAGAAAAGAAGGGAGAAGGAGAGAGAGAGAGAAACATTGATGAGAGAGAACATCTATTGGCAGCCTCCTGCATGCCCCCCACTGGGGATCGGGCCCACAATCTGGGCACGTGCCCTGACCAGGAATTGAACCAGTCACCTCTTGGTGCATAGGTCAATGCTCAACCACTGAGCCACACAGGCCGGGCTGGATCCTTCCTGTAGGACCTTACCAGGCTGCGATCACAGTCAGTTGGTCTATGTTCTCATGTGGAGGTTTGACTGGGAAGTAATCCACTTCCAGTCTCACTCAGGTTGTTTGCAGGCTTATTTCCTGGCAGCTGTAGGGCAGAAGGCCTAGGGTCTCAGCTTCTTGCTGGCTCTTAGTCAACCTCAGCTTCTAGAGGTCACTCGCTTCCTTGCTATGTGGTTCTGTCCACAGCCCCTCTCACAATATGGCCAAGAAGGGAGAAAGTCTCTAGAGTGAGTCTGGTAGCACAAAAACACTTAATGAGTGACATCTCATTATCTTTTTTCCATATTCAGTTGGTGCTTGCTGCCCTCACGCAAGGGGAGAAGATTATACCCAGGTGTGAGTTCCAAAAGACAGAAATGATTGGGAGTCTGTCCCCCATAGCTGTGTTCCAATAAAACTATGAGAGCAAGCGGTGGTCTAAGTTAGGACTGCAGGCCAGTTTGCTGACCCCTGGTATAATGCATAAGGAGGAGGCGGCATTATTTAAGGTAAGAAGAGACAGAAATCCATTGACTAAAGTTAGGTTTCTCAGAACCAGAACTATGTAGAAAGATAGTTATAGAAACATTTTTTTTTTCCTGATCCTGGTCCCATCCCATAATACACCTTCTACCTGAATTTGTTAATAAAAGATCAAGAGTGGGATAGATTAGCATTATGTTTGAATCCAGTTATCACAAGATAGAGCTGTTATTGGAACTCCAAGGAAAGTCAAAGTGAAGGGGCTTCATAGCAAGCTTTTGCAATTTTGACTTTAATTTAAATCTGGAATAAATTTTAAAAAGCCTGGTGATTTGTTTTTAGTGATTATGAAAACGACAGCTAACACTTACAATGTGATTACTGCATATCAGGAATCATGCTAAATGTTTAACATGAATTATCTCATTGCATCTTCAGAACACTCCCATGTTATTTAGATTATTATTATTTCCATTAGAAAGATGAGGAAATAGAGCTTTTAGCAAATCAAATAACACAACAAATAGTACAACTAAGATATGTCTCTTTGCCTGTCCTGAGGGTCCAGACATCTCCACTGTACTTGCAGTGCAATGGGAACCCTCTGTGGAGGTGTCAGCAGGGAGGTGGTGTGAGGAATGACTCGGTTCCCAGATACTGGGTGTGTGTGAAGACTGGTCTGAAGGGTGGCTAGAGTGGAAGCAGGGTAGGCCAGGGCACAGACGATGGTAACTTGGAAAAGGCAGTGTTGTTGAGATCTATTTGCAAGATATTTGGTGGTGGAGTGACAGGACTACCTCTAACTACATCACACTCTGCTATCCCCTGGTTCACTACCCTCTAGCCACACTGACCTTCTTCGGTTCCAGAAACATGCTAAACCTTCTGCACTCTCTGGGACATTGCCCAAGGCATTCTCCTTGTCTAGAATGCTTTTCGCTCTGTTCTTCTATTGCTTCATTTTAACTCATCCTATAAGACTTGGCTCATTTATTTCCTCAGAGAATCTTTCCTTGATGCCCCAAGGTTTCATCTTTTATTTTCTTAATAGAATTCAATTATTTTTCATCCCATACTTATTCACAATTTATTACATTCTGCTTTTTAAAAAAATTGCCTAACAAATGATGCTTCAAGGAGCCAGGAACTGTATTTATTTTGCTCATCGCTGTTACCACAGTGCCTCGAGTACACAGTTCCTGCTACCCTAGGAACTCACTGAAAATTTGTGGTGGAAATAAATGTCTAACTTCAATACCCTTATAATGAAATACTGTGCTATTGCCTCTTACATTTGCTGATTTTAGAAGAGGTTTCCTCTTCTATCCCTCTGGAGTTATCAACATAACATATCCAAAGTAATTAGTGATGTTCCAGTTTTCAACCCCCTCCCACCCTACACTCTTCCCCAAACCCACTCCCGGTCAAAAAGAACACTGAAAATGAACGCTCCATAGGAGGAAGGGTCTATTGAAGTTGGTTTGAGGCAGGTGAATACTCATTTATTGTTGGTAACGGTATAAACTGATACAAAATTTTGGAGAAACAATTTATCAATATGCAAATATAGTCTTAAATATAAATAAATACACAAAGAGGTAGGTATGTGTGTGTGTGTGTGTGTGTGTGTGTGTATGTGTTGGTATTTACAAAAGAGGTCTAAAACTATATAAACCAAATGTTTCTAAGTAGTTGTTAGGTACTTCTGGGAAGTGCAGTGGAGGAATTTTTATTTTTATTTAATAAAAAGATGGGTTGCCCGGCTGGTGTGGCTCAGTGGTTGAGCATCGACCCATGAACCAAGAGGTTGCCAGTTTGATTCCTGGTCAGGGCACATGCCCAGGTTGTGGGCCTGATCCCCAGTGGTGGCCAATTGATGTTCTCTCTCATCAATGTTTCTGTCTCTCTTTTCTTTCCTCTCTTTCTACAGTCAATAACAAAAAAGTATTAAAAATAAAATGAGGCTAGATATTTAAAATAAAAAAGATGGGCAATTCTTATTTTTGTAATAAAATTTCATTAAAGATAAAAATAGAAAATATTCATACTTTTGACATAATAATCCCATCTCTAGGAATCTATACTAATAAAATACTACAAGATGTGGTCTAGCGTTTATACCTAATGATATTCACCAATGAGTTCTTTAGTTTTTTCCATTTAAAAAAAATTGAAAATAATATCCAAGCGTAGATTGGGTAACTAAATAAAGTGCAGCTCATTCAAATTTAATATATATTAAAATTATGTTTTAGACGATAAAGACAAGAAAAATGCTCACTTTACAATGTTATGAAACTGTATTTATGGCATTACTCTAATCTGTCAGGAAAGAAAGGAAAAAAGGTAGAAAAGAGAAAGATGTATGAATAGAAAAAAAAAAAAAAAACTTCTATAAAATCTACCAAAATGTCATTAATGGCCATTTCTGAATGATGAGATTCTATAAATTTAGGTTACTTATAATTTTTGGTATATTCTAATGAAAAATAATATTTTATAATTGAAGAACTACTGATATTATTTGTAATAGGTACTAAAATAGTACATTTTTTGCTTTCTAACAAATAATTCTATTTTTATTCAATCCTCATGTCAAACACTCACATCAGACACATTTACTTGCTAAGAGAGTAGTAGGTTCCAGTTCTCGCTTATCCTCCCACCCGTCTTATTTCTGTTAAAAGGTAACATACATTTAATACTATTTTGAGAATAAGATATTCTTTGACTTGTGTATAGAAACAACAGTGGTGGCTTAGGGAATAAAATGATATGCAATGAAATATATTTCAGGAAAAAATATGTTATTATTTGGAATTACACCTTCTACTTGTCCTTTCTTCAATGCCTTTGATCAGACTTTCTTGAACTAGACTAATGGAGAGAAAACTATTTACCACATTTTTGTATAGGCTTAGATACATACTTGGAGAATATAAAATCAGCTCTTTTAGGGGGCATACAATGAGCTACTATTAGAAAATTCAATTTGAACTGTCACATTTAATTTAGATACCTATACTGAAGGGCTAAGTCTGCTACGAAACCGATGAAAACTTCTACCTGTCCATATGGTCACAGGAAGTCCTAACAAATTCAACTTGGGATAATAAATGTTTATTTGTATGTATAAAGTCTGAAAGAATATTTAACAAAATGTTTATAGTAGGTAGTTCCCTCTGGGGTCTGGCAGAACAAAGCATAATAAAATAAAACAGATCCATCCCACAAGACACCTATGAAAACAAATCTCATTATATTATAAATGTGTCTTTTATCCTGTCAATGAAAGTTTCAGTTTAGAAAGTTTTTAAATCAATCGACTATGGAGAGCAACTATAACATTTACTTTCTGAAACAATCCAAACCCCCAATCCTTATGACAACATAAATGCACACATATAAATGAGGGCATACATTCTATATATTGAATATTAATTTGAGAGATATTTAATACTTGTATTACTTGAATACTTCATATAAAGAATGTGAGTTAGCCCTGGCCTGTTTGGCTCAGTGGTTCGAGCGTCGGCCTGTGGACCAGAAAGTCCTGGGTTTGGTTCTTGCTAAGGGCATGTACCTTGGTTGCAGTTTGTCCCTGGCCCTGCTTGGGGTCGTGTGGATGGCAACCAGTCAATGTGTCTCTCTCACATTGATGTTTCTCTCTGTCTCTTCCCTCCTCTCTCCCTCCCCCTCTATCTGAAGATAAATGCAAAAAATGTCCTTGGGTGAGGATTAAAAAAAAAGAACGTAATTTAGTATCAATGGCTCTGTTTATTTAGGATGTTTCTGAAATCAAATTCCTTCATGTGAAGAAAAGTAATTTTGAATCAATCTGTCTCTCTGTCTTATTTTCTTCCCCTCTCTCTCCCCACCTTCCCTCTCTGACACTCCGAAAACAATATAGAAAAAATTTTCATTTATTAAAAATTCAATTGATATTATCTTTGACAGGAAACCATGCTCATATTTTTATTTATTCATAGCATAAAGTACGGTGCACTCAGTTCAATGAATTCTAAGATAAAAATTTTATTGACTGAAATTAGTTAACATATTTACAGAAGGAGAATGTAAAAGTTACTTGTTTTGAAATTTTAAGGATACCCATTCAGCCTTCATTACAATTCTTTTTATTCATGATCTGAATCTGTCGCCCACATTAGGAAGTGAATCATTATTAATCTGCAGTACAAAGAAAAGCATACAAAAGCCTGGACTGTTATTAAATCATTCAACTCAGAGGAAGAGTAAAAGTGAGCAGAGAAGCTCACACTGGAGTCACCGGGTAACGACTACTAGCTCTATTTTTTATTTCTTTCCTATATTATTTCCAAAGCAACATATACTCATTATATTCAAGGAAACATACTGTAATGTATTTGTTTGCATGTGGCTGCTTTCTTGCTTTTATTAATATAATTACTGAAGTTCTGCATTCTAAGGTTCATGTTACACCTGGTATCCATGGTCCCTCCTTGATACCTATAGGTGTCATCAAGTATGTAAAAAACAAACTTGTTAGGCAATAAAGCAAAACAAGACAGTAAAAACAATATGGTATTCACTTTTGTTATTTGAAAGCAAAAGTGGTCTTGACAACTACTTGCTGTTGGCTCAGGGAACTAGAGCATGTATATTAGAACCTCAGCCCTCAGAAAATAATTTCCCTTAGCCATTATTTGTCTAAGAAATGATAAACCATAGAATTTACAAGAAGAAAATGACTGAATCTTTCAGAAAATACAGCCTGGCAGTCTGTCTTCAGAGCAAAATAATGAGGTGGCAGGAGGTGCTGGAGAAACCGGTCTTCAGGAACATCATGTAAGGGAATCCAGCTGTGCTTGTATGGTCTCTAGCTATTCACAAAGACAAAAAAAGAGAAAGCTGGTGAAGAAAGAGAAATTCATATGAAGTCTTGTTTAGAAACTGTAAACAGAAGGGAAAGTGGCACTGGCTATTATGCATATTCTTTCCATTCACAGTAATAAATACACCACTTAAAATGTTTCTTTCTATGTGACAATATTAGAATTAGTGCTTGCTACACTTTCAAATTTGTAAAGGAGGATTTCTCAATACTACTGTTTGAAATACACCCGGCTGTTTCATTTTAAATGCTCACTATATGAGATTGTTAAAGGTGGTAGTGGCGGCAGGGGGGATTCCTAGATTACAAAATCAGTATTTGGAAAGAATCATAAAATAATGCTCAAAAATAAATCTGTAAGGACTGGCAGCTTCCTTTTCCCTTGCACACAGAAACTAAAATATTTAACATCACTTTATATCTAAAGTGCCAGTGTGCTAGGTGCCACATAATTCATTACCTATTGTTTTAAAGCAATAATCCTATTGCTTTAATTAAAACCATTTCCATTTTCTTCCTGATTTAGTTTGTCAGATTCTCATCTCAGCAATGCTTCCTACTGTGAAACATAAGGTGTTTACAAAATAAAGTTTAAAGAACTTAGTTCCATAATAGAGAATTTAAAAATAAGAATTCATAAAATGAAGGAACCATTATGAAAAAAACACTTATCAGAAATTATTTTTAAAATGCTAACCTTGTTATAGAACTCAAACAATTCCTTGTGACTGAATTCCACCAGAACTTTCTCCAGACTCTGTAAGAAAGAAAATAATTTAGTTGTATACAATTTATATTGCATTTTTTTCTCTCCAGTTAGCCCCCAAATATGCCACATTATTCTCTGAGTGGTTTTAAAAGAAATACTTACCTGCTCTACTTAACACCATTGCTTCAAGAACCCACAAACACAATTAATAACACTCACTTTAGCAAATGGTTTCAACTCTATAGGGACATCTGTTCTTTAGGTTGACTCCATAAAGGTTAATAAAATATATGCCAGCAAGAGAACAATTTCATTATCTATTTTTTTCAAGCCAGAGATAATACATGAGATTATATTTCATCTTTCTCAGCAGTCCATTTGAAATCTAGTAAATGCCATTACATAAAGACTGGAGGTGGCATATCTGATTGAAGCCATTCAGCCATTAAGGCCTCACAGCACAGCTGCTGCCTCCAAGCATCACGGTTATGATCCTGACATGCTGAGATTGCTACCTCTTTCAATGTACAGACTCAGCAAAAGCTAACAATTAACACAACAGCTTCAAAGTGGGAACTTAAACTTGCTCCTCCTTTTTACCTTACATGCTATAGAGAAACCTCCATGGACGCTACAGATGCTAAATAATACTGTGTATGTCTGCATGATGGTGCAGTCAAGTGTAACATTAACCCAACCCACTCCCACCTGCTTTGGGTTGATTTTGCAAACTGAGGAAACAAACTAGTTTCTGAGATTGTTTAGACATATCTATTTTATTCAAGTGCCTTTGGGAAGTATAAGTTAATGAGAAAATGCCAAGAATATGCTACCTGCTCGGACAACACTGCCATGCTCACATGACATAAAATAAGCATCATGAACTGAAGAAGAAGAGACATCAATTCATGTAGCTAACTGGTTGTGGTCATTTCCAACTGTCTATTAATTCTAGTTCTCAGTGTCTGTGTTTACTTTCTTTCTTTGTTTTATCTTATTTAAATTGTTCCATTTCTATTTACAAACCCAACATTTCCAAAACAACTTATCTCCAGCTAGCCTGGGAGAGCCAACAGAGGGATGGCACCTCCCTTTTCATGAAGCCTAAGCACATAGGATCAAATTCCACACTTCATTTTTTTCTCATACAACCACCTAAGTACTTAAGCTTTTAAAATGAATGAAGAAGTGTATCTTCTTTAAAGTCTCATCCGTTACAAATGATTTAAAACTATGAATTTTTCTAATTGTTTTAGAAAAATTAGTTGGCTAACTGGCACATATCATCAAACCTCCAAAGGGTGAATCAGCATTATCCAGCAATGCTATGTTTCCTCCCAGCAGTTACAGGAAGATGACAGGCTTAGGTGTAACCTAGGGAAAAGTAAGGCCAATTCCCCAAGCCAAAAGTTAGGAGGTACTGAAGACTGAACAAGTATGTCGACAACTGATTTGCTGTACCCCTGGAGGTAGCAACCAAGCTGGGTTGTTTTCTGAATTTTACTTTGCTTTGTTTTGAGGCTGTGTTTCCTAAAATGTTACACACTGTGGAAAAAAAGGTAACTTTGAAAATTTACTTCTTAAAATAATAATAGCTAAAATAATTTGTGTGTGTGTATAAATTTAATGGTTTGCTTTATTGACATATTTAGCCCTAAGAAGAAGAAAAAATGCTGATATCTGAGATAAAATATGCAAAGAAGCTATATCTACATCTGGCATAATCACTGGTAGCTAGTTATCATTATCACCTCCCATTCAACTCACAACGACTTAGAGAATATGGAAGTGGTTTTAAGTGTTTCATGTCTATGTGTAAAGAGATTTTCTTTAGAATCTGAGAATCTATGCTTATCCACAGGTGGTTAAGGGCACTTGTTCTTTAGGAAGGTAACAATGGAGCTTAGGATACAGATAAAAAGGAAAGGGGAGCTGGCCAGCTCCCCACATTGTTTCATGTTCTGACATGAAACCCCAAGGAGTCCAAAATTTTAAATTTAAATCTGGCCTTCTAGGACATTATTAAGGTGTCTTATCCAGAAAGGAGTAAAATCAATTTTATTTAAGTTTGATAGCTTTATTTATGATTCTAAATTTAGACATATAGTTCCTGGCCTCCATTTTGCTCTTGCTTCAGGCAGGTAAATATTAGGACTGGGCCCGATCAAAATCTTTCCTAGGACCATGACACTTTAAGGAGAAAAATACTCCTAGCTTTCCTTGAGAATACAATTAGAAAGTCACAAATTTGTTTCTCAAACCAGAATCAACTCTCTGACTTTATTGTTTACTCCTCTGAAAATGTAAGGAAGGGTCTGTCCACTAAAAAAGCATATTTTCAAACAACTTCTTTTCAGTTTAATGTCAGGACACAAACCAATGGCAATCCAGACCCAAGGATATTAGAAAAGCATTATGTTTAATGAGAGTTCAACTGTTAGTATTTAAGGGGTGCTTCTTTGGATTGTCTAACTCTACATATATCTTTCAACACTTTATAGACTCCTGGGCATTAAACCAACTCATGGTTCATTAGTATCTTTGTTAAGAGAAGAAAAGGATTACTCCTTTACTGAAATCCAAACCCTCCGTATCTCAGCTATCAGTAGCAACTCTAACAACAAGCTTTCTGGAGGAAGATGTAGAAAATCCTGGCTGAAGTCATTTTATAGGCTGAATTTGACAATGGATTTAATTATCCATGTGCCTCTGTCTATATCTGTCAATAGATAATAAAGACTTGACTAGTTGGTCCTGTTTTTTTCGCCCCAAAGAGTCAGAAAGATAGTCTGATAATAAGATGTAGCCTATTATGTCAAACTAAATAAAAGAAATATCTTAGTGGCATAAAAGTACAGTAGCAAGTTATCAAATGTATTGTCATTTTGTCGATCATATACCAAAACTATTTTAAACTTAAACTAAACAACTCTAATCTTACTTGGTGAAACCAATTAAGTACATATTTTTTAATATATGTGTATATATGTCATATCTCTTTATATATGTACACACACACCTTTACATAGTATGGTACTTCACTTTTTACATAATCAAGTGTTTTAAGAAAAAAGTTTACAAGAACATTACATCCCCATTCTTTCAGTAATCAGGTACAAAGGATATGTTCATATAAGAAAAGCTGTATTTTAAACTAAAACATGTTAAAGAAAGAAATTGATAATTCTAACAGAGAGTATATATTGTCTTCCAAAGGAATATAATAAATAGATAATTAATACAAAATATTTCTAGGAGGACTTTTTGTTGCTTATTTTTTAAGGGAAGTTATTAGTGGATACTGTTATTATTTAGCATAATTTTTGGAGACATTTACTAGATTTGGTTAAAAAAAATTAATAATGTAATAATAGCTAACTAGGCCAAGATACTGTTATACATATCCTTCTACATAAATGAAGAATTTTTTAAACATAAAAATAAAGTCAGTAAATAAATAAATTTTCTGTTTTATTTTGCTTTGTTGCTATGATTGTTTCCTTGGGGGTAAAGAGGGTGGTTGATTTGTACTGAGTCATCCACACAACTGCATGGTCCCTCTTGAGATAAAAATACTTGTATATAAGATGTTTTGGAGGCTACTGTTAATGATACCTGCTCATGTGAGAATAAAGCAGGGTAACATTTTTCTTAGTCTTCTTGGTTCTATACAATCTTCCTTACTCAAACTTTCTAGTTTTATTTCCCATAAGACCCTCCAAAAATCTGTGCTCCAACAAACTGGTGTACTCACTGTCTCCCAAATATCCCATACACTGTCCTCCCTGTTTTTGCTCATGTGGCTATTTTCAGGTGTCCTGTGATTCTAAATGAGTAAGGTAAAACAAAAAAGCCAAAAGAAAGTATAGGTGAATAATTCCATTACCTTGTGGTATATAAAAACTCCTTTAAGAGACATAAAAATATACTAACTATATAATCTTTAGTTAGCATATAAGCTGTCAGTAAATATATTAACTATGATTGGAAAATCAGAATACATTAGATTTCAGAACTTCCATTTATCAAAACACATCATCAAAAGAGTCAAAAGGTTAGCTGCAGAGAGTGGGAGGAAGGAAGAGAGAGAGAGAGATGGAGAGAAACACTGATGTGAGAGAGACACATTGACTGGTTGCCTCCCGCATGACCTGACCAGGACTGGGGACTGAAGTGCAACCAAGGAACATGCCCTTGGCCGGAATTGAACCCGCAACTCTTTGGTCCACAGGCTGATGTTCTAACTGCTGAGCCAAATCAGCCAGCACAATTATATCTCAATTTTTAAAAAGCCACCTGGGTGGTAGTGTTTGGCTGGGGAGAAGGAAGAAACTATCACAAGATTCTTACGATGTCAGATAAATGGTTAAAAGAGCCTCCATTCCAGCCAATGTGAATGATCTGGAGGCCTGGCTGGTGGTGGAATGCAGGAAGGGGAGGAATTAACAATTGAGGACATAGCCCTTCTCCTGGTAGATTTCCTGGCAGCTTGTCCAGCTGAGAGAAATACATACAAGTTGCTCAAGAGTGCCCTGGATTGACAGATATGCTCTGATTAAAGGAAAATAAATAAAGACAAGAGACTTTTTTTTTTTTTTTTAAGACAAGAGACTTTAATAGACACTTCACAGAGGAGGAGGTCCAAACAACCAAAAACACACAAAACCTTATTAGAAACTATACTGCTGGAAGGGATGGAAACTGGTTATAACCATTCTGGAAACTTGTTTGGCAATATTTACTAAAGCTAAATAAATGTACACCCTATGACCCAGAAATTCATTCCTAAATATAATACTGCCCTCAATAGAATTGTATACATTTGGACACCATGAGATTGGTACAAGAATATTGACAGTACTATTATTTGAAAGAACCAAAAAATGAAAGTAACCAAAATTTCTTTCAACAGAAGGCTATAAAAATAAATTGTAGTATAGTAATATAATGAAATGTTATACAGACTTTAAAATAAACTATAGCTAAATACAACAACATTCATGACTCTCACAAACATAATGTTAAATACTAGAGACAGGAACTGAAGAACACATGCCTACTAATTTCATTTATATAAAATTTAAAAACAACAAGAAGCCCTGGCTGGTTTGCCTCAGTGGTTAGAACACTGGCCTGCAGACCAAAGGGCCTCAGGTTCAATTCTGGTCAAGAGCACATACCTCAGCAACCAATCGGTGTGTCTCTCTCACATCGATGTTTTTTTTCTCTCTCTCCCTCCCTCCCACTCTATCTGAAAATCAATGGAAAAATGTCTTCAGGTGAGGATTAAAAAATAATAATAAAAAAATAAAAATAAAAACAAAAAAAAGTTTTAGAGAAAATATGTAGGTGGTAAAACTATAAAGTAAAGCAATAAAGATACTACCAAAAGTATCAGAATAATGACCTCCTCTGCCTGACTGGGGAGAGGAGGTAGTAAGTGGGAAGACAAATAAGAGAGGCTTCTGAGTTAATGGCAACAATTTATTTTTTGATATTGGGGGTGGTAAAAAGTTTGTGGTTTTTGTTTTTTTAATGACGAATCACTGTGCTCCTGTTGTGTATGTGAGCTATATTTCTCCAATAAAAAAGAAACAAAAGGACAGCACTGTTATGTGTTAAATTCATTCATTCATTTTTATTCACTAATTATTTATTAAATGCCTACAAGGCCTATTATAGGCACTACATTCTAGTTGATGAAGACAGACCACAAACAAGATATGTAATAATAACAACAACAATGATAAATCGCATGCATGTAGAAATGTTTATTACTGGTAAGTACTAAGAAAAAAATAAAGCAGGTAAAGGGATGTGTGTTTGGGGGTGGTGGTCAGGGAAGGAAGGTCTCAGTGAGATGACAACATTTAAATTAAAATTTTAAAAAAGTGAGGGAGTAAATAAATAACCCACAAAATGGAATAAAATATTGTAACTCATTACCTAATAAGAATATAACACCCAGAATATATTAAGAACTCCTATAATTCAACAACAAAAAGACAAACCCAGTTAAAAACCTAATTAAACCAATGAAAAAATAGGCAAAAGACCAGAACTGGCATTTCTCCAGAGACCATATAACAATGGCAAGTAAATACATGAAAAAGATACTCAATACCCCTTTACACCTAATAGGGAGGGTAAAATTTTTTTAAATGGGGGGAATAATAAAAAAAAAAGTGTTGCTGAAGGTATAGAAAAATTAGAATCCTCATACATTGCTAGTGGGAATATAAAATGGTACAGTAGCTTGGAAAACACTAGCAGTTTGTGAAAAGGTTAAAACACAGACTTACTATATGACTCAGCAATTCCGCTCCTGAGTATATACCCAAAAGAATAAAAAACATGGACTCAAACAAATACTTGTGCACCAATGTATATAGTACCTTTTCAACATCTATTTAAGGCAATATGTTGGCATTTTGATGAAAAGATGGCACAGGAAACAAGATCATAAGGAATATAGAAACAATACAAAGTAGTACATTTTGTAAATGCTTATTCTTCTATCAACCATTAGTTTAAGCCCTGTTATATAATGGATTGTCTCTCCTCAAAATCCATATGTTGAAATCTTAACCCCTAGTACCTCAGAATGTAACTACATTTGGAGACAGGGTCTTTAAAGAGGTAATTAAGGTAAAGTGAGGTCATGAGGATGGGCCCTAACTCAATATGTCTGATATCCTTATAAGAAAAGGAGATTAGGATACAGGCACATAGAGGACTATATGAAGACACTGAAGGAAAATGGCCATCTACTAGCCAAGAAGAGAGGCCTTAGGAGAAATCAATCCTGTCCAACACCCAGATCTCAAACTTCTAGCCTCCAAAACTGTAATGAAATAAGTTTCTGTTATGTAAGCTACCTAGTCTGTGCAGCCCTGGCAAACTAATATAGACAGCATCACCTTTTCTGGGACAGTTAGAAAAGTCTTTAAGAACAGTGGAAAGTTTCACGTATAAGAATGATATAAATACATTTACATACTAACAACTCACTTTGGCTTTTATTTGTAAATAGATTAGAGTTGGCCAAACTGGAGATGGAAAAACTAGGTAGCAGGCTACTGCATTAGTCCAGGCAAAAGATCTAATGCAATGGCAACAGTGACAGAGAAAAGTGAAAAACTTGAGATACGGTTTAGAGGTAGAAGAGTTGGCACTTAGTGACAGATTTGAGCTGGGGCAGGGAGGTGAAGGAATAGAAAAAGTCAAGAATGACTCTCAGGTTGGAGAAATTGGATGGCTATAACTGAGATAGGAAACTCTAGAAGAGAACATTTGAAGGGGAGATCAAAAGTGCAGTTTCAGACATAATTAGCTTGATGTCTGTGAGAGTTCCCTGAAAATATATGAAGTAATTCTGGAAGGCCAGAAAAGAGATTTAGGTAAGAGACATACATTTGGGAGTCACTAATATATTGATGTTTACAATTGTAAGAGTGGATGAACTTGTCTTGGAAAAGAATGCAGTATGAGAAGCGAGGGTGGCCTGGGTCTGAACCCTATGCAACGGCAATATTTAGGGTAGGTAAGTGTTCTATAAATGATAAGTATCACCAAATTAACATGTTTTCTATGTGGTATGTGGTAACGTATGGTGGGTATTTATTACATGAATCAAAATAATTTAGTGTGTTTGTATACAGACAATAAAACTGCCTTTAATCTTTTTAAAATATGCCTTTAATCTTCCATTTTCCAGTAAAACCCATTAAAATTACTAATATTGTTAACTACACATACATAGACTAAAAGATTTACTCTCTTCTGTCTTATACATATAAGATTACAACTAAGAACCCATTTAGGAAATTAATTACTTATATTGTCTAAGCTGGTCTCATGCATTACTACCAAACTTAAACTTTCTGCCCCCTGTTTGAAAACACTGCAAAGTAAAAATGAAAGTGCAAAGACTAACATCCTGCCAATTTTTTAAAAAGGAGATGTATTTGTTCACCCATTCCTTTTCATTTTTAATTTATAATCCTGTCTACGAGTACCTGGATAATGTTGCACATAGCCATTAGCAAAATTTCCATGGAAACAGAATTTAGTGAGGTCTTCAGAGGGGTCTAGCTTGATGAAAGCTGACAGTAAAAATATCCTTTGCTTTTCTATTAGTAAGGAATTAGGAACGCACATACATTTTCCAGGAGAAATGCATAAGCCTCTTCAGAAATTATTCAAGCAGAAATATCCTCTAAATAATACAGATATAAACCAGATAAGAATTAAACCAAATTTACATTGCTTAGCTTTTAAAATTAAATTGGATATCAGAATTAGAAATGATACAATTATCTTTTCACCTAAAAAATTATGAGTGGAGAATACTAGTAAAAGAAAAACTACTAGCCCTGGCCGGTTTGGCTCAGCGGTTAGAGCATCGGCCTGCGGTCCGGAGAGACCCGGGTTCGGTTCCCGCTAAGGGCACGTACTTCGGTTGCAGTTTGTCCCTGGCCCTGGTTGGTCGTGCAGGTGGCAGCCACTCGATGTGTCCCTTTCACGTCGATGTTTCTCTCTCTCTGTCTCTTCCTCTCTTTTCCTCCCACTCTATCTGTGCAAAAAATGGAAAAATGTCCTCGGGTGAGGATAAAAAAAAAGAAAAACTACTAGTATTTTGTTCTAGTAACTCTAAAACTACTTTGCTAGGTACTAAAGAGGAAGTTTTCTTATTTTAAGTTACAGAAATAATGGGCAGAGATTAAAATTAAACAATATTTCAAGTTCTACTGAATGGATTTATAAAATAAAAATGATTAGGCACCATATATGAAGTGAATACATCTATATATTATATTCTCTATAACCTTTACAGTTATAGATAATTGTAAATATAGTGCAGTATCTTTATTATTATTATTTGTTGACTATCTTTATTAATTATTGTTCAGAAAACTAGGGATCTAATTTAAGCTCTCACCATAGGCTGAAAACTCCATGAAACTCTACTCATACATACAAGCTTTAGCCATTTTTGTTACCCATAATATTCATTCATTCAATACACATTTAAAGAGTACTGATAAAAAGATAAATAACATGGGGAGGAAATACTCTTGACCAAAGAAAGGTCTTTCTCTAGGTAGGCAGATTACCCTTTATAGCTAGGCTCCCAACTATTAGAAGAATGTACATGAGACAGTAGGAAGGAAGGGATCCTCTGCCCATCTGTCAGATCAATGGAATCGATCCTGTAATCAAGGGGTAATAGATGTTACAATCAGCTCTGATTCCGAAGGTGCCAGCTTGAGAGGTGCAAGCAAAAGCATTTTGGGTAGAGGCTAAGAACAAATTTCCCCTTTTCTGTGAGGCAGCTTGACTATATGATTACCCAAGGTTCTTTTCAATTCTACAGCTCGAGGATGTTGAAAGGCACACCTACATAAGAAAATTAAACTGGTGAACTGAGGTAGTTAGAGAACCATAATATGTCAGTGAAAAAGAGCTTTAGCAATAACCTAGTTCAACTCTCTTATTTAATAGATGAAGAAACTGATCCCACATAAAGTATATAGCAGGGGCTCATTAGTATGGTAACCCAAGACAAAACAGCACTGTCACCTGCATATCAAGCTAATTTATAGAAAAAAGTTTGCACAATTGCTTCTCTTCTCTAACTCATTCTACACAGAAATACATAAAAATTACAGAGGGTGAATATTTTAATAAATATGGCAGATGAAAGGCCAAGCTGTCTTAAGTAATAGAGGTATAATGTCAGGTTAAAGTGTTCAATTTCTCAAAAAATTTCAGGAAAAAAAACAACACACCCAAAACCAGCAAATCTCTTTGTTCTGGTTACACTGGGTTTAAAAAAGCCACTGTGAGAATTTCACAAAAGTTAACACAATACTATTTGCCATGTTTAAAATCCTAACTACAAACTAACAAAAATATGCTCGCCCAATGGATGTACTACACACAGAAATAATCACTTTCACCTGCACATGAAGCTGATTCCTTTCTCTCCATCGAGCGCTGTGATTCAGCAGGCTCCAAAACCGCACAGGCATGGATGGCCCTGCTGTTTGAGGAGGGCAGTGAGCAAACTGAAAACCTTGAGTTTATATCAAGATTTGAAAAGAGTTAAAAAAGGACAACAGTGACAAATAAATGGAATACAAGCCAGAAGGGCATTTCCCAGGGTTAAATCAACCAAATCTTTTTTTCAATCTTTGAAAAGTACAGTTAGAAAAACTGCCTATTTAAGAATATAGTCAGTATATAAGCAGTATAAACAAATTTCAAGCTTATTAGGATGGCATTCAAGACCTCCAAAATCTGGCCCACAATCCCTCCCTGAGGCCTCATCTTCTAGCACCCATACTGGATGAGCCAGTGGGACCAGTATGCTCTGCATACTACCCTCTCTGGGTCTTTGTTCATGCTGTTCCCAGTGTTCTCCCAGTAGTGCTCCCAAGTGCTGTTATGAGTGCACGCACACACATACGTGGACTATTTCATTAGGCTAGATCCTAATACTCACTTTAGTTGGCATCATATCTCTATCACTGCCTTTCTCTACTACACTGTATAGAATTAGCTACCTTTATATAATAGGCTTTTCAGGAGGACAGGCTATGCTTTATTTTCATTATTGTAGTCCAATAGCCTAGTATGGTACCTAATCTTAGTACTTAATAACTTATATGTTTATTGAGCTTAATTGTAAGAAAAGGAGGTTGCTAAATTTAAGCATGCCTTTGTCCTCATAGAGAAAAAATTGTATATATGGAGAGTATTAGAATAAATAGATTTTGTCTAAATGTCAACAATCTTTTCCAAATATAGTATAGTATTTGTCCTGATGATGAAAGTAGTCCTGTAGGTCTAATAACTCTTATTTACTCAGTAAATATGTGGGCCAAATATCACAGTAATTAACCTCTAAGTATTGAATCCCTAGTTAGCATGAGAAATTGCTTCTTACACTTGAAGGTCCCTGCCTCAAGGTGGTGAAAGATTTGTTGTTTTGAACATTTTTAGCTAAAAGACAATATTTTTGACTGTCAACATAACAACAAAGTATTTCTGACCAGAAATATTTATTCAATATAAAAATTGTGTAAAACTGTGCATGAAATACAGCCACTAAATATATAATCAGAAGTATCTACTTCAGCTGTTAAAACATTTAACCCGTTATCTGTATATGCCCTTTTCATTCTGGCTAAAATATTGCTTTGTTCTTGTATAGATAACACAATGTGCTTTGCAGTCATATCATTATCATATTTTCTGTCCTTAAAAAATTATAATGTTCTATGCATGAGCAGATCACAAACTTGGAGCCAATCAAAATGCACCTTCTACAGTACTCATTAACTGTAATTTATTATGTGTATGCTGATATGTCATTATGATTTTCAGCTTTGGTATTGAAATGTTTTGCTATGGTTGTTAAATATAATCAGCAAGATAAGAGGTTTTGAATATGATTACATGAAGCTCCTTAAATATAGTGAGGAATTATGTTAAGAATAGCACTGACAACTAAAAAATGAACCTTTTTTTGGTAATAATTATTATAGGTGATGTGATCTTTTTTCTGGAAATTATACTTTATTCTAATTATAAATACTTATCTGATTACTGAAGCATTATCATTACAGATTTAGAATAACACTTAACTTTTCAAAATGTGTGTTAGTACCCTAGCTGAGGGATTCAAAGTAAACTGCAGACATCAAATTGAAATCATATCATGTTTCCAGTGTACAGTTTTAAAGACTATGAGCTCAATACCCTTTGTTTGTAAAATCACTTTATTGTATTCATACACAGAAATTTGGATGATGTGTGTGTACCTTCAAGAGCTACTATGTAGTTTGCATCCTAAATTAAATAAACTAATATAATTCACAGTGCTAAGAAAAGGTAATTAAAAACATATGTTGGTTTAATTTTTTTCTATTTTGTGCTCTCATGTCGGTGTTCAAGGAAAAGAGGACCAATATGTGCACCTAAATGAGCATTAATTTCAGCAATTTACATTTCTTCTAAGCTAATTGGAAACTCTGTTTTTGCAAAATAAAAAGGGTAAGTTCAGCATTTGCTTCATGTTATGAAGGGTACTGAATTTATCATATAAGTCGACACCTGAAAATCCATTATTAATCTGAACATAATAATGGGACACCCCCTATTTTACCCTCAACACATTGGACCCAAAGTCCAAAAGACAGGTACAATAACTAATTTGATTATGCGGTTAATTTAAGGCAGTAACTGTCTAGAAGAAACTGTTAACTTGTAATCATGTTGTTCCCTTATAAATTTTTAACTTATAATGGTGACAGATGAAGACTGAGCTTATTTTTCCATCTAAATTAGTTCCCTGCTAACCTAATTACCAGATTACAATTTGCAAATTCCACTTGGAATCATCAATTAAACTAATAATGTGTATTCTAAAAACAAAACGGTTCTAATGAGTTGATTTTTTAAAATAATCCTGAGTATATCAAGAGCTCACAAATAAGGTTTTAATTTTACATTTGAAATACAGTGTCTGGGGGATATTACTATGAATCCTACACAGATAGTATTGGCAGATAGTTCAGTCTGTACAATGGTACTAAATGATGGAGCATGGGTTTTATTTTTAATTTAGAAAAAATAATAAAATTGGAGAATTTAACTTATAAATTTTTAAAACAGATTTATGGAGATACTAATATACTACACAATTCGGCCATTTAAAGGGTACAATTCAGTGGTTTTCAGTATATTAATAGAATTATGCAACTATCACCACAATGAATTTTAGAGCATTTTCATCATCCCAAAAAAGAAAGCTCACACCCTTTAGCTATCATCTCCCAACCCTCCTAGCCTTCCTTGTCCCCCAACCCCTGTCATTCTAGGCAACCAGCAATATACTTTCTGTGCCTATAAATTCACCTATTCTGGAAACAATATAAATTTTAAACAGATCCCTAATGCATACCATTATTTAAGGAATGAGCTATAAAATGTGGAGCTCTGCAAACACAAAAACTGAGCAATGCCTTGAGAGGTAGGAAAACAACTAAAAAAGTGCTATCATGGACCCTAAGGAACCATAGAGTTTTAAAGGAAAGGGTGATTCAAGTGTCAAAGGCTCCCAAGAACCAACTGAGACAAGGACTAATACATTTTCATTTTAGAGTCAACTGTCAGAGTAGGTAGCTAGACAGACATGAACTGGGATAGACGGCTAAGATCGAGGAGAAGACGTGGGAGACGTGACCAATAAGAACTAACAGAAGAACCCAGGATACCCAAGAATAAGGGAAGGGGAGACTTAAAACCTTCTCCAGGATGTGGTCTAACAGATAGCACAGCACAGTATCCAGGTAGGGCAGCACTGGAGCTTAAGGAGATATCTATATTTTTTGAGACATTATGGGGGGGGGGGGGGCTTATTTCTTGCCTAGAGGTGTTCTAGCCTAGGGGTATAAATCCTTTGAACTCCTAAATAGGTGGTGCACTTGGTTTGGCTTTGGCCAGCTAAGCTGCCCGCTCAGACTACACATATCTGAGTGTATTTCCTTTTCTTGCAAATAAACTCTTGCATGATTTGCTATTTGGTACTGTCTGTTTGAATTCCTTCCTACAAGCAAGACAAAAACCAGGACACAGAGACCTCCTCTAAAACAATGACAAGGAGAATGTTACTGACATCGGTAGGAGTATTTTTGATGGAATGGTGGGAAGAAGCTAACCCCAGCTGATGAAGAGGGGTGAATATAAAGTGAGGAAGACAAATGCATGCAGACCAGGGGCTGGTCAACTAGAGTTCACAGGTTAGTTCTGGCTTGCTGTCAGTTTCTGTAAATCAAGGGTCACTGGAACACAGCCACACTCACTTGTTCATGTATGTATTGTCTATGGCTGTCGTCATGTTACCACAGCAGCGTTGTATTGCCTGCAAGCTTAAAATATTTACTATTTGCCCCTTTGCAGAAATATGTTTGCCAACCCCTATTGTAAACAAATGTCTTAAATTATTAGTTCTACTTACCAAAGTGACCTAATAAGCATCTATATTCCACATTGTGTTCACTATTGCCAGTTAAAAAAGACCTGTTGTTTACATGTCAGTGGAAGTAAGGAAAATCAGCTGTTTTGAATACAGCATAATTACTCATCTCAAGGTTGAAGTTTCAGGCCCTCTTCACTACCATTGATGCACTCTTATATAGGAAAGGCTGGTGACAGCTACAGAGGCTGTTAGATCACATTTTGGGAATAAATAGTATACATCACTTAGCTCATATATTAATTTTCAAACATTAGTAAAGTCTTACATCATGCAAACTTCAAGAGAATACAAATGTGATTTAAAAATTGATATTAAAAGATAAATTTTGCCTAAAGTTTTATCTCTTTTCTTTTTTTTTTTTTTTTTTTTTTTATCCTCACCCGAGGATATTTTTCCATTTTTTGTACAGATAGAGTGGGAGGGAGAGAGAGGAAGGGAGAGAGAGAGAAACATCGATGTGAAGGGACACATCGAGTGGCTGCCACCCGCACGACCAACCAGGGCCGGGGACAAACTGCAACCGAAGTACGTGCCCTTAGCGGGAACCGAACCCGGGTCTCTCCGGATCGCAGGCCGACGCTCTAACCGCTGAGCCAAACTGGCCAGGGCTCTTTTCTAAAGTTTAGTAATAATAAGTGCTGTCCTGGCTGGTTTGGCTCAGTGATTGGAGGGGTGGCCCATGGACCAATGAGTCGCGGGTTTGATTTGTACCTGGTCACAGTTCCTCCCTGGCCCTGGTCAGGGTTGTGCGGGAGACAACTGGTCGATGTGTCGCTCTCATGTTGATGTTTCTCTCCCTCTTCCTTTCTCTCCCTCCCTCCCACTCTATCTGAAGATAAAATGAAAAAAAAATATATATATATATATCCTTGGGTGAGGATGAAAATAATAAGTGTTTTTTTCAATGATTAATTCCAAGTATTTTAATGTCATATATTCATATAAAGTCCATACAAATTTTGTCAGTTTTAAAATTCCAGTTTATTTACTTTAAGAAGAAGCCAAAAGTTTGAATCAGAAACACTAAAACTGGACTGTTCAGCTTTTGCTTGTTATATGAGGTCTTTCCCTGGAATGACTCACAACATAATAAAGCTACACAACTTGGTTTAATATTTTGTATCTGCTGATGATTAGAGAGGCTAAATGCCTCTCTAGTCTAGTCATTAATATTAACGAGTTCTGTGACCTATGCCAACTTAATAAAACAAATCTTTGAATATCCTATTAAGAAGTTCTCAATAATTTTGAACTTGAAATTATGTTATAAAATTCTTTTATAGTGCTGAAAGATAAACAAGGATGTCAAAGGCATTTCCTATTCTAAAAAGAAAAAAATGACAGAATGGTGAGAGCATCTATCAAACATCACTTTTTGATTATAGGTCACATCAGGCTTCGAAATCACAGATTCACAGATTAGGGAATTAAGACACAGATTAATCCATAATTGAATGGAATACAGTATGAGAACAGGTTAACTCTATTTAACCCCAAGGTGATTATAAGTAATTTTTACTTTCAAGTCAGATCTCAGTTAACAAATATAAAACTGATAAGGTTGGTGGACTCTACCCAAATAGTTGTGAAACACTCATTTGTGTTTTAAAGTTGGAAAAAGTCAATGATATTTTTAAAAATAGAATGTAATGTGTGAAGTAATGTTATTCAAGGTGGGGTTAAATAATGGCTTATAGGTTTCTCTTTTAGATGTTTATAAAGAGACTGGCTTAAATAAAAGTTTGTAGAAATTTGTAGAAGCAGCCAAGGATATGTTACAAATCAGAACTCTTCCAAATAGACACATAGATGGAACAGACATATTTGAAGCCAGAATTATTGGTAACAGAGCTTCTTGGAAGTTGATCTTACTCATGGTGGCTTAGGAGTAATAACCATATTATTGGTCATAATCTCAGTTTGGGCTTGGTTTGGAATGTTAACCCGGTTTGTACAGGAGCTTATGTTTATGTAGTAAGAACTAGATTTGAGATAGGTAGTAAGGTATACTAAACGCATTGAGCAAGACTGGTAATGCACCTTAACTTTCACTTGGTGTATTACCAAAATGATCATATAAAGCAGCAGCATCCCTTCTCCTTTCCTTTCTATTCCCCATGCCACCACCTCATCTAAAGACTTATTTCTAGGAAATTGGAATGTTTAACTTCCTTTTGGAATTCTTTTCCTTCAGTCTCATCATTCTCTAGCTCATTCTAAATACAGATGCCCAACTCAATTTTTAATGTGTCCCTTAGAATAGGTTGTTCTTTTACTAAAAAGAATCAATATCTCCCTAATTACCAACAATAAAGTTCTATCTCTTTTGTATAGAAGTCAAAGCTTTACATAAACTGGTCCCAATCTAGCTTTTACTTTTTATAAAATATTTAAAATACTTAAATTATAGGAACTAATATAACAGGTATTCATGTAACCCAACACCTAGATATAACTCATATTAACATTTTGCTTTTAAAGAATACAGTTAAAATCTGCCACCAGTAATCCCATTTCCTTCCCTTTAGTAGAAGGATAAAGATTTGCTGAAAATAAAAATATAAAGTAGGATATCAGAAACAATTAACAAAAGACTTAAACATGTAAAAATATAATTATGAACTACATCAAGATTAGAAGAATAATTTTTTAAATGTTACTCATTCTTAGACTGAAAAGTTGAAAATAAGAAAAATAACAATAAAATGGCAATTAATAACCTCTTTTATCTTCATTTCAAATTTGTGCTAGAAGCAAAATTAGACCTAGTCTTTGGAGATAGGACTTGAATATTCAGAAATGGGGTAAAGAGTATTTACTAATTTCCTCATCTCCATTCCTTTTTCCTTAAACAAAAGGTAGAAAAGACTGGCGAGACATAGGTCAGAAAGGATGAGGGCCAATTATCTTCTTTAATAATGTATAGGTACGCATGCCCTGGCCAGGTGGTTCAGTTTACTGGAGTATTGTCCTGTACACCAAATGGTTGTGGATTGGATCCCAGGTTGGGGCGTATATAGGAGGCAACTGATCAATGTTTCTTTCTTACATCGATGTTTTTCTCTCTCTCCTTTCCTTTCTCTCTCTCAAAATCAATGAAAACATATCCTTTGGTGAGGATTAAAAAAATGATAATGTAGCCCTGGCCAGTTTGGCTTTGTGGTTAGAACATTGGCCTGTGGACCAAAGAGTCACGGGTTTGATTCCCAGTCAAGGACACATACCTTGGTTGTGGATTTAATCCCCGGCCTGGTCAGGGTTGTGCAGGAGGCAGCCAATGGATGTCTCTCTCTCTCACATCTCCCTCCCTTCCTTCCTTCCTTCCTTCCTTCCTTCCTTCCTTCCTTCCTTCCTTCCTTCCTTCTTTCCCTTCCTTCCTTCCTCCCTCCCTCCCCTCCCTCCCTCCCTCCCTCCCTCCCTCCCTCCCTTCCTCCTCCCTCCCTCCCTAAAAAAATCAATGGGAAAAATATACTCGGGTGAAAAGTGAATAAAATAAATAAATAAATAACACATGTATACAAACCAAGATGTCTTACAATATAAGGAATCATAATAGCTGACAAAAATCATTTCTCAATATGTAACTACATTCATGAAAGAGGTGCAGAGAGGTATTTAAGAAGAGGCTAAAATATCTGAAAAAGAATCAGTTAGTATTTAAATGGTGTTCTTAGAAAAAGATAAGAAATAACTCTAAAATTAAAAATATGTAATTTATTATATATAACCATAAAAGTCAACATGAAAATGCTTGAAAAGGGTATTAGGCAAAAATATGGCTCAGACCAATCCAATTTTTTCTAACTTAAATTGAGTAAGATTTTTTTATTTTTGCCTGAAATCCAAATGTCAACATAGCCTACAAATTAAAATGTGAAAGCCAGAAGGAGAAATCACATCTGCCTAATGACCTCAGTATGACTTAGTTCACTAATTGGGTCAGTGAATCACAGGTTTGGTGGGTGGCCCATCTCTCCAAGTGTATCAGCTCTCCCCTGACAGATTTGGTAGGAAATCTGTCCTCTAGAAATACTATGTCAGAGAGTACTGTTTTAGTACTTTGAAATAGGTATTCACATGTAACTATTCACATGACAGCAAAAATAAAATTTTGCTGTCAGTGCAACCCTCAACGTTGTATTTTAAATATTAACAGGTTATGACAACAGATTTAATTTAAAGAGTGCAATAGCAATAGCTGTTTAGAAGCTAGGTTTGTTTTGTTGCATCAACTCAGACCTATTTAGTTCAGTTACAGGTAATATAATGTCATCTAAGATTAGATATAAAATAACATTAAAATCTGTAAAATATTTTATAACATCTTTATAAGAAAGCAATCTTAATTCATAGGACCTTGACCAGATTCCAGTTTGGATAATTGCTTTCCATTGAAGTTTTCTTCTACAACTAAAAACAGAAAAATGATAACAACTGAATTTTAACTGCTGGGCCAAACCGGCCAGGGCAACAACTGAATTTTAAAATAATATATAATTTGGATTTATAATTTACTAATACCACAAAAATGCTGTAAAGTTTCCAATATTAAATGAACACATATGCATTAGATTGAAGAGTCTGTGTAAGCGCAAAGATTTTTTGGGGGGAGAGGGTGGGGAGCAGACAGAGAGAGAGAGAAACATTGATCAGCTGCCCCCTGTACATACCCTGACTGGGGATTGAACCCACAACATTCTGGTGTACGGGACGATGCTCCAACCACCTGAACCACCGGCCAGGGCAACACAAAGATTTTTTCTTTTCCATATATTCAAATTAACTTTGGCCACTGTAGTTTCATCCAGTTACAGAGTAAATTGTATTATAAATATTTGATGTAACTCCTAATTACGCTCTGTCCAAGTTTTACAAAATCTTAGGGTCACTCTTCCCTCTTCAAGCCATCAATTCTGACCATGGACTTCTTTTTCTAGAGTTTAGACCCTTTAAAAATTCTTCATTTCTGGCAGAAGTTCATATACTCTAGGTTGCCACTTCAATCCTTCCACAATTTAAGTTGAATTATCTCCTCCCTACCACCTCTCCAAGGATACTATAGAAACTTGCTAATTACTACCCTTGAACATTTCTGTATTTTCTCAAAACAGTGCCTTTGTTCCCACTGCTCCCTTCAACAAGAATATACTCCTCTAACTAACGTCCACATGGCAAAATTCTGCCATTCTTCAAGGGTTAGCTAAAACACTTCTTCCGCGAGGCCCTGCCCCACCCCCCACGGGAGGGCACTGCTCCTTCTGAGCAGGTGGTGCAGCACCAAACACATTCCACCTTGTACTGCATTTTCGCCTGAATATATCATCTCTTTTCTAGCACAGCGATTTAAACCTTTTTCATCTCACAGCACATAAACCAATTACTGGAATTCTGTGGCACACCAAAAATATGTATTTTGCCAGCCTGACAAAAAAATAGATATCATTTTGATTCATTCACACCGGATGGCTATTGTGTTGGCTGCTGTCATTTTTTTATTTGACAGCCTAAGAGAAAAGAGGTCAGTGCTCCTGACTAAATAGTCAAGTATTGCATGTTTAAAAAATTCTTGTGCCACAACAGTGTCCATGGCACACCAGTTGAAAATTGCTGTTCTATTAGAATGAAAATTTCTTTAGGGCAAATTCTTGTTTTCATTTTAATTTAGTACAGTGGTTACGAGTGTGACCGCTGGTGTCAAGTGGCTTGTGTTTTAAACTTTTCACAAGTCACTGTCTGGAGCAAATTGAAATGTGCTATGCCTCAGTTTCCTCATTTGTAACATAGGGATAATAACAGCACCTACTTGACAGGGATATGAGAATTAAATAAGTATTATATGTAGAAGCACTTAGGCTAGTGGCATGGTCTAGTATTCAGTAAGTAACCCATGACTGCAAGTGTTTACAATCATTATCATCATCATCATTTCAATGTTCCACATATACCTAGCCTAGGGACTTGAATATAAGAAATATGCTTGCTAAGTGGAATAGAAATTTTTATTTTTTGGATTTTCAAACTGAATGGAAAATAAAGCCACATGTACAATGATAAGAGGAAAAACAAAATCTCTCTCAAATGCAATATTTTAAATAAGCAAGAAGTAGATAAACAATTATATACATAGAGTTATGTAAATGTTGTCCAAATAAATTACTTTTTGGAAAAGTTATATCACTGCTTGAATATAACCTAATATGACTACAATTCTGAAAGCTATTTTCATACTAATAGATTGTCCGAGAGGCCCTTTATGGAGATATATTGAAGGTCAATTTCAATAGTATCAGAACTGCATGAAAAGTCAGAAGAAAAATAATGAGTATGCAGGCTATTATGTTTTAGGCAGACAGCATGCAGAGGGTTGGGTTCTTTTCCCACAGGGTTTTGTTTCTTATTAAAATAGCAATTTCCAACTATTTTTAGATGTAATTTTTGTTTGTTTGTTTGTTAATCACCTGAGGATATTTTTTTCCATTGACTTCTTTTTGATAGAGTGGAAGGGAGGGAGGGTGGGAGAAAGATAGAGAGAAAGAAACACCATTTGAGAGAGATACAATGATTGGTTGCTTCCTGCACATGCCCAGTCCCCAGGACCAGGGATGGAACCTGCAATTCAGGTATGTGCCCTTGACCAGGAATCAAACCTGCAACCCTTCTGGGCCGACACTGTAACCAAACCAGCCAGGGCTAGATGTAATGTCTTTTAAAAACAGACCACCAGCCCTGGCCGGTTTGGTTCAGTGGTTAGAGCGTTGGCCTGCGGCCCTGAGAGACCCGGGTTCGGTTCCCGCTAGGGGCGCGTACCTCGGTTGCAGTTTGTCCCCAGCCCTGGTCGGTTGTGTGGGTGGCAGCCACTCGATGTGTTCCTTTCACATCGATGTTCCTCTCTCTCCCTCCCACTCTACCTGAACAAAAAATGGAAAAATGTCCTCAGGTGAGGATAAAAAAAACAAAAAAAACAAAACAGACCACCAAATAATGCAAAAGTGTTACTGTTTTGTGAAGCAGATAAAATGTTTTTAATAGAATGAGTCTCCGAAGTTCACTTTCACTGGTGACTTAATCTAGAGATTAAGCCTTAATATTTATATCAGAGATATTTTCACTACTCTTTTGCATGAACATGTGAAAACAAAATGAAACTCCAACTACTCTGAATACAGTCAGTATCTGAGATTTTTCAGGACACGGACTTATTCATGGTAAATATTACATGTCACTTACATAATAGAGATTTCCTATAAAGAAGTAAATATTTGCCCTGGCCAGTTTGGCTCAGCGGTTAGAGCGTCGACCTGTGGTTCAGAGAAGCCCGGGTTCAGTTCCCGCTAGGGGCGTGTACCACGGTTGCAGTTTGTCCCCAGCCCTGGTTGGATTGTGCGGGTGGCAGCCACTCGCTGTGTCCCTTTCACGTCGATGTTTCTCTTCCTCTCTCTCCCTCCCACTCTATCTGAACAAAAAAATGGAAAAATGTTCTCAGGTAAGGATAAAAAAAAAAGAAGTAAATATTTTTAAGGAAAAAAATGATGTTTTAGAGTAAAAGAACTGACTAAACTTTGCATTTAGATAACACCTATGTTCAAAGGGCCTCAAGACATTTTGCAACCTGACAGAAATGGTATCTCTGTCAAGCTCCTAACTAGGAAAAATCCATGCTAAGGGCAAGTGAGAAATTAGCAATATGATGCTAATTCACATCCAACAGTCATAAAGGAGATTACAATGCTGTGTCTGTTATGTCAACAGGCAGACCTCACTACTGTAGGCTTCTATTTTCAAATAAAGCCTTGATTTGTCTTTCACATGGCATTGTTGTTAATGCCCCATCTTCTGATAAGAAAGGAGACTGAGAATCATAGAAAATCAAATCTTTGCATGCTAAGTGCTACAGTGAAGGTAACAGTAACATTAGGTGCTGTGAAATGAATTGCAAATGACAGGGCTAGATTTTAGTGCAGGGATATCCTGACTAGCTGAACTTTCATAAAGCAGTAATTTTTGTAACTACTGAAGAGAATGAACTAGAATATTAGATAGTATTAAGGCTTCATACATACATTCAAAATTACACCCGAATTATAGTTGAACAAATCTGCAGAATAAAATTTCTTTCTTCTCCCAGCACCATGTTCTGCACTTGAATCACTAGGACTCACTGAAGGAAATGTATACCTCTCTGAGAAAGCAGAGCTACACGGATCCTAGATGGCCAGATGTAGTTGGAACCTGAAACAGTCTGACTTGATTTAGGGGTCACACTGTCATTTGAAGGCTCTGAAGCTCTGGCATTTTTAAACACCAGGGCACAGGTTCACAACCTGGACAAACTCCAGCTTTCTTTAACTCTTAATCTTCCCAGAAAGTGTGGTTTGCTGCAATTTCAATACATCTTAGTGTTTAATACATTTAAGAAAAAAGTCCTCAAAGAGAAAAATAAAAACTATTTATTTTCTAAAATGTATGTGCATATAAATAAAAACTTGCCTACATATTACTGAATAACTTCTAAAAAACCATAGAAACTTTTAGTCATGACAACCAAATATCTGACCTCATTTGAAGATTTTCATTTTGAGATTAACTGTTCTATTACAAAGACTAAAGAGACCATTTCCAAAGCACTTAGTCAAATTTTATCCTCATTCTTAAAAAGGAAACAATGATGCTTGATAATATACTGGCCATTTTAAGTGCAAGATTTAAAAATATTTGACATAGAAATACTGTCAAATATTGTAAAAATTTTATCTCAAATTGTTCTGAAAATGAGTAACAAAGTTATTTTAAAATTTTCCTTTTTAAACAACAAAATACGTAGGCATTTATTCCTTAGCTCACTTCAGAGTAAAAGACTTGCAAATGCAGAAGAACAAAGTTGGAAGAATCACACTACCTGATATCAAACTATTATACTACAAGGCTATAGTAATCTGAACAGATGGTACTGGCATAAAAACAGACATATAGATCAACGGAACAGAACAGAGAGCTCAGAAATCAACCCATGCCTTTATGGTCAATTAATATTTGACAAAGGAGTCAAGAACATACAGTGGAGTAAAGACAGTCTATTTCATAAATGGTGTTGAGAAAATTGGACAGATATGTGCAAAAAATGGAACTAGACTACCATACACAAGAATAAACTCAAAATGGATTAAAGACACAAATGTTACACTCAAAACCATAAAAAATCCTAGAAGGAAACATAGGCAATAAAACCTCAGAAATTTCTCACAGCAACATTTTTTTCTGATGTATCTCCTCTGCAAGAGAAACAAAAGAAAAAATAAACAAATTGGACTACATCAAACTTAAAAGATTTTGCACAGCAAACCATCAACAATATAAAAAGATAACTCACTGAATGGGAGAACATAGTTGCCAATTATATATCTAATAAGGGGCTAGTATTAAACATTTATAAAGAACTTATACAACGCAACAACAACAAAAATCAATTAAAAAATGGACAAGGACCTGAACAGACACTTCTCTAAAGAGGACATACAGATGGCCAAAAGGCATGTGAAAAGATGCTCAATATCCCTAATCATCAGAGAAATGCAAATTAAAACCACAATGATTTATAACCGAACACCTATCAGAATGGCTATCATTCAAAAATCAACAAACAACAAGTCCTGGTGAGGATGTGAAGAAAAGGGAACCCTGTGCACTGTTGGTGAGAATGAAGACTGGTGTAGCCATTGTGAAAAACAGTATAGAGTTACCTCAAAAAATTTAAAATGGGCCCAGCTTGTGTGGCTCAGTGGATTGAGCGTCCTCCCATGGACTGAGAGGTCCCAGTTCTATTCCGGGTCAGGGCACATGCCCAGGTTGTGGGCTCCATCCCCAGTAGGGAACATGCAGGAGGCGGCCAATCGGTGTTTCTCTCTCACATCAATGTTTCTATTTCTCTCTCCCTTCCTCAATTAAAAAAGACAAATTAAAAATGGAACTGCCTTATGATTCAGTGATTCCACTTCTGGGAATATATCTGAAGAAACCTGAAACACTAATTTGAATGAATATATGCATCACTATGTTCATTGCAGCATTATTTACAATAGCCAAGATTTGGAAGCAGCCCAAGTGCCCATCAGTAGATGAGTGGATATAAAAGCTGTGATACATTTGCACAATGAAATACTACTTGGCTATAAAAGGGAAGGAAATCGTACCTTTTGCAACAGCATGGATGGACCTGGAGAGTATTGTGATAAGTGAAATGAGCCAGTCAGAGAAAGACAAACACCGTATGATTTTATTTACATGTGAATAAAATAAACTAACAACCAAAATAGCAACAGACTCACAGATACAAAAAACAGACTGACAGCTGTCAGAGGGGAGGGGGCTTGGAGAGCCGGGCAAGAAAGCAAAGGGATTAAGCAAAATTAAAAAAAAAACAAAAACAACTCACAGATACAGACAACAGTATGGTGATTACCAGAGGAAAGGGGTTTGGGAGGAGGTAGAAGAGGGTAAAGTGGGGATAAATGGTTACAAAAAGAGACTTGACTTTGGATGGTGAACGCACAATACAATATACAGATGATGTATTATTATAGAATTGTACACTTGAAATTGATATAATTTTATTAACCAATGGCACCCCAATAAATTTAATAAAAATTTTAAAAATGCACAGACTAGAACTTGACAATACTTAGAAAATTATCAATTTTATAATAAGTAGAGTTAAACATTTCAAATCATTAACATTGGAAAAACTGACCCTAAGTTCAGTCTTCAACTCAAAGAAAATCATACCTCAATTGCTAATGATGAAATCCAGGCACTATAACTTGTTACATGACTGGCAATTAAGAAACTGAGAATTATGGATAAAATAAAAACACATATGTATGCATGTCATCTCTAAATCCTCTTAGGTCTAACTTTGAACCTTGTAACGATTGTTCTACTTTAATTTTAAAGGGTAACAAAAAGAAATTTGTCTATATTATTTATTAAACTCCCACTCTGTTGGGAATTATAACAACTGACACTTGGAAAGTTTTGGGAGATGTAAAATTTTAACATAATAGGAAAATGTGGGCCAAATGAAAATATAAAAACCTAGACTCAAAATCCTGGACTCAGAAAAAGACAAGAGAAAACAGTGATTTAAAAATTATCTCGAGGTTAACAGCTATCGAGTCAGACGGCCTGTGTTTGAGTCCTGGTTCCACCAGTTAATGGTTGTGTGGCTTCACACAAAGTAATTCATCTCTCTGGGCCTCACTTTTCTTATCTATGAGTGGGGATAAAAACAGTAACTCATCTTAGGAATGTTGTGAAGATTATATGATCCATAAAGTGCTTGGAACAGTGAATGACACCAAATAAGTGCTCAATAAATATTAGCTAATATTATTATTATAAAACTAAGGAAAAATAATATTTATGAAGTCCAAACACTAAGAATGGCTGGCCAGTAATACCAGAGGTTGACAATAGATCTAGAAGACACAGAACAGAAGCACTGAGTCTACTGGTAAATCTTAAACAAGAACAATGTAAGTTGATAAATAAAGATAAAAGTCAGACATTAAAAATTAGTGTTGGTTGATAGAAATGAAGAAGCCAGTGATCAGTACTTATGCAAAGGCTGCAAAATAAAAAGAAAAAAAAGGATGAACATAAAAAAGAGTCAGGAGTCAGGGATTTTGGTCAGTAATAACCAGAAAGATGTCAAATAAATGCTCTGAAATGAAAACTTCCAATCATGGTAACATACATGGAAGTACAGGCTATACTGATCAATTTGACAAAAGAACCTTACTAATATAGAAAAAATACACATTTAACCTTACCTAAATATAAAAATAAAATAAGGAAAATCCCTATCCCCCACTCCCACCCTCCCCAGAAAAATCAAGAAAATCCTCCAAATACTTGTAGAAGAACTACTTATTATTACCCTGGCAAAATTAGTAAAACCTTAAAAGGAAAAAGCAATTGTCATATCAAGATTTTCAGATTCAGTATCTCTATGGGTATACCTCTGATTTCTGATTGCATCTAACTTTTCTATTCAATAAACAGTTTTGAACATTATACTCAACTTCTTTTTAATCAAAACTAGTCATACTGGAAAATGAGGTAGTACTAAGAAATGTATTTCATTATGGTAGTTTTCTTTTTAAGTATGCTTTTAATCAGTTTTAGGTGCAGGTGCATCTTAGAAGAAAAGCAACAAATTTCCATGGGATACTGATGTCTCTAAAGGAGGAAATGGTTTTGCTAAAAAAAACTATTAAAAGACAAAAATGAAATCAAATTTTGTAAGTCTCCATGAGGCAGTTCATGTACAAAGCAATTTTAATGATTTGTTAATAATTTCTAACTTTTGCAAAGAGAACGTGTTGTTTCACATCTTCCTATTTTTGAATAATTTAATAGAAAAAAACATAATACTGCTACCATAAATAAACCAGACCTATGTAAACTATTTCCTTATTCTCTTCTAAATACCTACTACCAAGCTTTGTTTCAAAATACAGCTATGAAAAGTATGACGAATTCAAGCCTGAGGTCTAATTTTAAATTAATTCAATTTCCAAAAATGTTAATTAATTAAAACAAGATGATAAACAAATCAATCTGTCCACTTTAGTAGATACTAGTTAATTTACTTGTACAGATTGGCTATTGTTTTGCACGACTATTAATATGATACCTGATTTTCTCTTTTTATTGAATCTTGCTTAGGATAACAGAGTGAAGTTCTTATAATCCCTGTTTACTTCTTTTAATATTGATAAGTTAAAATTTACCAATCAAAATGCTGACATGTCATGCTACTTTTGAAAATAACATGCCTGCTTAATAAAATAGGTCAATACTGAGCACTAAATATATCAAAATAATCCATTTGTTACCATAAAATAAAAATACCACTTAAGCACGTTCTTTTAAATAGAATGACTAACAGTAAATAGTACCCAAGAAATTTATCCCAATTCAGTTGTTTAAATAGGTTTTCTTGTGGGGAAAAAAAATAAAATAAAAGTGTTGAAGAAGTTAATGATAAATAATTGGCTTTCATAAGCACTATCAATATTTAGCATATTTTCCTCCTTTCAAAATTATTGATAAGCCTCCACTAATGGTTTCATAATCTTTTTAGCGTCTATTAATATCAAAATCTGTCCTTTTACATTTTACTTGAAGAGAAAATGGATCACATTAGCAAAGGGGGACATATTTAACTCTTCCCTTTCCCCTCAAATGATACTTAGAATATATTTTTTAAAAGAAGAAACATTAATAGTTAAGGTAAATAAGAAAGAATACCATCGCATACCAGAAAATCTGAGGAAGTTCTAAAACTAAAAATCAAAGGAGATTTGATTAAATAAAAAAAAAGTCAAATTGGAGAAATCTAAAGCTAAAACAAGTAAAGGAGAAACACTGTAGAGGCTCAGAGAAAACAAAGATCATGGTCAATAAATAACAAAAGCAGGAGTGTATTTTCTCAAATGTGGTTTCTGACTGTGAAGAGTCCCAGCATGGATAGTGGGATTAGAGAAAAAGAACAAAGTGGCAGGTGATTTATGAGAAGGGACTCTCAAACCCTGATAATAAACTCCTGCAACAAGGCACACCCATGGCCAGTCAGTCATACACCCTTCCTTCGCCCTGCAAGTCACTGGATGAAAGCTTCTGCAATAGAAATCTTAACTCATAGTAGACACAAACAACAGAGTATGGTGATTACCAGAAGGAAAGGGGGTGGGGGAAGGTAAGAAGAGATAATGATGACAGAAGAATACTTGACTTTGGGTGGTGAACACACAATACAATGTACAGATGATGTATTATAGAATAGAATACTTGAAACCTATATAATTTTATTAATCAAAGTCACCCCAATAAATTCAATGAAAACTTTTTTAAAAAGAATCTTATTACCCCAAGAAATTAAAAAGGGATGGATTCATTTGGCCTGAGAAGTAAATAGTCTCCAGCCACCAAAACACCTCAATCTAGGTTTGTTTGTTTTTTTTTATCCTCACCCGAGGACATTTTTCCATTTTTTGTTCAGGTAGAGCGGGAGGGAGAGAGAGGAACAGAGAGAGAGAGAGAAACATCGACGTGAAAGGGACACATCGAGTGGCTGCCACCCGCACGACCGACCAGGGCCGGGGACAAACTGCAACCAAGGTACACGCCCCTAGCGGGAACCGAACCCGGGTCTCTCAGGACCGCCGGCCGACGCTCTAACCGCTGAGCCAAACCGGCCAGGGCTCAATCTAGGTTTTTAACTGTATATATATATATATATCACACACACACACACACACACATACACACACACACATATATATACTAACAACCAAGAATCACTAATCATTTGAGGAAAAATTAGCAAGAAGTCACTGAATTTAAATTGAAGAAATAATACTTAGGCAGAGTAAAAGAAACAGAAGAATAAATATAATTGATATTCTCAGTGAGATGAAAAGATAGCACATCAACAATAATAAGAACAGGCTATTTTGAAAAAGAGTTCTATGAAGTTAAAAACATACCTAAATAAAATAACGAGAAAACAAAGCCTAAAAAAAATGGACTAAAAATTTAAAGGATCCAGCTAAGGATCAAATTATTGAGCTAGACAAGAACAAGACATTTTATTTTTAAATTTTTTTTCTTTATTGATTTTTAGAGAGAGAGAAAGGGAGAGGGAGAGATGGAAACATTGACGAGAGAGAATATCGATTGGCCACCTCCTGTATGCCCCCCAATGGGGACTGGGCCCACAACCTGGGCATAGGCCCTGACCAGGAATCAAACTGGTGACGTCTTGGTGCATGGGTCAATATTCAACCACTGAGCCACACTGGCTGGGCACAAAGAATTCTTTATAATCCACTGAAAAGTGAGAAAAACATAAAGAAAAATGGAAGACAGATTTAGAAGCCCCAGTACCTACCTAATAGAAGGATTAGAAAGAACTGGGCAAAAAAGTTATCACAGAAATAAAGGAAAATAATTTTCCCTAGCTAAAGATAGATTCAGGCTTTCATACGAAAGGGGGCAGAGGCACCTGAAGAAGAACACTAATAAAAACAGACATTTAATCACATCCTAGTGTAATATCAGAACTCCGTGAATACAAATTTCAAAATCTTCTAGGGGGACTGTGGGAGGAGAGATGCAGGGAGGGAAGGAAACATGTTATCTACAAAGTTATGAAAATCATATTGATATCAAAATTCTTTTTAGCAAATACCAATAAAAGTCAATAAAACAGTGTCTTCAAAATTCTAAGGTAAAGTTATTTAAATGTAGACTTCTATCAAGCCTAAATAGCAATTAAGTGAGAGATTAAATACACATTTTCAGTCATGCAAAGACTCAGACTAGCTTAAAACTTTCAGATAAAATCTAAAAGAATTATTAAATAATTAATTCTAGTAAAACGAAAGCATCAGTGAGGAAAGTGTGAAATAAACTGTGATGTCCAAAACTAGTAAAACTAAATTTATTAAATTAAATTTAGTAAGGCTAAACATAAATAATTATTGATTGATGCATAATGTTTAAAAAAGTAATAATCTAAAATTAAAGTACAAAAGTATTTTTGAATGACTATCAGGGAGGAAGAAATACATATATATTTAGAAACTCTAGATATTGTTGGAAAAGAATACCAGTATTTAGTAAGAGAAAAGCTTTTGGATGTCCTCAAAATATTCCTTTTATTCATTTATACGAAGAGATGCCTTACAATGGTAAAACGACCCAATTTCTGTGACTTTAGATTTAATATGTTAGTTTTTCTTCATATATATATCCATATTTATACATCAATAACTCTTTACTGGTGTGTAAATATCACCATTATACTGTTCCTGGAGCCGCTGAATGCTCTTTAAAACTAATTAGACAAAAATGATTATATATGGCCTTGAATGCTCTGTATGGAAGAGAATCAAATCATGAAATCAGGTATATGAAACTGTGACTTAGAAAGCTTCAGTGTTAATTCTCAGAAAACTTTTCTATGGTGTTACATTATACAAAAGCATACATATTTGAGAATCTTCAAATTATCTATTGCTAATATTCTCATTAAAATTGAACTTAAACCCATGACAATAACTTTCATTTTGTTCAGTAATAAGTTTGATGTCTTATTTTTCCTTATGTGAAATTTACCTGATTTTGAAAAGAACTGGTATTTAGCCCTGGCAGGTCTGGCGCAGCGGTTAGAGTGTCGGCCTACAGACCAAAGATACAGGAGGTAACCAGTAAATGTGTATCTCTCACATCATTGTTTCTCTCTCTCTCTCTCTCTCTTTCTTTCCCCCCCTCTCTCCCTCCCTCCCTCCCACTCTACCTGAAGATAAGTGGAAAAAAGTTTCCTCGGGAGAGGATTAAAAAAAAAAAGAAATAGAAAGGATTGAAATAAAATACTATGAACAATTAATTTTATGCCAACCAACTGGACAACGTAGGCAAAATGGACACATTCCTAGAATCATATAAGCTTCCAAAACTCAACAGGGAAAAGTCAGAAAACCAGAACAGAACAATAACAACTGAGGAAATTGAAACAGTAATTAAAAACTCCCAGCAAATAAAAGCCATGGTCCAGACGGCTACACAGGGGTTTTACTAAGCATTCAAAGAACTAACACCCATTTTCCTCACACTATTCCAAAAAATTCAAGAAGGAGGAAGTCTTCCAAGTTCTTTTTATGAGGCTACCATAATCCTAATTCTAAAACCAGATAAAGCCACTAAAAACAAAGAAAACTATAGGCTAATATCCTTGATGAACATAGATGTCAAAATCCTCAACAAAATATTAGCAAATTGAATCCAGTAATATATTTAAAAAATTATTCACCACAACCAAGTAGTATTTATCCCAGGGATGCATGGTTGGTAGACTATTCATAAATCAATAAATGTGACACATCACATAAACAAAATAAAAGATAAAAATCTTATCAATAGATGCTTAAAAAGCATTTGACAAAATCCAGCACCAATTTTTGGGAAAAAAATCTCATCAAAGTGGGAATAGAGGGAGCATACCTCAACATAATAAAGGCAGTATATGACAACCCTACAGCCAACATCATACTCAATGGGCAAAAACTAAAAGTATTTCCCTTAAGAACAAGAACAAGACAGGGATATTCACTTTCGCCACACTTATTCAACATAGTACTGGAAGTCTTAGCCACAGTAGTCAGACAAGAAATAAAAATAAAAGACATCCAAATTGGAAAGGAGTAAGTGAAACTGTCATTATTTGCAAAGGGCATGATATTGAACATAGAAAACCCTAAAGACTCCACCAAAAAACTACTAGATTTAATAAATTACTTCGGCAAAGTAGCAGGACATAAAACTAACATCCAGATATCAATGGCATTTTTATACACCAATAATGAACAATCAGAAAGAGAAATTGAAAAAAACAATCCCATTTACCATTGCAACAATAAAATTAAGACACCTAGCAATCAACTTAACCAAGGAGATAAAAGACTTGTTCTTAGAAAACTATAGGATATTGAAAAAGAAATAGAGGAAGACATAAAAATGTGGAAGCATGTATCATGTTCATGGATTGGAAGAATCAACATTATTAAAATGTCCATATTACCCAAAGCAATCTATAGATACAATGTAATCCCTATTAAAATACCAATGGTGCCCTGGCCAGTTTGGCTTAGCAGTTAGAGCGTTGACCCCACGGACCAGAGAGTCCCAGGTTCAGTTCCAGCTAAGGGCACTTACCTCGGTTGCAGTTTGTCCCATTCCCCGGGGTTGTGTGGGTGGCAACCAGTCGATGTGTCTCTATCACATTGGTGTTTCTCTCTCTCTCTCTTCCGCCCTCTCTCCCTTCTGCTCTATCTGCAGATAAATGCAAAAATGTCCTCGGGTGAGGATTAAAAAGACCAAAAAACAAATAAAATACCAATGGTATATTTCACAGAATTAGAACAAAATACTCCAAAAGTTTATATGGAACCAAAACAGATGGTGAATAGACACAGCAATCTTGAAAAGGAAGAACAAAGTTGAAGGGACCACAATACCAGATATCAGGTTATACTACAAAGCCATCATAATTAAAACAGCCTGGTACTGGCACAAGAACAGGCATATAGATCAGGGGAACAGAACCCAAAACCCAGAAATCAACCCAAGACTTATATTCAATTAATATTTGACAAAGGAGGCAAGGGTATACAATGGATTAAAGACAGTCTCTTCAATAAAGGGTGTTGGGAAAATTGGACAGGTACATGCAAAAAAAATTAAACTAGATCACCAACTTACACCATACACAAGGATAAACTCAAAATGGATAAAACACTGAAACAGGATATACAAATGGCAAGAGACATATGAAAAAAATGTTCAATGTCACTAATCATCAGAGAGATGTAAATTAAAACAACAATGAGGTATCTCCTCACACCTGTCAGAATGGCTGCCATCAACAAATCATCAAACAACAAGTGCTGGTGAGGATATGGAGGAAAGGGGACTCTAGTACACTGCTGGTGGGAATGCAGACTGGTGCAGCCACTATGGAAAACAATATGGTGTTTTCTCAAAAAATTAAAAATTGAACTGCCATGTGACCCAGTGATCCCACTGCTAGGAATATATCTTAAGAAGCCTGAAACACCAATCAAAAAGAATATATGTACCCCCTATGTTCACAGCAGTGATATTTACAATAGCTAAGATCTGGAAACAGCCCAAGTGCCCATCAAAAGAGTGGATAAAAAAGCTGTGGTATATTTACACAATGGAATACTATGCAGTTGTAAGAAAGAAAGATCTCTTGCCTTTTGAGATGACATGATGGGACCTGGAGAATATTATGGTGAGTGAAATGAGCCAGTCAGAGAAAGACAACTACCACATGATCTCACTTATTTGTGGAATCTAATGAACAAATTAAACAAATAAACAAAATAGATCTAGAGGCATGGAAGTAGGGAACAGACTGAGAAACCTCAGAAAGAAGGGGGGTAGGGGGCAGAAAGAGATAAACCAAAGAACTTATATGCATAACCAATGGACACAGACAGCAGTGCAGTAAAGGCAGGGGTGGCAGGAGTGGGGAGCAGAGTGTCAATAGGGAAAAAAGGGAGGGACATCTGTAATACTTTCTACAGTAAAGCTAAAAAATTTAAAAAAAAAATTAAGTAGACAAAAAACGAAAGAAGTCTATCTCTTTACTCAGACAACAACAGTTATATATTTAAAATATCTACAAAGGATCTTTGCAAGATCTAGAAGACTTTATATCTTAGTTGAAATGTCAAAGTGAAAGGGGAAAAATGGCTTCTTGATACATAAATCCAAGAACCATTAATCAAGACTCTTCAGATCTCAACTGTCACATGAATACATGAGAATGATAATTTCTACAGTACTCAAAGTACAAACTATAAAATCTGTTACAGATTAAAACCAACAATACCCAAATTTACTTCAGCACAGTCATGTCCATGCTTACTGAGCTTCAGGAACAGGTATAGTAGTATTCTTCATATAGTTATTAACTCCAAAAGAAATAAAAGTCGGAAGTTTTACTACTTTAAGTTTCCACTAGTCTCCAAGGTCAGTCTCATTCAGTGTCACAAGATTATTTTGGACTTGACAATAGTATGGTTAATTTCATTACAATTAGATTCTTTCTTCTGACCATATATCCATCCAGAAGCCACACATAGCATTTGAGTGAAGTAAAATATGGACTTGCCACCCTTGGGATATTTTTCAAATGCTTTTGGAAATTTTTATAGAAGGTAATTTCAGTCATGAATATTTGAGCTAATTTATTTAGCTGAGAATGAATTCAAATTAACTTCATATGCATATCCATGATAATTTAAGGAAATGAAAAAAAAGATTGGTTTCTAACTGCAATTTTTCTGAAAACTTCAATTTACATTACTAAATGTTTTAAAAACAAGAAATATGTTCTTCTCTTCCATTTAATGAGATCAACCTTGCTAAATGTTTTAATAAATCATTCTATATCTCTTACAGGCAAAAAAGAACTCAAGAGACTAAATAAATCTGAATTTTCTTTTCTTTTTTTTTTTTTATCCTCACCCGAGGATATTTTTCCATTTTTTGTACAGATAGAGTGGGAGGGAGAGAGAGGAAGGGAGAGAGAGAGAGAAACATCGATGTGAAAGGGACACATCGAGTGGCTGCCACCCGCACGACCAACCAGGGCCGGGGACAAACTGCAACCGAAGTACGTGCCCTTAGCGGGAACCGAACCCGGGTCTCTCCGGACCGCAGGCTGACGCTCTAACCGCTGAGCCAAACTGGCCAGGGCTAAATCTGAATTTTCTATTAGCATATATGTATACTATTAAACATCAATATTAGCTTATGCCATCATTAAATTTAAACTAATGTTATGAAATGTAAATACTATTTAATTGTTGCTAAATCATATTCCACCAGAATATTAGCAAATGAAGATGTCTTCAAAGAAAAAAGTATTTCTGGTTGATTCCTAAGACTGGGCTACCAACAGTGAATTACTCTTGAAAATAGAGTTGGCTTCAATTTATTAAATACTTGTACAGTGTGGAACAAACACTTAACAAACAATAAAAACAAAATTTAAAACCTAACAGAAAATTGAGCATTTGTAATAATATAAGGGTTAAAAAAATAATGTACAAGCATAATAATGAAAACAGGTTTTATGTGTCTTCTTGCCTACTTGGTAACATTATCTAGGAGCTCTATGTGCACGGGAGGCTTGGGCACAAGCAAGCTTCAATCTAGGCAGGAGCTGTAGTGAGCAGGTAGGAAGCCAGCTGTCAAGCTGCAACTCCTCAAAGGCCAGAATAACATAGGCTTATATGTGGAGTGTCAAGATGTACAACAGAAACCTTACCCTTTCCCATATGGTTCATTCCCTTTCTTCTGCAATGAGGATCTAGTTTCTAGCCTGGGGATGTAGAAGTGAGGTAAGGGAGCCAATGTCCCAGTTTCCTGTAAGACATTTAATTAATCCTCCTGTTTTCAGCTCTACATCTTTTTCCTGCCCTTTATACTTGCAGATCTCAGCCGAAGAGTCTCCGCTTGGTTGAGGCAGGCTGATCAGTTTCTTCTCACCTTTTCTGCAGCCTCCTCACAGCTTGTTTAATCAGTCGACTAACTCACTCCCATGTTTCCTTCGCCCAGTAATTTCTCGAAAACTTACAAGTACAAACAAATCTTTCTGATTTTCTTTGCTGCATGGATCAATATCTTTATGCCCTTCTATGCTTCTATTTAGTGAGGCTCAGGGGACATGTATGCTTAGACCTCCATCTTTTACTAAGTAGGACTACTTTTTAAAAAGTTTAATCAGACTACCTCCATCTAGTCCCTGTAACTGTGTATAAAAAAATCTTACCTGCTAACTTGTAGAACCAATCTTTTTAAGATCTAAATAAATTTAAAAACTCCACAGCATTTCAATTTAATATAAATTGTCTATGGATCAGTCATTTTCATATCTGAAGGACAGACAGCAAATACTTATGACTATACGCAATGTTTCATTAAGAAAACTTAATCCAACAAGTGATCTCAAAAAAGTTCACTTTCTGTTTCAAGTTCAAAAGTTTCCTCACAAACTAAAAGATAAAATGTATATTGTCAATTGTTTCAGTAATTGAACAATTATCAATTAGCTGCAAGATAATGAAAGCTAGATGTTTGAAACGAAAAAATTTTTATTTTCCTAGAAGAAGGCAATGAATGAAAAGGATCAACTACAATAGTCTGTGGAAGTTTGAGAGAATATTAATTATCATTATTCATAAATCAAATATGAATAACAAATATGATTGTTAAGAGATTTCTGTGAGTCACAATTAATTGAATTATTATGTTGATTTATTACTTTACTGTCATTGTCCCATTGTTTATTTTACATAAACCACTAGAACTTCTCAACCATATTAGCATCATTTTTTACTCTTTGAGAATTCAAATTTTATGTAGTGGTGGAGGAGAGCCGCGGTGAAAGTGGGGAGAGGATCTAAACTAACCTCAATTATCTCTTCTCATTTCTAAATTCCTCAGTCAATTTCACATTCTCAATTCTTTTTTTTTAAAAAAAGTGATTTTAGCCTTGGCCGGTTTGGCTCAGCGGTTAGAGCGTCGGCCTGCGGTCCAGAGAGACCCGGGTTCGGTTCCCGCTAAGGGCACATACCTTGGTTGCAGTTTGTCCCCGGCCCTGGTTGGGTCGTGTGGGTGGCAACCACTCGATGTGTCGCTTTCACGTCGATGTTTCTCTCTCTCTCTCTCCCTCTCACTCTATCTGAACAAAATATCGAAAAATGTCCTCTGGTGAGGAAAAAAAAAAAAAAGTGATTTTAGAGAGAGGAAGAAAGAAACACTGAAACGAGAAATAATCAGTTGCACACACCCTGATGGGATGGAACCCACAACCTAAGTGTGTGCCTTGACCGGAAATTGAACCTGCCACCTTTTGATGTATAGGCACCATGCGCCAACCAACTGAGCCACATCGGCCAGGGTGTCAATTCTTTATTTATTAAAAATTTAATATTTTATTGCCATTACAAATAAATTATTTTAAATTTAATATCACTGTCTCTTCAAAATAAGATATTAGACAACTGACTTTAGAACTAAACTCCTATATTAAGACAAATGAACACTAGAGAATCAGAGTTTGTGGTCTGCCATGCTCAATCATTTGATTCATCCAGATGTCTGACAGATGAAAGATCCAAATGCTAATCCACTATAATCACTAGATAATGTTTGGGAACCTCCATTAACTTCTGTCATAAAACAAAAAGTAAAGAATTTTAAAATAAAAATTAAATACTTATTTATAATTATTTATATATTTGAAATAGCCCTAGCCACAGCAATCCTGAATATACCAAGGTAAAAAGAATGAATATGTGGTAAAGTTTTGATTTTAAAGGAAGAGTATAGCTGATAACTATGCTTTGATGTGAACTAATAAAATAATAACTATTTTTCTTTCACTAAAAACAATAAAAATTGCTAAAGACAATATTATTGGCATTTAGCAGAGCATAAAATTGTAATCATGGCCCTGGCCGGTTTGGCTCAGCCGTTAGAGCGTCGGCCTGCGGTCCAGAGAGACCCGGGTTCGGTTCCTGCTAAGGGTACATACCTCGGTTGCAGTTTGTCCCCGGCCCTGGTTGGTCGTGCGGGTGGCAGCCACTCAATGTGTCCCTTTCACGTAGATGTTTCTCTCTCTCTCTCTCTCTCCCCCTCTCCCTCCCTCCCACTCTGTCTGAACAAAAAATGGAAAAATGTCCTCGGGTGAGGATTAAAAAAAAAAAAAAAAAAAAAAATTGTAATCATGGGTACTGTACTATTTTTGGTTTTTATTTTAGTGTTGTTTTTAAAAACAGGTGGGAAAGTGAAGAAAAATAAGATTATCTGCACAGCCAGGCCACAGTCCTTTTCAACTTTGGCTCTAACAGAACCAATAGGGACTTCTATTAAAATTTTTCTATGATCAGGGACAATCCCAAAGTTTTTATAAATCTTTAGGCCAGGGCAGATATATTAGAACAAACAATATTATATCAACCAAAACATAACTGCATAGGCTACTGTGGTGCCTAACAAAGGTCTGCACACCTGGCACAAACAAGCTTTACTTTCTTGTGTCTTCCTTTATCTCCCCCAAGTCTTTGTTGTAAAAAATCTTCATTCTTTCTCCACTTTATCTTTCTAACTTTCATGTTATACTTTTTCTAATTATTCCCCATAGGGATGCCTTGCAGTTCATTTATGTCAGAACTAAAACTTTCAGTGCTATCCAAAAGCTACAATGAAGTCCATTTATATACTCTAAACTTTTATTTAAGGGGAATTCAAGGTGACAGAGGATGACTGTTTAATGAATATTCTAATGTCAGCACATGATAGTACAAAGCATAAGAAAAAATACTCAGATTTTGATCCTTTATACATCTAAGAAAACCAATACACAACAAAGAGCACGAGTTTCTGGTGAAAAGCAGTGCAAGTGAATTCAGACTTATCAGTTTATACCTGGTAGACTTCAATACCCAAAGATATGTTGGTTTGTAACTCACCAATCTGAGGGGGAAAAAACTTTGATAATCTTTTGGTCAAAAGCAATTTCAGTGATAAGGAAGTCTTTATCAGTTATTACAGGGATCTATTGTAATGGCCTTGCAAAGTACCCCCCCCCACCACCACCTCTTTTGGATTTATTAGATTATGTGGCCGAGAAACGGTTAGATGTATTGTGGTTCAGTTTAAAATTCATGCCCCGAATCTCTTTTACATTTTTGAACATTAAAAAAAAAATGCTTTAATGCTTTCCAACAGATTTTATTTCACTTTAGTAATTTCTAATTTCTTACTTATTTTGCAATTAATAAGTTCATATGAATATCATAATAATTACTATTGGTCTTATGATTCTAACATAAATAATTTACCAACCTTCAGACTACGTATGCATGTTAACGAAATTCCTTATACTTAAGAAATTTCCCTGATTACAGTAACTTTTAATTACATCAGACGTTTGCCTTTGTTTTCACTCCTCATATACAAACCTAATACTTTTTATTCTACCTCAAAAACATTATTAACATTGTATCTCATCAGAATTCAGTTTTTCTGACAACTATGTAATCACCTTTAAACACTTAGCTACACAGAAGTTATTGGAAAAGCAGATGCTTTAATAATTCCAGAAAACTTATCACCTTCTTGATGGTTTTGAAAACTAATTAATACTATAATATTTTGTTTGTTTCTCTCTCCTTCTCCCTTCTTCTCTCTCTAAAATCAATAAAAACATAGTTTAAAAAACTTGTTTTAAATACCGTAATATCATTTAAATTGTTTTTCCTTTACTTCACATACAGATTTTTAAAACATTGACAGGATTTTATTTTTGATGCAGGGAATTACTATAACATTAAAAGAATAATAACTTAAGATCCAGAAATAACCTCTATTTTCTTTTTTTTTTTTGGTAAAGATCTCAAATTAAGTTGTGCAAGATATGAATAAATTAGGTCAAATAAACAGACAAATCTGAGTTTAAGCTAAGAGAAGATTTATTGTAAAATATGGCAATTGCTGGAGAAAACAGATAATATAAATGTGCTTTTATTCCAAAATACCACTTGTAAATGGTCTAAGTTGGGGGCTGCTGATTTCACATATAAGAATTTTATGAAAGAGAGAAAAAGAGTTGGAAGACATTTATTGAGTTTAGTTACTAAAGTTATCATAAACCACAAACTTATATATTGGAAAATAAAACAATTGTGTGTTTTTTTTAAAGTCTTTGCTCAGCTATTTAAAAAAAGAAAAAGAGAACTGTGCAAATTTTTTTTTAACTTTTCATGGTTAGTTCAAGCCTTTTGACTAAGCAAATCTTACAAAAAGTAAGAAACTCTTTAGACAAATATATAATGTAAGGAGCTACTTGGTAAATCATTTGAGGATTTAAAGTGGAAAAACAAAATGGTTAAATCTGCATTTTTAAAAATCAAGTATTTGCTGAGTGCCAGTCATATGCCTAACTAATTTGAGAAAAGGGAAAGTAGGAAATTTGAGAAGAAAAAGGAAAGTAGGAAAATCTGCATCAGAATCACAGTAATATAATGAATTACTCATTCAAATTCTCACAGGGAAAAACAGACACTGTCACTGGACAGCTTTGCCAATCAACTAGGATATCTTTGGTAACTAACAAACACTTATGTTAGAAATTTTAAACCCTCCTTGTCTTAAAAACAAACAAAAAAGTATTGGTAGCACTAAAAGGAAAACAGTTTCAATTTTAGTTATCATTAAAACAAGGTCACATGGACTTAGGAAAAATACCCAGAGTTCACATATAAATCCTTGTGGTAGTAATAATCTAATGTATTTGGCTTTGAAAATGGGTAAAATTATTACTTTAACACAGTGAAACGGATGAATAAGGGATATACAGATTGTTTATACAAATATATTTGAAATGAAGTAAAATTCAGTGTTCAAATGGAAAAGCTATTCAAGTGTCCAGTAATGATGCATTTAAATAAGGCAATTTGGCTGTGAGTGCATTCATCTGTAAATAATTTACATACAGATAGAGTTATGAACTAGCTAAAAAAATAGTATGAGTTCTAAAAACACACCCAATAGAATAATTTTGTCTCTAAGGTTAAAGAGTGCTGATTTTAAAAGGGTCTCAGAGTCCCTTTTGTGAAGAGACCCCTTAAAGTACACAGGGCTGGCAGAGCACAGGAGGCAACTGACTCGGAGCCTCAGGAATGCTGGGGAAAGAGCAGCAGCTCTACTAACCGGCCACTGGAAACAGAGTTGGAGTCAGAGCAGTCGCTGCGGAGTCCGAGGCTTTCCAATTTGCTGGGAAACTCTTACCTCGTTGATCCAGCTGTCTACATTCTACCAATGAACTTCAACCATGAGGGCGTTATTTGTAAGAGGACATAGAAATCAATCATTTGTATGCTATAATTTCACACCTGTGCTTTTTATATATATTTTGTCTTTTATTTTTTCCATTTGTGAAATGTGCCAGAATCTACCCTACTTTATTTATATTTCTCACCCATTTACTTAAAAAACAAACAAAACAAAGAACACTGATACAATTAAGGAAAGACGGAGTTGCCTAATAATAAGCTCATAAATCAAAAGCACAGATTAAACGGAGAACAGGGTGATAATGAATACTTGCTCATTTCTTTGAGGACTCTTTGGTCCTTCAAGAATCAGAATTATAAAAGCTATAATTCCTTTGGGGTGGTAATTATAGGACTGCTGCTTGTTTGTTAGATTTGGAGTTCCAATATGAATCAGTTGCCTTCCTGGCTAACTGTAAAGCTGTCACTTCTGTATTTCAGGCATTTCACTTTCCTGTTACACTTTTGGGTTATATTCAGTTTCTTGGCTCTCACACCTCTTCATCTATTGTGACTTTATTGGAGGTGCACTTTCAGAGTTCTTGCATGTCTGAATTATCTTTATTTGCTCTCACATTTCATGAAGAGTTTGGCCAGGTATACAAACTTCAGGTTCCAAAATCATTCTCCTACAGAACCCTAATGACACTTTCTCCATGAAATCATGGTTGCTGATGAGAAGTATAACACCCGTTTGATTCATGTTCTTTGGTTGGTAACCAATTTTTTTCCTCTTGGAATCTCTTAGGACTTTCTTCTTTATGTTTGGTGGACTGAAAGTCCAAGAATATGTATTTACACAGGAGTATTTTATTCATTCATTCTGCTTGATACTTGCTCTGCCCTTCCATTTGAGGATGAATAGCATTCTTCAGAAATTGCGATTTTTTAAAATTATTATTTCCTTAACTTCTGCTCTGTAGTACACATACATTATTTGTGCCCATCCATTATCTTTTTCCCCCATCCATTATCTTTTATCTTTGAACATCCTTCTATGTTTCCACATATTATATTCTTAAAAAAATAAGAACATTATTTGGTGATAGATGCTATTGAAAATGAAAAAGTAGAGCAGTGTAAAGAAGTTCAGATGCTGGGTTTGGAGTGCGGAGGGAATACAGATTGTGATTTTTTAATAGAATAATCGAGGTAGGCCTCACTGAGAAGCTAACATGTGAGCACTGAGAAAAGTCTATGGGGCTGTGTGGGAAGAATGTTCCACGCAGAAATATTAGTACAAAGACCCAAAAGCAGAAAGCCTGTGACATGTATGAGGAACAGTAAGAACATCAGCATAGCTGAGGTGAACTGAGTGAGGCAGGGAGAGTAGTTTAAAGTAAGATCAGAAAGGAGACCTTGAGGAGGCCACATCATTTAGGATTTTGCAGAGACTTCTCAGTAATGATTAAATTTAAGCATTTTCTCTTTGATTGGTGGTATTATTAAAATAGATTTAATGTTCTAGTTATAAAAATTACAAGATTTATTTTTAATTGATTTCTACCATAAGCTTAGAAATTTTGGAGGGAAAACCCACAATACTACAACATGCAGATAAAATGTCGATAAGTGTTACAGAAAAAAATATTATATACAGGACTGATCAGTTGAACTACTCTTAGAAAATATTTCAATCACATAATGGTCTCTAATCTGCTTTCTATTATATGGTCAAATTATTACTTGGCTCATTTGGTTATATTTATTAAAGAAAAATGCAAAAATACACTTCACATTTCTTGCAAATCAACAATGTTGTTGTCTTATATCTCCTGATTTGTACTAATACCATCAACTCCTCCTGAGCAGAGTTAGAATAACAATAGAAACCTTGGAAAAGATTAAATGACAGCTAAACTAAGGGGTCAGAATATAATGTCATGGTTGTTTCAAAGCAATTTTCTTAGTTGTGATCAAAGCAAATTTAATAAAACAAACAAAAATCTGCTCCTAGAATGTTACAATCTCTTGTTCTGAGTAAATTCATGTTATCTGTAAATCAATAGGGCTATTCACAAACAAGTGTGAAAATAGTAGCACACCAGAGCTCTCCAACAGGAGGTCATTTTCTTGAATTTTTAAGACCATATGAAAGGCTATTTCCTAGAAGAAATGATGATTCTGAGCAATACATTTCTTAAAATATTATTTCCAGAATTACTTGTTACCACCATAATAAAACATTATCAGGAAATAATCAGCCTGAATATTCACAGTATTGGTGACATAGAAAAATCTCATATTTACTGGACCACATGACAATTAAGAGCAGAATATTTTTATGATTAATAGGTTAAAAAGCAGGAGTTTTCAATGAACCTAGATTGGGCAACTTTCAAATCTTTGATGATTGTACTGACTACTTTTAATGGGTTTAGTGTAACTTTAAAATGTTTCCCGAAATGTTACATCTGTTAAGAATTAGAAACCAGCTTAAACTTCCATTACGTTTTATTCAACAAACCTCAAGGTTCTGCCCTGAGAACCTCACAAGCAAGTACCCTCTACGCTATAACATGATTAGTAATGTATTTCAACATTAATCTAACAGTTGGTTTTCAAAAATTTTTAAATGTATAGGCTCCCCAGGAAATCATATTCAATTGAATATGAATTCTACCTGAGTCATAAAAATCCATTTCTACTGACAATAATATGAAAACTCAAACTCATATCCTTCATATGGGACAAACCCCCAGGGAATGAGCCCAACAAAGCACTGCACGGTGAGGGGGACAAGCTTTGACAAAACACTGGGTAGTGTTTACATCAGTAATCATTTCTGTCACTTACCAATGTGGATCAGTTTAATGTCTTCCATTGTTTAGACTAACCAGTTGATGATGCTAAACTGCTTTGAAGTCTTTGCATTTAGCTTTTCAAGCTTTTGTTTTCGGTTTTACTTCAAGCTTAAAGTAATGCTAGCAGCAACATAGTACATCAACAAGTTGATTCTATTAAAGACATCAATGCCCTTAACTGTTATCTGTTTAAGTAAAGAGAGCAGCAAAACTTGTTAAGTGTCAATCACAAATTTATACTCAATTTAATTTATTAATTTAAATCCAATAATGCTATATTAATATAATTCTTCACAGAAGGATCTTAGTGGATTTTTACACACTCTCAGTTAACCAAAAATCCTAACAAGATTTAAGAACTATTTTTAAAAATGAACCTCCATTTCTCCCATTCAAACTCTTATTTCCCTTCTACTTTGTTTCATAGAAATGAATACAAAGAAGAATAGAAAGATAACAGAAGATTGCTATATGAGGCCATGGTGTGTCTTCTTTTAGATTCAATACAGGGACGACAAATGGCAAGTGAAAAGGGTAAATAAATATGAGAAAGGAAGTAAATACAGGTGAGTGTGGAATATGGAAGAGGTAGCATGGGAAAAGGAAGACAGGTAAGTGGAGAAAGAAATAAGGAAAAAAAAGGAAACATTAGGAAGGCAAAAAGAAAACAGAACGGAGAAGAGAACAAAATGAAAAGCCTTTGAAGAGTACATTTGAGGCAGGCCAAGTAGATAAAATAGATGGATCTTGAGAATATCATGCTAAGTGAATTAAGTCAGACAGAAAAAGTCAAGAACCATATGATTTCACTCATATGTGGAATATAAAATTGAAAGCAACAAATGAACAAACAAGACAAACAAAAAAAGCCTCATAGACACACACAACAGTGTGGTGGTTACCAGAGGGAAAGGGGGTAAGAGGCAGGAAAGTGCAAAGGGGGTCAAAATACATGGTGACGGAAGGAGATCTGAATTTGAGGGGTGAACATACAATGCAACATACAGATGATGTATTATAGAATTGTACACCTGAAACTTAGATAATGTTATTAACCAACAGCACCCCAATAAATTTAATAAATTTAAAAAATGCTGATTAAGTTGAAGGAATTTATCTGGAGCCACATTAATGAAACAACTTAGAGTTTCAAATGATAATTAAAATGTTTCCTTTAATCCTCACACTTATGTTTATAAAATAATGCTCTGAAAAGGACTTAAGGGCACAACCTGAGGTGATTGATTTGTGCAAAAAGCCTAATGGGAAAATTGAAAAACAAAACAAAAACAACTTACCATATTTTAAAATTATGATAAATACTGACCACACTGTGACATAGAAAAGTGCAGTTGTAGTTACTACATTCTACAACATAAAACATCCTAGAAAAGATTTCAGTGCTTTTAAGCACTATCAATCAGACTATAGTTAGAAGGAAGCCAAAACCAGACTGTCTCAATTTGCTACTGAAACAGGTGTTCAGGGGAAGCCTACTTAACAAAGAACAAAAACTTGTAATTTCAGTCTTTTAAATTGAACTGGAGAATTTCTTATATTCACTGCCAGGAAATATTACCTACAGAAGTAAAAAATCTGATACTTTGATTAGTAAAATGACTTTGAAGAAAAAAAGTTCAAAATAGTAAATTATAAATAAGAATTTGTATTTGCAGATAGAGTGTGATTTTCCAAATATCCTGGTGTCTGAGCACATAAGTAATACAATATAGTTTGGCCAAAAGTAAAGTAGCTGACATTAAAAAGCTGTACTATGAGAAACAGCAACATCAAAAATTTCAGATGAATAATTGGTAATTTTATCAAGTGGATTAATGTTGGGATGATTATTTTTTTGTCACCCCCCAAAAAAAGATAAGTGTTGGTGAGGATGTGGAAAAATTAGAATTTTTGTACACTCTTGGTGGGGGTGTCAATGGTGTAATTCCTATGGAAATCATTATGGAGGCTCCTCAAAATATTAAAAATAGAAATATCAGGCCCTGGCCAGGTAGTGAAGTTGGTTAGAGTATCATCCCAAGGGCCAAGGTTGTAGATTTGATCCCTGGTCAGGGCACATACAAGAAACAATCAATGAATGCATAAATAAGTGTAACAAATCAATGTTTCTCTATCTTTTTTTCTCTCCAAAATTAATTTAACAAAAGGAAAGAAATCGTATAATTTCTTTATCATATGATTGAGCCATCATACTTCTGGGTTTTCATCCAAAAGAAATGAAATCAGGATCTTGAAGTGATATTTGCATTACTGTTCACTGCATCATTATTCACAATAGCCAAGATGTAGAAGCAACCTAAAGTGTTCATATATAATGGAATATTATTCAGCCTTTAAAAACAGAAAAGAAACAACAACAACAACAAAAAAACACAAATAAATAAAAATAAAAACAGAGAAGATGCCCGGCTAGTGTGACTCAGTGCATTGAGTGTCATCCCATGCACCAAGAGGTCACCTGTTTGATTCCTGCTCAGGACACATGCCCGGGGTGTAGGCTCGATCCCCAGTAAAGGGAGTATAGGAGGCAGGTGATCAATGTTTCTCTCTTATCAATGTTTCTATCTTTCTCTCCCTCTCCATTCTTCTCTATCTAAAAATCAATAAAAATATATTTAAAAAAAATAAAAACATAGAAGGAAATCCTGCCATATGTAATAACATGGATGAACTTTGAGGACATTATGTTAAATGACATGAGCCCATCACAGAAGGACAGATACCACATGATTTCACTTATGCGAGATCTCTAAAGTAGTCAAACACATAGAAGCAGAGACTAGAATGGTGGTTGCCAGGGGTTAGGAGGAGGGGGAAATGGTGAGTTGCTGCATAAGTACAAAGTTTTAATTACGCAAGATGATTAAGTTCTGGAGATAATGGGCACAATACTGTGTCTATAGCTAACTATACTGTATTTATACACTTAAATTTTGTTAAGAGAGTAGAAATCATGTTAATTGTTCTTACCACAATAAAAAAATAAACAAACAAAAACCTCCTAGACCATAACCACTTAGCAAGTAATGGAGAAAAAAACCCCAAAAAACAGATGTAGTGAGGCTGCTTTACCACATGGTCTCCTCTCACAAAGCTAACCAGATAGCTATGTTCTTTGAGGACTACTTTCTAATAAACACAATTCAGAATACCAGGACATGGGAAAAACAAACTGTATTTAGAATATATAGGAGACTTTCTGTAAAATAGAGTAAATGACCCTAGGATATTAGAGGCAAGGAAAGAATATTGGATAAGACTTAATAAATTTATACTCAGTGGACTGAGCCATTAAAAGTATCCTTGAATTTATTTAGTGTCTCATATACTGAAGTGATCATGTATTTATAATGTATGTTTAGGCTAGGCTAAAGGATATTTAAATAAATATCTTTTAAATTGCTTTGTTTTTTCATTTTATTTCTTTTTCCATTAATTTTTAGATAGAGTGGAAAGGAGGGAGGATGAGAGAGAGAGAGAGAGAGAGAGAGAGAGAGAGAAACAATGATGTGAGAGAGACACATTGACTGGTTGCCCCTTGCAATACCCTGATGGGGGCCAGGGATCAAACCTGCAACCCAGGTATGTGCCCTTGACCAGGAATCCAACCTGAAACCTTTAGTCCATAGGCTGACGCTCTAACTGCTGAGCCAAACCAGCCAGGGCTGTTATTTCATTTCAAATAACCCCAAATTTCAAATAACCCAGACAATGTTACTTTATGTCACCATACAGAATTTTACATCACAAAGATATGTCTTTTCACTTGCTGGACAAACAACTGTGCTTGTATTCTGTTGCAGACCAAACCCATACTCAATTATATATTGTCACATTTTGCTCTCTAGTTATTTCATAAATGAATCATTTGTCTTCCAAATTAGATGATAAACTTCTTTAGGGCAAATTATATTGTCTTCTCCTTTTGCATCATTAGCAGCTAACACAGTGTTGGGCTATAGAACTGCTCAATAAATACTTATTGAATTGAACAGTACCTTAGTCATTGCTGTTTCTTTTCCCTGAAGTACAGTTGAATAGATTTAATGCTGTGGCACTGTCAGCTTTTATACTTCACCCTGCTTCTATAACCACCTTGCTAGAAGAAGGCAAATTCAATCTTTACGTTAATTCAATCAATGTGGCTCCTGACAGGATTATCAGCAATAACGACAATCAATGCTCCAGTGCCAGTTCAAGTGGTAAGCTTTATTACACATGAATACCTGTCACCTAGAGATTGAACCCAGAATACCTAAATCAGACTTAGTCATTTTTGCCTGCACCTGACTCAAAACAAATGATCAATTTTAAATATAAGTTCACTACCGGTATTTTTCATTCTATATGTGGGGAGAAAAAAGTAAAAAAGAAAGTAATAAAAATAATTACCTTTAATGTAGGTAAGTTGTAAATTTTCTCTATGTACTGGTATTTTTATGCCCAAATGTGAAGGCAAATTAGTTTCTTCTAAAGTGAAATTCCTCCACTTTAAATTGTAATGTCTATAGGCAGATATTTATTCTACACTATTTTACGAGAAGATAAAATAATCTATGTTAATCCTATCACAAGTTGGAAGTCAAAATAAAAAATAAGATTCTCATAACAAGTTAATTTTCCAATTATAAAACCATGTCTCAATGCCCATTTAATGAAGAAATTTTTCTTTGTCAATACGGAAATGTTAAACTGAATTAGGATGTAGTTAAAACTTGCTTAATCACGCCCTGGCCAGTTTGGCTCAGCGGTTAGAGCGTCGGCCTGCGGTCCTGAGAGACCGGGGTTTGGTTCCCGCTAAGGGCGCGTACTTCGGTTGCAGTTTATCCCCGGTCATGCGGGTGGCAGCCACTCGATGTGTTCCTTTCACGTCGATGGTTCTCTCTTTCCCTCCCACTCTACCTGAACAAAAAATGGAAAAATGTCAAAAATGTCCTCGGGTGAGGATAAAAAAAACAACAACAAAAAATTTGCTTAATGAGGACTAAGTTGTAACGTGAAACTAACAAGGAGAGGGTTACAATGATCCTAAAAGGTCCTATTTTAATAAGCTTGAGAGGAAAAGGATCAGAATTCTGACGAAATTGTCATCTACAATCCTACAATTCACGACAAACCACAACACATGTAACCATGAAAACATTTATTTAAAGTCACAGCAGGACTATATTATCTTTTCAGGTTTAATTGAAACTTTGAAGGGAAAAAAAAGGTAGTAGCCTATTAAAGGTTTCCTGACAAATCTATTTTATTATACCTTTTATATCTTCATTTCTTTTTCTTGATATAAAAATTACCATATATGAACATAATGTGATTTTTCTTACTTTAATTACTTTGCCTAAATGAACTTAAAAGTTTGTGTCATGCAAAACAAAAAATAATAAACAAATTATTTTTGAATTTTATAACTGTGGCCTAAAATATGAATGATTTTAGTATCAAAATTGTGGTTTTGTGGCTCACATTATACTGTATTTCATTTCTCCTAATCTCATTGTTAAAGATGAACTGGAAGTGTATTTTAAAATTAAACCAATACAGTCTGGCCAGTGTGTCTCAGTGGACTGAGCAACCTCTGATGGACTGAAAGGTTCTGGTTTGATTCCTAGTCAGGGTACATGCCTGGGTTGCGGGCTGGATCCCCAGTAGGGGTTGTGCAGGAGGCAGTCGATCAATGTTTCTCTCTTACATTGATGTTTCTCTCTCTCTCTTCATTCTTCTCTCTCTAAAAAATTAATAATAAAAAAAAGTTAAATCTATAAAATGGCTGTTATCTATTTGTCTTAAAAAGTCTTATCTGTACCAACCTTCCATGGCAAAATTGAGATTTTTTTCTAATTTAAGAAAAGCAGGAAAAAGACCAAAATGAACACCTAAAAAAAGAGTTATAATGACAGTAACTGTATTCACATTTATCGCTACAATGGAAAAAACAACAACAACAAAACACCTGCTAATCCTGATTCCTAGAAAAGATTTTAAGCTCCATTGAAATGTAAGCATATGTGCATTATTCTGATGACATTTTATTCCCTCTCTTGCCTTGTTGACATTTATAACATGACCCAGTTCAACTAAAATTACCATAGTGAAAAAGTAGCTGTATTGTGATAAGTGATTTCACCTAGACATGCTGTCTGGTTCCCACTGGTATACACACACTGACATCCCTGAGTGAGAAAGACTAATTCCTTCTACTTGTCTTTTTCATGATAAAAGGCATTGATAGTGACTTTTAAAAAATGTCTTGCTTCTAAACTGAGAAACTGAAAAGCTATGAATGCCAGGCATCAGCAACCAAGTAAGAAAACTAAACCTTGTAATAACACAAGCTAAAGAAAATATCCTGAAGCCGATACCTTGGGAAATGAAGATAACAGGAATGAAATCACCTAAACTGGTGGTCTCAGTATTTCTGGCCGTATTTCATACTTCCCTCAGGTAATAGTGGACTGGCAGCTGGGAAGCATATGAGACAAACATAAGTGTGAAATTTCAAAGATGGTACTATTCCATGTTAAATGATCGGGAAGTATGAACTGAATAAAAATTATTTGCAGGTAGATTAAAGATTTAAAATAAAGGGTCTTTCAAATATACTGTGAAAGATAGAAAAAGAAAAACAGAAAAATACCTAAAAATGAACTGATGGAGAATAAAGAGAATGGGTTAATCATAATCAATTTACCAGAAAATTGTTAAAATTATTGGTAGAAATAATGTCTGCTCAAAAGAATCCAAGCTATGTTGATTAAAAATATGAAGTCCCATTAAGGAAAATTCTAGGTAACAGGCTCAGGGCCCTGAAACAAGAAAAAAAAAAATTCTCTCAATAGGCAGAATCCAGTACTTAAGTAGTGATATTTTTTAAGTGATCAACTCAACCTTATGCCAAGGTTAGTGAGTCTATAGTACTAATAGAAATGGATCCTGTGAATCACCCTTATGAATCAGGAAAGCAAGAGAGAGTGAGACTCGGGTACAGTGTTCGTTAGAGCAGTAAACTTAGCTACATCTTGGGCCTGGGACACAGAAATAATGTAAATTTGAAAGAAAGAAGTAAGAAGTCTGAAAAAAAGAGTGTTTGTTTTAAACTGTCAAGATCAGCAATTAGCTTATATGTAAAACTCCCAATAGCATATTAGGGGGTTACAATAAATCATAACTACTATTTTTATGAATAAATATGGAATTTAAGTGCTGCTGAAGTTACCCTGGAATTTAGAGACACCTGGGTATCTGTGGACGGATAGTATGGCAGAGCTGATAATATACACACACCAGCTGTGTGTATGACCTGACTTGCACAAGGAGTAGTTTGAAACTTAAGAGCAGCTGACCTGAGGGTGTGTAGAGGGGAGAGCAGACGAAAGACTAACACTGGGCCTATGGAAAGGAGGGCCTATAGACAAAAGTTGTTTTCAGAAAGGATTCTGTGAGACATGATGTCCAACCACAGCAGTGATGACTAAAGTGAATGCAGTGCCAATATTGAAAGCTCTAAATCTGCATGTGAGAGCAGCAAGACAGCACCTCTAATAAGGAAGGAGCTACACAGGACATACATTACAGGGGTAGTGGTGAGGGTCTGCCCTCATGTTGACTGCATGAGAAGACAAGAGTCAAGGAACACATGGTGCCTATGTGCACAACAAAATAGCATGTTTACAGGAATAAATGGTGGTATATTGTACACAGAGGTGGAAGCCTTGCATTATACTGGCAGGACATGAACAAATATAATTGAGTTGTTACTATTAATATGACTGCACACGATCTCCCAGAATGGTGAGGTATGGAGAAACTCAGGTTAGGCACAATTTGTGTCCTGATTGTCTGAGAATGTTTATTTTGACAGACATGAGGAGGGAAAGAGAATTATTTAGAAGAGAGTGGAGGTCAGGGGAAGAGGATATATCCTAGATTAGACTTACTCCAGATTGCTGAGAAAAGCAGTATTCTCCCTTACGATGCTCTTTATAACATTCTTAATGGTATTGACTGGGGTGGTGGTGAAGGTTTCTTAACAATGATGATGACCACAACAAATGATATTTGCCTAGTGCCAGCTGCTGTGAAAAACACTTAATTATTCATTAACTCAATGAATTCTCACTATAGTGTTATGAGGTAGGTGCTGCTATTATTAACCTCACTTGATTAATAATGGAGCGGAGCTTAGAATTTTTCCAAGGTCACAGGCAAGGTAAGTGGTGGCAGCAGCTTAGCAATACTTTGGCAAGACCTCCAATCCAGAAGCATTCGTTTGGCAGCTCCACTGAAAGTGCACAGAATGAAAACCTGAGAGTATCATTAGACAAGGCTAGAAGCAGCAACAGGGCCATGGCAATGAACCATGTCCTCAGTCTCCATCTTGAGGCTAACCAAGAGAGGACAAAGTTCAAGTGTTCTGCAATATGCTGGAATTCTCCAATTGTTTCCAGTATATCAAGAAAAGCCACTGATTTTCAGGATAAGATGAATTTCCTCAAATTCAAGGGGCCTGGAGCAGGTAAGACATGAAAATCACTTGTCTTATCAGGTCGACCTCTTGTTTCCCCTCAAACCGTAGAAACCCGGCATTCCACAGTTCATGAATAAGAGCGTGGATTACATAATTTTAAGATCTTTCCCACAACCTAAACACTATAATATGCCCAAATGTCTATAATTCACTTCAGACCCAACCGCTACTCAGCTTCTAAAAAATTTAGTTAGAAAACTGTTTTCCACTGAATTCTAAAAACTCTTTGCATACACTCCATAGGAAATACACTATCTGAATTCCCCCAAATAAGTAATAAATAATAAGCATGCATGATATAAAATGTCACAAATATGAAGATCAAATAGAAAATGGTCAAGCTAGTTTATGTATAATCATTTAAAAGTGTTAAATCTTTCATCTTTAAGCAGGCAAAATTTCAGTTGATAAGTAGTCTGAAACACCAGCACTTAAATTTTTAAGATACATTTACAGTCTAATGTTACATACTAAATACCATATTTAAGGGTGCAAAATAAATTTATGGCCACATTTAAAATGCAAGGCTAGATAAAATCAAATAAATTTTACAGGTTATGTTCCTCCTCTCCAGGCTCTCTAACTTAAGCTGAACTACTTGTCCAAAAAACTGTAACTTTCATTCAAGCAGTTGGTAAAAACTGAACACTTATTATGGATCTGACAGTATGTTTAGCATCTTTTACCCTCATGAAATTTAAATTTTAGAAAAAGACAAAAATATAAGGAAACAGGCAAAATCACTGCAAGCTGTAATAAATAGTAAAAAGGGAACTAGCAATGGACTGAGATGGACATTGTACTCATGGCACACTTTTCCAAGGACATAGCATTCGAGTTGAGAAAGTGAGAGAAGGAGACAGCTATGTGCAAAGCTGGAAAAAGAGTTCTAGGGAAATGAAAAAACATGAAATAAACTGCAGCAGAAAAATACTAGCATCTGAGGAACTACAAGGACATCAGTGTGATTGTGGTCAAAGAACAACATCTAGCTGAAGAGCTTACAGTTGGGCCCAATCTGACAAGGTATCATAAACCAAAGAAAAGAGTCTGAAAATTTTACTAAGTACAATGGAGAGTTACTGATAAGTATTTTAAAAAGGGAATGATGTGATCCAAATAACATTTTAAGGAGGTGAACTTCAAACTGTGTAAAAATGGATCAGAGGGCTCCAGTGGGAGTCAGGTAGGTGAAAGGAAAATGATGCTTTGGAATAGGTGGCAGTAGATATAAAGAAATGAGAGTAGATTCAAGATAGAATTTGAAGAAAGAGGCAATAAGCTAAGAAACAGATGGGGAACACACACACAAAAAAGGAATTAAGGAATGAATGCTAGGTTTCTGCCTTAAGCAACTTTAAGATAATATTACACCAAAAGTTCTTCAAAACAAACATCTGAATCTTGGTTCATTCTAATTAAAGAAAGAAGAAAGGGAGGGAGGGAAGGAATAAAGTGTTCAGGGTGAGGTGGGGGGAGAGGGAGAGAAAGGCAGAGGAAGGAGTGAAATTCCCTGCCATTCTTTGAGGCATTCCAATGTCCCCACCTTATGTTGCAATACTGGATAAGTATTATATAACATACTAAGCTGATTCTTATTATTTATCTGCCCACCTTAGAAATATTTTCCATTTTATATATAATTTGCATAAAACAAACATGGTCTAAAATAAAAACTCATGTTGGAAATAATTTAAAGTTATTAGGAAAACTACACCTACATGGTTACTGGCGTTTCATTCTAAGTAAATTTTTTAAATCTGTGTTTTGCTGCTTATAAATACTTTGAAACCTGAGGAAACAAAAGAAGCTATATGTGCTAATCAGATCTAAATAATCAGATTAAGAAAATGTTATATATTAGGATTGCTCACTGGAATGGTTTCTTGAAGGCAACAGGAAGAATTTCTTTAAAATGACATCACTATAATTGTTTTGAGGAGGGAGTAGAATTAGATTTAGTAGTATAGGTAATGAAGCAAGGTTTACGTGGGTTGAAGAACTAGTTTTGATACTACATATTTAACCAAGTATATATTACTTTACCTGGTTGTACTTTAGTTTTTTCACCACTAAAGTAGGTTGTGGTACTAATCATTTGTTTTCCTTCCAGCTCTAAAACTCAATAATGTTATGAAACTATATTTAGAATAGTTAATTACAGAGGTAATATGTTAGAAAAGCTAGAGAAACAAAAGTTCCAGTCTCATCAGAGAAAGCACATTTCCACATTTGAACATGGGTATGGTTATTAATCTACATCAAATACAAAAGACAATAACATATTGTTTATTTATTGAAACTGGGAACAACTCAATATATTCTAAGTACATATTAGGTACAATGCTAGCCATTACAGAAAACATAAAAATGGGTTAGATTACAATAAAATCAAGTATCCAACAACATAGTGTGAATTTAAAGTTTCCTTTGAGAATAAAAATATTTACATTGTCTTTTAATTCTAAGTTCTCCAATAACATCACCAAATCCAATGCTAAACTATTTTCCAACCAAATGCCTACAAATCTTACAGTGGTAAAGATTGAAGTGACTTTAATGACACTAACACACACAGACACACACACACACACACACACACACACACACAGAAACTGAGGGGAACCCATCAGCTAAAATACAAATTTGTTGTACTTAAAAAACAAATTGTCAACATAAACTGGAAGAATTTAGGTATAAGTCAATATCTAAAAACTTCATTTAAATTATATTGAATGTTTAGAGGCTTTTAAAAATATATATACTATAAAAATCAGTAGAGATGAGTAAGTTTGGCGTCTGGTCATGGCGGATGACTGGTTACACAAAATGGCAGAGATTCAAACGTGTGTCGAATGTGCAAGGAAAGTTTCTCTACCAACATGCCAAATCGCATAAAGAGGATCCCAACATTTGTAAATACTATGGTTATAAGACAGTAATTTTTGAGAACCTCAGCCAGTACATGCAGACACCCATTTCAGTTATCACCTTTATTGGTGTGAGCAGTGCGATGTTCAGTTCTCCTCAAGCAGTGAGCTCTACCTTCATTTCCAGGAGCAGAGCTGTGATGAACAGTACTTGTGTCAGTTCTGTGAACATGAAACAAATAATCCAGAAGACTTGCATAGCCATGTGGTAAATGAACATGCAGGTAAATTAATACAGTTAAGTGATAAATATAACAATGGAGAGCAAGGAAAGCACAGCTTCTTGAGCAAAATTACCTTTGACAAATGTAACAGGTATGTTGCTATTGAACATACTAAAATTTTTCCTCATGTTTATGATGACTGGGGCAAAGGCTTTCAAGTATGCTAGAATATTGCAAACATTTAAATTCACATTTTACTGAAGGAATTTATTTAAGTCAATATTGTGAATACTCAACAGGACAAATTGAAGATGTTACACAAGGGAAAAAATACTAGATCAGTACAAAAAAGCAAACTACATAAAGACACTGGAAAGTACTCAAAAGCAGACATAAGGCTAAAGAGAGTTTAATTTTGACAAATGAAAGTAGAATATGTAAGAATTAAGAATTCATGGCTTACTGGTCCCAGAGCACCAACCAAGGTCCTTATCTATAGCTATAGAAAGTGGAGGAAAAGAACACAGCCATACTGGCTAAGATTCTAGAACTTGAAGTTTAGAGCTGGAAATTTAAAGGGAAATCTTGGCATGAAGACAACCTCAGAAGGCATGAGACCCAAATTCAGAGCATACACAAATTTCTGGCTGATAGCAAAATTACACATGAGCAAGGGAGACCCAAAAAGCCTGGTGAATGAGTAGAAAAGAAGATTTTTGAATTTGTGATCCTATTAACTGAGTTAATTCATCATCAAGCATTTGCACCTTGAGTGGGAAAAAAGATGAACCTGGACAGGCTTCACTGTCAAAGTATAGAGCCCAAAGCCTGCACAGTTACTATTAATTAGAAGAGAATCTTTAGGGGCAAAGAAACAATAGAGAGAGAGAGCCTCAATCCTTGAGCTAATAGCCAAATTTTTCAGGCACATGGGAGACCTACAGGTGTTCAGGCTAAATTTATAAAAAAGTATCAACAATGGGAAGCTATAAGCTGTACACTGCACAGAGACATTTGCAGTTTAAATTCAATCAAATTATATGCCTACCAGATTAAAAAAGCAAGGTCTTCAAAAAATATATAATAAAACTCAGTCACTTCAACATATAATATATAATGTCCAGTTTTCAACCAAAAATTTCTAGACATGCAAAGAAATGAAATGTTACTCATACTCAGGGAAAATACAGTCAATAAAAATGGCTCTAAGTGGGCTCAGATGCTGAATTTAGCATATAAAATAATACAAAAATGTTATTATAAATATATTCAAAGAATTTTTAAAAAACATGTTATCAGTGAGTGAATATAGAGAAAATCTCAAGAGAACAATGGAAGCTAAAAAAAATGGAGACACTAGATCTGAAAAATACAATAACTGAAACGAAACACTCACCAAATGAGCACAACAATAAGTTGGCGATAGCAGGGGAAGATAAATAAACTTGAAATTGGATGAATAAGAATTGCTCGATCCAAAGGTGAAAGAGAAGAAAATGATTATAATACCAGTGATATGTAAGATAATATATGAACTAATCCAACATAAGTATAATTGGAATCCTAGTAGGAGAGGCAATAAAAGGGAATAAAAAATATTCACAGCCCTGGCCGGTTTGGCTCAGCGGTTAGAGTGTCCGCCTGCGGTCCGGAGAGACCTGGGTTCGGTTCCCGCTAAGGGCACGTACCTCGGTTGCAGTGTGTCCCCGGCCCTGGTTGGTTGGTCGTGCGGGTGGCAGCCACTCGATGTGTCCCTTTCACATCGATGTTTCCCTCTCTCTCTCTTCCTCTCTCTCCCTCCCACTCTGTCTGTACAAAAAATGGAAAAATGTCCTCGAATGAGGATAAAAAAAAAAATATTCACAGATATAATGACTAATGTATTCCCAAATTTGATGGAAAATAGTACATTAAGACCCAAGAAATTCAGTAATATCTAAGCAGGATAAACACAAGAAAAATTTATACTAGAAATAATGCAGTTAAATTCCTGAAAGCCAAAGATAGAAAACTAATCTTGAAAGAAACCAGGGTATCCATAAAGGGCAAAATAAAGACTGAAAGCTGAATTCTCTTCAGAAACTATGGAAGCCAGAGAAATTGGAACAACAGATTTAAAGTACAGAAACCAATAATTCTTTTTCCAGAAAATCCATTCCTCAATAATAAAAGTAAAAGAAGGACATACTCAGATAACAAAAACAAGACTCTGTTGCCAGCTCAACTGAATAATGAAACATGCTAAACATTTCCTCAGTCTGAATGACACAAGATGACAATTCAGGTGTACCCAAAAGAAGGCTATGAGTAAATATATGCATAATATAAAGAGTATATAAAATGTTTCTTTCTTATCGTAATAAAAAACACATATGATTATTTAAAGCAAGAGTTATACCACTGTATAAACTTTATGCTAATACAGTGATACCTCGGTTCTCGAACGCCTTGACTTTCGACCAAATCGGTATTCAACCAGGAGATTCGAGAAACTTTTGTCTTGGAATCCGAACAAATATTTGGAACTCGAACTTCCGAGATGAGCCGAGTTGAGCCGAATGGCGTTCATTCGGCCCAGCGCGCCTTGCTTGCGTCATCAGTGTGAGTGCAGAGAGAGAGTCACGCTTTGTGGAGAGAGTCACGCTTTACACTGAATTGAACCCTTAGACATACTGTATACTTTTATTTCTTGTTGAGACTTATGTTTTTCTACATATTATATACAAATTAGGCCAGTAAATAGGCATTTTCTGGGGCTTGGAACGAATTAATCCAGTTTCCATTATTTCCTATTGGGTTTCATTGCTTCGGTTCTCGAACAATTTGGTTCTCGACCGTCCTCCTGGAACGAATTATGTTCGAGAACCGAGGTATCACTGTAATACAATAGTAATAATAACGTATTAACATTGGTTCATCAGTTGTAACAAATATACCACACTAACGTAAGATGTTTATAGTAGGAGAAACTATGCAGGGTGAGAAGGGATAGATGGGAACTCTGTATTTTCTGTTCAATTTTTCTGTAAACTTAAAATTGCTCTAAAAATAAAGTCTATATATATTTTTTTACTGTTAAAATTTGGGGCTTTAATGGCTACTCTTGTAGAGATAGGTATTCAGGCATGATTTGGCTCAAGAGATGAGTCAGAAACTTCTGTCATCTGCATTTAATTTTTTATTATCTTTATTATTGAGAATATTACAATGTCTCCTCCTTTTCCCCCCATTGACCCCCTCCACTGGGCTCCTGCCGCAACCCAGTCCTTCACCACCCTATTGTCTGTGTCCATAGGCAATGCATATATGCATATAAGTTCTTTGGTTAATCTCTTCCCTCCCCACTCCCCCCCACCCCATCCTCTGAGGTTCCTTAGTCTGTTCCATGTTTCCATGACTTGGGTTCTATTTTACTCATGAGTTTATTTTGTTCATTATATTCCACATATAAAAACTTTAATTACTAACATAAGGTAATATAATAGTGATTATACCATAACTGTAATTTTTGAATCATTTTTTGGTGTAAAAGCAAACCTAGCATTAAACAAAATCATTATAAATAAAATAAAACAAACAACCAAACAAAAACACCTAACAAACTAAGTAGTCATAAAAGAAAATTTCCCTAAAAGACATACAGACTTGTGCCATACACCAACATTCCCATCAACAACGAACTACATATACTATGGTGGACCCATAAGATTATAACAGAGCTGAAAATTTTCAATTGCCTAATGACATCCTAGTGCAATGCATTACTCATGTGTTTGTGGTAATACTGGTGTAAACAAACCTACTGCACTGCTAGTCATATGAAAGTATAGCACATACAATTCAGCAGTTGCCTATACTATCTAGGTTTGTGTAAGTATACTCTATGATATTTCACAATTACAAAATAGCCTAATAACTCATTTCTAAGAATGTATTCCTATCATTAAATGGTATATGACTGTGTTAAAAACCTATATCTAACATCATACTTAATAATGCAAGAGTGGATGCTTCCCCCCCTAAGTGTGAGAACAAGGAAAGAATGTATGCTCCAATCACTTCTATTCAACAATGTATGGACAATTCTGGAATGTGCAATAAGGTAAGAAAAACAATGAAAAGCAAACACATTTGAAAAATATAAGTAAATGTTTGTATTCTCAGACAACATGATCTTGTATTTAGAAAACTGTAAGAAATTAAAAGAAAAACCCCTAAAACTAATAAATGCATTTAGTAAAGTTACAGGTTACAAAGCCAATATTAAAAGTAAATTATATTTCTATATACTATCAACAATTCAAAAGTAAAATTAAGAAAATAATTCTACTCATAAGAGCTTTAAAAATAATAAAATCCTTAGCAACAACAGTATAAAACCTATTCACTGAAAACTCTGAAACATGACTAAGAGAATTTAAAGAAAATGTAAGCAAATGGTGCCAAATTCCATGTTTATAAATTTTTAGACTCAATATTGTTATGATGAAAATTTTCTCAACTTCATCTATAGATAAAATGTAATCTGTACCAAATCCCAGTATTTTGTAGAAACTGACAAGCTAATCCTAATTGTTGTATGCCAATTTTCTAAGAATGTAAATTAGGCAAAATAATGCTGACAAAGAAGAGCAAGGTAGAAGGAATTAAAAAACTCAAGTTCAAAAACTTGCTATACAGGTATAATAATTAAGACAGTGCAGTTTTGATCTAAAGATGGACATATATATCAATGCAGCAGAATAGAAAGTCCAGAAATAAATCCTTCCATTTATGACAAATTTATTTAGACAAAGGTGCCACTATGGAATTATATGGAGAAAAGGATAGCCCATATGGCTATCTAATTGTCCCAGTACCCTGTTGAAAGACTAACTTTTCCTTTATAAAACTATAAAACTTCTGGAAGCAGCACTATTTACAATAGCTAAGATCTGGAAACAAGTGTTCATCAGTAGCCGAATGGATAAAAAAGCTGTGGTACATATATACAATAGAGTATTATGCAGCTGTAAGAAAAAAAGATCTCTTATCCTTTGAGATGACATGGAGAGACCTGGACAGTATTATCCTAAGTGAAACAAGCCAAGCACAGAAAGACAAATATCACACAATCCCACTCATTTGTGGAATATAATGAACATAATAGTCTGAGAAACAGGGTAGACTCAGAGATGTGGAAGTAGGGTACAGACTGACAACTTTCAGAAGAAGGTGGGGGGGGGTAAACCACAAAACTTATATGCATGTACGCATAACCAATGAACATGGATAACAAAGCTAAGGACGGGTGGGGAGATGGGGAGGAGGATGTCAATGGGAAAAAGAGGAGAAACACCTGTAACAAAAATAAATTAATAAAATTTAGCAAGATATATATATATATATAAAGAAGTGCTTTAGTGGTAATCACTAATATATTCAGGTTTTAAACTTTTCTAACAAAAAGGGTACACTACTTTCATTGATTAAAACTCCAAGTTATATCATGATTCTCTAAAAGAAAGCAGGCTTATAAAAGATAACAAACCATCAAAAGAAATAAAGTATATTATCTCCATAAATAGTAATTCATTAACACGTTAAATCCCTGTTTTATAGAAGGTACTTCCTGACCATTATGTACTTCACAGAGATAAAAGATACAGACGCAGTGTTCTAAGAACATTCAATATTATGCACCAAGTATATTTCTGAAAATACTGACTACAAAGAACCATATGACCAAGATTTTATTACAGTCACTCTAAAAAAAGTAATGTGTCATATATTTATAATATTCCTCAATTCCTATAATCATTAAACTTCTGACATGGATTTGCTGATAGACTCCAGTATCTGTACTAATTTATATACCACTCTCATATTAAAACAAACCATGAGAAACCCAGTTAGTTTGCTTTCTTTCTTTTTTTATCCTCACCCAAGGACATTTTTCGATATTTTGTTCAGATAGAGTGGGAGGGAGAGAGAGAAACATGGACGTGAAAGGGATATATCGAGTGGTTGCCACCCACATGACCCAAGCAGGGCCAGGGACAAACTGCAACCTATGTACATGCCCTTAGCTTGAACCAAACCCAGGTCTCTCCAGACCGCAGGCCAACGCTCTAACCGCTGAGCCAAACCTGCCAGGGCCCAGTTAATTTTCTTAAAATAATGATGGTTGGGATCATAAAATGTGATGAGTTCATTCTCTAATTTCAATAAAATGCCAAGAGTAATTACTTGTAGTATATAGGTGACAAGTTTTGTTTTGTTGTTGTTTTTAATCAGAGGTTCTATTAGATCTATCACCCTGGCCTACCACTTCACACCCTACTTTATTCATCTGTCCTCCACACCAGTACCCCTTTCCCTAGCACCTCCTGTCATTGGAACCTCACCTCTAATCTTCTATCCCCTTGCAAGCCCCACTTTGTAAAAAGCCCCAGCCCCAGGCAATCAAAGCATCACCACTGGCTTAAATATGTGGGTACATTTACTCCTATTCCTCAAGAGATGGAAAGGTGCCACACACACCTTAATAGAATCAATGATTCCATTCTTGGCTCACTCAAAGCACTTTATTTATACATCATTTATTTGACTCAGACTCATGTTAGTTTGTTGCTCCTTCATTAAGTTAGTTCTTTAAAGTAAAGCAGGGATTGTCATGTTGTAATATCTTTAAGTACAAAACATATCTTTAAGGTACAAAACATTAGAATACCCTGAAAGACCCTCCTCATGTCCCCTTCTAGTGCTGCCCCTTCAAGGGTAAACACTATCCTGACATCTAACAACAGAGATTTGAACTTTATATATGTAAGATTATCAAAATGCATTCTTTTACCCCTAGCTTCTTCCACTCAATCAACATTATATTTATGTGAATCATCCAGTGTTAAATTTAGCTGCATTTCTTATATTCTCATTATTGTATAGTATTTCGTTTATGACAATACTACAATTTATTTATCCATTCTACTGTTCATGGGCACGTAAATGGTTTCTATATTGGGGCTATCATAAATAGTATTATTATGAACATCACTGTCCATGTTTTTGGTGAACACAGATATCTGCATTTCAGTTAGGTATATACCTAGATGTAGAATTCCCAGGTTATATGGTATATGCATGATCAATTTTAGTAGATACTGACAAACAATTTTCCAAAGTAGGTTACTAAAGCCTAATTTTTACATTCATTCTCTAATTTTTAAAACAATGTGTTAAGCAAAAATGTCTAAAGGCACCGGCTGACACTGATGAAATGGCCAGCAGAGTTCCTTAATCACCACAGCACTCGTGTCTTCCTGCTTTCATACCCTGAACCTGAGGCATACCAGACATTGTTCTACATTTGGAGACCATCAGATTAATCAGAAAGATAAAATCCTCATCCTCTTGGTTCTTATATTCTAGTGGAGGTGGGATTCACAGTGTTGTAGAGAAATAGAAAACACGGAGAATAAGAAGAAGCAAACATATAATTGAGAATACAAAGTAAACAAAGTAAAAATCAAATAAATGCTAAAAAATGAAACAAAAGTCCTCAAGTTTTCTTAATATCTGTGATGTGAAAGTAAAAAAAAAAAAAATAGTTTAACAACTTAGTTTCTTAAAAAAGCTTTCTTGACTATATTTTTTCATTATTTTATATTTTTCTAATATATGAAATAGGAAGGGATACACACACACACAAATACACATGTGTACATGCATATATGAATACACATATATGCACATGTGTATGTAGGTATATAATGAGTGTATATATTTTAAAACAAATCATGCAACTGAATATACATACTTTTCTTTCCAACAAATCATATAACTGAAAAAAAGACTAGAAAAATTATCTAATGAAACAGAATGCTGGAATCGTTTCCGCCAGGTAAGGAAAGATTACTGCACTGCTCTTAGATGCCAGCAAAAATTCAGTAACACCAGATGCTACTATAGGTAGTATGGCTAATTAAGATTTAACGTACTTTACTGCTTCAACAATTGAATAGGAGGGACTGCAGGGAACTGTTCTATATTGCTAGGAAAATCATATGATGGTCAGAAAAGTGAAAAGTAAATTTCTATGAAAATTTATGTTGTCTTTCATTTGTTTGAGGCATGTTTTTGCTTATGAGGAAGCCTTCTCCCTTTCACTTAGAATTTAAAATTTATGTTGTAGTTTCTAGAGCATTCAGAGTAAGAAGGTTTTGGACACATCAAATGTATGTCCATGTAGGAAATCAATGTTTAATTTGGAATAAAATGAAAAGCTGCTGGAGCTTGGCAACCATTTTATTACTGTCTGATTTAGCAGCATCCAACAGAGATGGAAAGTTTTATCATGCACCTTTAACTACTAAATTCACAAAACAAACAGAAGGCTTACTATGGAAGGTAGAGAGTGATCAGACTATATTCTCTAGTTACTCTTCCAGTAAAACAGCATGTGTTGTCTAAAATTGCTATGGGAACCTGGGAGCTCATAAGAAAAATCGAGTTTTAGTTGAACGTCTTCTTTAATATCCTATACTACAATCTTCAGAGTAAATAAAAAGTTTACATGCAGACATCCATTATCAGAAAAATCAAATATTAGCATTAAAATGGAGTACAATAATATTAAATTTTGCAATTTAATTATGGTGCTGAATTCTTATTCAGCATATGAGTAGATTCATTGCATGATATTTTTGTTTGCATACTAGAATTGATTTTAACATATTCTGTAAATTCAAACGACAAAAGAGAAGACAGATTTGTGCTCCAATTCCCCTTCTGCCTATAATATAAAGAAGGTTACATTATTAGATATTTTCTCCTCAAAAATGGCAAGTATTCTTCTAAATTTTAAGCACAATCCGGAACCAGATTCAAAAGGAAAATTAATAATTATTGAAAAGGGGGAAGAGAAAAACACCTAAATGAATATCTCAGAAATAATAACTTAAGCCTTGCTGTAACATTCCTTATATGAGCCATTCATATTACTTTTCAGAAAAGTGGAATTTAGTGCAGCAGAAAGAGAACTTGATTGAGAACGCAGATATTTAGGTTCAAATTCCACCCCCACACTCCCTTATCATTTATAACTGTGTAACTTTGGGTAAATAAAAAACCTTCCTGGAATTTGCTGTATAAACTTAAAAGCAAAGAGCAACTCCTTATTCTGTTCATTTAATGCTGCCGTGTAGTCAGGGTGTCAGTTTATAAAATTAAAATGATTTCCACAGCAACCAAATCATATCAATACAGTATTAAGAATTCTTCATAGTATCAGTCAAAGGCAAGAGAGTGGCTTTTAAAGGTAAACATCTACTATAAGCATCCATCTGTAATATACAGCAAGGAGAAAACCAAAATGTACTTGAATATTAAACTGCTCCTCATAGGTTTTCTTTTCTCTCTCCAGCTGTGACTAATATTAAATCTTTCTCTTTAAAGATAACGAAGGACATTTTCTGAGAATAACTTCACTCAAGGCTATAAAAGGAAGTTTAAAAAAAAACTAATCAAAACTGTGTGTGAGGTGTGTGTATATGTGGTAGAAAACTTATAAAAATAACCAGTACTATGTGTGTGAGATGCGAAGAAGAGAAGAGAGGAGAGAAGAGAAGAAATGACATGAGGTGACTATATCTTTGGTTGTCAAGCTTTCTGTAGTAACCACAAGGAAAGCATCCATGGCTCTGTACTGAACTGAGTTAAGAATCAGGATCTTGTACTTCAATTCTATCTCTACCAGTAACTCAATACATAACCTAAACAAGTCATGTAATCTCCCTGTGCTTCTGCATCTGAACCGAATTCTACTCAAAGGGCAAGTGGCTATTTCCATGGGAGCCCATTTTATTGCACTTGCAGAAAGGCAGAAAAAGTAGCACGGTCCTTCCACAGATTTTCTATTTCTAGAAAACTCTCCTAATTCTTATTGGCAAGAAAGATAAAAACAAACTGTTTACTGAAATATAATGACATTTTAGCAAGTAAAAAATGTTGCCTAAAACTGGCTAGTATGGCTCAGCAGTTAGAGCATCTGTGGAAGGACCAAAGGGTTTCAGGTTCGATCCCAGTCAAGGGTACGTACTTGGGTTGCAGGTTCATTCCCCGGTCCCCGTCGGGGTCTTGCAATAGGCAACCAATTGGTGTGTCTTTCTCACATCAATGTTTCTCTCTCTCTCCTTCCTTTCCACTCTATGCAAAAATCAATGGAAATACATCCTTGAGTGAGGATTAACAACAACAACAACAAAATGATGCCTACAGTGTTACTTTCACATTAAATCTGCAAAACACATTACCATCAAATGGATGGGGGAATGAATGAAATAACCTTTGCAGTCTCTTCCAAGACTGAAGATTCAATGATTGTGATAACGAGCTTGATAAATGGGAAGAACCCCACATTTTAAAATGCCGAAAGTGTTTACTGAAGAAAATATAGGAAATGCCCAAACAATTCTCCTTTCTTGATTTAATATAGGGTGGAACAAAAGTAGGTTTACAGTTGTTCATATGAAAAATAATACACTAATTAATAAATAATAATACAAAAAAAAACTGTGCCTCATGTACTCACAACTATAAACCTACTTTTGCCCCACCCTGCATTTCTTATATAAACTACTGACAATATATAAAGAAAAAACATTTATCATCAAGATGTTATTTTTAAGTAAGCACATACTAAAAGACAGGAATACAGGTACAGCAATACTCTTAAGCTTTATTTAGAAAATCATCTGTCACACTAAAACAATATCCATTATTTTTTAGGTTTTGTTTAGTGCCATTTTTTCTTGGTAAATGTGAAAATTAGTAATATGCTATCCTTTATATATGAAGATAAAAATCCAACATTCAGAATATACTGTATTAGCTATTTTCCAATCATATTAGATTATGTCAAGCCATTCATATGCAAGTATTTAGCATTTCTATGAGAAATGCTTGTATATGAGCATGCCATGCACTATAGCAATAAATAGAGCCAGATCAATACCAATGCCATAACTCTGACTCCTTACTATCATGTAGTAATTACCTACATTAGCCAAAGCAGGCATGGAATGTTAACAGATTTGGTCATTAAGTTTTTTTATACTGGAAAGTCATTGTTACAGCTTTGTGTGTTAAGGTTGCTCATCCATGAACTAATTCTCATTGGTAACAAAACAGTTAAAGTGGTAGATAATTATGCTACTATGTCTAAGTACAATTACTCTAAATTCTCTGAATATGAAAAGCCTTTAAAATATTCATCTGTACTATTTATTATTGATAAAACAATAGACAACAGACTAACTTGACCACCCACTATGTGGCTGTACATCTATTCTGGCATAATTGTATAACTTTCACTGAGATTAGTTTTCATAACAATGAATAGTCTCAAGTTCAGGAGAATTCTTTGTATGCTTACCATAACCACATTTCCTCATATTGAGTCAACCAGTCTACCACTGTAAAGGGCTGCAAGTTATAACAGGACTTTTAAAGTGAAATCTTAAACATTTGTTTTTCTTAAGTAGAAAAACAAAATGAAAAAGTTTGAAATTTCATTTGTAGTTTAATTAGGCTGCAAGTTAAACAGTTCCCAAAACAAGCAACATGATCACGATACAACTTCTTATAGCAGTCAGCAGCCTCTGCGAATGTATTTTACTCTGTTAGAATATACTTCTAGCATTTTATTCAATGAATTATGACCTTAACTCACTTGATTGCCTGTCCCTCATAAAAGGAACTAGATATAATAGAAAATAGAGCAAAGAGAGGCAAATTCTACTGAAGAATGACTTAAACTACAAAAATATATTTTGTTCAAGTGGAAGAAAATTTCCCCTATAGAACCAACATTATGAACAGCAGTTAGACATCCAAACTCATTTGTAAAATTTGGTATGAGCCTTAATTTAGTTGAACTACAGAACCATTTTTAAACTCCTAATCCTAGGTCTCAGGGACCATTTGGGAATGGGTGGGGGCACAGATAGCAGTGTTTATTATTACTGTTATTAGTGGTGGGAATAATATCAGCTATCACTCAGCACCGACTATGTGCTTGGCATTGTGATAAATGCTCTACATATTTTACCTCATTTAATTTTCATAACCACTATATGAGAAAGGTATTATTTTCATCTTACAGGTTAAAAAAATCAGGCTTTGAAAAATTAAGTTACTTTCTAAGGTCATACAGCTGGGAAGTGGTTAAGTCATATCCAGATCCACATGACTTCCAAAGTTCATGCTGTCTGTCACTTTACTACATTACCAACCTTCAAAATACCTACTACTTTCCTTTCCACAGCCCAAATCCCCAATTCTTCAATACAGGTGATCCTAGCTACATAGTAGAAGAAATCATTCTGATCTAATTTAGACTGGATATAAATACTAAACCCTACCAGAAGTAGTAGGATTACTACTTTTAAAAAGGCGACAACTAAATTCAAGAATGATAGAGTAAGTAGTGAAACAAAAGTAAACAGAAGAGCTTGTAAAGCAAAGTATATCAGCCCTACTGAAGAAGACATCTATATTTGTCTGGCATCTTTTCTGTGATTCTGATGTAGCTATCAATCATGCCTTCTTCCCTCTCCAACCCCTGACGGCCATGAGAATCAAGCAGGACCCTACCTCCCCTGCCCCCTGCCAGAGACTTTTAATTCACTGGGAAAACAAGTCACACTTATCTGAAATCTGGTACTATAAGAATGATATACATCTGGACACATGAAGTCCATGGTACTTGTCAGAGAATAAAGCCACACAGAGGAAAGCAAAGGGGATGCAGAGACAAAGCTGTGGTGAAATTGCTTGAACCCTTGGATCCTGCCATGACTGAAGCTAGAAATTCACCTTGTGTTTCAAAATACTCTTTCACCAGTAAATTGTGACTAAGCTAATTTGTCTCTGACACTAACACCCAAAAGAATGCTGACTAATAGAGGTTTCACAGAGTTTGCTCTTGAGGCCATCCTCCTCAGGAGTGCTTCCATTAGTTCTTTTCTTCATCCACTTCAATACCCAAGGGTATGATAAGTAAGAAAGAAAATGAAAATCAATTTCAATTTCAAATCAAGGATGATTAGTAAAGGGTAAATATAGGGCTACAGAATGAATTTGGGGCAGTTAAAGGCAATAGTAATAAATATATTTTCCTACTTAAAATATCTATATACAAAAATCTGGAAATAGCATGATTCTTACCTGTAAACTCACTTTCAGTCATGTTTGATAAAAAAGCACAATTATAATATCAAAAATGTAGAAAGTTATATAATAATAAAATAAGAGAGTATAAAATGTAGAAAAGGGCTTATTACAAATTAAATGTATCCAACAAGTATTTATTTGTAATAGCTTTGTTTAATTTGACTTTTTTTTTATCCTCACCCGAGGACATTTTGCATTTATCTTCAGATAGAGCAGGAAGGAGAGAGGGAGGAAAAAAGAGAGAGAAGCATCAACATGAGAGAGACACAACGAGTGACTGCCACCCATATGACCCCAAACAGGGCCAGGGACAAACTGCAACCAAGGTAGTGCCCTTAGCGGAAACCGAACTCAGGACTCTCCGGTCCGTGGGTCGACGCTCTAACTGCTGAGCAAAACCAGCCAGGGCTTTTTTTTAAATCCTCACCCAAGGATATTTTTCTATTTCTCTTCAGATAAAGAGGGAGGGAGGGAGAGAAAAAGAGAGAGAGAGAGAAACATTTGTGTGAGAGAGACACATTGGTTGCTTGCTTTCCGCATGACCCAACCAGGGCCAGGGACGAAACCACACCTGAGGTTGACCAGAATCGAACCTGTGATTCTTTGTTCCATGGGCCAACGCTCTAACTGCCAAGCCAAACCAGCCAGTGCTAATTTGACTTTTTAAACACATTTTACATGACTTATATATTCTTTTTAAGTTTTTGTTTCTCAACTTGTATTTTATAGATTTAAATCAATACAGTTACCTGAAAATTTTATAAAATTTAAGATTTGAATTTTCATGCTTTTCTCTTTTTTGGATTAGTACTTCACCTTCAAGTATTAGTTGCTTTTCCTTTGTAATATTTCAGGTACAAAAGTTACATATAACTTAGATATAAATAAAAAGTTAATCATAAAAATGTGGTAGCACTATATCATGATGCCAATTCAAGACGATTTGGCATTTACATTCCAAATAAACTAGAATTCTTGCTTGCCAATGACAGAAAACCTAACCCAAACCGGCATATGCAAAAAGGTAATGTATTGGCTCATAGTAAGTGTAAGAGTAGGGATAGCTTCTGGCATAGCTGGATTTTGGCCTCAAAATATATCATCAGGCCTCGGATGATATATTTCTCTCTCTCCTCCCTCCTCTCAGTTCTACTTTCTGATATGTTGGCCTCCTTCTTAGGCTTCATGTGATATGTAAGGCTGTGGTACTTAAAGCTACTACACCCATCTTTCAAAATATACTAATATATATTTGCCCAATCTGAATCAATCAATGTGTCTTAGGAGATACAATATGCAGATTGCTTACGTGTAGGTCACATACACCATCTCTAAGTTGGTGGGGGTGACCTTACCTTAAGAGCAGGAAAGGAAAGGATTCTTCAAAGGAAAATCAATGTTTTTCAGAATATCAGATATACAAGGCCAATACAAATTACATTCTTTCATAATAAAGATTATGTGAACAAATAACAACTACAAAAACTGCTTTAAGTTTTTTGGTTTGCTAATAATTATAAACAATTTCTCAAAAACAGCACTCTTCATTAGATTTTTATTATTGTTTCCTTCTGATACCAATACTTAAATAATTAAAATGTTTTCCCTCTTTCAAATTCCTTTTATGTTAACTGAAATTGAGGATGTAGACAGCTATAGCTATAAAAAATAGAATATATTTTCAAATAGCTAGAGATTAATATCAGTGTTTTTTTTTTGCCAAGCATAATTGCACTTAATCAGAGTTCTTGGTTGCAAAGTACGGAAGCAATCTCTGTTAAGCAGAAAAAAGCTCAGGTAGCACACAAAAATGATGAAGCTGAAGAAACAGCATAGGGAAACAAGCTGGAACTAAAGAAGACTAGGAAGCTAGAATTGCAGCCAAAACAACACTAAAAGAAAAATCAGCTTAGGAAGCCTTTGCTGAGAATGCTGGCACCACCCCTGCAGGCACCAGGGCCTCCACTCATGCGGCTGTGGCGGCTAGATGAATGAATTCTTAACTGTCCCTCATTTCTGTGCATCCTTTCTTTTTTTTCAGATGTGAAGCTTCATGCAGAGATTTCTAAATGGTTGAACATAAGTTACGTGCCCCAAACTCTAGCTATATCAAGGGCCACGAGTAGGACTATCTCCCCCATTTTAGCTTTCACAGTGGGAAGTGAGGCCTCAAGCACTTAGAATAAACCCTAACATATGAGCCTTTACTAAATATGATTTATTATTCTCATAAAAGCATGGTTTAAGTAATTATATGGTAAATACTATTTCACCATGACACTAAAATGATGATAGCATCATCTTTATTAAAAAAAAAAGTCCTGGCCAGGTGGCTCAGTTAATTGGAGCATCGTCCCATGCACCAAACGATTGCAGGTTCGATCCCTGGGTGGGAAGCATCTGGGAGGCAACTGACGGATGCTTCTCTCTCTCTAAAAATCATAAAAGCATATTCTCAGGTGAGGGTTAAAAAAGAATAATAAAAATAAATACACCCCATTTCCTCTCCCCCAAATGTATCTTGTCTGTACAACATACTTTAAGTTAAGTGGGCTTAATAAGGCAATAAATAATCCTGAGGCGATCTAAATTTGACATTCTGGGATAGATTATGGCAGGTCATGAACTAAAAGTTACTTCTTTCACCATTAGTGGTAACTGAACAAGTAAATCCAGTCACTTACTGCGAAGTAGGGACCAATGTCCATCTACATTAGTTTCCATCATAGCTATTAGAAACTAACAGAATCAGTCTTCTACTGCAAACTAACAGAGGATGTGTTAGGTCACTCCTCAAGATTCCTGTCCAAACTATGGATCTATATACTCGAAGGGAAAAGGCTGTCATTTGACTCCTATATTACCAACTGCTTCTGTGATTGCAAGACACAGTCAATTATTATTCTTTTAGAATTCTACCCAAGTCACAGAGCTAGAGTCTAAAGAAAATAAAGTATAAAAAATAAAGGAAGCCCGGCTGGTGTGGCTCAGTGGATGGAGCGTTGTCCCATGGCCTGAGAGGCCCTGGTTTGATTCCCGGACAGGGCACATGTCCGGATTTTGGGCTTGATCCCTAGTGCAGGGCATGCAAGAGGCAGCAGATCAATGTTTCTCTCTCACATCAATGTTTCTATATCTCTTTTCCTTTCTCTCTCTAAAAAAAAAAATCAATATGAAATTTTTAAAAAGAAATATATTATAAAAATAAAGGAAGTATTTAAAATAAAAATTTGGCTTAAAACATAGTTATTGTTTTAATTAAAGTACAAGTATTTAGAAGCCAGCAATTTTATTTATTAAAAAGTTTTTTTATTTTTAAAAAGACAGAATTTAATTATTACAATATGTATTCTTGACCCAGTTAAATACAAACTACATTCATTTCTACATTTCTGTTGGGAGTCTGAATTAGAACATGCTGGGATATATTTACATATAAATGTTAATACATGAAATAATTAAGAGATCATTTCATCTAATCTGCTTTGTAGTGCTAGCCCATATTCTGTCACTCTTCTTTGTCATATCCATGTTAGATCAGTTGATGGGGATTTTTTTACATCAATAAAGTAGCTGGGCAAATAATATAAGGTTACTTTTAAACACTAAAATTCTTGAGAATTCTGCTCTAACACTATTTACCAATCCATAAAATATGGTAGCAATCTCTGTGCATATGTGCAGTATTAATTATATTTAAATACACACATTATTATTATTTTGTATATAAATAAGAATTTTACAGAATGAATACACTGTCACTGGTATCTGATCCTTTATATATTCATTAATTTATTATTTTTCAGCTGTACTTTTAGTTATCAAATAGTCCTTAATTATAAAGGTTTTGTAATATTTTATATACTAGAGCATTAGGAACTGATACCCAATATATTTACTAGGTAGAAAAGAGAAAATAAAACTTCTGGGGTTTCTTTTAAACATATGTATCCCTACACTGTTTTTAAGGTATATTTTTAAAGAAATTTGAACCATTTATCTACATTTAAATTTTTCATTTAGGGGCATACACTCAATAAATAAGTGATTTAATTCAAAATGCAACGGAAAACAAAATACTCAACTTCCTAATAAAGAAATTTAAAATTATTGCATATTAAATTTTACAGATTTTTTAAAAAACAAAAAGCAGAGGACAATAAGAAAAAACAATATGTTGTGCAGCTATATTCAGTATTAACTATACACTACTTAAGAAGTCTAGTAGAAGAACTCATAGTTTCACTTCTACTTAAAATTTATTACACTCTCAAGGAAAAAGAATTTCTCATAAGGTGAAAGACATAACTGACCTAGTGAGCTAGGAAGGGATAAAGATGTTCATTTATTCAGTCATTTCTTTAACAAATATTTCTTGAGCTCCTTAAAAGCATTAGGTCTTATGACCAATGAGATCCCTACTCTCTGGAAACTAATATTAAAAGACATTAAACAAATTATTACAAATGTGAGAAGTGCTATGAAGAGGATATAAAGAAGGAAGACTGGATCAGGTTAGGTCAGGGAAAAATCTCTGTCAAGGGATGACACTGATAAATGAACAGTAAGTACAAGAAGTTCGGGAAATCAAGGGGAGTGTTTTCCAAGTATAAGAAAAGAACCTATAAAAACCCAAAAAGGCAAAATAAAATTAAGTATATTTGCTAAAATTATGGGGGTGTATATGAATATTAAGGAGGAGAAGAATATAAGTATGAATGGTATGAATATAAGGTTGAGGATATGAGACTCTCACAAGGTAATGAGAAAGTTGTTGAACATTATTAAGCAGGGAAGTGAAATAAATTTACAAAAGCAAAAGTTTTGGTTGTAAGAGCAGAAACTGAATTGAAGTCTAAAGAACATGAAAATAAACAATCTGTTTTAAAATTTTGTAAGCAGATGAGAGAGAGGATTCTATCTCAAATGGCAGATGGATTCATTGGTTACTTTCATGTGATGCCTGGATTCATTTGAGCATGTTTAAATGTTGATACTAAGAGGCGCAGAGAGAGAAAGATAATGAAGATGAGAAGAGAGAAATCACTCAGATAAATGGAAAGAAATGGAACCCAGAGCTCAGGAAATTATGGGCAACTAATCAGCCCAGTGTTTTATTTTCTCCAACAATACTTCATGGCAGAGTGAAGTCAGACAGATTCAACCAGAGTAAGAGTTCTTACTGGTGGGTGGAGGGAAGACTAACAGTGAGAAAGCTTCACGACACTGAAAAGATCCATCAAGTGATGAACCAGAGTCTAAGACAAATATAGAAGAAAATGAAAATAGGAAGGATCAACTAAAGAGATCTCAATAAAACCAAACAGAAGGAAGTAATCACAGGCAAGATGCCTGTATTTGTTATTTCAAAGTTGGAAAATGTTTGATGATGGCTCAAAATGTGGTTTGCATGGCTGGAGATCAATGCTAGAGCTAAGGTCAAGGAACTTTTCTACCATGAGTGTCCTTTTTGCATAGGACCCTTATCCTTTTATGATGCTTTGTTGGCTGAGAACTCTATCAACAAGAGGGCCTGGAACTCCTCCTTTTGCCCTGCTCCCACACATTCCCACAAACTTTAAAAGGCCAAGGAGAAAGCAGAGTGAAACCTGAGAGCAAACGAACCAAACCAAACAAACAAACAAACTCATAGACACAGACAATAGTATGGTGCTTATCAGAGGGGAAGGAGGTGGAGGAGGATGAAGAGGGTAAAGGAGGTCAAATATATGGTGACAGAAAGAAACTAGACTTTAGGTGATGAGCACACGATGCAGTATACAGAAGCTGTATTACTGAACTGTACACCTGAAAATTATATGTTATAACCAATGTCACCCCAACACATTTAATTTTTAAAAAAGAGAAAAGGAGGTCAAGGGATAGAGTGCTTGAGCCAGCTTTTCGTTTTTCAAACTTTTAAAAAGATACAGAATCTTTTATTCAATCAATATCTTCCATGGAAATACTAAAGGTGAAACAGAAAAGTATAGCTTCCCTGCTGGAAATAGGACCAGGGGTCTGTTAAACTCCCTTTGCTCCCCCTCCCCCTTCCCATATCCTTATATTTAGCAGCCACCTAGGATCACAGAGCCCAAAGTGACCTTTTTTTACAAGCATACAAAAAGTAAAAATTCTGCACCTCCTTAAAACACTTATCCTTGGGATCATTGTGGGTCACTTAGAGTGAGATAATACTATGGGCACAAAACTTAGCAAATTACAAAGAAACTTTTCACATCTCCCTTTCTATACTTAGCAGTAGGATTTACTTGTTTTTAGAGAAAAATTTGTATGGGCCAAAAGTTTCATTAGACATTTTGTGCATTTAATTTCATTCAATTCCCTCAAAATTCTTGTCAAGAAGTCACATTATTTCCATTTTGCAAAACAGGAAGCTGGGGCCCAGAGAGGTCAAGTAACTTGCCCACAGTTACAAAATTAATAAGTAAAAGGGTCAGGATTCAAAGCATCTTACCACAAAGCCCCAAAGTCCATTATATTACATTGCCTCCAAGTTCATAAATATTATGTTGTTCCTCTATTACCATTTATATACAAAATTCTCTGGCTAAAATCTCATAAAATGTTTTCTCATACATAACATTAAAAACAGCTTAACCCTTGAGAACTGTAACTTTTTGCAGTAATAGTGCATAATAAAGTCACTCTAACAGATCTCTGTTGAATATGTTTGGGGGAGGGGAGCGGAGGAGGAGTAGGAATAAATAATGATTCTCTCCACTACTGCCAGAGTAAAAGTCGAGTAAATTCAATAGTCATTGATAGTATTTGTCTCAAAAGCATCATAAACTCAATCCTTTAGTATTTGGAATTTAAGAACAATATAGGAAACTAAACAAAATAATTAAAATCCATACAAATTCTAAAATGAATTTATATTTACCTTAAAATAACACCAGCAACCTCTGTAATACATGGAAACACATAATCTAAAAAACATTCTACCCCATTTCTGATTGGAACTAATGTTATTTAGGTATAGCTCTGCTTCTGTACAATACCTGAATGCAATGATGTTAGAGATCTTCCCAGGCACCAAAAATGAACTGCTTTGTAGATTATCAGCTTTTCAGAAAAACCAAAATTAAATGTAAAATCCATATTCATTCATTCATTCATTCATTCATTCATTCATTCATTCAACAAGTATTTATGAAATTCTTACTCTGTGTCTTGCACTGTGCTTTAATAAGTATGGTCATATATTGGTGAACAAAACACAAACGGTCTCTTTCAAATGTAAAGAAACAATGTTCTCTCAGAACAGAGCTTTCTTTTGAAAGAAAGTCACATGTTTAAACCGAATACTACTCTGAAAGCCTTTACCCTTATTAATTTCAAGGAGGCCTATAATTCATTTTCATATGGATATGGATTATTTAAGTCTTTCCAATAGTCTCTTGGAGAACTGGGAAATACCACATTAAAAATAAAAACAAGATTGACTTTCATTTTAATGAGTTCATATTCTATGTAGTCACTGAAATTCTAGAGCATGAGCTAGCTAAATCCAGATTTTTAAAACTACTTCAAGCATTTAAATTTTATTCTCAAGTTCACTAAGATCTAGGTTTTAAATCCTGTAGAAACTTTTTTCCTTTCAATCTGACACAGTCCCTTTGAATAGTAACGTTTCATATTTCAACTATAATGTCAGATATTCTGTATCCATGGTAATCATTTTCTATATTCTCTAATGAGCCAACAGCCTCTCTCACCGACAACGTTTTGATGATCATGTATTAATTTATTACTTTGCTTACTTTTTGGACAATCTGACTTTTTCCACTTGGTTAGAATTTTAATTCCTTTTTACCTGACTTTCTAACTTGTAATCTTTGTGGGTGTCAACATTACTTCAAATTTGTCAAAACAGATTGCTTTTCGCTTGATCCTTAATAGCCCTGGAGTTTTTCCCAAGAACACTGCTTTATTTTCCTAAATTTTATTAACTTCTGAAGGATCTCCGAAATTTTGTAGCAATAATTAAAGTTTCTTCTGTGTGTAATCTTACTTTACTGTAGTAGCAATTTTAATCACCTCAACTAACTGCTTCTTTGACCAAACTCTCTCAAAACACAGTTGAGCTCTCTCTCACAACCCCCCACCCAGACACACATACATCTTCCCCATTTCTATAAACAATACTACAATTCATCCATTTACATAAACCAGAAACCTAAGGATTGCCTTTAATTTCTCCCCTCTTTCTCCTTTACCTCTCTCTTCCTTCCTATTCCTAAATTTACAAGCAGGCTGGTCTACTTTCAGTTCCTGGAATAAATATTTTTTATCCTGCTTCAGGGCCTATGTATATTTAATTGTCTCTACCAAGTAATGCTACTCCATCCTCCCCTTAAGAGACCAAGTTCCTTCTCTTTTTGGGGTTTCTACCACAATGTCATCTCTTCAGAGACCACTATACTTAATAAAGTTTGCTCTCTGATCTTAATCTTCTTCCCCTTCTTTGTGCCCTCCATATGACACACTTCAACTGGCAACAACATTAATTTCTCTGTTTACCTATTTTTGTCTATATATGGCCCCCAGGAGAATATTAGCTCCATGAAGGCAGGAGCTATGTCTGTCTTCTCTTTTATCTCCAGCTCTAAATATGTCTGGCACATATTAGATATTTAGTAAATATTTATTGAATAAATACACTGGAAAGTTTAGATGAAGAAAAGCCGAGATGCTGGCCAATGTGTTTTAGTTTTTGTTTTTTAACACACGCTACTGTGGTGAATAAGACCACGGACGCTAGAAGTTAAAGATCACTTTCTTAAATTAAAACATTTTCCTTCTCGATCTCATTTGATGACTTCCAATGGGCCTACCAACATCTGTAACAGGGGTTCTACAACTGTGGTCCCTGGACTAGCAGCATCAGGATCACAGTGCTTTCTCAAAATGATGGTTCTCTAAAAGTGTTTGCTGAATTAAGCCGAACAGACTTCCTTTTATTATTTCCTTTTTTCCTCATGTGGATTTTCATGATTAACTATACTTTATGCTTTTAAAATATGTGACTCAAAAATAATGTGTTATGTTCAAAGGTTTAAACTACTCTGACTTCCAGTAATTTCTTTCACATTAGTTACCAATTACTAGCTTAGTTTTAACTTACTTCATATTACTATTTTCATACAATTTCAGAAGATGGGAAATAGAAAGCATAATCTTGGTTTATAATAAGAACACTGATAAACAAGCATCCCTAGGCAAAAAAGTCAGTTTTCAGAAGTCACATGTTGAATATCCACAAACCATATACACACATACTACTTAATATGTTTCTATAGATCTCAATTTATCCAACAGAGAAGTATATTTAAGAAACAAAATTAATTTGTAATTGAACTGGATGTGTGGCAAGAATAATAAATATTTTAAAACAAATATTTCTCTATTTTCTCCTCAAATGACAACAAAAAATGTCTTTAAGATAAAAACAATAAAAATGCAGTCAGTAGCCAATAGGATACAATATGGCTCAACCTCCTAAATGTCCCCAAATCAAAAGAAATAATTTTATAAAAACAGTTTTAAAAATTCATATTTTTAGCCATGAAAAAAATTTCTTCTTTTTTTCAAATGTTTCCTTTTTCTCCTTTATTGATTTGAGAGAGAGAGGGGGAGAGATAGAAACATCAATGAGAGAGACCATCCACTGGCTGTCTCCTGCATGCCCCCTAATGGGGATTTGACCCACAACTTGGGTATGTGCCCTGACCGGAATTGAACCAGTGACCTCTTGGTGCATGGGTCGATGCTCAACCACTGAGCCACACCAGCCGGGCTGTTTCTTCATTTTATTTTATTTTAGTTTTATTATATTTGTTTTTCAAACAAACTTAAAATTAGAGGACACAAAAAGATAAAAGCCAATGATTTTTGAAACATTTATGAATGAATTGCTAATAGAAAATGTCACAAGTTATACTGTCATTTAGGCAAGAATTATTAAAAATGTGAGGCACCACTACTTTTGTCTGAAAAAATAAACCCACTATTCCAAGAATAATACAGAAAAAAAAAAACACAACTGAAAAAAAAATGTCTGTTTTCTCTCTTATATTCTACTTCAGTGGCCTAGGACCCAAACAAAAGACGAATGAATAACTTGACTGGAGAAGGAATCTGAAGAACATATTAAAAATGCATTCTAGCCTGGCCAGTGTGTCTCAGTGGTTGAGCATCAACCCATGCACGAAGGGGTCGCCAGTTTGATTACCGGTCAGGACACATGCCCAGGTTGTGGGCCCAATCCCCAGTGGAGGCCATGTAGGAAGCGGCCAATCGATGATGTTCTCTCTTATCGATGTTTCTGTATCTCTCTCCCTCTCCCTTCCTCTTTCTCTGAAATCAATAAAGAAAAAAAAACAAAAACATTCTAAGCAATATAGCAGTAACAATGACAAATTCAGGTATGTTATTGCCATTAGATTTAAACAATATCCATAATGGTTTTATTTTTTATTTTTTGTGGTTTTTTTTGTTTGTTTGTTTTTTGTTCAGATAGAGTGGGAGGAAGAGAGAGAGAGAGAGAAACAGCGACGTGAAAGGGACACATCAAGTGGTTGCCACCCACATGACCCAACCAGGACCGGGGACAAACTGCAACCGAAGTACATGCCCTTAGCGGGAACCGAACCTGGATCTCTCTGGACCACAGGCCAACGCTCTAACCGCTGAGCCAAACCGGCCAGGGCTCCATAGTTGTTTTATAAATCTGAATATAATTAATCTTCTGTTAAAAAATGTTGATACAGCCCTGGACAGTTTGGCTCAGCGGTAGAGTGTCGGCCTGCAGACCAATGAGTTGCGGGATAGATTCCAGCCAAGGACATGTACCTCAGCTGGGGTTCACCTCAGCTGGGGTTCACCCCGGCTGTGGTCAGGGTCATGTGGGAGGCACCAGTCGATGTATCCCTCTCACCTCGATGTTTCTCTTTCTCTTTTCTCCCCCCCCTTCCTCCCTCCCTCCCCCTCCCTTCCTCCCTCCCTCCCTCCATATCTGAAGATAAACAGAAAAATATCCTCAGGTTAGAATTAAAAAAAAAAAAAAAAGTTGATACATATAACTGAGCAATGTACAGAAATAACCTAACAGTCTAAGTGTACATAATAGGTACAATAAATCATTATCCCTAAATTAAAATATAAAACTTCATTACTGACTATCCAAGAATATAGGAAACTCTCACATAAAAACCTAAAATCCTATTTTAAATCAAATGCTAATACATTTACAGTAAGCCTTCATTAGCACTCAGTAGCAATCCTTTTAATATCAAGAACAAGAAAAGCTTCCTTAATTCTTATTCTTTGAATTGGAATCTATTTCATTCTACTTTAGAGTTGAGTCACCTGCATATAAACGTGCATCAAATTCAACTGCACTGCCCTGGCCACTCAGCAGTTGGAGCATTGGCCCGCGGTTCAGAGAGACCTGGGTTCAGTTCCCGCTAAGGGCACGTACCTCAGTTGCAGTCCGTCCCCGGCCCTGGTGGGGTCATGTGGATGGTGGCCAGTTGATGTGTCTCTCTCACAACAATGGTTTTCCCTCTCTCTTCCTCCCTCTCTCCCTCCTGCTCTGCCTGAAGATGAATGCAAAGATGTCCTCGAGTGAGGATTAAAAAAAAAAAAATGCAACTGCATTATGGCTCCACAATGCTTTACCCAAAACCATCTTTTAGATGTCACCTATTAGTTCTTTTCTTGTTTATCAGAGCCAGTGTCATTTCTTTTTTCTTTGTTGACTCTATGGTCCTATTTATCTTATAAAATATATTGAATGTACCTGTGTGTCAAGCACTAAGCTAAGCTCTTCACTGACTTTATTTAATGCTCTCAGTAACCCTTATCCAAAATGTAGGTGCTATTACTATTCTATTTTACATATGAAAAAAATCGAGTATTTTAAAAAGATGACATCTAAGATAACAAAGCCAACTGGAGGTTGAGGATGGACTTCAACCTAGGTTTGTGAGAGACCAAAAGTCCATGGTGTTCTTAACTATTCTCCCACCATACTTACATTTCTAATTCATTCTTTTCTGTCTGTTTTTTAGCTCCTCCATTTCTTCCTCTCCCTTCAATAGCAGGTAACATCCAAGACTGTCTCTACCCTACTTCTTTAGTAAACTCATATATTCTGACAATTTCAAGAAGATCATATAGACAAGATTCTAAAATCTATATTTTGATCCCATCACTTCAGGGCTGTATTTCCTAATCCTCAGTTGGATGACCTGATATCCCCAAACTCAGCACAGATGATTTCCACATCCTTTACAACTAAAACATCTTAATTTCATACAAAATCTCAGATCATCCAAGTTACTTATTTCTGTCCATGGAAATACCATTGTCCTACATGCTTCTTCCCTTCATTCTCTGTACCAGTGATTTTCAACTGGTGTGATGTGGCACACTGGTGTGAGGAAAAAATTTTAAAACATGCAATACTTGTGACTATTTAGTCAGGGGCACTGATCTCTTTTCCCTTAGACTGTCAAATAAAAAATGACAACAGCCAATACAACAATAGCTGTCCAGTGTGAATGAATCAAAACTATACCCTTTTTTTTGGTCAAATTGTCAAAAAACATATTTTTTGGTGTGCCTCAGAATTTTAGTAGTTTATATGTGCCGTGAGATGAAAAAGTTTGAAAATCACTGCTTTACACTATAAAACTACACTGTAGTTCTATTGCATCCCTCCACCAGAAATGCCTTGTGGTTTTGAATTTTCTGCTTCATTCCTACTCCCACATCCTGACAACCCAACTTACACTGTGTTCCTGGCCCCAGCATTACCTAGTTTAATCCTTCATGCTCATCACCACAGACTGATCTTCCCAAAATACAATTTTTATCAAGTCATTATGTTTTTGAAATCTATAAAAGTGTTCTAGTACCTACATAAAATCTACCTAGTTTGCAAGGATCTCCTTAATCCAACCCCAGGTTAGTAACAGTTTCTACTACGTGTTTTCTACTCTCCTTAGGTCCTTCCCTTTGTTTTTCCCAAAGCTTTCAAAATTCTCTCCATCATGGAAGACCAGTTCTTCTCCCCATCTTTCCATACTCTTCAACATCTCACTTCTTCCATGTCTTGAATCAAGCCCACTCCACACATGCTCAAAGGTGCTTACAAATAGAAAGTCCTAGGCTAAAGTCAGAAAACCTGGGTTCTAACTCTGTTTCTGGCATTATCCACTAGTGTGACTTTGGGCAGATTTTTGAGGTAACAATTTTCTGTTTCCTCATCACTAAAATGAGATGCTAAATTAGATTAAAATCTCTTTTGGTTTTACAATTCTTTAACTCCTACAATACATATTGTCTTAATACTTTAACGTTAATCATACATTCATGGCTTTATCTATATTTAATCTTCTTTACTAGGTTATAAAGCTCCTAAGAATAAAAGATATGTATTATACAGGAGTGAGCAAAAGTAGATTTACAGTTGTATGTGAAATACAGAGTTTATTCTTGTATGATATATTTTTCCATACAACAACTGCAAATATACTTTTGCCCATCCTTGAACTTAAGCATTAGGAAAATGAAAGAATTATAGAAATTATTTCTTTTATAAGTATAAATTTAAAAACAACAACAACAGTAATTCCCAATTATAGTGTGTATCACTCTGAACTCTGTTTTTTAAGTTATGGCAGGTGCATATTATTTGAGTAAAAAAAAAAAAAAAATCCAGTGTAAACTGACACAGTTTGTTCATTCATCTAATAAACACCTAACACCCACTATGTGCTGTGTAGTACATCAAATCCAAGGGTAGAAAGATGACAAGGATGCTATGGCCTGAATGTTTGTGTTCCTAACCCCCAAATTCTTATGTTAAAATCCTAACCCCCAAATTTGATAGATGAGGCCTTTCAGAAGTGCTTACATCATAAGGATGGAGCACTCCTGAGTGGGATTAATGTCCTATAAAAGAGGCTCCAGGGAGATCCCTATCCACTTTGACCAAGTGAGGTTACAATAAGAAGGTCTGTTTTCACCACATGAAGGTGCAATGAGAAGTCTGAGACTCAGAAGAGGTCACTCACCAACCATTCTGGCACCCTGATCTCAGACTTGCACCTTCCAGAACTGTAAGTAATAAATGTCCACTATTTAGAAGCCACCTAGACTGTAGTAGTTTATTTTAGTAGCCTGAATGAACTAAGACATAAGGTATAAACAACAACAAAAACTCACTTCCACTATGGGATGAGACATATGTAAACAAAAGAAGTGTGTCAAAGGAAAATGGTCACCTAGCACTGAGAAAACTTGGGCAAAAGAAAAGATTAAGTGGCATTTAAGTTTTAAAGGATGAGTAGATATTTTCCGGATGGCAAGCTGAGTAAGGGACTATAGAGGGGATGAAATATGCATAGAAGAGTAAAATGATGTTTAAAGTTTTTTGAAAAATTCATTATAAAAGGTATCTAGGGTGACTGGTAAAGGGCAGAGGTCCAATCTACAGGACCTCATACACCACTATAGGAGTTTGGAGGCGCTCATTAGTGAGAGGTCACTACAGAATTTTAACAGCTAAATGTCTTGTCAGATCTTTATTTTAGAAAACCGACACTAGATTGGAAGAGGAAGATTCTGAAGGCAGGATGATAAATTAGGAGAATAATGCACTCTTATGGGATGGAGATGATGAAAGCCTAAGCTAAAGCAATGAGGATGGGAAGATATTAGTGGAAATAGCATGTACAGTACTTGGCATATATTTTAAATTTATGAGAATTAGAGGATAAAAATGAAGCTCTCACCAGGCTGGTGTGGCTCACTGGTTGAGCATCGGCCCAGGCACCAAGAAGTCCCAGGTTCAATTCCCGGTCAGTGCACATGCCCAGGTTGTGGGCCCAATCCCCAATGGGGGGCATGCAGGAGGTAGCCAGTCAATGTTCTCTTACATCGATGTTTCTATCTCTCTCTCCGTTCCTCTCTCTAAACATCAATAAAGAAAAAACATTAAAAAAAAAAAATGAAGCTCTCTTAAGTTTTTCTTTCCTTTCTCATATCCCATTCCATATGTCCAGCTTCTTTCTAATTATTTTCCACTACCACCAACCTCTCTCAGGTTCTCCACCTCTATTAGGATTCTTTATCCACAGGATCCCAAATCGCCTTGCTGTGGCCCTTTCAAGACAGACACTGTGTCTCTAGGCCTTATGCGGCCAGTCAGTGGCACTCTGACTACTTTTGCATGTACAAGCACCAGCACCAGCTTGACTATGACCCAAAGGGTTGCTTCCTGCTTGCCCAGCAATTGTGGACCAACTCTGACCCCACCAACCAAGCAAATTTCTCCACTCTCCAGTAGGCTACAATCACATCTTCTCCAAAGAGGTCTGATCTCTGACTTTGGGGAGGGGTCCTCTTTTCTAAGTTGTTCCTTCCTTAAATACTCTCCTTCAGCTAGAGGGTATCTGTTATAGTTCTCTTTACATTTTTATAGTTACTCACCTTTTGCAGTTTAATATTTCTTTAAAAAAAGATTTTTTTTTTAATCCTCACCCAAGGACATTTTTAAATATTTTGTTCAGATAGAGTGGGAGAAAGACAGAGAGAGAGAGAGAGAGAGAGAGAGAAACATCGACATGAAAGGGACACATCGAGTGGCCACCACCCACACGACCCAACCAGGGCCGGGGACAAACTGCAACTGAGGTATGCGCCCCTAGCGGAAACCGAACCCGGGTCTCTCTGGACCGCAGGCCAATGCTCTAACCGCTGAGCCAAACCGGCCAGGGTGCAGTTTAATATTTCTTTATATTAAACTTCCCCTGTTTAAATTACTTTGTGGTTTCTGTCTCCTGAATGGATCCAGAAAGATACTGAAAACAATAGTAAAAATAAATAGCTTAGCCCTGGCTGGTGTGGTTCAGTTGGTTGAATGTTGACTCATGCACTGGGTTCGATTTCCAGTCAGGGCACATGACCAGGTTGCAGTCTTGATCCCCAGGAGGGGACATGCAGGAGGCAGCCAATCAGTGTTTCTCTCTCATCAATGTTTCTTTTCTATCTCTCTCTCTAAAAATTCAATAAAAACATATTTTTTTTAAATTGAGCTTAATAAGAACCTACAAATTAGGAAATACAAAATGTCCTCATAAAGGCCTCAGAATAATACTCAAGCTCTCAATTCAGTGAATGTTAGGTTAATTACTTAAGGTTCTATTTGTTAAAGCCTAAAGTAGAACTGTCAAAAAGTTTAGAAAGCTGACAAGGTCAAGGTGAGACTCAAATTCAGAACAGCCTGCTTTCAGGTCCATTTTTTTCTGTTTTTGTTTTTTTAATTATTATTATTGTTGTAAAATATACGTAACATAAAATTCACTATTTTAACCATTTTTAAGCGTACAGTTCTGTAGCACTAAGTACATTCACATTATGGTGCATAACTTTTTCATCTTCCCCAACTAAAATTCTGTATCCATTAAACAACAAACCCTATTCCCCCCAGCCCCAGGCAACCACCATTCTGCTTTCTGTCTCTAACAGTTTGACTACTCTAGGCACCTCACGAAAGTGCAATCATACAATATTCTCCCTTTCGTGGCTAGCATAACGACTTCAAGGTTTGTCCACATTGTAGAATGCCAGAATTTCATTCCTTTTTAAGGCTGAATAATATCCCATTGTGTGTGTATATTATATTTTTATCCAATTATCTATCAATAAACACTTGGGTTGCTTCTACCTTCTGGTTATTGTGAATAATGCTGTTATGAACATGGGTATCCAAATATCTGAGTCCCTGCTTTCACTTTTTCTGAGCACATACACAGAGTGGAACTGATGAATCATACAGAAATTCTGTTTAATTTTTAAGGAATCACAATACTATTTTCCACGGTAACTGCACTGTGCTACATTCCCACCAACAATGCACAAGGATGACCAATTTTCTTTTCATGCTACCATTTAATAAACACCCATTCTATGCCATGTACTCTGCTGCATTTTCACATAATGACATCTACTTAAAGGTATTCATTCATCCTATTCATGTATAGTTATTTACTGAGTAACTACTGCATGTTAAGTACTATTCTAGACCTGGGGACTACAGCAGGGAAAACGATGTCACTGCCCTTTCAGGGTTCATATTTCATTGGGGTGGTGGCATGGACAGAAAAATAAGAGGCAAACATATGTCAGGTGATGATAAATTCAATGGAAAAAAACAAGGTAAGGAGATACAACGTAATGTGGAAGTGTTTTAATGGGGTGGTGAGAGAAGCCCTTTCCGACATTTAAGGAGAGGCCCGAGGAAAGTGAAAGAAACAGCTATGGGAAGGCAAAATGAGCAAGTGACTTGCTTCCCAGCAAACTAATTCTTCATTTCTTCTAATCAGCAGGCTATATTTTATCATAGCTCCCATAAAGTACAATTATTTAAAAGACAGAAGTTATTCAATTTAAAATCATTTAAAATAATTTTAAACCTTTAGTAAACATTTATAATTTGACCATTTCTTTATAGAGAAGTTAAAATGGGACACATCAACAGACTTAAGGAAAGATTGTTAGCTTTAATAAACACTAAGTCAGAGTGGCTACTATTTCAACAGTGACCAGAATGGTTAGTCAAGGGTTTCTGTGAACATAGCAATCAATAGGCAATTGAGAGCATGTAAGTTATACAGGTAAACTCCAGAGTCATCCTTAATGACTCACTATTTCTCGCACTTTATATCCAATCAACAAATCCCACCTTCTTTACCTTCCAGAATAACCTTTCACCACCTCTACCACTGTCATTCTGCTCTAAACCTCTATCATCTTTTGACTGAATTACTACACTAATCTGTTAATTGGTTATTCTGCTTCTGCCATTGATCTCCTGCAATCTATTCTCGGTACAGTAGCCAAAGTAATCCTTGTAGATTATAATTCAGATCATGCATCTCTTCTGCTCAAAATTACCCACTGAGAATTTTTACCAGGGCCCATAAGGCTCTACAGGATTCCATCTTCTCCCACCATCATTACTCTCACCTTATCAACTGAAACGCCCATCCTCCTCACCACAGAGTTGACTCTTGAGGCCACAGTAGCCTCCTCACTATTCTGGAAATACAGTAAGCATCCTTCCTTCTTAGGGCCTTTGCATTTGCTGTTTCTTCTTACAGACCATTCTTCCTCAAGACGTGCATACTTCTTTCAGGTCTCCAGTTAGAGATTACCTTATCAGAGAGAAAAGCCTTCCCTGACCACCCCATTTAAGAGAGTACCCCATTATTACTGATCATCTCCATACTCTATTTAGTTTTTCTTCTTTATGTTCTTTCTCCACCTACAGAATGAAATATCTAAGATAGGGACTTGCCTTTAATTACTACCATATCCCCAATACCTAGAGATGCCTGGCCCATGGAATGCTTTCAGTAGACGTCTGGTGAATGAAATAATGAAGGAATCTCTATCACTGATATTAATTGCTGATTGTTCACATTCCAGGGGAAAGGGGGATAGTTCAAAAATGTTTCAACAAGGATATTAATACCCAGTGCTCTGGCTCCTTTAGTTAGAACATGCAATTCTATTTCTATTTGTACAAATATATCTATAGAAGGTGAATGATTTATGAAACTATAACTCCTCTACTGAAAACAAAGAACCAACTATAACTTTTGGAATGACTTCTGATCATAGCTAGAGAGGTGGAAACTGAAAGCTACCAAAAGTGAAGGGCAAACACCAAGTACTTCATTATCTAGGATGCAAATTAATCTTTTTTTAAAAGCTATTCACAGTGTGATGGCTGAAAATAACCACTACCTGTTCGAATATATCTATACTAACTATATGAATTAAATTGCATGATCCAGCATGCCAAAACGAAGTAAAAAGTTAAAATGTTAAAAGTCAGGAAATTCCAAAGTTTATACTCCTACTCTTAACATTAACTTGTTTACCTTGGCTTATATAGCATCTGAAAGGTATATATAACAGGAAAATTGAAAATTACTACACTCATAGAAATAATATTGAACTGTGGCTGCTAGAGGAAGTATAACTTAGGAATTTCCTGAGTTCTAAGAAATGAAGTTTAATGCCAAGGCTTTTTCCATTTGTAAATTACTTTAAAAATGAAATAAATGGGCAACAAGAGGCAACTGTTAGATGAATTAAGATTATATGACATTGTCTTGATCTTAACTCATTTATACCTAAATATTTCCATTATATATTAAAAGAAAAGGTGAATACAAAACAGAGGGTTGTGTACATATTAATTCACATTACTGTGAACCTCAATGAAGGCTCCAATACTGCCATAATTTTACATAGTTTAAATTTTACAAACTTAACAAAAGCAAAATACAAAGCTCTAGACATATATCAAATAAAATTATTAAAGATGTTTCCTTATACTAATGCAATCTATGTATTACTCAAATTTACACAAGAGTACCAACACTGAACTATCATTAAACAATTTTTCAAAAAGATAAAAAGCATGGATTGTTCAAGACCCAAAGCCTCACTATTTCAAATGTACAAGTTAATTAAGTCCCTTTAATTTTAACCTACATATATGTACAGTCCGGACCGGACTCAGAGGAACACGGGTCTCTCCTCCCCTCTTCTCCATGGCTCCTGGCCTGGCCAAAGCTGTGGCTACCGGGGAAGACACCCTGAGACATGGCTTCACAACACAGAACACTGTCAGTCAATCTTTTCTTCAAATGGGAACTCAATTCTCTTTTGTAAGGTATCAGACTAAAACTCCGTAGGACTGAAGAAAAAGCACTTAAATATTTCCTACCTAAGATAGATACCATAAAGCCATAGTCAGTCTGAGCAAATACGCCAAGCCTGAGGGAACTACTATGCCTTTGTAAAACCAAAAAGCTAAAGGTGCCAGCAAATTTAGAGGAGGAAAAAGAGGCAGCATCAGCATTCCTACAGAACACAATTAGCAACTGCATAGAATTCTTTATATAAACTCTCCCCTTCCCCCTTTCCCTACCTCTTACCCCCTTGTTATCCCTGAGGTAGTGTAAATAAATCCTCCCACTCCTGTAATAATCCGAAATTCTTCTCCTCCCCCACCTCCATCCAGCCTTAGAGACTAATTTAATTCTCCACAAAATGAACAGCTGGTAAGCCAATATGGATGTTTCCTTAACATTTTACATGCTTCTCAATATGTAATATATAAAGTTGTTGGGCTAAGAGATGTATTTTTCCAGTCTTGAGTTATTCTTCTGTAAGCTCTAGACATATCACTAAGCAAAATCTTTTGTGGGGGGCACCAACTAAAACAAAGTTTAAATGTAATTCACAAAACAAAGCACAGCATTTTGGGTTTTTCTGCACAAGATGGTGCAAATAAAACTTGCTGAGACTTTCTCCAGAGTACTTGTCCATATAGAAACATAGATAAAATGGGCATGTTTAGCCACTGACAAAGTCCTAAATTTGGAATTAGAAAATCTGGGTTCAACTCCTTCAGCTTTGCAAATAATAATAAAATAACACTGTACATCTTTACAAAAATAACTATTCTCTGCATCTTACTCTATGGTTTTCAATATATTTTCCCTCAAAGAATCACAACCAATAACTGCTCTGTGGAGCGATTATCATTGCCATATTACAGAGAAAGTGACTCAGTTGCACAGAGCTAGATGTGCCAGCGTTCAGGACTAAAACAACAGAAATATTTTAACGTGCTGGCATCAACCATACAATGTCCAAGTATGCCACAAGGGATGCAGAATACCTCCCCAAATGCAAAGAATAACATGCTTAGTGAGTCTGCCACCATAATACGCTTGCAGCAATACAAGTCCCCCCAACCTCTTAAGTGGAGATACATGGTAACCAAGTGTTATAGACTGAATGTTTGTGCCTCCAATTTTCACATGTTGAGGCTCTGCCCCTCAGTGTGGCTGTACCTGGATGGGGCCTCCAAGGAAATAATTAAGATGAAATGTGGCCATAGGGTGGAGCTCTGATCCCAGAGGATTAGTACCCCTGTAAAGACACCAGAGAGCTCACTCACTCTCTCTGAGTGCACATCTGAGAAAGCAGGAGGCTGCATGCAGGGAAGGGAGCCTGCACCAGAACTGAGTTTGTCGGCATCTGGATCAAGCCTCTAGAACGGTGAGAAATCAATGTCTGCTGATTAAGCCAACCAGACGGTGGTATTTTGTTAAGGCAGCCCTAACAGACTAAATACACTATGTACATATGACCTATAAGAGTAGCTAATTACTATTTTACAGTAAAAAAGTACAATGACCAAAAATATGATATAGTTAACTATATTCCTTGTTAGAATGGTGCTTGGAGAAAAGAACCAAAACCAGGGGAGCTTGATAAGTAGGATACTTTAATGGTCTGAAATATCCTCCTCACCACAGGCACCCCTCAACGACAGAACCAGATTATTCACTTTTATGAATTAAATTTCCTTTCTTCAGGTCCTTGTCTCAGACCTTCTTCGGGCTTCCACAGCACAAGGCCACTTCAGCAACTTCAGAGGGGCACACTTTCTTCAGCTATGCTAATAAACTGAACAGCTATAGGCTTTATCAGTGACTTTACAGATCTTGGCCATGATTCATTTTGTGTACAGACAAAATAATTCTCAGAGGGCAAAGAATTTTCTTCACTTCCAAGTCTTTACAGGGTGTGTTGCTCTAGCCTCCAAGAACTTTAAACAGATTCCAGCGCTCAGACTGTAACCCCTGTTCATTCTATTATGCCAGGAGCCTTCCACAGCTTATTAAGTAGCTGTATATAAAATATCATATTTGTTCTATACAACAAAAAAACCCTCTGAGAAAAGTTATACTTCTTTTCCTCAAAAATTAGGAAACTGAGTCTTAGTAAGTGGTAAAGCTCACAACCAAACTTTTTTTTTTTTTACTACTTCACATATTATGAGTAAACAAATGAAGAATTCCAAAATTCCTCAAAATAAAAATCTACATAGTTACTTGTAAACCATGATAGTTAGCTTTTATAATGAATGCTTTATAAGCTAGACAGGTACTATTTTGGCTTAACTGTATTATTTCATTAGCAGTAATGGTATGAAGATTTGACAACTTAGACATGCTTACAAGAAGAACTTACCCTAAATTGATAAAAAAAATGTCATCATTGATATATCCAAAGCTTTGTAAAAACAACTGTCAAATACTCATACTTATTTGGAGGAAAACTTAACCTGTAATTCAAAATAAAGACCAATCCAGAGTTTGTTTCTATTGGTTAGGGAAAACAGTTACACAAAGTCATCTCAGTCACTACTGTGTATCTGTAAACATGTAACTTCAAAGAAGAGAGGGAAGAAACTGTGTTTATTTATTCATACACAAGACATAAGCAAAAATTTACACATAAATTTCAAATAAAAATTTGGTGTTTTTTTCTTTGTGCATCACTTGGTTTTTAAATTAAAATCTGTGTATCATTTAATCATTTTTAGAAAACATAGAAAGTGTTCTATACAGAAATGGTTTTAAAAGTAAAATATCACTTTTTGGTGCTTTATATTATAGTAACAAAGAGTAATCTCTTACTAATTCAAGAATGTAATACCACAAAATAAATATAACCATAAACTATAAATTATTTACAAAATAATCAAGAGCCCTGGCTGTTTTGGCTCAGCGGTTAGAATGTTGGCCCATGGACCAGAGAGTCCCGGGTTCGGTTCCCGTAAGGGCATGTACTTCAGTTGCAGTTTGTCCCCAGCTCCGGTTGCGGTTATGTGGGTGGCAACCAGTCGATGTGTCTCTCTCATGTGGATGTTTCTCTCTCTCCCTTCCTCCCTTTCTCCCTCCTGATCTATCTGAAGATAAATACAAAAAATATCCTCAGGTGAGGATAAAAAATAAAATAAAAAATAATCAAGACACTTTCCTTGTGTTTTTTTTTTTTTGTTGTTGTTTTATGTTTTTAATGATAAGATCTTTTCAAAAAGAAAAAGGCATCATTTAAAAAATAATTTTAGAAGGTGCTCTAAAAGATCTATGCAGCTCTAGATAGGAGGTACTAACAAAGATAGGAGGTACTTTTGATATTAAACATATTTGTATGTATCTAGTTAACTGCTGTATTATTTTTAAATTTCTCACTAAAGTAAACAATTATCGCCCTTTAGCTTACACTTTAAGTCAAAGACTCCTCTCTTCTTATTTGAACCTCTAAAGAAGTGGTAAGAAGCCAAAGGTAGTAGAGCTGAGGGAGGAATATGATATGAGTAGGTCAAATTACTAACAATGCCTGGCTCCCTCACTTCAGTTTACCCAACAAGATTTCGAGAAAGGGAGAGAGAGAGAGAGAGAGAGAGAGAATATTTGACCTACTTGAAAAAAAGGTGCTGCATTTAAAATAGTTCCAAAATGATTCCTCCAAATTAGGTCTTACATGGTGTTCTATATATGATAATCAAAACACTGATGGGGACATGTACCATATCTCTTCCAAAAAACTCAACTACAAATTTCACAAGATAGTATACCAACTGTGTTTTTAGACAAGGCACACACTTTTGCTGCTCATTATACTGTTGTATTATCCAACCAAAATTCATTCCAAATAAACCAAGTTCAGTTATAAAAAATGATAAATATATATAATCCACCCAGATGGGCTAGGGCTTGGTCACCATCTACCACCAACACATGCATTCTTTCTTACAGCAAAGAAATTTACCATGAGCTACTGGGTTAGATCACAAGCTAGCCTGGTATCAGGGTACCTCATTATAGAGACAACAGCTACTAAAGGTGACAGTCCATGTCCAATTAAAATTTTAAATACACACTATAGATAGAATGAGTTAGATGCATAAATATGATATATCTTACATGATATATGTTATATATAAACTATTTCATATATATCTATATTTGTGTATATCAGATAGATAGATAGATAGATAGATAGATAGATAGATAGATAGATATCACTAAATGAGAGTTGATTTGCATATATTTGGTCTAGTTGACCCACTTTACATGAAAAGCTCCAGGTTTTTAAGGCAATTTGAAAAAGCCTCTCTAACATAACTAAATTTAAGAAACAGAGTTGCTCCTAAACCTGGAAAAAAGTATCTGGGTCATCTATTCCAACTGTCTATATCAAGAAAGATTTCCTTTGGCTGACTTTATCCAACTGCCATGGCAACAGCTATCGTCAATGCATATCAGTGCAAGCAAGGGAATTTAGTGATTAGATATATTCTGCTTCAGAATTATTAAGGTCATTAATGTGACCTTGGGGAAATCATTCTCTCTTTTTATAAAACTCCCAACTTATAAGAATAAGAATTAAAATGTTTTGTAGTAGGTGACAGAGAAAAGTAAAATGCTTAAAATACACTGGATCCTAGTAAAGTTGCCTTTGTCATAAACAATAGCAACAACAGCAGCAACAAAAAACAACTTCGCTAGTTATCTTCAGATCTGATTCTGATTATCATCACTAATCATGACTATGTTAGTCACTTAACCTTCTTATCTTCAGTTTTCTCTATTAACATTAATAAAATATTAATATGCAGAGTACATACATAGAAGCATCAGTGGTATGTGTGAAAATACTTTAAAATGATAAAGAACACCCATCTGAATTATTATATAGTTATAAGTATAATTAATGAGATTGGAAAATGATATTTTCTAAATATTTTATTAAAATTACTTATTAGTGTAAAATTGGTGGGCTCATCACCACAGTCTTTTGTTTATTATCTGATTCACTTTACTACAACAAAATTTTAAATCTTTCCATTTTTCTCTATATTTGATTTATTTTTCTTTGTTTTATGACTCACATATTATATTAGCTCCCTTATCTAACACTTTCAAACAATTTAACGTCAAAACATATTTGTTAAATTCCAAATATGTACAAGGTACTATATGCCTTGTCCCTTCATCAAACTGGATTGCCAAGGCCCCTTCGTTCTTTAATTTTTAACTTGCTTGGGTTTACATTCAATTTAAATGGTAACTTTACCTGATATTCCCTTTACCTTCAGCTACTTATAGAAGCAAAAAGAGAGGAAACTAAATTTATTCAGCTCTTATTATGCACTTGGCACCACATTATTTACATACATTATCTCAGTCATCCTCACAATAACACCAAGAGATAGGTATTCACATCCATTTTAGAGATGAGAAAGATAAGAGAACCAAAGCAGAGAAAGAATTTAAATCAGGTTTGCTGAATCCAAAGTTTATGATCTTCCCACTAAAGCAGTAGTTTCCAGACTTTTAGATTTCATAGACCAGTACAATGTGCGCACTCACACACACACTCACACACACACATTGGTGGGCCTCATAAGGCTGGCAACATTTTATTTTCTAAAAGATAATACCTTTTTTAAATCCCTACTACTTACCATCAGCATTATTTTATGAAGCAAAAAGATATTAACGTGAGAAAGACAATCTCAAAATGTAAGCAAGCCTCCTGAAGAAAGAACAGTAGACAACCTTATATTTTCACCATAGAACAGTACATTGTTTCCCATATGAGAGAAGTAGAATATGGAGCCTAGGACATTGTCCTACATACTCTTCCACCTCACTGAAAAGGTGATAAAAATGCATTTGCCTGACTAATGCCATAGGTTTTTCTCAAAGTTTTACATGCCAGGATTCTGAGGACAGAAAAATTATAGAAGCTTAAAAATAGCCCTGGCCGGTTTGGCTCAGTGTGGGTCTGCTGTCCAGAGAGACCCAGGTTCAGTTCCCACTATGGGCGCATACCTCGATTGCAGTTTGTCCCTGGCCCTGGTTGGTCGTGCGAGTGGCAGCCACTCATTGTGTCCCTTTCATGTCGATGTTTCTCTCTCTCTCTCCCTCCCACTCTATCTGAACAAACAATGGAAAAATGTCGAGTGAAGATAAAAAAAAATGTTTAAAAAAAATAATAAGTTAAAGAAGCTTCTGGTATCAACAGATCAACAGTTTCAGTATTACCATGTATTTTCACAGACAGCAGTGCTTCTTTAGGCTTTTATCCTCAAATAAAATCTTTATATCTGATACAATCAAAAGAGTAGTTAAAAAGTATAGCTCTATTATCTCGTACCTAAGAGATTCATCCATCTTCAGTTGTTCACTTGTCTTTCCAGCCTTATCTATCACATTTATGCAACATTTGATATTAAGTTGCTAAATTACTATTTGAGTGTCAATATAAAATAAATTTATTAGCTCATTGCCAATGCCAGAAAAAGTATAAAATATTAATTAATAAATTTGAGCTAAGTTTTCAGAATAAATTTACATTTTTAAAATTCATAGTTTGTCCTCAAAACAGTGACCAGCAGCAAAAACCATAATTATGAGATGTACATATCTAAAAATTCACTATGGTTTCTTCCATACCTGTATTTCTAATTTCATCTCTTTACTTAGCAGAGGATGAGATCAAATAGACAGAAAATGACCTGCTGTTTGCTATCCAACTGTACTTGAAACTGACCTCTATAATTCATTACTTGGAAATAAAGTTCATCATTTTATGCAATAACTCTTTTAGGCCAAAATACTTTAAAAATCCTTTTTTTAAGGATTAAATAATATCCTGATTGATCTACAACACTTTATATGGTACATTTAGGTTATATATCTCTAATGTCAAAGATAAAAACAAATAAAAATAAATATTCTTGATTTTGTCACTGAATCCCTTAAGATTATAATAGAATATTACTGGAACAATCTATTAATATTATAAATGAAATGCTTTCTCACTTAAAAAAAAAGCTACAAGGGAGGTAAATTAAACATTTTTCTGGGCAATCTATTTAGTTTTAAACCTAACTGATTTTAGGCATTGCATAAACTCTTCCCCTTTCTCAGACTATCCATTCTTTTGTTTCACTTACTTTTTAAGACCTAATTCAAATGTGTACTCTTTTGTGGAGTCTTCCCTGGATCTAGATAAGATCAATCAAACACATCTGTGTACTCACACTACACTTTGAATAAACCTCCATAATTCAATTCCATTTATAAGTAACTAGTATGTTGGGCAACAATTAATTGCATTATTTCAAAGCCTTTTTTTCTTACATTACTGTGAGTCTGTCCAGCAGAGGAACCTTAATACCCACTTTTATTCACTCATTACCTATCACAGACATTGGCAGATAATAGGTTTAAAACAACCTTCATATTTTATTAAAAGTACACATTTTTTAAAAATATGTTTTCATTGATTTTTTGAGAGAGAGAGGACAGGAGAGATAGAAACATTGATGAGAGCGATAAATAGATCAGTTGCCTCTTGCAAGCCCCCTACTGGGGGTGAAGCCCAAAACCTAAACATGTACCCTGACTAGGAATTAAGCCAGGACCTCTCAGTCCATGGGATGACACTCACTGCACTGAACCATACCAGCCAGGCTAAAAGTACACTTTTTTAAAAAATCCACACCCAAGGATTATTTTTCCATCCATCTTCAGGTAGAGTGGGAGGGGGAGAGAGAGAGAAACATCAATGTGAGAGAGACACATTGATTGGCTGCCTCCCACATGACCCCGATGAGGGCCAGAGAATGAACAGCAACAGAGGTACATGCCCCTGACCAGAATCAAACCTGGGACACCTTGGTCTGCAGGCCGACACTCTTACCACTGAGCCTAACCAGCCAGGGCTAAAAGTACACATTTTATTAACAAAACTATATATAAATTTGTATTTGCCTTAAATATAAAACCTATCATTTGATCAACATCTTCAAATTTTATTATTCTAATGCAAAATTTGATTCTTGACCGTCCTCTACAGTTGAAATTGACATATATAAGTGCTTAGGTCCTGGAGGGTGTGACTCGGTTGGTTGGAGCATTGTCCTGTACACTGAAAGGTGGCAGGTTTGATTCCCCATCAGGGCACATAACCAGGTTTCAGGTTCAGTCCTGGTTAGGATGCATATGGGAGGCAACTGATTGATGTTTCTCTCTCTTTTTCTCCCCTTTCTCTCTCTAAAATCAATTAAAATATTTTACAGATAAAATAAAAATAACTGGTAAGCATCAATATGTTGTCCACATGTCATATCCTCATTTCTGACGTTTTTTCATTTTACACAGAAAATCAATTGCTGAAATAATTTTATCTTTAAATCAAGACAGTTATCCTTTGAACACTTCATTACATTGGAGTCAAACAGACCAGTGTTGAAATCTCAGCTCAGTTACTCACTAGCCATATGGTCATGCTCAGCTTCTTCATTTATAGAATGAAGATAATAAAATACTATCTATTTCACAGAGCTACTGTGAAGAATAAATTTGATATTTAAAAAAATTTTTTTAATTTCTTTTCTTTATTGATTTTAGAGAAAGAAGAAGGGAGAGAGAGAGAGATATTGAAACGTCAATGAGAGAGAACATCGACTGGCCACCTCATGCATACCCCACACTGGGGATTTGGCCCACAACCAGGGCATGTGCCCTGATTGGGAATCGAACCAGTGACCTGTTGGTGCATGGGTCGGTGCTGAACCAATGAGCCACACCAGCTGGGCTAAATTCGATATTTTAAGCACTGGTACATACTAAACATTCAGTAGACAGGCAGTTGTTGTCTCTAAAATATAATATTTAGCCCTAATCCAGCAATGGTTATACCACTGGTATTCCAACAGATGTGTCTAACAAAGAATACAAAAAATACTGGTGTAACTCAAAAAAACACAACTGAGTGACCCGTGAATCCATAAAAATTCCAGAAGAAAATGTAGGCAACAAAATTTCGGACATCATACGAAGCAGAATTTTCACTGATACATCACCTAAGGCAACAGAAACAAAGGAAAAAATGAACACATGGGACTACATCAAACTAAAAAGCTTCTGCACAGCAAAAAAAAAAAAACAAAAAAAAAAACAACCATCAAAATAGAAAGGGAACCCACTGTATGGGACAACATCATTGCCAATGATGTATCAGATAAGGGGTTAATCTCCAATATATATAGAGTGCTCATACAACTCAACAAAAGGAAGACAAAGAACCCAATTAAAAAATGGGCAGAGGAGCTGAATAGACACCTCTCCAAACAGGACATACAAATGGCCAAAAGACATATAAAGAAATGCTCAACATCACTAATCATCAGAGAGATCCAAATTAAAACAACAATGAGGTATCACCTCACACCTGTCAGAATGGCCGCCATCAACAAATCATCAAACAACAAGTGTTGGCGAGGGTGTGGAGAAAAGGGGACTCTAATACACTGCTGGTGGGAATGCAGACTGGTGCAGCCACTATGGAAAACAATATGGTGTTACCTCAAAAAATTAAAAATTGAACTTCCATTTGACCCAGTGATCCCGCTTCTAGGAATATACCCTAAGAAGCCTGAAACACCAATCAGGAAGAATATATGTACCCCCATGTTCATAGCTGCACTATTTACAATAGCTAAGATCTGGAAACAGCCCAAGTGTCCATCAGTAGATGAATGGATAAAAAAGCAGTGGTACATATACACAATGGAGTACTATGCAGAGGTAAGAAAGAAAGTTCTCTTTCTTATGATGACATGGAGGGACCTGGAAAGTATTATCCTAAGTGAAATAAGCCAAGCAGAAAAAGACAAATGCCACATGATCTCACTTATATACGGAATATAATGAACATAACAGTCTGAGGAATACGGTAGACCCAGAAACATGGAAGTAGGGCACAGACTGACACCCCTCAGAAGAGGGGGTGGGGGGTGGGGTGGGAAGAGATAAACCACAGAACTTACATGCATGTATGCATGACCAACGGACATGGACAACTAAGCCGGGGACGGGGCGGGGGTGGCGTGGGGAGGGGGGTGCAAAGGAGAAATATCTGTAACAAAAAATTAATAATAATAATAATAATAAAACAAAAAAAACCCACACAATTGATATCTACTACCTCATTCTGAGATTTTTCTATTGGTGGAACTCTAAGTGTAGGCACAAAGAGTTAGGAAACTATCCTCCATGACTTTAATATCACTGTTTTAAATATTAAAGTTATTGAACCTTGTATTCATTCCAAAATCCAATTATTAATAGTCAAAATGTTAAATGTGTTAAAATGCCAAATATAAATTTTCTATTTTCATTAAAACAGACATTTCATTCACCAAAATATTTTCTATACAGCCAGCTCTCTTACCAATAAATGCTTAATTAAAATCATGTATCATTTTCAAATCTTTATAAAGATTAAAATCTATAAAAACATTTTTCCTTTTATAATTTATTCCTAATTTGGGGTTTATTAGTTTTTTTTTTTAATAATTTTTTTTAATTGATTTTAGAGAGAAAGGAAAGGAGAGGGACAGAGATAGAAACACTGATGAGAGAGAACATCGATTGGCTGCCTCCTGCATGCCCCACACTGGAAATTTGGCCCACAATCTGGGCATGTGCCCTGACTGGGAATTAAACTGGTGACCTCTTAGTGCATGGGTTGAAACTCAACCACTGAGCAACACCGGTCGGGCTATTAGTTTTTAAAATCAGAAAGACAGCCCTGGCTGGTTTGGCTCAGTGGTTAGAGCATTGGCCAGCGGTCCAGAGAGATCCAGGTTCGGTTCCCGCTAAGGGCATGTACCTCGGTTGCAGTTTGTCCCCGGCCCTGGTTGGGTCGTGTGGGTGGCAGCCACTTGATGTGTCCCTTTCACGTCGATGTTTCTCTCTCTCTCTCTCTCTCTCTGTTCCTCTCTCTCCCTCCTCTCTCTCTGTTCCTCTCTCTCCCTCCCACTCTATCTGAACAAAAAATGGAAAAAATTGTCCTCGGGTGAGGATAAAAAATAGTAATAATAATAAAATGAAATCAGAAAGACAATACCCTTGTCATCATTGTCACTGTATGAAGAGAATTCTTTAACATTATCGCCAAGGCCAGATGTGCTCAGGGCTCAAAGCTGCTCTTCTACTAGGTCAGGAAGGTCTCAGTCCTGTCTGCTGGTAAAAGTTCCTATGTTTTATTGTTGTTCAACTTGACTATGTAGCTCAGCATTTTAGAACAGTCCATAAGTATGAAATAAAAATACTGCAATAGCCACAGATTCATTCATTACAAATATAGTAACAATTAGAGGCCTACCATGTGCTAGGCACTGTTTTAGGCATCCTTTCTCAGAGAGGGGAACAAAAATTAAACAAATAAACATACTAATATGAAGTATGTTAGAGGATGATACTTTTGTGAAGAAAAATAGAATAAGGAAGAGAAAGAGTCACAGAAGAGATGCTGCAATTATTTGTAATGTATTCAAGGAAAGCTTCTCTCTGACAAGTTATTTCAACAGAGATCTAACAGAGGGGAAAATAGCAATCCGTGTGGATATGAGGGGAGGAAGCATTCTAGAAGAGGATGCAAAGGCCAAGAAGCAGAAGCATATTTGAAGTAGTCCAGGAAAAGCAAGGTGATTTCCATGGTTAGAGAAAGAGTGAGTGGGAATGGGGGTGGGAGAAGGTGAAGGTTGGGGGGTTAGGATGGTGGGGCAGGTAACAGATGAAGTTAACAAGGCAGGACAGGGTTTATATCTCATAGGATCTCATAGGCTATGTTAAGGCCTTTGGATCTTACTTTGAGTTATAAGGGAAGCCCTTAAAGTACACTGGATAGAGAAATAGTATAATCTGAGTTAAGTTTAAAAATTATGATTATTGTGTGAAAAATAAGCTACAAAGAACAAAAGTAGAAGAAGCAGGGAAACTAAAGGCACAGATGACAGATTCATGTCAAATGTAAATGATCAGCCACAGGAGAAATAAAATTTCCTGGACTTAATTAATTAACATGGTGACCTAGACCTTCTATTCCCTGTGACAAGATTGCAAAAGATGTTAGCACCTGTTACACGTCAAACACAACAAATTTGTTTGCCAACAAATTAGTCAGACCTCAGGAAAAAGATAATTATTTGCATAATAAATGACACTTCATTTACAGAAGTCTTTCATAATGTATATTAATCCTTAAAGCTTTAGATATGTTTCCCCAAATCTGTCAGATTCAGGAAAGTCCAAACTACAAAGATAGGAATGAATTATTCCACTTCCAGGAATGTTAGACTAGCACTAACTTCTTCTACTAAGGATTAACTAGAAAAACTTGACAAAAAATAATTAAAAACAAAAATTAAAAAATATATATATTTGTTTGAAGGTACTAGGATCATTTAAGATTTCACAGTCTATGTTAGGTCCTAACAACAAAGTAATGATTTATAGTTCAGGATCTAAGAGCAGCTCTTTGGAGTAAATTCAGCCTTAGGAGGCATTCTTGACTTCCTCCTTAACAAAAGTAGATATTCAAATGGCCAATTTTTTTTAAAGCTAAAGGTAATCCATCTTATTAGCAATTAAGAATATAAATATTCAAACCATAATAAAATACCACTGGACAGTCACCAAAATGACTAAAACTAAAAAGACATTACTAAATTCTGGTCATGACGTGAAACAAGCACAATTTTCATACACTGGTTGTGTGCGTAAAAGGTGCCACTACATTAAAATTATATTTTACATATATATATATAAAACTTTAATAGATGGTAAAAATGACCCTAATTCTTCACCTTTCACTAAAGACATTACCTCTGAAATGACTCAATAGCATCTCCCATCAATAATTAGAATCTGTTTCGCTACTCCTTGAATCTGGCCTGTTCTCTTGACTTACTTTGGCCAACAGAATGTGATGAAAATAGCACGTGTGCCAATTCTGCACCTAGGCCTCAAGAAGCCTGTGTCGTTTCATGCTCTCGCTAAACCAAGTGAACAAGCCAAGGCTGCCCTGCAAAATGATAAGAAATATGAAGCCAGTCACCCCAGTGTCACAGTGAATACAGCCATCAACCTGATGTATGAGATGAGAGACATGTATAGCACAAGATGACAATATGCTATACTACCTAGCTTCCATTAAAACTTTCTCCTTTAAAAAAGGTACCACTATAAAACAAATGTTGAAAAATCATGATTCATAACTCATATTTGTCCACTTCATATTCTAATGCTGCAGGTTTGCAATCTGTAACACAAAGCATAAAAGAGGGCTACAGGTTGATTCAGTTAAGAGAATACTTTTCTTTAAAACTGTAAACTCATTTGCCCTGGACGCTGTGGCTCACTTGGTAAAACATCATCATCCCATGTACCAAAAGATTGCCAGTTCAATTCCTGGTCAGGGTACACACACAGGTTGTGGGCACAATCCCTGGCAGGGGTACGTGTAGAAGGCAACTGATGGATGTTTCTCTCTCACAAAGATGTTTCTCTCTCTCTCTCTCCCTCTCCCTTCTTCTCTCTCTAAGGGTCAATGAAAAAACACATGAATAAAACTATAAACTCATTAAATAACAAAAAAGAAAAAGTTCAGCTTGAATTAGCACATAAGAACTTCAATTAAATTTAGAATGTACCAGTTGGCTGATGTTAGTACTGGATATACTGTAAGACTATTATAAATGAAACTTTAATTTTCCTATGAATCTACAACTGAAATGGGATACAAGTTAGAAGAATTATATTTTGAAAGAACATTACAAATCAAACAAAATGCAACTTTAAAATACAAGCTAAAATGTTGAGATCTGTGGCATATTTAATTCTCCAAATATAGACATAATATTTTTTTATCCCACACACCCCTCTTACAATGTGAATTTAACATTTCTCCTCTAGAGAGGTGGGGTCAATATCCCTCCCCCTTGAACCTGGCAGACCTTTGTGATTGCTTCACGCAACAGAAAACAACAAAAATTACGCTGTGTGACTTCTGAGGCCAGGTCATAAAACTCATGCACTTCTATCTCAGGATGCTCACTCTTAGATTTTAGCTGCCATTGGCATTAGGACTAGGTGGACATTATTAGTTAAAGCCTAAAGGGCATTGAGGATAGTGTTAGTGAAAGTCTAAAAAGCCCAGGAAGGGGCTGTTGTAAGGATTTAAAAGAAAGAAAATGTGATTGGAAGCTGCAGGAAAAGGGATCCTCATTTTATTTTGGAAGGACATTTGGAAAAACTGATACTGGCAGAAAAATTTAAAATAGAAATGTTCCTAATGAAGTCATTGACTGAAAGTGCCACTGGGCTTCTTCTGGCTATATAAGATAACATATGAGAGGAAACAGATGAGCTAAAGAATGAACTGTTAAATCAAATCCCAAGAACCAAGGATTTGCTGGGTTAAACAATAAAACAATGTGAAGTAACCAGCACTCCCGACAACAAAATGATTCTCAAATAATAAAATGGCTGCCAGGTAAAGATAAAACCCAGGGATCTTAAAAACATATGTTAAAACTTTAGAAAGATCTAATACAGAGTTTCATAGAAGTGATCAGATTGACAAAAGGTCTTATAAAATATATTAGTTTTTAACTGCTACATAAGCATTTACCACAAACTTAGTGCCTTAAAACAATATCGAATCATTAGTTCATAGCTCTGCAGGTGGGAAGGCCAGGCAGGCTTGGCTGGCCTCTCTGCTCTGGGACTCACAGGGCTGTAATCAGGTGTCAGTCAGGCTGGGTTCTTCCGTGGAAGCTCTGGGGAAGAGCTGCTTCAAAGCGGTTGGTAGCAGCTTCTAATTCTTGCCGCTGATGGTCTGTTTCCTTGCCATCAACATTGAGCCACTCTCTGTTCCTAGAGGTTGCCCTCATTCTTTCTCAGCAATTTCTCCATCTTCAAACCAGCAACATATGCAGTCCTTTGCACACTTTGAATCTTTAACTTTTTCTTCTGCTACCAGCCAGAGAAAACTTTTTGCTTGTAAAGAACACACCTGATTGAGTCAGGCTCATCTAGATACTCTCCATAGTTTAAGCCAACTGACTTGGGATTTTAATTTTATTTCTTTAAGATAATTATCTGTTTAAACAAAAATAAAGATATTGTGTGGTGTTTATAAAAGATGTAATAAAAATGTATGAAAACAACAGCAAAAGGCCAGAAGGGGAGAAATGGAATATATTATTATAAAGTTCTTATTAGTGCTTGGAACCTGAGACAAAAGGAAAAATGGGTGCCTCTAATTCACATGTTTTATGTAAACCTGAATGGTTAGTATTTTCCAGAACATACATTGAAAACTTAAAACTCACATTTTAAGTTTAAATATTTATAACAACAGAATTTATTATACTTTTACTTTCCTGGCTTTAATAAAAGCAAATTCATCAATAATGTTTTTAAAATCTACCTCTTTGCTTATATTATTTTCAACTGAGGTAAATGCCACATTAAACAATTTCTCTTGACCAAGTGACGACTGTAATTTCAAATTAGCTTCAGTTTACTGAAACTTCTTTCACAAGACACCACTGAGGTATTATCTTTTAAAGTTCTCAAGGTCACTTACACATTTGGATAAAATTGTAGCAAGCAAATTTCATAAACTGCTTTTAGAAGGTCCACACATCATGCTGATTTTACATTGCAATTATTGATACTTCATGCTGGTAAAACTATTACAGATGAAATTTCTACAGGGCTTAGTCTAAATATTTAAGAATCAAGTCATAACTGTTTTTGGCAAGTAGATGTATTTCTTTCTTTTTTTAAATTCTCTTAGCATTTATTCTTTAAAAAGAAATTTTTTTAATTAATTTATTTTTGTTACAGATGTTTCTTTTTCCCCCTAGCAGACACCCTCTACCCTACCCAACCCCTCCCCCCTCCGCCAAGTATTGTTGTCTATGTCCATTGGTTATGCATACATGCATATAAATTCTTTGGTTTATCTCATCCCGGGAGAAGGAGGGGAGCAGTAGATGTATTTCTAAAATTAACTTTAAGGATTAAAAATTTGAAGATACTTTATTTAATTTTTCATATCTTCATTACAAATGTTAAATTAAGATGGCTAAAATCTCCCTAATTTCTATTTTCTATACACTTTTCCCATAATTAAAACTTTTATCTGGTGACTCATACATTTTCAGTTTCTTAACTTTTTAAACTTCATTTCCTTTTTATATTAAATTTATTGAAGTGACTTTGGTTAATAAAACCATACAGGTTTCAAGTGCCCAACTCTGTAGCACAACATCTGCATACTGCATCATGCACTCACCATCCAAAGTCGTCTCTTTCCACCACCATTTATCCCAGCTTTGCGCTCTTCCACCTGACCCAACACTCCTTTCCGCCTGGGAATCACCATAAGGACACGGCCACATGTTGTCTGTGTCTGCTTTTCTTTTTTTGCTTAATCCCTTCACCTTTTTCACCCAGCCCCCGACTCTCCTCCACTTTGACAGTTGTCAGTTGTTCTATCTATGAGTCTGTTTCTATTTTGTCTAGTTTTTGTTTCTAGTTTATTTTGTTCATTATATTACATATATAAATAAAATCATATGGTATTTCTTTCTCTGACTAGTTTATTTCACTTAGTATAATACTCTCCAGGTCCATCCATGCTGTTCCAAATGGTAAGATCTTCTTTTCTATGGCTGAATAGTATTCCATTGTGTATATATACCACAGCTTTATTTATTTATTTATTTATTTATTTATTTATTTATTTTTAATCCTTACCCGAGGACATTTTTGCATTTTTTGTTCAGACAGAGCAGGGGGGAGAGAGAGGAAGAGAGAGAGAGAGAAACATCGATGTGAAGGGACACATCGAGTAGTTGCCACCCGCACGACCAACCAGGGCCGGGGACAAACTGCAACCGAGGCACGTGCCTTTAGCGGGAACCGAACCCGGGTCTCTCTGTACCGCAGACCGACGCTCTAACCGCTGAGCCAAACCGGCCAGGGCCCACAGCTTTTTTTATACACTCATTTACTGATAGGCACTTGGGCTGCTTCCAAATCTTAGCTATTGCAAATAATGTTGCAATGAATATAAGGGTGCATATATTCTTTCAAATTGGTATTTCAGGGTTCTTTGGACATATTCCCAAAGTGGAATTGCTGGGTTATAAAGCAGATCCATATTTAATTTTTGAGGTAACTCCATATTGTTTTCCACAGTGGCTGAACCAGTCTGCACTCCCACCAGCAGTGCACAAGGATTCCCTTTTCTACACTTCCTTGACAACACTTGTTTATTGCTTTATTGATGACAGCCATCTGACAAGTGTAAGGTGATATTTCATTGTGGTTTTAATTTGCATTTCTCTGATGATTAGTGACTTTGAGCATATTTTCATATATCTATTGGCCATCTGTATGCCATCTTTGTAGAAGTGTCTAGACAGGTTTTTCTGGCCATTAAATTCATCTGTTCCAGTGTGTCATTTAAGGTCACTGTTTCCTTGTTGATATTCTGTCTGGAAGATCTATCCACTGATGTCAATGGGGTGTTAAAATTCCCTACTATGATTGTATTACTGTTGATCTCTCCCTTTATATCCACGAAGATTTGCTTTATATACTTAGGTACTTTTATGTTAGGTGCATAAATGTTTACAGGGTTATATCCTCTTATTGGATTGATTCCTTTAGCATTATGTAATGTTCTTATTTGTCTCTGGTTACAGCCTTTGTTTTGAAGTCAATTTTGTGTGATATAAGTATTACTAACCCAGCTTTATGCTTGTTTGTTTCTATTTGGAATATTTTTTCCATCCCTTCATTTTGTTTCTTTTGTTCTGAGGTGAGTCTCTTGTAGATAGCATATATATGGGTCATATTTTCATATTAATTCAGCTATCCTATGTCTTTTGGTTGGAGCATTTTATCTATTTACATTTAAAATTATTGATAGATACATATTTTTTGCCATTTTATTCTTTATACTTATATTCTCTCTAAATCTTTTATATTTCTTTCAATACTGGTTTGGTGGTAACAAGCTCCTTTAGCTTTTTTTTTTTTCCCTTAGTCTAGGAATCTCTTTATTTTGCCTTCATAGCTTTGCTGGGTAAAGTAGTCTTGCTTGTAGATCCTTGCTTTTCATTACTTTGGATATTTCATGCCAATCCCTTTTAGCCTGAAAGTTTCTGTTGCGCAATCAGCTGACAGCCTTATGGAGACTTCCTTGTAGGTAATTACCTTTGTCTTGCTGCTTTTAAGGTTCTCTCTTTATCTTTACCCTTTGCAACTTAATTATGATGTGTCTTGGTGTGGGCCTCTTTGGGTGCATCTTGTTTTGGGACACTCTGTGCTTCCTGGACTTGTTTGTCTTTGTCCTTCCCCAAGTTAAGGAAGTTTTCCACCACTATTTCTTCAAACAGTTCTCAATCCCTTGTTCTCTCTCCTCTTTCTGGTACCTCTATGATGTTTGATGCTGTCCCAATGGTCCGTTAGGCTTTCCTAATTTTTAAAAATTTTTTTTTGTTTTTGTTTCTATGGTTGGGTGTTTTCTGTTATATTGTCCTCTAACTCACTGATTCAATACTCTACTTAATCTAGCCTACTCAACAGGAGTATATTCCTTCTAGTATAGTCATTTCAGATATTATATTCTTAATTTCTGACTGCTTCTTTTTTATTGTTTCTATGTCCTTTTTAATGCTTACTATTATCTTTGCTTAAATTCTAACTGAGATCATCCATTCTATCCCTAAGGTCCTTGAGCATCCTTATAACCATTGTTTTAAACTCTGCATCTGGTATCTTTGGCACAATCTTCCAGATCACCTGAGCTAGGTGCTCCAGGAATATCTCTTGTGTAGATTATGTATGCCCTCCTGTTGTAGTTGAGTCTTGGATGCTGTTGGTGGAGATAATCCTCAGGCTGGCTGACTATAAGGATAGACCTCAAACACCACCTATGAGTCACTGTAAAGGGGCTGCCCACTGAGGTGGAGTGGTTCCCAGCAGTGACTTGTGCCTGTCTGAATCCTTCTTTGGGTGTGCCACTTGTGTGGCTAGTTGGGTAGAGCTTTGGTATGGTCTGAAGCCCACCACTGGTTGAGTTGGTTCTCATCCAATTGGTGGGGTTCCAGTGCAGGTCTAGGTCAGACACTGCATGTAACTATCCTTGGGCTAGTGATCTGGAGCTACATTATTCACTGTTTGTGGCTGTGTCTAATGTGCCTGGGTGTGCATGGGAGAGGCTAAGCTGTATACAAGGGTCAGCTTTCGCCAGCTCTGAGCTGGGGGCAGATCAATAAAAGGTCCATGGCTCCTTGAGGTCCATCTCACCTGAGGTTGCCTAGTTTTTCTCCAGAGCCTTCTGAAGAAAAACTATAGAGTGGTCCCAGGCTGGCCATGACCATAGACCCTTCCACAGGCATGAGCTAGGTAGGGCAGGTCAATGGGGTCAGGAGGATGGGGCTAGTGGGTCTTCTGCTTGGGAACAGCATGGCCATGTACTCAGTGGGGGTAAAGTGGCCCCTACTCCATAACCATACAACTCAGTCTCTGCAAGAATCTCCAACTCTAGCTCCCTTGGCAGGTGTGCACCCCAAGTTCAGGTTGAATGTAGCCAGCTAGCCCCACTAAAGGAGAAAGCTCAGCAAGGCAGAGCCACTGGGACTCAGGAGGACAGATCAAAAGAGTCTCCCACTGGAATTTATGCCAATTGAGCCTGCAGGATGACAGCAAGACTGGCCACTGTTCCAAAGCCACACAGCTCAATCACTGAGTGTCTAGAAAGAGCTTTTCCAGAAAAAGAACGCACTAAAGGTCCCTGTTGAATGCAGCCAACAAACCTTTCTGCAGGACCTAAACTTGGCAGGATGGTGTTACCAAAAGTTGGAGAACCAGGTTAGTGCAGTCCTAGGCTGATGCTGTAAGAATAGGAGTGCTCAACCCTGGGAATATGATGCCTGAGGGCAGTGTAAAATAGGGACTCAGCACAGGGACCTTGGTAGCTGACCCTCCACATCTCTCCTAAGGGCCATGCCACCCAGATCTTCTATTTATGATTCCCATATGCCCTGAGTCATTATCCCTCTACCAGAGCCCCAGATGAGTGTCTGAGAGCAAGATCTTGTGTGTTGACCCTTCAGAGTACCTGAATTTCTAGCAGACTCCCCCCTCTTCCAAGTGGATAGAGTCTCTACTGTTTTTCACCACCAGATGCTATGCAGGCTCCTCTTCCAGGCTCTGGTGCTCTGAGTTGGTGATCCCAGTGTGGGGGTGAGGATTATAAAAATGATTTCCTATCATTAATGTTCCAACAGAAAATGCTGACAAATTCAGTCTTTTACTATTTGTGTTCGAGTGTGCCATTTCCTCAAAAATGTTGACAGTCCCTTTTCTTTGATTTTATATTTCTAAATATAAAAACTTTTCTTTAAATGTTCAAAATATTAAATATATTCTAGTGCCCCTAAAACTGACATAATCTCTAAAGATGTTGTTGAATGACTAGCTCAAAGTCATTCAAAAAGTAACAAAATTGCATCTAGCTTTCTCTCTGAATATTTATTTAGTATTCTCTTCTGATTCAAGTTCAAATGCTTGAGGAAAAGATCACTAGCACCAAAGAACAAAATTCAGTAAAGTCTTTTGACAGACCCAATCTTTCCCTAAATATTTTCTTCCAATTACTGTCAAATAGCAATGTATCATAAAGATATTAGAGAAACTATAAAAAAAAGAAGGAATTGTCCTCTTTCTGCCTTTTATGTTTATAGCTAATTTTACTTTTTGCAAAACTCAATAATGACCTTATAAAGAGCTGGGCATTTCCATTATCCTGCCCTAACCTGGAAAGACCTCTTTAAGAAGATATCAATAAACTAAAACTATGCTATAATAGACACTTTTACATTTCCTGTCATATTTAATTCTCAGAAAAACCTTGTGACATAGCTATTATTGTCCAAATTTCTAGATCAGAATTTGAGCCCCAGTCAGATAAGTAATCTGCTTGAGCTCCTTCCTAAGAGGCAAACAGTATGATTTCAAGGTCTGTGTTGTTTTTACTACATAATGCCACACTTAAAGTCATTCATCTTATTCTCTATTATCTGTCAAAATTTTATACAAGTTATTTTTTAGCTGGATAATAGAAATCACTTAACTCCATCCCTTATTTTGTACATGAAAGCACCAAGATCTGAGACGTGAAATGCTTTGTCCCAGGATACCCAACTATTTAGTTACAAAGGCTAAGCCCTTTTTACACAACATTAATATGGGGAAGAAAAAAAAAGAAAAGAAAGGAAACCATGGTAATCTCCAGCCAGATCTTTTAAAATATAATACATTAAATGTTATAGTTGTTCTCAAAAATGTTAGGTCCTTAATTTGTTAGGATAACTGACTTTTATAACTTCTTATATTAATTAATGGGATATGTTTTAAAGGCCCACAATGGAGAAAAATTAATAGATAATTAATTATGCTAATATAAATAAATGTAAACTCCTACCGTGTAAAACAGTGTAAGCAGAGTCAACAAAAGTGAAACCATGGGAGATGGTCATATCTGAATCTAAATGCAATTAAAATAAGCTGACTGGTAGCAACAAAACCTGGCTCAAGATATTTGGAGAAAAACAGAAAATCATATTAAGATTAGAATTCTTCAAATTGGCACTAAGTAGGTCGATATACTCACATTCTTCCTTGTCAATTAATGCCTAATACCACCATTAGTCTCTTTTCTTCTTCTTTTTTTTTTTTTTAACTAGGACACATAAAAATTTGTTTATCTGCAAGAATTTTACAAAAATATATTTAACAAATACAGAATGCCAATGAGTTTATATTTAAGAAACTTTCCTTTCTCTTAACAGGCTTGAATCCTATAAATCAGTGGGAGATTAGTAATAGGCAAGAAAAATAATGTGGATGAAATGAACTTACTTAGAAATGTTATGCTGGGATACAATATGGTATTTTCCAAAGGGATTTCTTCTCCCTTCCAGAATAGTCTAGTCTGCATGAAATGATCACCTTCTGCACTGTTAAACCCTAAAACCCATCTCTGCATGAGATTGTACAGTGTGAGGAAAAAAAAAAAAAAAAGCCATCACTCTTTTAACATTAATGTGCAAAAATTAAAATAAAAAGTTTTGTGGAAAAGGCTGACAGGAATGAGGATTTTCTCACATAGAGAAAACTATGTGGGACTAGACCAGACTAATAAAGTACCTTTGAATGCAGATTTGGGTCAACTTGTTATATAAACGGTTTAATGTATGTTAATGAATTATAAATTAAAACTTAACTATCTGAAAGAATTTTTTTTTTATCCTCACCGAGGACATTTTTCCATTTTTTGTTCAGACAGAGTGGGAGGGAGAGAGAGGAAGAGAGGGAGAGAGAGAGAGAGAGAAAAATGTAGATGTGAAAGGCTCAACATATCGAGCCCGTAGCAAGAACCAAACCCGGGTCTCTCTGGACTGCAGGCCAACGCTCTAACCGCTGAGCCAAACTGGCCAGGGCTGAAAGAATTTTCATAAAAGAGCTTCAGAAATCACTGGAAACTACTAGTAAACCAAAGTTCCCCCAAAAGAATGTTGGAGGTGAAAGGCTCTCTCAGAAAGCAGGTTAAGTTCGCCCTCTGTCAACCCACACAATCAACTGGTGGACACGTCCTGGTCAGGAAATATTTATCCTTTTATGCAGGTCACTACTGTTAACTTTTGAGATCACTAACAATATGATGCCAAGTACAAATTTCAAGCACTAAACTCAATATCACATCAGCAATTAAACAATAGGAGAGAGAGAATCAGGTTAAAGAATACTTTAAAATTTGTACTTCTTTCCTTTTCTGAGTAAATTATGTTTCCTAAGACTAGCTCACATCCTAGCACTGACAGAAACTGATGATATTTTTACCCTAGATTGTGGTCAACCAACAAGGCAACTTGAGGATAGGTGACTGACTGGGGACTCAAGTTCCCCTAGACACTGCTTGGCTGCCCCAAGGGTTTAAGAGGTCAACCAATATCTCAGCTGATCTGTTACCTACTTACACTTCAGTTAAGTGTAAAATCCAGTCCAGACTCCATTCTCCCACCTGAAATTCTCTGATTCTGCAGTCCCCTGAAATTCTCTGATTCTGCCATCCTATAAGCACCTCAACATTTAGCCCCACAAGAAAAGAACAAGAACAATTCTCAGTCCAATCTTCTATCAAGGTCATTCCCTCACTCCTCACACCTGGGAAACTGAAATAAATGACTTACCCTCAGAACAGTTTCATAGCCATCAAAACAAAATGTTTAAGAGCAAGATAACACTATATAGATCGTAAGAATAGGGTTTACTGAACTAGCCATGAACCTCACTGAAGACAGATGGCAAAGTACTCACTGTGAAAGCTTGTTGGCTACTTTATTAAATTGTACATAATTTTCAGCCCTTCTAGAACAATTACAAAAAGTGACTCATTGCTTATTAATTTCAAGGGTCTGATGAGACAAAGCATAAAAGTACATAAAAATAATACCTGGCACATAGTAAGTGGTCAATAAATGTTATCTATTATCATCTTCTTCATTGCCTGAATGTAATAGTATCAGATACAGTGGTTACTATTTGTACACTGCAGCTATGGAGACACTCAGCTTTGATAAGCTCCACCTATCCAGCCTGACTAGAATTCAGGAAGAGAAGGTGGCAGCACTTACAGAAGGACAAAGAGGCTATCAACCACCTACAAATTTTATATAATACTATCAAGGACTTAGATGTCCCCTCAGCCTCCAAATGGGTCCTGACCCATATTCATTGATAAAGGCAATTTATAGGTTTACTTTTTTTTTTTTAAATCAATATGAGGCTTTTATTGCATCTTTACAATATTGCAAATAAGTGTGAAAATCACTCGGCATCTTGGTGTTTGTATAGCTGGACAACTTAGATTTTATTCATTAGCCTGCTGAACTGTTCCTTTTTCAGAAACATAGATACCATCCAAAAATTTTCTGATATCCTTGTTTTTAACTTTCGTGGCTTGCTGAATCAAAGCAGCTGAATTTGATACAAGTTCAATGTCATTTCCTTCAAGAATCCACTCATCTTTCTCTGCTTGAGATACTGAACAAGCAACACCTGACCTCATCCAAACTCTGCGGATGTATTCTTCACCCAAGAAATTTCTGATTTCAACAAGAGAAACCATTCTCCTGAATATCGATGTTGATGGGGAAGTGAGCATACACAGACCTCATCTTGTAACGGAAGCCCAGTGTAACTCCCTTGATCGTGTTCTGCACATGACTGCAGAGAGTGCGAACGGTGGCCAGTCCCTTTCTATTTCCCCACCATCTGTCAACCCAGAGCCTCTTCTTTTTTTTCCCAAGGAGACTGAGTTCCACATCGATGTGGTTGAAATCCCTCCACAGTGTGCCTCTGGGGCCCTTCATAATAACTGTGCGTCCCTTCAGAGTGATGTCGACATGTTTGGGATGTCGACGGTCTGATTGCTGAGAGTGGTCTTCATCCTCGCAATAGGTGCGGCAAAGAGTATAGGTTTACTTCTTAACATAAACAAAATGTTATGAGAAATATGCATCTTTTTTAGGAATTACTATGAATTAGGCCCATTTTTAATTGTATTTTTAGACTTTTCTGTATCTTAACCTATATAATGTCTCCCCATCCCCACAGATGACCACTCATAAGAAACAGGCAGCCAAAATATATAGGATTAGGTAGTACTTTATTCATAAAGGGCAAGTGCATAATCAAAGTGAAGGATAAACACACTTTATGGGACACCAGTCTTATTATTGAATAGTCGTTATCATGCCAACCTAAAATACTGGAGAAGGTGACTCTTATGTAACTTTGTATAAATGAATATACAATATCCATTCTCAAAGCCAAGAAATCTATCAATTCTTTCACTTACCTATATAGAGCAAAAAGGCTTCTTAAATTGAAATCATACCACTATAGGTACATGCTTACAATTTTCATATTTTCTTGTACTTTAGCATCAAAATAATCAGTTGAAAAGTAGAGAAAATAACCAAATTAAAATGGGGATGAAAATCTGAGCATCATTTACATGAGGCAGAAGAACTTTCGGTTTCTCATTTTTTTTTTTTTAACTAGCAATATATTTTTATTAGACTCTTATTATTTATTCTCTTATTATAGCATTAACAATTAAATAATACCATCTTCCTTGTCTCTTACCAAAAAGGGTGATTACGGTATGCCTGCCTCAAAGGATTCAATATTTGTAGAGTTTTAGGCCCTAAAGATGAAAGCTATATACTAAATATTATAATTGAGAATAATGATACAAATGAAAGGTAGTTTAGGATAACAGAAAATTACATTTATAATTGGCACACTGCCACACTACCCCTGTGGATTGGTTCTTTCAGAGCACATACTCTACAAAAGTTCACTATGAGTGAAAAACACATCCCACAGGGAGTTCAAGTAGCCTACAATCCAATACTAGTAATTAAGGATGTGGTATTCTCCCTCTATATTCATTTGAGAATCATTTCTACTAATTAAGAGAAAAAGAACAATGATTTGTTTAAAATGATAGCTAAGACCATTCAATCTCAACTCTAATAACCTGGTTACAAAATAGAATACTATAACACTAAACAAAATTTTTTATAAAGAGCAAACTATTTTACAAGCCACCAAGTCAGTATTCAACTACTTTCCAAGATAATATAGTCCTAAAAAGACCTTCTTGAGCAATGTTCCTAATACAATGTTAAATTAAAGCATTACAAATTCAAATTCAATAAACATTAAATACCTACTATGTGAGAGTCATTATAATAAGCATTTTAAGGACTTTATATCATTTAATTATATCTATAACCCTAGGAAGTGGATATCACTAGCCATTTTATCAAATAGGAAATTTTCCACAGAAAGATTCAGATTCTTGACCACAGTCTAAGAATTTAAAATCAGTATTCTTACTTTAACCCCAATGTTCGCTCCATAGTGTCAAATTAAGGTCTCACTGACTATGTTAATAATCAACTAACAAATCCTTTAACCTCACTGGGCCTGAATTTTCTCTTCACTAAACTTAGAGGGTTGAAACAGAGGGGTGCATATATTCTTTCAAATTAGTGTTGCGGGTTCATATAGTCCCAGAAGTAGAATCGCTGGGTCATCAGGCAGTTCTGTTTTTAATCTTATGAGGTAACTCCATACCGTTTTCCACAGTGGCTGCACCCAACCTGCATTCCCACCAATAGTGCACAAGGGTTCCTTTTTCTCCACAACCAGGCCAACACTTGTTTGTTTCTTGATTTGATGATTGCCATTCTGACAGGTGTGAGGTGATATCTCATTGTGATTTTAATTCGCATTTCTGATGATTTGTGACATTAAGCATCTTTTCTCATATGTCTATTGGACACTGGCATATCCTCTTGGAGAAATGTTTGTTCATGTCCTTTACCCATTTTTTAATCGAATTGTTTGTCTTTTTGGTGTTTAGTTGTATACTTTTTTAAATAAATTTTGGACATTAACCTGTTATTGATGTATCATTGGTGAGTATGTTCTCTCATTCAATGGATTGTCTTTTCATTTTGTTGATGGTTTCCTTTGCTGTGCAAAAACATTTTAGTTTGATTTTAGTCCCATTTGTTTATTTTTTTTCTTTTGTTACCCTTGCCCAAGGAGACATATCAGATATAACACTGCTATGAGAAATGTCCAAGATTTTACTGCCTATGTTTTCTTCTAGAATTTTTTGGCATCAAGTCTACCATTTAAGTCTTTTTTTTTTTCAATTTTTTTTTCTTTATTGATTTTAGAGAGACAGGAAGGGAGAGAGAGGTAGAGATAGAAACATCGATGAGAGAGAACATCGACTGGCCACCTCCTGCATGTGCCCTGACCAGTAATCAAACCGATGACCTCTTGGTGCAAGGGTCGATGCTCAAGCACTGAGCCACACCAGCAAGGCTACCATTTAAGTCATTAATCCATTTTGAGTTTATTCTTCTGTATGGTCCAGGAAGGTGGTCTGGTTTCATTGCTTTGCATGTATCTGTCCAATTTTCCCAACATCATTTATTGAATAGATTATCTTTACCCCACTGTATGTTCTTGCCTCCTTTGCCAAATATTAATTGAGCATAAAGGTGAGGGTTTGTTTCTGGCCTCTCTATTCTGTTCCATTGAGCTTTATGTCTATTTTTACTCCAGTACTGTGCAGTTTTGATTACTATGTCCTTGTTCTACAGTTTGATATCATTCAGTGTAACTCCTCTAACTTGTTCTTCCTTCTCAAGATTGCTGTGGCTATTCTGGATCTTTTGTGGTTTCATATAAATTTTTGAAATATTTGTTATAGTTCTGTGAAATATACCATTGGTATCTGGAATAGAAATTGTGCTGAATCTAGAGATTGCTTTGGGTAGTATGGACATTTTAACAGTGTTAATTCTTCCTATCCATGAACATAGTATACGCTTCCACTTATTTGTATCTTCTTCAATTTCTTTCTTCAGTGTCTTATAATTTTCTGAGTACAGGCTTTTTATATCATTTGGTTAAATTTATTCCTAGGTATTTTTTATTGAAGTTATCATAAATGGGGTTGCTTTCTTAGCTTCCCTTTTTGATAGTTCATTATTGGTGTATAAAAATGTAACTGATTTCTCAATATTTATTTTGTATCCTACTACTTTACTGAATTTATTTATCAATTTTAATAGTTATTTTATAAAATCTTTAGGGTTTTCTATATACAGTATCATGTCATCTGCAGCAAAACAATTTTTCAAAACTTAAAATTTGACATTTTAAAAGTTATTTACAGTTTGTTATTTCATTAACTTAGGGATCAAAATTTTTGAAACAATAAGTTATCAGGGTTTGTAAAAATTAAATTATATTAGTTCTATCTTTTTGCTAGTAGCAAGGGGTGGGATAAATGGTAAAATAAATAACATTGCTTCACTAACCCTATATCTACCCCTCTGTTCATCTGTGACCCTGGTTATGATATGTTCTTTCTGTCTAAGGATATCACTTTCCATTATATGATAATGTGACTAAAATACACTATTCTCTGTGTACTAATTGAATAGCTACCTTCAGCTCAAACATATATCTAGATACAGACCAAAAGCACAGAACTGATGCTACTGAGCTGATGCTAAATACAAACAAGAAAATAGCTAAATAAAACTCACAACCCTTAGGCATCTTAGGATGGCCACAATTCCAACTAAGAAGTCAGGTGATGCAAGATTTGAAGATCTGATTAAATCCTTAAAACACTCTATATAGAGACATTACATTTTTTAAAAAGATTACAATTTTCAGTCATTAATAGTAAAGACAGTTGAAAGGTTCAAAAAAAAAAAAAAAAGAAAAGAAAAAGAAAACCAAAACCACACAACATAAAGAAAAGATTTTTTGTGTGAACTTGTTAGAAAAATATTCACTTTTCCCAATACCATAAAAGCAGCCAATGGTGCCCAATAATTTGTTCTAAGAGGAGAAATATACAGTAAAAGCTATTCCTCCTTTTCATAGAACTTTAATTTCCTCAAAATGATTTTCATATAAAAAAATGTGAAATAAACATAATTTGCAGAATCCATTAAAGCTATAGTTAAGCATTCATATGGTGCCTAACACTAAATATGCTCAAAATCTCATTTAAACTAGGCCAGGAAAGAAAAGTGTTTGTCAACTCCCTTTGGATAAATTTTTAGGACTGAGTTCAATATTGAACAATAAAATTTACTCAAGAGAAAACTTAATCTAGCCATCTTTACTTTGTCTTGAATCTAAAACTTATAATACCACGCCCAAATCAGAATATTAGCTTCAGAAAACTAGTTCAGAAAATTATCAGTGATGTTCAAAGTTGATACATTCAAATGAGAAAAAACATTCACATTTTAACTGGTTTCTGGCTATAGTATCATTGGTATTTTCTAGAAGATGCTGGGTTTATTATCAACCAAGGAAGGAACAGATCAAGGAGCAGCCACTGGCCATACATTGAGAACTCCTAGGATATGGAGTAAATCTCATATATCTAGGCTACTTAAATTTCCAATTTGATGAAAAGTTCAAAACATGCCAGGTATCAGGTTTTACTTGTATCAACTTCTCAATCCTAAAGGACATACTATACACATGTACACAGAGGTCTGAAGACTCAAAAAATCCTTGAGTGATCCTGGAACTAATGTATCTATCTGAAGCTCCACTGTGCCACACAATGCTTGAGGGATGTTGTGGCTAGTCCAGTTCTATCTCCAGTCAGTTTCTCACTCTCTATCACACCCCCACTCCCAAAACACACATCTTCACTTTTCACATGAGCTGACTTAGAATCCATGATCAATCACTCTCTTGTGTACCTAGCCAATCCTTTGTTCCTTTCACCCTTCATCTGATATATCTGGCAAAGATGAAACCCTCATTAAACCCAATTATTCACCTACTCCACATCTGCATTAGAGCAACTAAAAATAAGTGAAGAAAAATGTACAACTTTCCAACATCCCTCATTTCACATTCATGGTCACAAATCTGAAATGGGTAATCATCACTGGTCAGTAACAGTGAAATATCCTAAAATACCTAGCTTGTTCATCTTCCCAATATTCAAAGTAATTATTTTGTACTTTCTCCTCTGTTCTCAATCCCCCTAGACCTACCCACTTCCCCAACTGACTGCACTGAGAAAATAAAAACAATTAGACACAACAATCTCTTCCCACTACCAAAACTACCGACCTAACCCATATTCTTCCTGTTTTTCCTATTAAAACAAATATGTTCCCACTCCCATCAAAGCCTAACCCCTCTATTTGTGCTCTGGATCTCATTATCTTCTCACTTTCTCAAGAAACGTATATCCCTCTCTGTACTGCATCATCAATTTCTCCCCTGGTGGATCTGTGGTTTCAGCATACAAACCTCCTCTAACACCTCCAGTCACTGAAGTCACATTCTGCTACATGACTATCCTATTTCTTTTCTTCTTGAAAGAGTTGACTATACGGTTGCTTTACTTTCTTTCCTCATATTCTTTAATCAGTCAGGTTTCTTCTTCCACTCCATTATAACTTAAGTTAAGGTCATTAGAGAAGTCCATCAACCGAATCCAACAGTCACACGTCTGTTCTCTTTCCTGACCCCTCAACAGCATTCAGTACTGCTTTCCATCTTAAAACATCTCCTTCTCCTGCCCCACACAGTGATTACCAATGACCTTCATACCACAAAATTCATTTTTTTTTTGGTATGTGCCCTTAGCGGGAACCGAACCCGGGACTCTCTGGTCCACAGGCCGATGCTCCAAACACTGAGCCAAATTGGCCAGGGCCCACTAAATTCATTTTATTACCACTATAAAGTCAGATGAACCTGGGTTCAAATCTTGACTCAATCATTTTCTAGTATCCAATTTAGGAAAAGATATTTAACCACTGAGCCTCTGCACCTTGATCTACAAACTAGGGGATATATCAGTACCTAATTCATAGCTGTGAGAGTCAAATTAGTATCTCCCCACACCCTTTTACTTAGCAGCATGTGACAATCTGTCCTCCAAGAAATACTCTTTTCCTTGGTCTCAGGCTACTCCTTCCCATCATTGTCATAAGCTGCTCCAACTCCATTTTTCTTTTAAATTTAGTTCATTTAGGTTCTATACTCTCTCCCTACATGACTGATCTCTTCCATTCTCATGACTAACATTTTAATCTAACCTTCAAGAATATCTAAATCTCAATTTTTAATCTTTAATTTTCTCCCAAGCCCCAGACTGCCAACCACACAATCTTCACCTGGATATATATCTCAGCTATCTCATACTCAACATACTCAAAAAATAAGTCTCTATACTTTTTCATTTGCTCTTTCCTCCACCTAAAACTCCTCTGCCCCTCACAGTCTGATTACTTGCTGTCATATTTTTGTAGTTTCATGTATTTCCTCTTTCATAACAGTCTCTAAGCTTATATTTATTGACATAATACACAGGGGTGAGCAAAAGTAGGTTTATAGTTGTTTGTGCGGAAAACAATACAATAATTAATAATTAATAATACAAGAATAAATTGTTTTGCATGCTCATAACTGTAAACCTACTTTTGCCAACCCCTGTGTGTATTCCCTGCTAGTACGTATGCTCCTTGGTGAAAAATAAAATCTGCCTATTTCACTAACCCCAGTGTAGTACTTCATGTATAATTAATGATTAATAAATATTTTTGAATTGCATTCAAGCTATCTAAAATATTACTGCTTACTTATTTAACTTATTAGCATTTTATTTGTTCAGATGTCTAATTCATTAACACCTTTATTTCAAAATACTTAAACCACACAATTACATTATTATCATTTCTAAGCCACAAAATACAGCAAACAAAATTTAAAGGTACTTCTGAAAATACTGTTATATTTCAAGAATTCTACAATTATTAATTGCCCCTGAATTACAAAAATTAAAAATGTTCAGAAGCTAAGAAAGAGAGGGTGATATTATTTATTTCCCTATTTCGGCATTCCACAAAAAAAATTTAAAAGAATTTTAGCAAAAAGATTATTTTTAAATTCCAAAATGCATAAATCTTCTGGAGCAATTGCAAAAAGAATTTCCTCCTCGGAGACTCTTTTATCATTTTCTCCACATGAATATTAAATTCTATCACATTCTAATTGTGTATTAATATTTTGTTTGTTTTTATTAATCAAAATTAAACAGTGTTTAATGCAATATTTTTGCTAGCTTATAGAGTCTTATCAGAGATCAATGCAGACTTTCTGTTAGGCAGACTTAAATATGGAAAAAAGTTTACCTACATATACTCACACACATACAAGGGGGTTCATTTTGTGATATTAAGAAACTGTAAAATATTATTTAAATACTTCAGTATACTTGAATACATTAGATCTTTTAGAAAGTCATATTGATCACAAATCTAAAAAAAAAAACACTACATTGAGGAAAGACATTTTTATATTGTTCTTATTTAGAAAACATGACACCTTGAGGGACACTATGATAGAAAAATAGATCACAATGAAAAAGAATACAAAACAAAATTAAGAATCAATCTGTCAAGACTTAGGCATATTTAAATATATCTGATTCCAAAGAACATGGCTTTGTTTTCAAAGTATCTGGGTACTATCTTACAAATACGGGCTGTTTCTATTTTTTCTAACTGCTAGAATAGTTTATCAGATTGCTTCTGCATGTTCTGTAATATAGTAAATACATTTAACAAAAGCTTGTTTAATTTGTACACTAATAGAATAAAAATACATAAAAGGACTCTATAATATTACAAACGTACCTGATCTTTTCACTGGTCTAAAATTATTCAAATGAATTAACTAGTTACTAAAGAATCTATTTTTTAAATGTTTTTATTGATCTTTTTGTAGTTGTTTTTTAGAGAGAGAAGGGGAAGGGAATGGTAAAAACATTAATAAAAGAGAAACATCCATCTCCTACACGTCCCCTACTGGGGATAGAGCCTGCAACCCAGGCATGTGCCTTGACCTGGAATCAAACTGGTGAACTTTTGATGCACAGGACAATGCTCAACACTGCACCACACCGGCATGGCCAAAGAACCTATTTTTAAGATATTAATGTTACACCTTTCTCCAGAGGCTCTTAAATCCTTTGAAATGTCACGTTACCTTTGAATTTCTCTGTGTGTTCCCAAACTGACTGGAAAGCCATTTATCATATTATATACCCTTACACCCTTTCACCCAATAATTATAATCCTGGGGAATAACCTACATACCAATAAGATTTCATTCATTCATTCATTCATCATTCAATAAACACTTACTAAGCACCTGATGTATACAAAGATGTTTATTACAATGTAGTAAAAAATACTGAAAACATTATTTTATAATAGAGAAATTGGTAAAAAAAAAAAAATTATAGTATGTCACAGCCAAAATATGATGCAGTCATTTAAAATATATTAGTAACCAGTTTGAAGTACAAAAAAAGTTTGTTACAGAGTTAAGTAAAAAAGGCCAAATATAAAATCAAAGAAGTCAAAAGAAAGTATATATGGAATAAACACTAAAAAAATAGATACAAGAGATTGGCTGCATCTTGTTAGTAAATCTGAGTTTTTTTTCCATATTTATATAATTTTTAGGTTTCCAATAATAAATATATGAAACTCAAGTAATAAAAAATAAACTACATTTTTAAAAAAGATGGTCCATATTCATTAATAGTTTCATTTGAAAAGAAAAATCACTAACCTTTCTTAAAATTTTTCTGAACCCTGAAAAACCAGCCCAAATGTACAAATGAAAGTATCCTAACACAGAAGTGCTATAGACAAAGCTTATTTCATAAAATTTCTGATCAAATTCAGTGAGTAAAAAGCCTAAGACTTTATAGAATGTGTCTTCAGATCACAAGATAGCATATTGTAGAAAAAGGAATAATTGCTATTTATCAAAACAGAAAACATTCTGATTGATGAATCAGATTATCTCTTCATAACCCTATCTAGTATTAAACAGTTACAATAAAACTTCAGTACTTTTTCCTAGGCCAAAAACAAACATCCTTATTTTTTTAAAAACCACTTATAAGTTTATATATTCATAGAAAAAAACAACTGGAATGTTATAAAGCAAAACATAACAGTGTTGTGGATACTGAAATTATATTTGGCTTCAGGGGGGAATTTCACTGAACATTCAAAGAAGAACTAACACCCATTCTCCTCAAACTATTTCAAAAAATTCAAGAAGGAAGACTTCAAACTTGTTTTATGAGGCCAACATAATTCTAATTCCAAAACCAGGAAAAGACACTATAAAGAAAACTATAGGCCAATATCCCTGATGAACATAGATGCCAAAATCCTTAACAAAATACTAGCAAATTGGATCCAGCAATACATCAAAAAAATTATTCACCATGACCAAGTGGGATTCATCCCAGGGATGCACAGCTGGTACGATATTCGCAAATCAATAAGAGTGATACACCACATAAATAAAATGAAAGATAAAAACCATATGATCATATCAATAGATGCGGAAAAAGCATTCGACAAAATCCAGCATCCATTTCTGATAAAAACACTCAGCAATGTGAGAATAGAGAGATCGTATCTCGATATAATAAAGGCCATATATGAAAGACCTGCAGCCAACATCATACTCAATGGGCAAAAACTAAAAGCATTTCCCTCAATGCCCTAGTCAGTTTTGGCTCAGGGGTTGAGCATCGGCCTGTGGACCAGAGACTCCCGGGTTCGGTTCCTGCTAGGGGCACGTACCACACAAAAAAAAAAAGCATTTCCCTTAAGAACAGGAACAGGACAGGGATGCCCACTTTAGCCACTCTTATTTAACATTGTACTGGAAGTCTTAGACACAGCAATCAGACATGAAGAAAAAAATAAAAGGGATCCAAATTGGAAAGGAGGAAGTGAAACTGTCATTATTCGCAGATGACATGATATTATACATAGAAACCCCTAAAGGCTCCATCAAAAATCTACTAGACTTAATAAATGAATTTGGCAAAGTAGCAGGATACAAAATTAACATTAAGAAATCAATGGCATTCTTATAAACCAATGATGAACTCACAGAAAGAGAAACTAAAAAAACAATCTCATTTACCATCATGGCAAAAAAATTAAGATACCTAGGAATAAACTTAACCAAAGAAGTAAAGAATCTATTTGCAGAAAACTACAGGACATTAAAAAAAGAAATAGAGGAATATATAAAAACGTGGAAGCACATTGTTCATGGATTGGAAAAATTAATATCATTAAAATGTCCATAGTATCCAAAGCAATCTATAGATTCAATGCAATCCCCATCAAAATACCAATAACATACTTCACAGAACTAGAACAAATACTTCAAAAGTTCATATGGAACCAAAAAAAACCCCAAATAGCCACAACAACCTTGAAAAAGAAGGACAAAGTAGGTGAGATCACAATACTGGATATCAGGTTATACTAAAAGCTACTGGAATCAAAACAGCCTGGTACTGGCACAAGAACAGGCATATACACCAGTGGAACAGAAGAGAGAACCCAGAAATGGACCCAAGACATTATGCTCAATTTATATTTGACAAAGATGGCTAGAGCATACAATGGAGTAAAGATAGCCTCTTTAATAAATGGTGTTGGGAAAATTAGACAGCTACTTACAAAAAAATGAAACTAGACCATCAACTTACACCATACACAAGAATAAACTCAAAATGGATAAAAGACTTAAATGTGACTCATGAATCCATAAAAATCCTAGAAGAAAACGTAGGCAACAAAATTTCGGACATCATATGCCACAGAATTTTCACTGATACATCACCTAAGGCAACAGAAACTGGAAAAAATGAACACATAGGACTACATCAAACTAAAAAGCTTCTGAGCAGAAAAAAAAAAAAAAAACAATTATCAAAATAGAAAGGGAACCCACTGTATGGGAGAGCATAATTGCCAATGATACATCAGATAAGGGGCTAGTTTCCAAAATATATAGAGTGCTCATACAACTCAACAAAAGGAAGACAAAGAACCCAATTAAAAAATGGGCAGAGGAACTAAATAGACACTTCTCCAAACAGGACATACAAATGGCTAAGAGACATATGAAGAAATGCTCAACATCACTAATCATCAGAGAGATGCAAATTCAAACAACAATGAGGTATCACCTCACACCTGTCAGAATGGCCGCCATCAACAAATCATCAAACAACAAGTGTTGGCGAGGGTGTGGAGAAAAGTGGACTCTAGTACACCGCTGGTGGGAATGCAGACTGGTGCAGCCACTATGGAAAACAATATGGTGTTACCTCAAAAAATTAAAAATTGAACTTCCATTTGACCCAGTGATCCCACTTCTAGGAATATAACCTAAGAAGCCTGAAACACCATTCAGAAAGAATATATTTACCCCCATGTTCATAGCAGCACTATTTACAATAGCTAAGATCTGGAAACAGCCCAAGTGTCCATCAGTAGACAAATGGATAAAAAAGCAGTGGTACATATACACAATGGAGTACTATGCAGCTGTAAGAAAGAAAGATCTCTTATCCTTTGAGACAACAAGGAGAGACCTGGAGAGTATTATCCTAAGCGAAATAAGCCAAGCAGAGAAAGACAAATATCACATGATCTCACTTATTTGTGGAATGCAATGAACATAATAGTCTGAGGAACAGGGCAGACCCAGAGACGTGGAAGTAGGGTACAGACTGACAACCCTCAGAAGGGGTGGGGGGAGATAAACCACAGAACTTATAAGCATGTATGCATAACCGATGGACATGGACAACAAAGCTGGGGAATGGGGGGGGGGAGTCGAGAGGAGGGTGTCAATGGGGAAAAAAGGAGAAACATCTGTAACAAAAATTAATTAATAATAATAAAAAAAAAAGAAGCAGCCCAGACCTCAGCAGAAGGAGATGAGGGAAAACAGAGACATGGACTTACTTTTAATAAAGCCACCTTGCTTTGAATGTAGGTGACACTTATTTTAAAAATAAATAAATAAATAAATCTGGAGAAATGAACCTCCCTAACCCTTATCTACAAACCTTTAAGAAAATATAATGTTTCCTTAAAAAAAAAAAAAAGCAAGATTAATAGCAAAATTTAAATATTTTAGTGTTTTTAGCATATTCAAAGTTAAAATTTTGATGTCATTCAAAATTATGGACATTTGTGACATATAAAACTGCTCTTCTCTATAAATAAACTTCAATTGCCTATAATTAGCCTGGAACTAGTTGCATTATAATCTTATACAGCCATTCAGCTATCATGGGGATTTTTTAGTCTCTTTTGTCATAAAGAAAATAATGCAAGTGACAGAATGTAAGTAACCAAAAAAAGTCAATAGTGTAGAAGGCTTTTAATATATTTCATCTTGGCATATGATCACATACGAATTAAACACTGAAATCATGATGATTTCATTTACTTGTTCTGTACATATGTGATTAATAGGCATTAATTTTGTTGATGGAAACAAGCAAATTTTGTTGTTATATACAGATTAGAAATGTAAACATTCAGCATTTCCCACAACTACTGACTTCACAAATTATTTTGAATGTTATTTCAAATAATAAGCAGAGGTTACAAAGCAAAGAGCTCTACTGCCCCCTAATGAAATAAACCAGAAAAAAATAAAATAAAAACATAACAAACCCTTAAAAAAAAAAAAGAAAAAGGAAAAAAACCAGAAAACTCCTTTTGAGATATCAGTGAAACCGAAAAATAATCTTGCTTTGCTAAATACAACAGACAAACACTAAGACAATTAACTGAAAACAACTAGAATACATATCAAATACTTTAGGAAAAACTACAATCACCCACTTTCAATGATAAAATTAGCAAATCAGGAAAGCCTTGAGACAGAAATGTTCTAAAAGAAAGGAGACTAGTACAACAATGTTATCAAATGTGATAGCAATTAAAGCTTCACTGCAGGCTACACTTTTCATGTGTATGTTGGAAGTGAATGACAAGAAAGAGATTCTTAGAAATCACACTCTTCAGTGAATTACAGTAAATTTTCAGTTCAGCAGGTCAAAAGTAAATACCATCAAAATATTCTTTCAAATTTATATTGACTATAATCCTCTCAGAATAATTTTAATATGTGTATATTTTCAAGATACCTAACCTATAAAATATATACATTTAAAATAATTTTAGCTAATGCTCGTTTTAAACAAATGCCAATTTCATAAGTATGACAACTTTTTACTTTATGGTACTTTGCATCAGAAACTAACCAGTGATTAACTTTTAATTTTCCTCTTACTAACAGCTTCCCTTCCTTTAACAAAGTTGGTTTTTAAAACATCCTCCATACTCAAATTCCTTTTAACTAATACTCCAACTTGTCAAGAAGTCTGGCATTCTCTTTTCAGAAAAGAGCAAATATTAGGGAAAAGTAGTGTGTGGTCCTTCATAACAGGAGTTACATAACAATTACAATCCAGGAACCAGACATAATAAGAGTACAAAGAGTAGAATACTAGAACGTAAAAACAGGGAGAATGTACTCAAACAAACAAAAATAAAAAAAAATTCCAGGCAGCTTTTCACTAAGGGGAACAGAGGTGTAGTGGTTACTGTTCCTTGCGGCTAGGACACACCATATCACTTGGAGATGGCATGTTTCTGTCCAGGTTGATAGTGGCTGCACACTCCATCATGTGTATGTTGTTTAGGAGGTGTAAGAAAAAGGGATCAATTCCACACAATGCTATTAGGGAGACAGGCAATACCGACAAAGATGTTTACTTAAATCTACTCACAGAATAAAAATAGCCCTTAACATTTGTGTGCTGCTGCTCTTTTTCCTGAATGTCTATTTATTTATGAAAATGTTTCTTTATCTCTGCAAGTAATAAGGGTGAACAAATGTTCGTTCAAAATTTCAGAAAAGCAACAGAAAAATACAAAACCTATATATATTCAAACCTGTATCTCAAATGAGTTGGATCTCACATCTGTACAGATTTCCTGAATAATATGAATTAAAAACATGACTCTTTTACTAGAAGCATTACTCATCATTCCTGCTTCCTAAAAATATATCAGAAACACAGACATATTTTAAAGATATCATAAAGTTACTGGGAAGACTTAAGCATCCCCAAATCAAACACTGTCAAAGTCATGATGCTTAAAGCATATCTAATATATGGTCAAAGTATCCTTCCAACCTATAAATTGCATTTAGCTACTTACGCTTAACATATGGTAGTCAAGAGAAATACAACAGCAGAGGTATATAGCTACTTGGAGAATGAATGCATGTGTGAATGTACATACCTGTGTACTTTCAAACATGGAATAGCTCCAGTCTACTCTAGTGAGTTCCAGGTTATTATCCTAAACCTAAAGGAATGCCTTCCCTAGTTGATGAGAGAGAGAGAGAGAGGTGTAAAAGGACATCCAGGTTGTCCTTTGCTTCCCCAATTCCCAGTAAGAATAAATATGAAAAATATGATCAAGAAGTGAAAAAAGGGAAGAACACAAGAGAAGAAAAAAGAAAAAGTTAACTTAATCAGAAATGACAGGTTTGGTTTAAAACAAAAAGATTTATTTATTTATTGTGCAATAAAGTTTTATTGATGATGATGGAGATGGTAGCAATCAGCATTTATTGAGCATTTACCATAGTACAAGGCATTGAACTAAGCACTTTACATACACTGAAGATTTAATCTTCATAAAAACTCTGAAACAGGTAATTTATAAAGAAATGGATACTCATATAGATTAAGTAACTCACCCAAGTTTACACTGTACTAAATTGTAGAGAATATATAAGATACCATCAGTTTGACTTTTAACCATTAAATTTATATTATTTTACAATGAAAATGTGTGAAATTAAGTGATACTTTTGGTACATTGTAATAAATTAATAAGTTATATACATAAGGCCCAACTCGATTTGAGATCCATGATGGCTGCAGACTAGGTGAAATGCTATACTCATATCCTTCCAGGAATTACAACCAAAATATAAAACAATCAACCTGAATACAGTCATCCCTCACCACTTCGCACTTCAACTTTTGCGGTTTCACTTTATTGCAGTTTTTTAAAATATATTCATTAAAAAGTTGATCGAGACAGTGAAAATGATACAGTGTGTGCTTGGTTGTCTGAGTCAATTATACATCCCTGTATTACAATTAAAATTAAAATTACTGTACATATGGACTGTAGGCCTATGTATTCCAGCACCCCAGGAATCCTTCAATGCCAGGTGCAACCGCTAGAGTCTGGAACGGATTAACCACAATAAATGAGGGATGACTGTAACCAACTGAAGACTAGCTGACAGAAGTCTTATAAACAAGGATTTACAGAAAAAGCCACATGGAGACTGGTAGGAAGGTCGGAGATGCAAAAAGGGCTGGCCCCACTCCAACAGGTAGCAGCTGATTTCTGATGAATATCTCAGCTGCAAAGGTTTCTCCTGAGGAGCATGGGGTCTCAGCCCCACACTGGGCTCCCAAGCCCAGAGAACCAGAGGTGGGAAGAGGTGCCCAAATAACATATGGCTGTGAAATCAGGGGAATTATGTGTCAGGGAGAGAAATGAGTCTGCTAGAGGCATAGGCATTCCTCTAAAGAACCAATGCACAAAATGTCATTTGCAGCAACTCATCCTGAGCTCTGGCAGAGAAAGGGCAGAGCGGATTGGAGTCTTGTGATGAGAGACTAGGGGTGTGGCTCTGGGGAGAGAGTTGAGGAAACAGCCACCAACACCCCTGTGCTGAGTCACTCTCACGCACTGCAGATGCTCTCTATCTTGGGTGGAGACTCCCCTCCATACAGCATCAGCCTAGGGAAACACAATAGCCACACCCTCCAGCAATTGCCTAAGCTGGGGTGTAGAGGTCTGAGTAGACTCAGGGGTGTCAGTAACTGAGTGGTATAGCTTTGGGATGGGGGCCATTCCCCCACTTTCCCATGAACCTGACTAGCACCTCCTCCTCAAGAGATACTCTAGCCCCACCCACTGGGCTCTACCTCTGAATAAACACTTCTCTAAAGAAGACATATAGATGGCCAACAGACATATGAAAAGATGGCTCAACATCACTAATCATCAGAGAAATGCAAATGAGATATTGCCTCATACCTGTCAGAATGGCTATCATCAATAAATCAACAAAACAACAAGTGTTGGAAAGGATGTGGAGAAAAGGGAACCCTTGTGCACTGTTGGTGGGAATGCACATTGGTGCAGCCACTAAGGAAAACAGTATGGAATTACCTCAAAAAATAAAAAACAGAACTGCCTTATGACCCAACAATTCTACTACTGGGAGTTTATCCAAAGAAACCTGAAACACTAATTCGAAAGAACATATGCACCCTTATGTTCACTGTAGCGTTATTTACAATAGGCAAGATTTGGAAGCCTCTCAAGTGTCCATCAGTAGATCAGTGGATTAAAAGCTGTGGTACACCATGGAACACTACTTGGCCATATAAAAGAAGGAAATCTTACCCTTTGCAACAGCATGGACAGATATGGAGAGCATTATGCTAAGTAAAATAAGCCAGTCAGAGAAAGACAAGTACCACATGATTTCACTCATATATGAAGTCCAATGAATAACATAAAGAAACAAACAAAATAGCCCTTGCCGGTTTGGTTCAGTGGTTAGAGCGTCGGCCCGCAGACCAGAGAGTCCCGGGTTAGGTTGCCACTAAGGGCACGTACCTCGGTTGCAGTTTGTCCCTGGCCCCGGCTGGGGTCGTGTGGGTGACAACCACTTGATGTGTCTCTTATGTTGATGTTTCTCTCTCTTCCTCCCACTCTATCTGAAGATAAATGCAAAAATGTCCTCGGGTGAGGATAAAAAAAAAAAAAAGAAACAAACAAAATAGAAACAGATTCATAGATACAGAAAACTGACAGCTGTCAGAGGGGAGGAGGTTTGATAGGCGGGATGAAGAAAATGTCGAAGGGATTAAGCAATAAACAAAAATAAAATTCACAGACAATCAAATGGTGATTACTAGAGAAAAGGAAGGGTGGGGGCAGGAGGTAGAACAAGGTAAAGGAGAGACAAATGTGAAGGAAGGAGACGTGAACACATAATACAATATACAAATGATGTATTATAGAATTGTACACCTGAAACCTATATAATTTTATTAACCAATGTCATCTCAATTAACTCAATAAAACTTTTTTACAAGACCGAATTTTCAATTGCCTAAAATTTTAGACATGTAACCTGGGCTAGGCATTGAATTCAGTTAAGGAAGACAGATTTATGCATAACATAATAAATAATGAAAGTGCTAACAAAGAAGTCATAATATTCCCATCCTTCTTTCAATAGCCCTAAATGTTACAAATAATAACATTTCTTCCATTATTCTCTGATCACATCCAGCCATAATAATCTCTCCTTCCTCAGATCTTTCCACCTCGTTCTCACCTCTATTTTTTGTCTTAAAATGAAACAGTCTCATTTGTTTAGAGGAAAAAAGGTCACGCCCCCTTTCCTATTTCAAAAGGATATTTATATTTAAAAATATCTCTCACTGATATCTGCATTTCTCTGTATGCTACCATAAGAAAAACTATTCCATAAAACTCTTTAACCTTTGATAACACATTCAAGTTTTCAAAAACTAATACTACAGAAGAAATCACCATGTAGTACAAAATGAATCCAAAATTCTATTTTGCAAGAGCTAGAATCTAAACACATGCACATGTTTAACTCAAAAACACAAACACAACTCAGGTCATGTCCATATTCCAGTATTGGCTGAACAACAATATTCCTAGCAGGAATGAGGGGGTCAATGAGGAAAAAAGGGGGACATCGGTAATATGTTCAACAATTAAGAAACGAAAAACAGTATTCCTTCAACACATGTATGCAGCCTAAACCACAAAACACCCAGGAATAGCACAAATATCTAAGACATTAAAATCATAATTTTATATGGCTACTACCAATTTTTCCATTGCAGAATTTAAAAGAAGACATTATGAAATGTTCTTGCGAGAAAGGCACCTTACAAGATAAGTTATTTCTTCAAATAAATATCAAAGTAATATGTAAATATGACATCAAAACCTGTCACAAATAAATATCTGTCAATTTGGTAATCCTTAACTTTATTTGAATTGTGTTTAAATTTTCAATCCAGAGAACAAAGACCGTGTTAATGATGGAAGTACAAGACCTAGTTAAAAATACATCATTTCAAAGCACTACCATTTCTTACCTTTGAATCTTCATTGCTCACTCCTAGCTGTAACACAGCTTGAGGAGATTTTAGTTTTGCTTGAGCAGAGTGAGCCATCTGAAGGTTAAGCTGCCATCCGACCGTCTCTAGCTATAAAAGAAAAGTGCAGATTAGAATCAGATGATACAGAAGGAAGAAATCAGACAACTTGAAGCAAATTTCCACTCAGCAGGAATGAACATGGATAGCCTGGACCTCGTGGAAAGTCAGCTCCCAAGCTACTTTAACCTGCATTCTCTGCAAATTCTTGCTTTAGGCTCAGTATATTGGCTTCATACCATGCCTGTCAAATTCAACAGTAAACTGGTCTTTAAATACAATCTAAAAATAAAAGTTCTAAGATTTAGCAATAGAGAACATTAAGAGAGTAAATGGTTTTAAATAGTACATTATTATTTTTAAATTGTATATTTGAAAGTCAATGATTTTTAAATAATTATAAATTTTAACTAGTAAATAGTGTACATTGGTCATAATCACTTCAATGACCTTCCATTATCTTTCAAAACACCTTGCATTAGGTAGAATACAGGTATAAGTTTGTTTATTTTAATTTAGAAGGAAACTGAAGTACCCAGATTGTAAGAGGTTCACACATTTAGACACAGTTAGTGAAAATGGAACAGAGTCAGGCAAAGAATTGCAGGTGTTACCCAATAGGCTATCATGCTTTCTAAAGAATTCTAACTTACTATGGTTCCCAGTTATGACAGAAACTAATTAAAATATTTTCTTTGAATTTATTAATTAACACAACAGCAAAATTTAATCTATACAATAATAGTAGGCAGACTAAAGCAGCATAAATATGGCTTTATTAAACTTGATTATTGGTTTATCCAGCCTCAGAACTGTGAATATAAAATTTTAGATTTAATTTCCAGTAAATCTCGAATATCAATATATAGGGAAGTATTGTGAAATGCAATTGTCATATGCCTTTGACAACATGACTCCAATAATTGATTTAGTAAAAACTACCTTAGCTGCATTGGTAAGAATGGCAGTCTCACAACAACTTTTACTTAACCAGAATACTAATTGCTAACTTTGAAAGCCTGTTCAACAGCTAGAATCACAGCAGAGACTCAAAGCCAAATTGGAAAGAGAGCAATGGAAGTATTATCGAGAGGATGTGATGTGAAAATAAAGATACAGCTCTGTTCTCTTTGGCACTGAACCTTTTAGAAGTTATGGGTAAGATGGGGAAAGATGTTGCAGAAACATAATCCATAACACCACAAGTAAATTATCAATTTAATAGTCATGTTAAGTAAGGACCCTTAATGTATTGATCTTTAACACAGATTACAGTAAGCACAGTCTCTAATACCAGCCCACCACAATAGACCTTACAATAACACAGGAAAAAACCATGATATAACCACTCTCATCCATATAAGCATATATACATGTCACCTTCTATGAATTCATATGAACCTATAAGACACTGTTTTGATCTCATTTAACTGATCCTATCCCTGTCCTGTAAGCACTTAAGATAAATGATAAAGATGAATACTGCTTTAAGTGAATAAATTAGGCATACCCCCACTGTGGTCAGAATTTTGATTAAATTAATGTATGCTTAGTTGCTGCATAGAGGTGGTGTGGGAGAATTAAAAAGAACTTAAAGCTTATGTCTGGTTCATACTTAAGCTGTCACTCACTAGCTATGTAACCCTGGTTAAATTACAATGTCCTAAGCTCTCAATTTCCTCATGTGAAATGGAAATAAATCTATCTGATCTATCAACTTTTCTGAGTTATTGGTAATATCAAATAAAAAATGCATATTCAAAGTGTTTTGGAAACTGCAAAGCATTATAAATATAAGGCATTTTGATCACCTAATTTTTTTCTTTTAACTAGAATGGGTACTTTATATATAGATTAAATTGAATTGAAATGAATCAAAGAACACTCACAGGAAAGAAACTGAACCACACACAAAAACTAAGTTAAGTGGATTAGAGAGTTGAACATAAGACCTGAAATCATAAAACTCCTAGAATAAAACGTAGGCAGTAAACAGTTTGACAATGGTCTTGGCAATCATTTTTTGGATTTGACACCAAAAGCAAAGGCAACAAAAGCAAAAATAAACAACTGGAACTACATCAAACTAAAAAGGTTCTGCACAGCAAAGGAAACGATCAACAAAATGAAAAGACAACTTACCAAATGGGAAAAATATTTGTTAATCATATATCTGTAAGGGGTTAATATCCAAAATACATAAAGAACTCATATAACTCAAAAGCACAGAAACAAAAAAAAATCCAATTTAAAATGGACAGAGGATCTAATAGTTATTTTTCCAAAGAAAGCATACAGATGGCTAACAAGTACCTGAAAAAGTGTCCAACATCACTAATCATCAGGGAAATACAAATCAAACCACAATAAGATATCACCTCCCACTTTAGAATGCCTATTACCAAAAAGACAAGAATAACAAGCATTGACATGGGTGTGGAACCCTTGTACTGTTGGTGGGAACTTAAATTGGTGCAGCTACTATCAAAAACAGTATTGAGGTTCTAATAATAATAATAATAAAACTACCATATCATTCAGTAATTCCACTTCTGGGTATTCATCCAAAAGAAATGAAAACACTAACTCAAAAAAATATCTGTACCCCATGTCCACTGCAACATTATTCACAATAGCCAAGACATGGAAGCAAAGGTACAAACTTCCAGTTATAAATTAAATAAGTTCTGGAGATACAATGTACAACATGGTGACCACAGGTAATAATATTGTATTGTATATTTGAAAGTTGCTAAGGGAGCAAATCACAAGAAAAAAAATGTGTAAACATGTGTGGTGATGGATGTTGACTAGACTTACTTTGGTGATCATTTTGCAATATTTACAAATATCAAGTCATTATGCTGTATACCTGAAATAAATGTTATATGTCAATTATATCTAAATTTTTTTAAATGACACAACTACATGCTATCTGGAAAGAAACACTGAATATAATGAGCTAGGTGGTTTGAAAGTAAAAATGATACAAAATGATACATTATGAAAATGTTAAAACAAAGCAGAAAGGACTATGAAATTAACAAAGATAAAAAACATTAAGTAACACTCTGGACAATGTTGTTCATCCCATATTGGTTGGAGTGTCATCCCATACACCAAAAGGTGGCAGATTTGATTTCTGGTCAGAGCACATACCCAGGTCGATCCTGGGCACATCCAGGAGGCAACCAATTGATGTTTTTATCTTGTATCAATGATTCTCTTTCTTTCTCTTTCTCTCTCTCTCTCCCTTCCTTTCTCTAGAATCAATAAACATATCCTCAGGTGAGGATTTTAGAAAATTAAAACAAAACAAAAAACATTAAATAACAATGAAAAGATAAATTAAGACAAAGCAATGCTGAATGTCCTAATATACATGCACCAAACAATAAAGCTGTAAAGTATGTGAAACAAAAATTGATGGAACTAAAAGAAGTAACTACAATTACAGTTAAAGACTTCAACGCTTGCTTCTCAGCATTGATAGAATAACTACACAGAAAATCAGCAAGAATGTAGAATTTAACATCATCATCAAACAAAAGAATCTAATTGATATTCACAGAACACTCCGCTCAGCAGAAAACACATTCTTTTCAAGCACCCACAGAACATACACCAAAACAGACTATATTCTGGGTCATAAAACTGAATATTTTCTCTAATCTATTTAATGGTACCAAACTAGAAATGAATAATAGAAAGATAAGAGGAAAATCCCCAAACACTTAGAAACTAAATAACATACTTTCCAATAATCCATGAGTCATAAAGGAAGTCTCAAGTAAAATAAAAATATACATTGAAAATGAAAACAAGGTGTATCAAAATTTGCATGAGACAGCTAAAGCAATGCTGAGAGGAAAAGTTAAAGCACCAAATGCTTAAATTTGAAAAGAGAAAAAAACTCTCACATCAATATTCGAAGAACCTCAAGAACCATTGGCAAAAATAATTATCCTCAACCAACTCACACAGCTTATACAAAAATTAATTCAATATAGATCATGGAGATAAAATATATATATATAAAATTTTTATTAAGAAAAAAAATGAAGCAAGGAGTTCTTAGATGATCTAGGGCAAGAGAAAGAGATCTTGGGCTTGACACCAAAAGCAAAATCCATTAACAAAAAAAAATTTAAAAACTGATTTTCCTCAAAATGAAAATGTTTTGCTCTCCTCATGTCCCTATTAAGATGACAAGAAGTCAAGCTAAAGACTGAGAGAAAATATTTACAAACCAAATATTTCAGAAAATATCTATCTGAAAAAATCAGTATCTAAAATATAAAAATATATAAAGAATTCTCAAACCTCAACAGAAAAAAAAGTAATCCAATCATTGTGCAAAATACATGAAGAGACATTTCACTGAAGAAGATATATAGATGTCAAATAAACACAAGAAAAATATTTCGGCCTCATTATTTATCTGGTAAATGCAAACTGAAACTACAATGCTATATCACTATACACCTATTAAGAAGTTAAAATAAAAAATGATGACAACTCCAAATGCTGGCAAGGATTCAAAGAAAGTGGATCTTTTATACACTGCTGAAGGGAATTCAAAATGGTTTGATAGTTTCTTATAAAACTAAACATATAACTACCATATGACCCAGCAATTGCACTCCTGAACACTTATTATAGAGAAATAAAACTTATGCTCATGCAAATCCTATACAAAAATGTCCATAGCAACTTTATTTGTAATGGTCAAAAACTGGAAAAAAACTCGGATCTCTTTCAAAGATTGCTTATGCAATCTGTTTTATATACATACCACAGAATACAACTTAGCAATAAAAAGGAATTAATAACTATTAATTCATGTAACTACCAGAATAAATCTCCAGAGAACTAGGGTGAGTGAAAAAAAAAAAAAAATCAATCCCAGAACATTACATACTGTATGATTCCATTTATTTAACATTTTTTTGAATTCATAGAAAATTATAAATGGAGAACAAATTAGTGGTTGCCTGAGGGGAATGGGGTGGCCATGAAAGAAAAGTGGGTGCAGCCATATAAGGGTAACACACGTGACCATTATGATGAAAATGTTCTGTATCTTGATTGTATAAATAGCAATGTCCTGGTTGTGATATTGTACAATAGTTATGCAAGATGTTATCATTGGGGGAAACTGGGTAAAGGTATCTCTCTGTATTATTTCTCAAAACTGCATTTAAATCTATAATCATCTCAAAAGACTAATTAATTTAAAAGAAAAAGGGCATGATAAAAGGGAAAAAGATTAATACATGTAAATAATTATGAAAAGTTTGCTAAATTCATATTTACACTTCATTCTCAGATATGATTGTGGCATTTAACGCAAACTTACTCCTCTAAAAGGTCCCTATAATTTGAGTTGGCCTTTCCATATTCTTTGTTTCTTAAAAGCATATATTTAGAATGAAGCATGAGATAAGAACTTTTTCTAAATCTTTCACAAACAATGATATTTTTCAATTCAGTGTATCTGTTTAATAGTGTTAACTTTTTTTTTTAACTATCCTCACCCAAGGACATTTTTTTTCTATTTTTTGTTCAGATAGAGTGGGAGGGAGAGAGAGAGAGAGAGAAACATCAACGTGAAAGGGACACATCAAGTGGCTGCCAGCCGTACGACCAACCAGGGCCAGGGACAAACTGCAACCAAGGTACGTGCCCTTAGCGGGAACCAAACCTGGGTCTCTCTGGACCGCAGGTTGACACTCTAGCCGCTGAGCCAAACCGGCCAGGGCTAAGCTTAACTTTTTGAAGCATTTCTCATTATAAACCAGTTATCACTGAGAAAGCAATACCTGCTGGGAAAATCAACTTATGAATGTATGATCCCTTAATAATGGCATGTGTGTATGTATGTATACATAATTAAATCTTTATTTAACAATAATAGATTCAGAGTAATTTTACATTTGTCTACAGCAGTATACAAATACATACAATTTGCCCAAAGGACACAAGATAACACCATTTATGAGTACATTCTTTGGAAACATTGTGTATACTAGTTAACAATCAGAGCCCTGGCCGGTTTGGCTCAGTGGTTAGAGTGTCTGCCTATGGTCCAGAGAGACCCAGGTTTGGTTCCCGCTGAGGGCGCATACCTCAGTTGCAGTTTGCCCCTGCCCCTGGTTGGTCATGTGGATGGCAGGCACTCGATGTGTCCCTTTCACGTCGATGTTTCTCTCTCTCTCTCTCTTCCTCTCTCCCCTTCCCACTCTATCTGAACAAAAAAATGGAAAAATGTTCTCAGGTGAAGATAAAAAAAAAAAAAAAAAAACCAGAGCATAAATGAGTATACCTCAATTTTTTACCTTTATTTCTAAGGAAAATGCTTTGAACATGAAGAAGATACTTATAATTCGCTCAAATAGGTTCATTAATCAAATCAGCAATATTTTCAATTCTTTGTCATTTGGATGCCCCCTAGAAGATCCCAGATTTTATTCCCCATTTTTAAGCTGGCAGTACCCAACTTATAAAGTTGCATTCTAAAAGAATCTATTGTTTGGAACTTAAAACAAATTTGCAAATAGAGTAATATTATAAATGGTGATTACATTACTAAATAATTTAGTAGAAGGGATGCAAGTGGTTCCCTAGTTTTGTCCTAACCAAAGGAATATCTGAAACTAAAAAAAAATAATAAAGTTCCACCACCCAATGACTAAAAACAAATAATATCTTGGCATTAAGACAAACCTTCAATTTCCAGCATACTATATGTATATTTGTCTTAAATATTACATATAATAGGTCCTCAAATAATTCTGTTTCATTCGATGTCATTTCATAAAGAAGTTGATTAGAAAAATAAATCCATTCCCATCCAAAGCAACTGTCTGTGTGGAGTTTGCACATTCTCCCCACATTTGTGTGGGTTCTCTCTGGGTCCACCAATTTCCTCCCACATCCCACTGTGTACATTAGGTGAACTGGTGTGTCTAAACTGTCCCATCATGAATGAGAGTGTGTGTGTGTGTGTGTGTGTGTGTGTGTGTGTGTGTGTGAATGTGCCCTGAGATAGAAGGACATTCTGTCCAGGGTTGGTCCCCATCTTGTGCTCTGAGCTTCAGGAAAGGCTCTGGCCACCAGCAACCTGAACTGGAATAAATGGGCTGGGAAACAATTACCTTATTGTTTTTATTAATTTTTCTTAAATGTGTGTATAGCTCACATTTATTTCAATGTTTAATATTAGAAGTGTTTTGAGTCTTTACTTAGATAATTAGTGATCTTTAAAATATGAAATGTGCCTGGCTGGTGTGGCTTAGTGGTTGAGCGTCGACCCATGCACCAAGAGGTCACCGGTTTGATTCCTTGTCAGGGCACATGCCCAGGTTGTGGGCCAGGTCCCCAGTAGGGGGCATGCAGGAGGCAGCCAATCGATGTTCTCTTTTGTTGACGTTTCTGTCTCTCCCTCTCCCTTCCTCTCTCTCTAAAATCAATAAAGAAAAAAAAAAGATTTTTTAAATAAAATAAAATATGGAATGCTTCATGAATTTGCATGTCATCCTTGAGCAGGGGCCATGCTCATCTTCTCTGCATCGTTCCAATTTTAGTATATGTGCTGCTGAAGTGAGCACAAAATTTGGTGAAGTTTATAAGACCAGAAATATGCCATAGGAACTAAACTCTTGTTTATATCAATTACCCTATGGTAAAATTGGTTTCATTATATGTTGTTTTGCTTAGACTTGAAATTCCAAAGAACCTATTGATAATGTTAAGTAAGGACTTACTATACATAGATATAAGCCTTAATGCAACAAGCATCCAATTTGAGAAAAAGCCTAGTGTGCTTTTAGGACACTAATAATTCCCATCTTTATGTAAATTTCATTAAGTTTATGAAATCTACATTTATCAGTAGAATCAAACTTTCATCTTAATTTTCTATTAATTTGAAATAATAATGGCAAAATGATAGACTGGCCTGTGCAAATGGAAAAATAAAAATGAGTTACCATTATTGAGATGGAAAAACTTCAAGAATAGTTTCAAGAGGAATGATCCAAAGAGCAGTTTACTTTTTAATTGTAAGTTTGACATGCCTATGAGAAATCCAATGAAATTATCAAGTAGGTAGACCCAGACTAGAGAAAAAATTTTATTATAAAATAGTATTGAAACCCTGATGCCTAGGTAAGATTGCCAAGGACACAGGAAGGAGAGAGAGAGAGAGAGAGAGAGAGAGAGAGAGAGAGAGAGAGAGAGAGAGAGAGAGAGAGCGAGGAGGAGGAGGAGGAGGTGGCAGAAGAAGAGAGGGAACTGAGTTCTGGCACAATTCAAAATTTATAGGTTGTGAAAATGAGGAAAAAGTAGCAAACATGACTAAAAGCAGTAGCCAGAAAGGAGAAAAACCAGAAGAGTATGGACCTAACTTTTATACCATCATAGATGCTGGGGACATAAAAATGAATAAACTTACCATCTCTGCCCCAAAAGCTCCAAGTCTAGCAATGAAGACAAACATGTACAAAAACAATAGTGATATAATGTAAGATATAAATAAATGAAGAAATATATACTATGTTCATGAATTTAAAGTCTCAGTATTGTTAAGATGCCATTTCTTCCAAAAGTGATTTATAGATTTAGGGCGATCCAATTAAATTCTCAGCAGGCACTTTTGATAAAAACTGACAAGCTGATTCTAAAATTTAAATAGAAATGCAAATCACTTAGAAAAACCAAAGCAATTTTTTTTGTAAGTTTGAGAAGCTACACTACCTAACTGTAAGTATTATTATAAGGCTACAGCAATAAAGACAATGTGGCACTGGAAACAGGATGGACATATAGACCCATGAACTGACTCCTGACAAAGATGCCAAGGTAAATGATGCTGGAACTACTAGATGCCTACATGGAAACAAAATGAACAACCCTACCTAAAACCAAACACATAAATGAACTCAAAATGGATCACAGACCTAAATGTAAGTACTATAACCTTCAAACTTTTAAAAGAAAACACAAAAGAAAATCTTTGTAATCTTGGGATAGGTATTAGACAGAACATTAAAATCATGAACCATAAAAAAATTATAAACTAGACTTTATCAAAATTAAAAAATCGTTCTTCAAAAATCACCATTAAGAAAAAGAAAAGGTAAGCCACAGACTGATAAAATACTCACAATATATATACCTAACAAAGAACTTGTATCCAAGCTATATAAAGAGTTCTTACCAGTCAATAATAAGACAAAGAAATCTATACAAAATGGGCAAGGAATTGAAAAGATAATGCACAAAAGAAATATACAACTGGCCAATAAACACAAAAAATGATGTTCACTATTCTTATGTTCAATACCCTCACACCCATTAGAATGGCTAAATTTTAAAAGACTGGCCGTACCAAATGTGGCCAGGATGTAAAAAAAAAAAAAAAATGCTGCTTAGAAGTAAAATTTTAAAAACACATTTGGCAGTTTCTTATAAAACACCTACCCTGCAACCCTGCCAATGCATCCCTAAGTATTACCCAAGAGAAATTAAAACATATTCTATACAAAGATGTGTACATAAATGTTAACAGATTTATTAAAAATAGCCCCAAACTGGAAGTAGCCCAAATATCCATCAGTGTGAATAAATTGTGGTATATCCTTATGATAAAATACTACCCTGCAATATAAAAGAACAAACTATTAATATATGCAACAACATGGATGAACCTCAAAATCATACTCAGTGGAAGAAGCCAGACAGAAAAAGTCATTTGTGTGATTCCATTTTTTAAAATGTTTTTTATTGATTTTTAGAGAGAGGAAGGGAGAGGGAGAGAGATAAAAACACCGATGAAAGAGAGAAGCATCTACATGGATCAGATGCCTCCTGCATGCCCTCTACCAGGGATTGAGCCTGAAACCCTAGCATGTGCCCTGACTGGGAATCAAACCAGTGACTTCTTCGTGCATAGGTCGATGCTCAACTGCTGAGCCATACCAGCTGGGCTGTTTGATTCCATTTTTATAAAATCTTAGAAAATGCAATCAATAGTGACAGAAAACAGATCCTGAGATCAAGATTAGGGCATAAGGAAATTTTTGAGGGTGATGAAAATGCTCTGTATCTTGATCTCATGGATATACAACTATCATAATTCATCAAAGAGATCAATTTAAAAGGAACCTGATTACACTGTGTAAACTGTAATTTAATAACATTATTTTAAAAGAGACAATATAAAGAGAAAAATGTATAGATACAATGGAAGAACATCTTCAGCTGCCTGCTACTAATCACCTCTGCCATCCTCTAGTCATGGGCAAGAACAGAAAGAAACAAGCCTCCAAGAACCAAGCCACACTACTTGCATCCTAGAGAAAGAATCTTCCACCTTGACATCTATAAGTATATAAAGACAATGTAGGATCTCAGAAATGACCATTACACAATATGGTATCCATATTATACAGATGTGATTACCATATATCACATAGTTGTAAATAGATAAACTTGTTTAATCAATATTAGAGTTACCTTGCACCCAGGTGACTGCCTACCTCCACAAAGCATACTGTACAAATCACACTGCACAGGGCTACCCATTTGGTAGTCTCCAGAGGACATCAAAAATCTACAAGTAATTGAACCTATGTCCTTCTTTAATGTCGTTGCTACACCAAATCATAAGAGGTACAAATATTTTATTACAAATATCACAACTTAGGGATACTTCCTAACTTATACTCTCAAGTTTAGATGCCACAAAAGTCAACCTAGTCTCACTGCTAGGGTGGTATGAAACTTAATTATACAACTTGGTACACAGACTTAGCCAAAATACCTAACTGTGGCCTTCATATCCAAGTTGTAAAGTGTTGAGGGAAAACATCGATGAATCAATCTTCAAACTGTTTGCCACCTCTCGACCTACCAAGAATATATGAAAACAATAGTACAAATTTGAGGACACTAAAATGTAATTCAACTAATGCTCTCACAATTGGCAACACTTGGAAAAGGTACATCAAAATTATTTAGCAAGTACACATCTTTGAATACTATGACATAATAAGAGTAATTTTGCTAACAGCACAGTTTTTTGGCTTTAGTAAAATCTTATTTAATTTGTTAATGGTTCTGGTTTTTAGCTAATTACTTATGAAGCACAGAATACACTTCTGTGTCAAATTAGATTGATCAAGAGTTTCTTAGATAGATCTACAGCTCTTTAAATTGACTGCTGCATCAACAGCTAATGATGTCACTTTTTTTCCCCTAGAGAATTTGTTTTAAGCTAAAGCAATTCTCTCCATAATCCTACTATTAAAGAGAAAAAACTGCAAATGATTGAATTTAATACTCAAGCAAAACTTGAGTCATGAAATAGGTGAATCACAAAAGGCTTAAAGTACAACCAAAATAAAAACACACACAAAAGAACTAGGAAATACAAAATATAATCCATCCCCTCCTCTCTTTACTGTTCTTTTCTCTATCAATACAAATATCTCTTTTACAAGAAAACCTAACCAACTGAACTTCAAATAGCACAATTTATAAAGTATGGATATTGTGCCTTTATTCATTCAACAACTATTTTTGAGAACCCACTATATTCCAAGGGCCATTTAAAGAAGAGAAAATATAGTAGTGAACAAAATAGATTCCTGTCTTTGTGAAGCTTACAGTTTAGTAATAGAGACATACAATAAAAAATATAAGTATGTAGTGGGCCAGATAATAAATGTTATGGAGAAAAATGAAGAAAATACCACAGAGGTGGGGGCACTTTTCATTATGATAATCAGGGCAAGACTCACTCACTCATCAATGTGACATCTGAAGATATTTAGAGGTGAAGGTCAAGAAGACAGGTAGTGGACTGAGGGGGATTATACATCATGTAAGGCCTTAAAGGCAACTGTAAGATTGTAAGTGATATGGAAAGCCTTTGGTGGATTTGGAGCAGAGAAAGGATAGAATAAGATTTAACAATTTAAAAGAATCACTGCTAGATTTCCTAATCTGGTAATGGTAGGAACTATGGATAAATAAATTGTATTTTCATACAATGGAATACTACTCAGTAACAAAACTTATCAATACAAGGAACAGCATAAAAACATTAAAAAAAAAAAAAAACATGCTGAGAGGTATTAGCCAGACACATTAATTTGAGTCCATTTATATTAAGTCCAAGAACAAACAAAACCAAACTATGGTGATGGAAAAGAATTGAAACTGGGCACTTTCCAGGTCATGAAATTATTCTCTATTTTGTTATGGATATAAATAAATGGGTGTATATTTGAAACTCGTTGAACTTAATACTTAAAAATCTCTGCAGTTTATTGCAGGTAAATTATAGTTCAATAAAAAGTAGTACATATAGCACCATTAAACCTCACAAACATTTATATTCAGTTAATTTCAACACATGAAAAAACTGTCTTTTACTTGATTCATAACATGCTAATAACTAAAGTAACAAAAGAGGTAAAAATTTGAGTTGTATGTGAATATAATTCAATAAAAATACATTTCCTATAAATGCAGAACATAATGTTAAGAAGCATTTAAATGTCAAATCCAAATTTTTAATTTCTTATACTCTATATAGAATACAGGTATTTAACAATTAATGAAACAAAGAATTAGTTGTCACACTTAACAATAACGTTAATCTAATTATAATGGCTTTAAAGGGGATATTTTTAAAGAATGTAATAATAACATTACTGTCTTAGGAACAAAGGCCATCCATTTGTAAATGTAGGTTTCTCAAGAATCTACAAGAAAATATGATGAAATTTCACTATATAATGAAATGAGTAGATATGACTAAATTCGCCATCTAATTGGTAAAGTTAAGAATACTCTTGCCCTGGTTGGTTTGGCTCAGCGGTTAGAGTGTCGGCCTGCGGTCTTGAGAGACCCGGGTTCGGTTTCCGCTAAGGGCGCGTACCTCGGTTGCAGTTTGTCCCCGGCCCTGGTTGGTTGTGCGGGTGGCAGCCACTCGATGTGTTCCTTTCACATCGATGTTTCTCTCTCTCTCTCTCTGTTCCTCTCTGTTCCTCTCTCTCCCTCCCACTCTACCTGAACAAAAAATGGAAAAATGTCCTCGGGTGAGGATAAAAAAAAAAAAAAAAGAATACTCTTAATAGGAGAAAATCACATTAAACACATTTTGAACATTCAAACAGATATAACTGTCAGATTTACATTTAAAAACTTCTTAACACCTTCTGGTGAAGATGGCAGCATAGATAAACACAGTCTCGCCTCCTCCCACAACCACATCAAAATTACAACTGAATACAACACAGCCATCATTCAGAACAGCCTGAAATCGAGCTGAATGGAAGTCCTACAACTACAAAATTAAAGAAGCAGCCCCACTAAGACTGGTAGGAGGGGTGGAGTCGCACATGGGCTGGTCCCACACGCACCTGTGGCAGATAAAAATCAGGAGGACACCTTGGCTGGGAAGGTCCTCCCTGAGGAGTGAGGGGTCCCCATCTCACACTAGGCGCCCAGCTCAGGATTCCAGTGCCAGGAAGAGAAGTCCAATAATTTCTGGCTGGAAAAACCAGCAGGAACTGAGGCTGAGGAAGGCTGAGGCTGCTGGAGCCCCAGGCAGAACCTCTTAAAGGGCCCCTCGTACAAACTTACTCAAGCCCACTCCCTTTGAGCTTGAAGAAGAGGCAGCTTGAGGGGCACCAGAGACATACAGGGAAGAGCTGAGCTGTTTGGCCTTGTGACAAGGACTGGAGGGGCAGTTTTCTCCTGGACAGAGATGCTGGCAGAGGCTGATGTTCCTTTGGTGAGCCCTTCCCTGGGGCGGCAAACAGCTACCATACCTGGGACTCCAGCAACCTGGCTCACACTGTTTGCCCACTCTGGTGATTCCCTGAGGCCCCATCCTACCCAACTTTCAGGCCCACCCAAGCTGTTTTCAAAGGCTTTACCATAGGATTGGCATGTCTTGGATCCTGCTTCAGAGTTTCCTAAAATCTCTCACACAAGCAGCATCTGGTCTCAGTAAACCCCATACCTCTCCTTAAGTGGCACCAGGCCTGGCACTAGAAGCAACCACCGTTGGTTCACAACTTGGCTTTTCCTGGACACCTCTAAGCCCAGCACAAAAAGCAGCCATCAGCAGACTGCTTTGTAGTTTATGTCGAATGGCCCCGAGTAGAACACAGGCAGTGGCTGACCTTGCCCCAGAGCCAGCACACCCAGTGGAGAGCTTCAGACCACATCGAAACACCACCACCTAACCACCTCCACAAGTGACACATTCAGTCAGCGGACTCAATGGGTACCAGAGCTATGATGAAATCTTGCTCTGTGTGGTGGGCCCCTATACAGCTGATCCTCCAAGGTAGTCAGAGGCCAGTGGTCAGTGGGCACAGCCAGTCCTTGCAGTTGATCAGCCTGAGTAAATCCCTCCCATTGATGTGCCAACAGCAATGAAGTCTCAATTACAACAGAAGGGTATATAGTCCACACTAGGGGTGCATCTCTAGGGCCCAGCTGGGGTGATCAGGGAGACTCTGCCACCTGCAACAATAGGCCATCCTACGAAGCCTAGGAGACATAGCAACTCTACCTAATACATAGAAACAATCACAGGGAAGCAGACAAAATGAGGAGACAAAGAAACATGTCTCAAATGACAGAAAAAAAACAAAACTACAGGAAAACAACTAAACAAAATGGAGATAAGCAATCAATCAGATGCAGAGTTCAAAACACAGGTTACAAGGTTGCTCAAGAAACTTGGTGAGACATTCAAGGGACTTAGTGAGACCTTCAAGGAACTTAAGGAGACCTCCAAGGAACTTAGTGAGAACATCAACAACATCAAAAAGGACTACTCAGAAATAAAGGATGCACTAACTCAAATAAAGAATAATTTACAGGGAATCAATAGTAGAGTAGGTAAAGCCAAGAAGCAAACCATCGATTTGGAATATAAGGAAGCAAAAAACACCCAATCAGAACAACAAAAAGAAAAAAAGACTCCAAATGAGGATAGTTTAATGAGCCTCTGGAACAACTTCAAGCATGCCAACATTTGCATCACAGGGGTGCCAGAAGAAGAGAGACAGCAAGAAATTGAAAACCTATTTGAAAAAATGACAGAAAACTTTCCTAACTTGGTGAAGGAAACAGACATACAAGTCCAGGAAACACAGAGAGTCCCAAACAAGTTGAACCCAAAGAGGTCCATACCAAAACACATCATCATCAAAATGCCAAATGTTAAATACAAAGAGAAAATCTTAAAAGCAGCAAGAGAAAAGCAGTCCGTTACCTACAAGAGAGCTCCCATAAGACTGTGAGCTGATTTCTTGAAAGAAACTTTGCGGGCCAGAAAGGAGTGGCAAGAGATGATGAAAAGCAACAACCTACAACTAAGATTACTCTATCCTACAAAGCTATCATTTAGAATCGAGGAACATACCAAGAGTTTCCCAGACAAGAAAAAGCTAAAGGAGTTCACCACCACCAAACCAGTATTATATGAAATATTGAAGGGTCTTCCTGAAGGAGAAGAACAACAAAAATATGAACAATAAAATGGCAGTTAATGCATATCTATCAACAATTGAATCTACAAATTAAATGAGCAAACAGAACAGAAACAGACTCATAGATAGAGAACTTTTTGTTGCTTGCCAGATGGGTGAAGGTTGGGGGGATTGGTGAAAAAGATGAAGGAATTAGAAAGTACAAATTGGTTGTTAGACTGATGAATCTCAAAGGGAAGTGGCAAGAGAGGGCGGGATGAGATAAACCAAATAACTTCTATGCACATATGCATAACCAATAGACACCAACAGTAGGAGGGGGGCAGGAATGGGGAGGAAGGTGTCAATGAGAAAAAAAAGAGAAGAACATCTGTAATACATTCAACAATAAAGATGAGTTAAAAATAAATAAAAATAAAAACTCTTTAACAAACACTTAAATGCATTTTAAGAAAGGGAATTGGTGCATGTAGTCTTTAAAGAGTAGATTATTCCAAGTGCTTAAATATGCCTTACATATATCTCTCATAATCATATCTGGCACTAAGAAATAAAGTCAGCTTAGAAATGTAAAAATATTTTAGAAAAAAAATATTACATAAATAGAATACAATTATTTTCCTTAAAGTCTTAGAAAAAAAATATGTCAATATTTAACATATAAGTTTGCACATTCAGTTTAGTAGAAATATATGTCAAGAAACTATAAACAGAATTTCAGGAGCAAAATTAAACATAGTACTGAAGTTCTGTTTGAAAGGAGATTCATAATTTAATAAATGTCATGACCACATAGGCATTATAACAAAAATCAAGCAGAAAACCCTTTTACAAGTACACTGAT